>NC_138306.1:13037500-13762500 GCF_965601325.2 Salmo salar | reverse complement strand
GCTATTGAAGCAAGCCATCAGTAGGCTGAAAAATCAAAGCAAACCCATCAGAGAGAAAACATTAAGTGTGGTCAAATCAACTATTTGGTACATTCTTAAAAAGAAAGAATGCACTGGTGAGCTCAGGAACACCAAAAGGCCCAGAAGACCACGGAAAAAAACTGTGGTGGATGACAGAAGAATTCTTTCCCTGGTGAAGAAAAACCCCTTCACAACAGTTAGCCAGATCAAGAACAGGAGGTAGTCATATCTGTGTCAAAGTCAACAGTCAAGAGAAGACTTCACCAGAGTAAATACAGAGGGTTTACAACAAGATGTAAACTGTCGGTAAGCCTAAAAAACAGGAAGACCAGATTAGAGTTAGCCAAACAACATCTAAAAAAGCATGTACAGTTCTGGAACAGCATCCTATGGACAGATGAGACAAAGATCAACTTGTACCAGAATGATGGGAAGAGAAGAGTATGGAGAAGGGAAGGAACTGCTCATGATCCGAAGCATACCACCTCATCTGTGGAAGTAGTGTTATGGCGTGGGCATGTATGGCTGCCAATGGAACTGGTTCCCTTGTATTTATTGATGACGTGACTGCTGACAAAAGCAGCAGGATGAATTCTGAAGTGTTTAGGGCTATATTATCTGCTCAGATTCAGCAAAATGTTTAAAAACTCATTGGACGGCGCTTCACAGTGTAGATGGACAATGGCCCGAAGCATACTGCGAAAGCAACCCAATACTTTTTTAAGTCAAAGAAGTGGAATGTTACGCAATGGCCAAGTCAATCACCTGACCTGAATCCAATTGAGCATGCATTTCACTTGCTGAAGGCAAAACTGAAGGTAAAACGCCCCAAGAACAAGCAGGAACTGAAGACCGCTGCAGTAAAGGCCTGGCAGAGCATCACCAGGGAAGAAACACAGTATCTGGTGATGTCTATGGGTTCTAGACTTCAGGCAGTCATTGACTGCAAAGGATTTGCAACCAAGTATTAAAACTCACAATTTAATTTATGATTATGTTTGTTTGTCCAATTACTTTTGAGCCCCTAAAATTGGGGGGCTAAATGGTTGTAATTCCTACAAGGTTCATACAATAATTTTGACAAAACTCTTAAATTAAAGATGAAAGTCTGCACTTAAAGCACATCTTGATTGTTTCCTTTCAAATCCATTGTAGTGGTGTACAGAGACAAAATTTGGCAAATTGTGTCACTGTCCAAATACTTATGAACCTGACTGTACATCTGAATCTCACTGATGCCGATCCACAAGAAAACATTTGTGTTTGCATGGTTAATGCCTAAGGAAATTAATTTACATGTGTCCCATCTGTGCTTGGAGTTCAAAACAGTTAACCCAAATTAAGCTAGCATAATAGAAGAGTTATTAAAAGTCCTCTTGAAACATTCAGTGAAAGTTTTAAGGAAGTAATTCAAAAACCTCAAAAACCTTTACATTTCGTTCAAAACATACACAACATTTAGAGAATGTTCTCAGAACGTTATATAATACCTTAAACTATCATTTCCGTTCTCAGAGTGTTATAAAACATTCTCAGAACCTGCCTGCAACCTAAAAACGAACATTCCCAGAACAGGCAAAATGTTCAATTTGTTCTCAGAACGTTTAAAAAATTGTTCTGTTTTACCAGTCAGTAAACGTATGGCTTCAGTACCAGAACCAATAAGAAACTAAAAACATACATTCCCACAACTTCCAAGAAACTAAATGTACTAGCTGGACAGTAACTGTGTACAAAGAAGGTATAATGCTGTAATGAGCTATTTTCAAAATAAATTAACGAGTTGATCCTGTTTGTTGTGTATTCCAAATTTATCTCTCAGCTTTGTTTAAATTTACAAATCTTTTCAATGGTGAATCAAAAAACATAATAAGAACTGTGGCGAGTGGATTATATGTATTAGGGAAAGAATTAAGTGCCAAAATACTGGAATATGATAATGAGTTCAATCACTCTTACCTGCAATGATGTCATCCATTTGCTCCAAGGCCGCCTCCAACATGTGACTTGCATCTGAGGCCATGGCGGCAGACTACTGCATCGGCCTCTATGCTTGATGTCCTAGGAAAGAAAGACCATTGTTAAATTCTAAGAATTAGGAATTCTAGATGAGTTAAAATCTAATATATGCTAGCTTTGTTAGCTTTGTACACATTGAACAGTAAACAACATAGAAAAAAAGGGTAAAAAAAAAGAGGTTAAAGATGCGCTGTGAAATATATTTTCCATAACCCCAAATATTGTATTTTCAGCTGTTTGAAGCTGGTGTACAAAACTGAAAGTAAAAGACGCAAAAACAAAACTTAACAGCACACATAGAACCGATCTACCGCTTCTTAGACTTGCTTTCAATGACAAAGACAGATCTATAACTCATATTTCTATGTGAATTTGGTTGGGTCGCCCAAAAAGTTACATATTGCAGCTTTAAGAAATGTCATATGGTATGATTACCCACATTGACATACCTAAACGGTGTACTGAGGATCAATTGTACTGCTGTGATATATTCTCCATTGAAATGTTTTCAGATATTGTATGTCTTCTTCCTAGGCATACATTTCAGTGTGATACCATTGGCTTGGCCTGGTATAGTGAGTACTGGTATTTTCCCTGGATCATCACCGTCAGTAAGACAGGGCATGGCTTAGGGGCTGGTTCCCCCCCACCCCTCTGATGACTGTACAGCACAGGACCCCTGTTCTAATGAGGCCTCCGAGCCACCCAGCAGGATCTCCACCCTCTGTCATTCTGCTTTACAGCCGTCAGCATCTACCCTCTTAAACAGAGAGAACAGCACGTCCCCTGAGTAACCCCCCAGGTTACGGGATTTAAACACACTGTGAATGTCTTCGTTCTTTCAGCTGTTGACAGAGCTGATGGTTGGTGAGCTTGGGGCAAAACTTCCCCTATACTAATTTCGCAGATAAAGTCTTGCCACTGCTGCAAACAATCTGATATTTCTGATATAAAAAAATATATATTTACAGTTGAAGTTGTAGGTTTACATACACCTTAGCCAAATACATTTAAACTCAGTTTTTCACAATTCCTGACATTTAATCTGAGTAAAAAATCCCTGTCTTAGGTCAGTTAGGATCACCACTTTATTTTAAGAATGTGAAATGTCAGAATAATAGTAGAGAGAATGATTGATTTCAGCTTTTATTTATTTCGTCACATTCCCAGTAGGTCAGAAGTTTACATACACTCAATTAGTATTTGGTAGCATTGCATTCAAATTGTTTAACTTGGGTCAAACGTTTCAGGTAGCCTTCGACAAGATTCCCACAATAAATTGTGTGAATTTTGGCCCATTCCTCCTGACAGAGCTGGTGTAGCTGAGTTGGGTTTGTGGGCCTCCTTGCTCGCACACGCTTTTTCAGTTCTGCCCACAAATTTTCGATAGGATTGAGGTCAGGGCTTTGTGATGGCCGCTCCAATACCTTGACTCTGTTGTCCTTAAGCCATTTTGCCACAACTTTGGAAGTATGCTTGTGGTCATTGTGCATTTGGAAGACCCATTTGCAACCAAGCTTTAACTTCCTGACTGATGTCTTGAGATGTTGCTTCAATATATCCACATCATTTTCCTTCCTCGTGATGCCATCTATTTTGTGAAGTGCACCAGTCCCTCCTGCAGCAAAGCACCCCCACAACATGATGCTGCCACCCCCGTGCTTCACGGTTGGGATGGTGTTCTTCGGCTAGTAAGCCTCCCCCTTTTTCCTCCAAACATAACGATGGTCATTATGGCCAAACAGTTATTTTTGTTTAATCAAACCAGAGGACATTTCTCCAAAAAGTAAGATCTTTGTCCCCATGTGCAGTTGCAAACCGTAGACTGGCTTTTTTATGGCGGTTTTGGAGCAGTGGCTTCTTCACTCCTGAGCGGCCTTTCAGGTTATGTCAATATAGGACTTGTTTTACTGTGGATATAGATACTTTTGTACCTGTTTCCTCCAGTATCTTCACAAGGTCCTTTGCTGTTGTTCTGGGATTGATATGAACTTTTCGCACCAAAGTATGTTCATCTCTAGGAGACAGAACACATCTCCTTCCTGAGCGGTATGACGGCTGCATAATCCCATGGTGTTTATACTTGCGTACTATTGTTTGTACAGATGAACGTGGTATCTTCAGGCGTTTGGAAATTGCTCCCAAGGATGAACCAGACTTGTGGAGGTCTAAAAAAAATTCTGAGTTCCTGGTTAATTTCTTTTGATTTTCCCATGATGTCAAGCAAAGAGGCACTGAGTTTGAAGGTAGGCCTTGAAATATATCCACATGTACACCTAAAATGTACTCAAATGATGTCAATTAACCTATCAGAAGCTTCTAAAGCCATGACATCATTTTCTGTAACTTTCCAAGCTGTTTAAAGGCACAGTCAATTTAGTGTATGTAAACTTCTTACCCACTGGAATTGTGATATAGTGAATGATAAGTGAAATAATCTGTCAGCAAACAATTGTTGGAAAATCAAATAAAATCGTAGTTTATTTGTCATGTGCATCGAATACAACAGGTGTAGACCTTACAGTGAAATGCTTACTTACAGGCTCTAACCAATAGTGCAAAAAAGTTGGGTGAACAATAAAGGTAAAGAAATAAAACAACAGTAAAAAGACAGGCTTTCACAGTAGCGAGGCTATAAGAGTACGGAGGCTACATACAGACACCAGTTAGTCAGGGTGATTGAGGTAGTATGTACATGAAGATATGGTTAAAGTGACTTAGCATATATGATGAACAGAGAGTACCAGTAGCGTAAAAGAGGGGTTGGCGGGTGGTGGGTGGGACACAATGCAGATAGCCCGGTTAGCCAATGTGCGGGAGCACTGGTTGGTCGGCCCAATTGAGGTAGTATGTACATCAATGTATAGTTAAAATGACAATGCATATACACTGCTCAAAAAAATAAAGGGAACACTACAATACTCTTTACATAGTTGAATGTGCTGACAACAAAATGACACAAAAATAATCAATGGAAATCCAATTTATCAACCCATGGAGGTCTGGATTTGGAGTCACACTCAAAATTAAAGTGGAAAACCACACTACAGGCTGATCCAACTTTGATGTAATATCCTTAAAACAAGTCAAAGGCTCAGTAGTGTGTGTGGCCTCCACGTGCCTGTATGACCTCCCTACAACGCCAATTGGATTCAGGTCTGGGGAACGGGCGGGCCGGTCCATAGCATCAATGCCTTCCTCTTGCAGGAACTGCTGACACACTCCAGCCACATGAGGTTTAGCATTGTCTTGCATTAGGAGGAACCCAGGGCCAACCGCACCAGCATATGGTCTCACAAGGGTTCTGAGGATCTCATCTCGGTACCCAATTGCAGTCAGGCTACCTCTGGCGAGCACATGGAGGGCTGTGCGGCCCCCCAAAGAAATGCCACCCCACACCATGACTGACCCACCGCCAAACCGGTCATGCTGGAGGATTTTGCAGGCAGCAGAACGTTCTCCACGGCGTCTCCAGACTCTGTCACGTCTGTCACATGTGCTCAGTGTGAACCTGCTTTCATCTGTGAAGAGCACAGGGCGCCAGTGGCGAATTTGCCAATCTTGGTGTTCTCTGGCAAATGCCAAACGTCCTGCACGGTGTTGGGCTGTAAGCACAACCCCCACCTGTGGACGTCGGGCCCTCATACCACCCTCATGGAGTCTGTTTCTGACCGTTTGAGCAGACACATGCACATTTGTGGCCTGCTGGAGGTCATTTTGCAGGGCTCTGGCAGTGCTCCTCCTGCTCCTCCTTGCAAAAAGGTGGAGGTAGCAGTCCTGCTGCTGGGTTGTTGCCCTCCTACGGCCTCCTCCACATCTCCTGATGTACTGGCCTGTCTCCTGGTAGCGCCTCCATGCTCTGGACACTACGCTGACAGACACAGCAAACCTTCTTGCCACAGCTCGCATTGATGTGCCATCCTGGATGAGCTGCACTACCTGAGCCACTTGTGTGGGTTGTAGACTCCGTCTCATGCTACCACTAGAGTGAAAGCACCGCCAGCATTCAAAAGTGACCAAAACATCAGCCAGGAAGCATAGGAACTGAGAAGTGGTCTGTGGTCACCACCTGCAGAACCACTCCTTTATTGGGGGTGTCTTGCTAATTGCCTATAATTTCCACCTGTTGTCTATTCCATTTGCACAACAGCATGTGACATTTATTGTCAATCAGTGTTGCTTCCTAAGTGGACAGTTTGATTTCACAGAAGTGTGATTGACTTGGAGTTACATTGTGTTGTTTAAGTGTTCCCTTTATTTTTTTGAGCAGTGTATGATAAACAGAGAGTAGCGGCAGCATAAAAAGAGGGGTTGGGGGGGCACAATGCAAATAGTCCGGGTTGCCATTTGATTACCTGTTCAGGAGTCTTATGGCTTGGGGGTAAAAACTGTTGAGAAGCCTTTTTGTCCTAGACTTGGCACTCCGGTACCGCTTGCCATGCGGTAGTAGAGAGAACAGTCTATGACTGGGGTGGCTGGGGTCTTTGAGAATTTCTACCGAGACACGTTTTTAAATGAATAATCGTTGGCTCAATGACTGGAAGTCTATGGGAACAGCTAGCATATCATTGCGCTAACTCTGTTAGCAATGCAACCCCTCCACCCCCACCCTTGCCTCCACTGCTGAAGAGTACCAGGTTTGTTTTCAATACAGTTCAAAAGGGATCCGAGTAAAGCGTGACTGATAATTTGATTGTTGTGCCAAGAAATACATCTGTCTCACACATCAACCTATGATGAGTTCCAATTATCAAAGTCAATAGAAATATCTTGAACAGGGCTTTAAATACTTAAGTATTTCATTCCCACAAACTATCTCCATACTATCATATGACAGAATGGAAACATATCTATTATTATTCAAGTAATCTTCTCTGGAAAAATGATAGATGTGACCATTGACTGTGAGGCGTTGGCGAAACACAGGCATAGGCCTCTGAGACAAAAGGCAACTGTAGACGTCGGACAGGCAGGCAGGGAGAAGCAGGCAGCTCGTTGAAAGGAGCCAGGCGTCAACAGTGTTAATTATGTGGCTGTTCAGATTTAGCTGGACACGGCTGAGGGTGATGGCTCCATTTATTCAGAGCCTCTGTAGTGACAGCTCCTCTGTGTAACAGCAGCACAGTGGGCAGCAGACAGTAGTATTCTAATAACTGGCCTGATTATACAAACCCAATTAAAGCCTGCAGTTAAAGGCCATGAGGACATCAGGGCTCCCTGGTACTGCAAACCACTAATGGACAGGCCAGAGAGAATAATGCAGTCTACTGCCCCTATATTCAACTGGCACAGTGGGCAGCAGACACAGGGTCAATTGGGTCCGCGGGTCCCGAAACCTTTTTTCAAATAAACATATATATATGTTTATTTGAAATACACACACAGTATCAGTCAAAAGTTTGGACACACCTACTCATTCAAGGGTTTTCTTTATTTTTTTACTATTTTCTACATTGTAGAAAATAGTGAAGACATCAAAACTATGAAATAACACATATGGAATCATGTAGTAACCAAAAAAGTGTTAAAAAAATCTAAATATATTTTAGATACTTCAAAGTAGCCACCCTTTGCCTTGATGACACTCTTGGCATTCTCTCAACCAGCTTCACCTGGAATGCTTTTCCAACAGTCTTGAAGAAGTTCCCACATATGCTGAGTACTT
Organism: Salmo salar; assembly: GCF_965601325.2. Classification (NCBI taxonomy): domain Eukaryota; kingdom Metazoa; phylum Chordata; class Actinopteri; order Salmoniformes; family Salmonidae; genus Salmo; species Salmo salar. The sequence continues at coordinate 13,754,795 of NC_138306.1, read as the reverse complement.
GTTGGCTGCTTTACCATCAATCTGCGGTCCAACTCATCCCAAAACCATCTCAATTGGGTTGAGGTCGGGTAATTGTGGAGGCTAGGTCATCTGATGCAGCACTCCATCACTCTCCTTCTTGGTCAAATAGCCCTTACACAGCCTGGAGGTGTGTTGGGTCATTGTTCTGTTGAAAAACAAGTCATAGTCCCACTAAGCGAACACCAGATGGAATGGCGTATCGCTGCAGAATGCTGTGGTAGCCATGCTGGTTAAGTATGCCTTGAATTCTAAATAAATCACAGACAGTGTCACCAGAAAAGCACCCCCACACCACCACACCCCCTTCTCCATGCTTCACCGTTGGAAACCACACATTCAGAGATAATCCGTTCACCTACTCTGCATCTCACAAAGAAACCAAAATAACAGATTTCCACCGGTCTAATGTCCATTGTTCGTGTTTTTTGGCCCAAGCAAGTCTCTTCTTCTTATTTCTGTCCTTTAGTAGTGGTTTCCTTTCAGCAATTTCACCATGCAGGCCTGATTCACACAGTCTCCTCTGAACAGTTGATGTTGAGATGTGTCTGTTACTTGAGCTCTGTGAGGTGCAATCTGAGGTGCAGTTAATTGCCGATTTCTGAGGCTGGTAACTCTAATGCACTTATACTCTGCAGCAGAGGCAACTCTGGGTCTTGCTTTCCTGCGGCGGTCCTCATGAGAGCCAGTTTCATCATAGCGCTTGATGGTTTTTGTGACTGCACTTGAAGAAACTATCAAAATTCTAGAAATTGTCCGGATTGACTGACCTTCATGTCTTAAAGTAATCATGGCCTGTTGTTTTTGCTCAGTCGGGCTTTGACCCCTGGTATTGTATAAACGTGCATAAGACATGGAAAAATGCATAGAATTGCAGAAAATGAGCTTTAAAATAGCAAGAAAAAACTCTGCCCCATGCAAAAGTTGTAAAACTGCAAAATGTTCTCTCCGCCAACAAGAGGGGTGTGAACAGTTTGGGGTTGCATGGGTTGCGAGTTGGGGGTTTGTTACTACGCCGATAAAAAACATTATCCATCGGACCTCTGCCACCTAGGAAATTTGTGTTACCGAACTTTCTCAAAAAGTACTTGAGTACCCCCGGTCTACTGTCTGCTACTGTACAATCTAATGTATGTCTTGAAGACATGGCCTTGGTAGAGCTTAAATTAAATCAAATTGCATTTTATTTGTCACATGCTTCATAAACAACAGGTGTAGATTAAAGGCCAAGACAAACGAAACGCGAACGAGCGAACAAGCGTGTACTTGCTGGAAATAGAATACACAGCCTTCGTCAGAGCTTTTGTGAGTTTTTTAAATTAGCACCCTCTAGGTCTACATAAGGGTGGATATGGGAGAACCTTCCAGAAGGACAACCATCTCTGTAGCACTCCACCAATCAAGCCTTTATGGTAGAGTGGCCAGTCGGAAGCCACTCCTCAGTAAAAGGTACATGACAGCCTGCTTGGAGTTTGCCAAAAGGCACCTAAATACTCTCAGACCATGAGTAACAAGATCTGATGAAACCAAGATTAAACTCTTTGGCCTGAATGACAAGCGTCTCGACTGGAGGAAACCTGGCACCATCCCTACGGTGAAGCATGGTGGTGGCATCATCATGCTGTGGGGATGGTTTTCAGCGGCAGGGACTGGGAGACTGGTCAGGGTCAAGGGAAATATGAACGGCGCAAAGTACAGAGAGATCCTTGATAAAAACCTGCTCCAGAGCGCTCAGAACCTCCGACTGGGGGCGAAGGTTCACCTTCCAACAGGACATCGACCATAAGCACACAGCCAAGACAACGCAGGAGTGGCTTCGGGACAAGTCTCTGAATGTCCTTGAGTGGCTCAGCCAGAGCCCGGACTTGAACCCGATCGAACATCTCTGGAGAGACCTGAAAATAGCTGTGCAGCAACGCTCCCAATCCAACCTGACAGAGCTTGAGAGAATCTGCAGAGAAGAATGGGAGAAACTCCCCAAATACAGTTGTGACAAGCTTGTACCCAAGAAGACTTGAGGCTATAATCGCTGCCAAAGGTGCTTCAACAAAGTACTGAGTAAAGCGTCTGAATAATTATTATAAATTTGCAAAAATGTCTAAAAACCTGTTTTTGCTTTGTTGTTATGGGGTATTGTGTATAGATTTTTGAGGGGGAAAATGATTTATTCAATTTTAGAACAAGGCTGTAACCTAACAAAATGTGGAAAACGTCAAGGTGTCTGAAAGCTTTGAAGTTAGGATAACGTAAACATATGACATCACGTTTGGTGTCTCTAGTTTGAACAGTTCAAGAGTTATTGGTGGTGTTTTTATTATGCTAATCTATGCAAATGCTTATATTTATAGATTATTGAAGTTAGGATAGCATGAAGGTTTTAAATTGGTCTTGTAGCTTAATTGGCCAAGAAGCTAGACCATTTTGAATAGCTACCTCTGTTTCTACAGTGAATAGAATGCTGAGGAAATCCCATGAAAGTGGATGGAGGACAAAAAAAAGGACAAAAAGTTTAAAAGTATAAAACAAATCAAAATGTTGTATGCAAACCACCTAATCCAGATCATTCTACATATGGGGCAGCAAGTAGCCTAGTGGTTAGAGTGTTATACTAGTAACCGAAAGGTTGCAAGATGGAATCCCCGAGCTGACAAGGTAAAAATCTGTCATTCTGCCCCTGAACAAGGCAGTTAACCCACTGTTCCTAGGCCGTCATTGAAAATAAGAATGTATTCTTAACTGACTCGCCTAGTTAAATAAAGGTAAATAAAACATATGTCAATGTTTCAATTCAATTCTAGCTTAAATGGTGTAAGTGCCATAGCGCTCCAAATAATAATAACAAGTCAGAAATAATTATTACAAGTACCAGTACCAAGTCGATCAGTGGAAGCTCCTCAGAGGAGGGAGGGGAGGACCATCCTCCTCAGTGAATATTATTATTTTTTTAATTGTAAAACATTTAAAAAGATAATTTTGGGATAAAACTATACTAAATATATTCACGTCACCAAATAATTTATTGAAATACACAGCTCTTGCAGCATTAACTAACATGTTGTCCCTCCAATCAAACGATCCGAGAATGAATCTAGTAGTGAAAATATAAGCTACAGCTAGCTAACACTGCAGTGCGTAAAATGTGGTGAGTAGTTGACTCAAAGAGAGAGAAAGACAATAGCTGAACAGTTTTGAACAAATTCATTTATTCCAAAATGAAGGAGAAGAAAGAGAGCAATAGAGAGAAATTTCTACATTTTCTTTCACTTTCAAATTCACTTGCTTAGCTAGCAAATGCCGCTAGCTAGTTTAGCCTACTCAAACACCCTGCTCAAACAGAGGGATGCTATGTTAACTAGCTGGCTATGACTATCCAACAAAACACTAGAACTCTTCCAAGTCAAGGTAAGCTTTTGGTTTTACTAATTTATGTGCAAAACTGCTTACTGCCTGTACAATGTAACATTACTGCATGATTGTAGCGGGTTTACTAATGTGTTAGATTCTATGTTGACTATGACGTTACTTTAGCTAATATGGTGAGAACGATGTAGGCTGTGTGTAGCGGTTATGATGTAGTTTGGCTTAGAAAGGCTTTTTTGCCTGATCACATAATCCTGATGTGTTGTGCATTGAAGTTCACAAGCGAAGGGAAAAGGTAAGAGGAGAGCGCATAGATGCAAGAAGGAATACAACGTGGCTGCCATGAAAGTTAACTGTGTTTACGCGTGATCAGGGGTGTATTCATGATGCTGATTTTGGATAAAATCGTTTCTAAACGGAAGCAAACGGAACGAAACGGGGATAAACATTCCTGAATTTGTCCAACAGAAACTATCATTTGCAAATATTGGACTAATGATTACACCCTAGATAAGAAAGATGCAGACAAGAGTGTGCAAGGCGGTATTGAATGTGTCACTATCTGTCACCTCAAATTATTCTCTCAACCTGTGTGTACCTACGTTGTAAACTTGAATTCATAGGTTATGTTGTAGCAACCTCATGATGGGTATAGGGAAAATTAGAGTATCATGAGGTTGCCTAAACCACTCGCTGTGACATTGAACTGGGTGAATGGAATATGAATGAGTCATCCAATATGCTGTAAATGAAATAATTCCATGCTTATGGAGAAAATAAAATTGTCCTCCCTCATCTTAAAATGGCACGACCGCCACTGGAGTCGATATGCAGGGGAACAAGGTCATTTAGGTAGCTATATACAGTTGAAGTCGGAAGTTTTCATACACTGAGGTTGGAGTCATTAAAACTCATTTTTCAACCACTCCACAAATATCTTGTTAACAAACTATAGTTTTGGCAAGTCGGTTAGGACATCTACTTCGTGCATGACAAGTAATTTTTCCAACAACTATTTACAGACAGATTATTTCACTTATAATTCAAAGTATGTCAATTTCAGTGGGTAAGAAGTTTACATACACTAAGTTGACTGTGCCTTTAAACAGCTTGAAAATTCCAGAAAATGATGTCATGGCTTTAGATGCTTCTGATAGGCTAATTGACATAATTTGAGTCAATTGGAGGTGTACCTGTGGATGTATTTCAAAGGTCTACCTTCAAACTCAGTGCCTCTTTGCTTGACATCATGGGAAAATCAAAAGAAATCAGCCAAGACCTCAGAAAAAAATTGGAGACCTCCACAAGTCTAGTTCATCATTGGGAGCAATTTCCAAACGCCTGAAGGTACCACGTTCATCTGTACAAACAATAGTACACAAGTATAAACACCATGGGACCACGCAGCCGTCATACCGCTCAGGAAGGAGACGCGTTCTATCTCCTAGAGAAGAATGTACTTTGGTGTGAAAAGTGCAAATCAATCCCAGAACAACAGCAAAAGACCTTGTGAAGATACTGGAGGAAACAGGTACAAAAGTATCTATAGCCATAGTAAAACGAGTCCTATATCGACATAACCTGAAAGGCCGCTCAGCAAGGAAGAAGCCACTGCTCCAAAACCGCCATAAAAAAGCCAGACTACTGTTTGCAACTGCACATGGGGACAAAGATCTTAGTTTTTGGAGAAATGTCCTCTGGTCTAATTAAACAAAAATAGAACTGTTTGGCCATAATGACCATCGTTATGTTTGGAGGAAAAAGGGGGACGCTTGCAAGCCGAAGAACACCATCCCAACCGTGAAGCACAGGGGTGGCAGCATCATGTTGTGGGGGTGCTTTGCTGCAGGAGGGACTGGTGCACTTCACAAAATAGATGGCATCATGAGGAAGGAAAATGATGTGGATATATTGACGCAACATCTCAAGACATCAGTCAGGAGGTTAAAGCTTGGATGCAAATGGGTCTCCAAATGGACAATGACCCCAAGCATACTTCCAAAGTTGTGGCAAATTGGCTTAAGGACAACAGAGTCAAGGTATTGGAGTGGCCATCAAAAAGCCCTGACCTCAATCCCATAGAAAATTTGTGAGCAGAACTAAAAAAGCGTGTGCGAGCAAGGAGTCCGACAAACCTGACTCAGTTACACCAGCTCTGTCAGGAGGAATGGGCCAAAATTCACCCAACTTATTGTGGGAAGCTTGTGGAAGGCTACCAAAATGTTTGACCCAAGTTGAACAATTTATAGGCAATTCTACCAAATACTAATTGAGTGTATGTAAACTTCTGACCCACTGGAAATGTGATGAAAGAAATAAAAGCTGAAATAAATCATTCTCTCTACTATTATTCTGACATTTCACATTCTTAAAATAAAGTAGTGATCTTAACTAACTGACCTAAGACTGGGAATTTTTACTAGGATTAAATGTCAGGAATTGTGAAAAACAGTTTAAATGTATTTGGCTAAGGTGTATGTAAACTTCTGATTTCAACTGTAGGTAGGGGTGAAGTGACTAAGCAACAGGATAGATAATATACAGTAGCAGCAGCATATGTGGTGAGTCTGAAAGTGTGTGTGTGTGTGTGTGTGTGTGTGTGTGTGTGTGTGTGTGTGTGTGTGTGTGTGTGTGTGTGTGTGTGTGTGTGTGTGTGTGTGTGTGTGTGTGTGTGTGTGTGTGTGTGTGTGTGTGTGTGTGTGTGTGTGGAGTCAGTATGCATGTGTGCACCTATGTGTGTGTGGGTGTATTTAGTGTGTGCGTGTGTATGTGTGTGTTGGGGTGTCAGTGTAAGTATGTGAGTGTGTGGGTAGAGTCCAGGGTGTGTGGATAGAGTCAGTCCTTGAGAGTTAGTGCAAAACAGGGACAATGCAGGTAGTCTGGGTAGCCATATGATTAGCTATTGAGCCGTCTTGTTCAGCAGCTTTATGGCTTGGGGGTAGAAGCTGTTCGGGGTCCTGTTGGTTCCAGACTTGGCGCACTGGTACTGCTTGCCGTGAGGTAGCAGAGAGAACAGTCTTTGGCAGGGATCGTCAACTAGATTCAGCCGCGGGCCAATTCTTTCTTGAGTGGATGGTCGGGGGGCCAGAACATAATTACAAATAATTTGTACATTACAAATTGACAGCAATAAGCCCAAACAGATACAGTGGCAAGAAAAAGTATGTGAACCCTTTCGAATTACATTTTTACATTTTAGTCATTTAGCAGACGCTCTTATCCAGAGCAACTTACAGTAGTGAATGCATACATTTCATTTCATGCATTTTTTTTTGTACTGGCCCCCCGTGGGAATCAAACCCACAACCCTGGTGTTGCACACACCATGCTGGCATTGCAAACACCAAGCTCTACCAACTGAGCCACAGTATTTCTGCATAAATTAGTCATAAAATTTGATCTGATCTTCATCTAAGTCACAACAATAGACAAGCACAGTCTGCTTAAACTAATAACACACAAACAATTATACTTTTTCATGTCTTTGTTGAACACACTGTGTAAACATTCACAGTGCAGGGTGGGAAAAGTATGTGAACCCTTGGATTTAATGACTGGTTGACCCTGTTTTTTGCAGCAATAACCTCAACCAAACATTTTCTGTGGTTACGGATCAGACCTGCACAACGATCAGGAGGAATTTTGGACCATTCCTCTTTACAAAACTGTATCAGTTCAGCAATATTCTTGGGATGTCTGGTGTGAACCGCTCTTGAGGTCATGCCACAGCATCTCAATCAGGTTGAGGTCAGGACTCTGACTGGGCCACTCCAGAAGGCGTATTTTCTTCTGTTGAAGCCATTTTGTTGTTGATTTACTTCTGTGTTTTTTGTCGTTGTCTTGTTGCATCACCTAACTTCTGTTGAGCTTCAATTGGCGGACAGATAGCCTTACATTCTCCTGCAAAATGTCTTGATAAACTTGGGAATTAATTTTTTCGGCGATGATAGCAAGCTTTACAGGCCCTGAGGCAGCAAAGCTGCCCCAAACCATGATGCTCCCTCCACCATACTTTACAGTGGGGATGAGGTTTTGATGTTAGTATGCTGTACCTTTTTTTCTCCACGCATAGTGTTGTGTGTTCCTTCCATACAACTCAACTTTAGTTTCATCTGTCCATAGAATATTTTGCCAGTTGCGCTTTGGAACATCCAGGTGCTCTTTTGTGAACCTCAGACGTGCAGCAATGTTTTTTTTGGACAGCAGTGGCTTCTTCAGTGGTGTCCTCCCATGAACACCATTCTTGTTTAGTGTTTTACGTATCGTAGACTTGTTAACAGAGATGTTAGCATGTTCCAGAGATTTCTGTAAGTCTTTAGCTGACACTCTAGGATTCTTCTTAACCTCATTGAGCATTCTGCGCTGTTCTCTTGCAGTCATCTTTGCAGAACGGCCACTCCTAGCAAGAGTAGCAACAGTGCTGAACTTTCTCCATTTATAGACAATTTGTCTTACTGTGGACTGATGAACATCAAAGCTTTTAGAGGTACTTTTGTAAATATTTCCAGCTTTATGCAAGTAAACAATTCTTAATCTTAGGTATTTTAAGATCTCTTTTGTTCAAGACATGGTTCACATCAGGCAATGATTCTTGTGAATAGCAAACTCAAAATTTTGTGAGTGTTTTTTATAGGACAGGGCAGCTCTAACCGACATTCTTAATCTCGTCTCATTGATTGGACTCAAGGTTAGCTGACTCCTGACTCCAATTAGCTTTTGGAGAAGTCATTAGCCTAGGGGTTCACATACTTTTTCCAACCTACACTGGGAAAGTTTAAATGATGTATTCAATATAGTCAAATACAATAATTTGTGTGTCATTAGTGTTTGTCTATTGTTGTGACTTAGATGAAGATCAGATCACATCTTATGAAGAAATCCAGGTAATTCCAAAGGGTTCACCTACTTTTTCTTGCCACTGTATGTTTGGCTAAAACAATAATTTCTAATCTTGCTTACATATGTATATGATCACGCCTCTCTATTATGCGTGGGAATACTTGGGAACAGATCTTTTTTATTAAAATCACTTAGAGCTGATTTTTTTGCAGTCTTACGTCCAACAATGAAATGTAAAATAATTATACATTCAAAACAAAATTGCTCAGAAAGCTTGGGGGGCAAAATAAAACCACCCGCGGTCCAAATTCATCCTGCGGGCCGCCAGTTGGGGAACCCTGGTCTATGGTTTGGGTGGCTGGAATCTGATAATTTTTGGGGCCTTCCTCTGACACCGCCTGGTATAGAGGCCCTGATTGGCAGGGAGCTTGGCCACAGTGATGTACTAGCACCATGCGGTCGGGTGCCTTGCAGTTGCCATATCAAGTGGTGATGCAGCCAGTCAAGATGCTCTCAATGGTGCAGCTGTATAACTTTGAGGATCTGAGGGCCCAAGCTATTGCCCTACATTAGGATACCATTGTTGAAGTGTATCAAGTCCATTAGAACTTACTGTAACAAATTAACAGTAAAGTGGCCAACAAATCAAATCAAAGTTTATTGGTCGTGTACAAAGTTTAGCAATGTTATAGCGGATGTAGTGAAATGCTTACGTTACTAGCTGCTAACAATGTAGTACACTAGGGGTGTCAAACTCATTCCATGGAGGGCCTAGTGTCTGATGGTTTTTCCTTTCAATTAAGACCTAAACAACCAGGTGTGGCTGCTCACTAATTAGTAACCTTATTCAAGCACAAGGGAGGTGTAACGGAGACGCTGAGTGTCGAGAAGCAGGTGCAGGTGAAATGTTTTATTAAACAAACATGGAACAAGACAACATAACAGTAGCACCTACGCATAAACACAGGAACAATACTGACAGGGGAAAGAACCTAAGGGAGTGCCAGATATAGGGGAGGTAATGGAGTCCGAGTTCTGTGCTCAGTCTGTCCATGATAGGAATCGAGCCCACTCTCCCTGCCAGTCCTGACAGTAACTTCTCAGAAACCTCCCCAGCTCCTTGTTCATTCTCTCCACCTGCCCATTGGACTGAGGCCTATACCAAAAAAGTGAGGCTGACCGTGACCCCGAGCTTCTCCATAAAGGCTCTCCATACCCATGATGTGAATTGGGGGCCACGGTCAGAGACGATGTCCTCTGGAAGGCCATAATGCCTGCTGAAAGACCTGCTGGAATATTGCCTCAGCGACCTGGAGAGCAGTAGGGAGACCAGAAAGAAGGATTAAAATGACAGGATTTTGAAAATCTAACCACAACCACCAAAATGGTGGTGAAACCCGGCAGAGGGGAGATCAGTAACAAAATCAATGGATAGATGGGACCAGGGACGCTGAGGCACGGGAAGGAAAAGGAGTTTCCCTGCTGGAGGGTTTCTGGGGTGATTTGGTTTGGGCACATACGGAACAGGAGTTGACGTAGCGAGTGACGTCCTGCGCCAAGGTGGGCCACCAGTACCTCTCAAAGATGGCTTGGGTAGTGTGAGAAATACCTGGATGTTCAGCAACGACAGCTGTGTGTGCCCATGTCAGCAGCCGATCCCTTATCCCTGTGGGAACGTAGAGGACAGTAAGTGGGTGCAGGCTCCCTCTCCAGAGCCTGGCGAATGTCCACATCTACGTCCCAGACCACAGAAGATACGACTCGGGAGGATTGGATTATAGGTGCATTCTGGACAGGACCATCTCCCTAATCGTAGAGATGGGGCATCGGCCTTGGCGTTTTTTAACCTGGGCGATAGGTTAGCGTGAAGTCGAACCTTGCAAAGAAAGGGGCCCACCTTGCTTGCCGCGGATTCAGCCTCCTCGCTGTCCGTATGTACTCCGTTAGCGGATTCCGTGCAGATGAAATATTGGAGCGCCTCTTGGATGTAATCCTCCATGGCCTGGGTCTCAGCCACCGACAGAGGGTCGATGGCACAGTCCCAGGGGTGATGAGGTGGAAGACAGGTGGTGCGGGTCTTGGAGAATTCCTCCCGCAGGTCTTGGTATACCTCCGGGATGTTGGGCTGAAGGGCAACCACAGGACTCAACCGACGTGGAACCACAGGGGATGGGAAGCAGGTCCTCCGGCATTTGGGTGACCAGTCTGAATCTCATCCTCGACCATGAGATGGTGGGGTTATGGCGTTGGAGCCAAGGGAGGCCAAGGATGATCTTGTGAACTGGTGAAGAAGGGGATGTTCTCCTGATGAATGGACTCCACTGTGAGTGGTTGGGTGATGCGTGTGATGGTTAAGGATCCTAGTGCCCGATTATCGAGGGCTTGAACCGGGAAAGGAAAGGAGAGCGGGTATGAGATGATGTTAACTTCTCTAGGGCCAGTGGGACGATTTCGTCCCACCTACGTAACAGCCAGTGGAATCCCGTGGCGCGTTATTCAAATACCTTAGAAATGCTATTACTTCAATTTCTCAAACATATGACTATTTTACACCATTTTAAAGACAAGACTCTCGTTAATCTAACCACACTGTCCGATTTCAAAAAGGCTTTACAACGAAAGCAAAACATTAGATTATGTCAGCAGAGTACCCAGCCAGAAATAATCAGACACCCATTTTTCAAGCTAGCATATAATGGCACATAAACCCAAATCACAGCTAAATGCAGCACTAACCTTTGATGATCTTCATCAGATGACAATCTTAGGACATTATGTTATACAATACATGCATGTTTTGTTCAATCAAATTCATATTTATATCAAAAACCAGCTTTTTACATTAGCATGTGACGTTCAGAACTAGCATACCCCCCGCAAACTTCCGGTGAATTTACTAAATTACTCACGATAAACGTTCACAAAAAACATAACAATTATTTTAAGAATTATAGATACAGAACTCCTCTATGCACTCGCTATGTCCGATTTTAAAATAGCTTTTCGGTGAAAGCACATTTTGCAATATTCTAAGTAGATAGCCCGGCATCACAGGGCTAGCTATTTAGACACCCAGCAAGTTTAGCCCTCACCAAAGTCAGATTTACTATAAGAAAAATTGTATTACCTTTGCTGTTCTTCGTCAGAATGCACTCCCAGGACTTCTACTTCAATAACAAATGTTGGTTTGGTTCAAAATAATCCATAGTCGCCCCGTGCACGCGCCTCAGTCTGATGGTCCTCTGATAGACCACTTACCAAAGGCGCTAAAGTTTTTCAGCCAGCGGCTGGAATTACATCATTCAGCTTTTTCCCGGGTTCTGAGAGCCTATGGGAGCCGTAGGAAGTGTCACGTTACAGCAAAGATCCTAAATTTTCAATAAACAGAGCCAAGAAGCCCAAGGAATGGTCAGAGAGGGTACTTCCTGTACAGAATCTTCTCAGGTTTTTGCCTGCCATATGAGTTCTTTATACTCACAGACACCATTCAAACAGTTTTAGAAACTTTAGGGTGTTTTCTATCCAAAGCCAATAATTATATGCATATTCTAGTTTCTGGGCAGTAGTAATAACCAGATTAAATCGGGTACTTTTTTTATCCGGCCATGTAAATACTGCCCCCTAGCCCTAACAGGTTAAGAGAGGAGGCAAGGGTCTGGTTAATAAAGTTCCCCACAGCACCGGAATCCACTAACGCTGTAGACACAGTACATGAGGGACAGTCAACTAGTGTGATGGACACCAAAAAGAGTTTTGCAGAAAGTGAAGATGGAATACTCACTCCTGTCCCAGGAGGTGGAAGATCACGTGACCGTCCCTCTGCTCTTTTGGATCCCGGATTAGGAAGTTCCGGACACCGCTGGAGCTGGTGCCCTCCTTGACCACAATACAGACAGAGCCCCAGCTGTCTCCATCTGTGTCGCTCTGCCGCGGGGAGGCGTGTGACCCCTGCCCCTCAGGCTCTGATCCAGAGTGTTCACTGAGGGAGGGAGAAAAGCGATGAGAGTACCAACGCTCCCGAAGTATGTTATCCAGACGGATAGCCATCGCAATGAGTGCTTCCAAGGAGAGGCTGTCATCTCGACAAGCCAGTTCCGTCTGGACCTACTCGTGCAGACCTCTTCTGAATAGTGTACGAAGCACCGACTTGTTCCATCTGCTGAATGCTGCTACTGTCCGGAAGGTGAGTGCTTACTTGGCAGCCGTCTGGTCCCCCTACTGTAATTGGAGTAGGCGCTCACCCCCGTCTCTGCAATCCAGGGGATAATCAAAGAGGCATTTGAACAGAGCCATGAACCCCTCATATGTATCTAGCTCCTCCTCTCCTCTTTCCCAGACAGCCGTGGCACATTTCAACGCTCGCCCAGTCAGCAGAGAAATAACCGTGTCAACCTTTGACCTCTCGGTGGTGGGAGCGCCCATCTGGTGCACATAAAGTAGAGGGAGCACTGAAGTAGGAATCCACGGCATTTAGATGGGGTGCCATCATATTTATCCGGGAGGGACAAACGGGCATCACTGACCTGAGCAGGTTGCTGAATGTGCGGTTGTGCTGGCTCGCTGGGTCGACTGGTTGTAGAGTATCCTCCGCTAGTTGACGGCAACACCTCCTGGGTATGTTCGAGACGTTGCACACTGCAAAGAACCTCTTCCATAGCCGTCTCCAGTTGTGCCAGCTGGTCATGGTGTTGACGTAGAAGGTATCCCTGCTCGTCGACCGAGATTTTCTGTTTTCCTGCTGCTTCCATTGTTGGAGTCAGTATTCTGTAACAGAGACGCTGAGAGTCAAGAAGCAAGTGCAACGTTTAATAAAACAACAAACATGGAACGAGACAACATAGCGTCTACGCATAAACACCAGAACAATACTCACTGGGAAAAGAACCTAAGGGAGAGCCAGATATAGGGGAGGTAATAAGTGAGGTAATGGAGTCCAGGTGTGCCTCATGATGACGTGCAGGTGCACGTAATGATGCCAGGTGTGCGTAATGATGGATCCCAGGAACGTTGGTTAGTATACCGGCGACGTCAACCGTCGGAGGGGAGGAGCAGGAGTAGACGTGACAGGAGGAGCAAAAACCCGCAGACACTCGCCCTGCACATTTGACACGTGCAGTACACAAATAATCAACAAAAAGATCATGAAATGTCGGAAGAAATACAATTAAGAAACCAAATAGCACTATAAGAGTAATCCAAATGCAATCTATATGTATATACAGAGGATGCATTTATATAAGATACACGACAAACCATTTCTGTATGGACCTCGCTTTGTGCATGGGGGCATTGTCATGCTGACACAGGAAAGGGCCTTTCCCAAAATGTTGCCACAAAGTTGGAAGCACAGAATCGTCTAGAATGCCATTGTATGCTGTAGAGTTCACTGGAACTAAGAGGCCGAGCCCGAACCATGAAAAACAGCCTCAGACCATTATTCCTCCTCCACCAAACGTTACAGTTGGCACTATGCATTCGGGCAAGTAGCGTTCTCCTACCTTTCGCTCTTGTAATTTCCTTGGCCCAGTCAAGGGCTGCTTGAATGCAGAGGAGAGACAATGTTGTGTTGTTGTTTGTGTTTCTGTCTTTCTCCGGTATACTGGGGTGATATCGGTGTAAATGTGTCGACATATTTTAGGTGTTGGCAGCTGCATAGGCTATTCTCATTGAGCGTGGAAACTTATTGTTAACGTTTTATTCACAACTCTCTGTCCATTGGTGTTGTATTATACTGGAGATTTAAATGATGATGCAGGATCCTCCAATTCTGGTTTATCGACCCCACTACTCACCATTGTACAAAAGGACAGTTTGAAATGTGCCAATTAAGATTAGAATTTTATTTACAATGTGCTGATCTAGTTTCTTTTACGGAAAGGCCTGAAATGTTTTTTCAGCTCAGATTTACTCAAGAGGCATATAACACAGCGTATAACATAGTCTATATAGTCTATAGGTCTAGTGTTTTTATTTTGTAAATATAAAATGTTTCTGTATTAATTTGGGTTCACAGTGTGGACAGAACCGAGTACATGTACTGTTAAACCCAGCCCCTTCGCACCACCACCAGCTACTGCGCCAATAATTCCGGTTGTGAAAATAGCAAAAATATTTCTGACACACCCCCAAACGTCTGTAATAATAAACCTACAATTTCCTGGTATTCAGAATCATAGTAAAACTATCTACTACTTATTTCTCAACATTAGTCTACTCATATTTTATGTAGAAACTGCCAGCAAAACAAGTTTGACAACAGTTTGTTTCCTCCTATTACGCCCTGTCATGACACCAGTTATTTATAAGAATTACATTTTCTGCCAGGTTTTACAATTATTTCTTGCTGTGAAAAGCATTGAGGTTGTACTTACCAGAAACAAATATTAGTAATATACACTCACAAATATTACTAATATACACTCAAATTACTAATATACACTAACATACACACAGTTTATTAGGTACACCTATCTAGTACCAGGTCGGAGCCCCCTTTGCCTCCAGAACAGCCTGAATTATTCGGGGCATGGAATTGCTACTCAATTGGTATCAAGGGACCTAACATGTGCCAGGAAAACATTCCCCACACCATAACACCACCACCACCAGCCGGTACCGTTGACACCTGGCAGGATGGGGCCATGGACTCATGCTGCTTATTTCAAAACCTGACTCTGCCATCAGCATGACTCAACAGGAACTGGGATTCGTCAGACCATGCAATGTTTTTCCACTCCTCAATTGTCCAGTGTTGGTGATCGCGTGCCCACTAGAGCCGCTTCTTCTTGTTTTTAGCTGATAGGAGTGAAACCCGGTGTGGTCGTCTGCTGCAATAGCCCATCCGTGAAACCACTGTTGTACTTTTCCATTATTTGCCTATTTGTGACCTGCATGTTAGTTTGCACGATTCTTGCCATTCTCCTTTGACCTCTCATCAACGAGCTGTTTTCGCCAACAAGACTGCCGCTGACTGGAGGTTATTTGTTTGTCACACCATTATCGGTAAACCCTAGACACTGTCGTGTGTGGAAACCCCAGGAGAACAGCCATTTCTAAGATACTGCAACCAGCTCGCCTTACACCGACGAACATACAGTAGGTCACTCGTTTCGCCCATTCTAACATTCAATCAAACAGTAACGGAATGCCTCGATGCCTGTCACCCTGCTTTATATAACAAGCCACGACCACATGACTCACTATCTGTAGGATCTAACCCTTTTCGTGAACTGCATGGTGTAACTAATAAACTGGCCACTGAGTGTATAACACAGCAATAAGACCTATCAATAACCTGAGAGCACCTAGACCCAAAGCCTTCTATTTAGCCCGTCTCACCAGTCGGCTATCACAGGCATTCTTCCCACAGAGAAGAGGAGTACGCTGAGACTGTTTGAAGAGGATAACATTAGCCAGCAGTTTCGGACAGTGCAGCCTTGCAGTCTCTCATATTGTTCCATGGGTCAGCACCGTTCTCTGCCACGAGGTGTATTCTCCATTCAAACACCTGCACATGCTGCTCACTGGATAAGCCATTGACTCGACAAAGAGTGAGATCCAGCCCAGTGCCATCAAAGCACATTTATGTAAAAAATCAAACATTTCAGCAGTGGCTAAATTTCAAAATGCAGAAAAGAGCAGGTTCAGAACAATGTTTAGCTGTCTGGGGAAGGTATAAAGGACTTTCAACTACTCCAAAGAACACATCAAACGCTGCATAACCTTGAGGTTCCGTGCTGAGCCAAACTGAGCTGCTGGTGCATTTTTGTGGTGTGCACAAAAACTCTGAAGGTTAAAACGACAAACCTCCCCTATCCTGAAGCGCATCATCCCCCTAAACAAACTGAATCAGAGCTGGTTTGGATAAACATACCATTATCCTACCATACACAACCCCTTGTAACTTCTCTGAGGTCAAGTTACATCTGTAGCCTAATCGGTTGTATGCTGTTGAAAATTATTACATCTGGGCTAAACAAAAAACACTTATCAAGAATACGATATAAAGATTGTATCATCTCTTGCCGCTGTTTTCAAAAATGTGTGAACTGTAACACTATAACTTCCTAAAATATATCTTAAGAGGTTCTTGGCATGGA
The DNA here is from genome assembly GCF_965601325.2 of Salmo salar. NCBI lineage: Eukaryota > Metazoa > Chordata > Actinopteri > Salmoniformes > Salmonidae > Salmo > Salmo salar. The sequence continues at coordinate 13,738,479 of NC_138306.1, read as the reverse complement.
CGAACAAATATACAAATCCATTACACCTGTGCATAGTCCGTACAGCCCCAACTGCTGTTTCTCCTAGGTTTATTCTGTCCTGCTGCTCGGTCAGTGACTTGCATAAGTGCATTTCTGAGCCACCCACAGTTTGGAGAGTCACCAAGCAGCTGAGTGCTTCTGCTGCTATCAGTAAAATTAGTAGTGACATCAGAAAACATCACATGCTGAACAGTGTCCTAAGTACATTACAGACATCCAAATCTGTATCTGGTTTCTGCACATCATCCATTTGGAGAACTCTGATAAGCACTGTATGGGACATGCTTAAAAAAGCTGAAAACTTTCCTCTAAGGGGTAAAAATCAACATTCCTACAATGGAGAAGGGCTGAACCTCTAAGTAGTTCTTTGCATTTTCCATGACTTTGCCTAATACAAAGAAATAAAAAATGGTCAGATTATTTTCTGTTGATATTCCCTCCAGTCCTATCGAAGCACTATAAAAAGCAGCATATTTGAGCTCCCAGTTTGAAAAAAGAAAGTAGGGTTTAATGCTGTTCAGATCCTCATGGCCCTCTCTCTGTCCCCTGCCTGGTACGGTTTGCTGTTGTAATTAAAGTGTTGTCCTGAGGCGGTTCTTCACGCTGGCCAAGAAATACTGTAGTCTTGTGAGTATGTTTAGAGTCCTGTTCGCAACAAGGCACTAAAGTGATATTGCCCCCCCCCCCCCCCCAAAAAAAAAATGTACATGAACTTTCTTGTCACGGGCGTGGTATGAATTGGACCAAAACTCAGCGGGAATGTGAATACTCATCTTCTTTAATGAAGGAAAACGTAAACACTTAACAAAACAACAAACATCGACGAGAAACAGTCCTGTCAGGTGCAACAAACACGAAACAGGAAACAACTACCCACAAAAACCCCATGAAAAACACCCCTACTAAATAGGACCTTCAATTAGAGACAACGAGGAACAGCTGCCTCCAATTGAAGGCCAAAACAATAAACTAGACATAGAAATAGAAAAAATAGAAAATAGAACATATAAATACAAAACATAGAACACTACCCAAAAACCCCGACAACACAAAACAAACACACCCCTGCCACGCCCTGACCAAACTACAATAACAAATAACCCCTTATACTGGTCAGGACGTGACAGTCCCCCCCCCCCCCCCCAAAGGTGCAGACCCCGGAGGCACCTCACAAAAAAATAAACACAAAAAAAAATAAACCCCAAAACAAAAAATAATCCTGACTAAAGGGAGGGGAGGGAGGGTGGCCACCGTCACCGACTGTTCTTGTGCTACACCTCACCCTCCCCAACCTCCTACTATGGAGGTGGCTCATGCTCCGGCCTTACTCCCCAACCTAACCTGTCCACCCCTGCTAAATGCTTAGTATATTTTACCCCTCCCGAAGTCTCTGGGCTATGGCGCATCGCTGAAGACCTTGGGCTGATGCGCGTCGCTGGAGACCTCGGGCTGATGCGTGTCGCTGGAGACCTCGGGCTGATGTGCGTCGCTGGAGAGCGACTCTGGGAGCTCCGGACTGGAGGGCGACTCTGGGAGCTCCGGACTGGAGGGCGACTCTGGGAGCTCCGGACTGGAGGGCGAGACTCTGGGAGCTCCGGACTGGAGGGCGACTCTGGGAGCTCCGGACTGTAGGGCGACTCTGGGAGCTCCGGACTGTAGGGCGACTCCGGCTGCGCCGGTTCCGGACTGTAGGGCGACTCCGGCTGCGCCGGTTCCGGACTGTGGGCCGTCTCTGTCGGTTCCGGACTGTGGGCCGTCTCTGTCGGTTCCGGACTGTGGGCCGTCTCTGTCGGTTCCGGACTGTGGGCCGTCTCTGTCGGCTCCGGACTGTGGGCCGTCTCTGTCGGTTCCGGACTGTGGGCCGTCTCTGTCGGCTCCGGACTGTGGGCCGTCTCTGTCAGTTCCGGACTGTGGGCCGTCTCTGTCGGCTCCGGACTGTGGGCCGTCTCTGTCGGCTCCGGACTGTGGGCCGTCTCTGTCGGCTCCGGACTGTGGGCCGTCTCTGTCGGCTCCGGACTGTGGGCCGTCTCTGTCGGCTCCGGACTGTGGGCCGTCTCTGCCGGCTCCGGACTGTGGGCCGTCTCTGCCGGCTCCGGACTGTGGGCCGTCTCTGCCGGCTCCGGACTGTGGGCCGTCTCTGCCGGCTCCGGACTGTGGGCCGTCTCTGCAGGCTCCGAACTGTGGGCCATCTCTAGACGGGGCACTATCGCCAGAAGCTCTGGACGGGACACTGTTGCCGGACACTCTGGACGGGGCACTGTTGCCGGACACTCTGGACGGGCACTGTTTCCGGACACTCTGGACGGGGCACTGTTGCCCCGTCCAGAGTATATTTTAATCGGCTTGCAAATCTATGGCAAGACCTAAAAATGGCTGTCTAGCAATGATGAACAATCAACTTGACAGAGCTTGAAGAATTGAAGAATAATGGGCAAAAAAATGTGTTTCTACAATGTATTGACTCAAGGGTGGAACTACTTATGTAAATTAGATATTTCTGTATTTAATTTTCAATAAATGTGCAAAAATGTCTAAAAACATTTTTCACTTTTTAATTATGGGGTATTTTGTGTAGATGCGTGAGAAAAATATATATTTAATCCATTTTGAATTCAGGCTATAACACAACAAAATGTGGAATAAGTCAAGGCGTATGAAAAACTTCTGAAGGCACTGTATAAGGGCTTGTTTTTAATCAAACGAAACTGGAAAACAAGAAATTGTTAAAGGAAAATAACTTCAATGTTTCTAAATACGAGTGTCACCAGACCATCTTATCTCTCGTTCCATGATGGGCATATAGCCTACATGGTAGGGTTTTTATGCACACCCAAAATAATAACTTGAGCTGGTTAAAATAATGTACAATAGCCTACCTAAAAAGGGGATGCTCCCAAATATTATTAGGATTTATTTCAAAGAAGTGTCATGAACCAAATCCTTTATGATAGATTTGACTACCTGGTGAATGCATTGGGCAGGACAAAACAAAAAAACAGCCTTCATTGAGAGGAGGTATTGCTATGCTTGGTTTTAAATCAAATCAAATGAAATTTAATGTAACTTTTTTTATGTTTCTAAATACGATGTTTATAGGCACAAAAAGCACATCTCTCCTTCCATGTGCATTTGGCACTGTACGTCACGGCTGGATAGGCTGCGCTTCCGTTGTCAAAATCCATGCCACAACCAACCGTGTTACCGCTAAAACCAGCTTTTAGTTGGTCTTAAACATCCCCACCAGCTCTGCCTGAAATTGGCACTTTGGCGCACATTTTTAAGGACACACCTCAGATATTGCCACCCCTCTCACCTCAGCGCAAGTGAGTAAATTGCCAATCCTGGTGTTTGGGTTTGAAAACGGAAGAGCGCCGGCTTTAACAGGTCGAAATTGCAAAAAAGCGTGCATTTGACAATTGCGCTGGCTTCACGCCAGCCCCTTGTCTTTATCACTAGTTACCACAGTAATAAAACATTGCACCTTTATCTGTAGGAGGAACGCTCAGATCTTATGACACTAATGGCTGGGCATAAGAAGTGGTCCTTCTGCTTTGAACAATTAGTCTGGTGGGAAATGTGAGCAGAAATGTCTGAGCAACCTGCACTTTTGTGAAGTCGGTTGAATATTGATTTTACTGTTTTCCCTCATTGACTCTGGCTGGTTTGGATTAATAGAGCCAGCTGCTGCTGAAGCAGAGAGAGAAAGAGAGAAAACCCTGGAGGCCTGGCTGTCACAAACACAAATATAAGAGGCTGAGCAGGAAACAGGAAGAAGCAGGAAGAATTTAGACCACAAAGGCAGATGAACATAAGTAGACCGCACTGCCAAATTTTATGGATGGGGATTCATTATATATGTTACAGTGTTCTTGAAATAAGATTTATATTGGAAAAACATCCCGCTCCTTAAAGGTATGCCTTGGAGAACATTAAATCCACTATTGGACGTCAAGATATCCTCTCGCCAGTTGCGAGACACTTCATAGAACAAAATAATTATATTAATGAATTGTGTCGCATCGGGATTGAAAAAGATCATCCACCACGTAGAGGAGGTGATTACGACAACAAATTACTCCACAGAGAAGCCATGTGGATATATACATTTAATTCTGTATCTCCACATGGTTTAAACGAAGATTTAGATTTCACCTCCTTCCTATAAGCCACATTTAGACTGTTATACAAAAACACTGTCCATGTCAGATTTTGCATATCCGTTGTTCTTTACAATTGCTGTTTTGAATTCAAATAAAATTGTAGCTACACAATGAAGAAGGCTTTAAAGCCGAAACGTTTGTGTACGCTATCCCTGATGCAGTGAAAATAATTTTGGGAAAAAATGGAATAATGAAGTAAGCTTTATGCAACATTTTTTGGAGTACGAGCCCATTACACCTTTTTGTTTGAGGATTTTCCCTTGTCTGACCTTTACCAACATTTCTTCACATGCTAAATCATGCTCACAGAAAAGTAGGTCATCTTCACCCTTTAAAATGTGTAAATATCAAATCTAGAATATTAGTTTACAGTCAATTACATGGAAAAAGAAATGTCCTCACACATTTGGCAATGCCTACAATTCACACATCACAGCTCTTAAGAAGACAGAAAAGAGTCCTATGTGGTACAGAAGCATGCATCCTCAGCAGATGTATTACAAACCAGAAGGCATGAATATTCAATGATCAAATCTCTAACAGCATCCTACAGAAACTCTCCCTATAGGTGATGATTGAAACATTCATTAACTAATAACTAACCAACTAAATAACTAAGCTCTCGGTTAACTGATATGTTTTCAAAACGTGGGAAACCCTGCTGTAACCTTGGGTTTTCTTTACTCAGTCAGCCTTATATTTAGCCCCTCCATCTCTCCCCTCGCCGACGAAGCTTCATTAGCTCTCTAAAATGTCAACATCAGGCGGCCCGAGTGTAATCGTCCTGGCAGTGGATGTTACGTGGCCCTGTCATACTCATATCAGCAATCAAGCACAATCATGACAGAGGATGTCAAGCAAACATGAGATCTCAGCCACCTCACAACTGCATTGCTCCTTTCAGTGGCAGATAAAGCTACCTCCAACACTATAAAATAAAGTCAAGAAAACTCAGTAGCCATAAACACTACCTCATTGGTACCATACATGTAAGAGAACCCGGGAGAGTATGTGTGGACCAGGTTTTTCAGGTTTTACTAGCTCAGGAAAGTAGGAAAAAATTTTAATCACATGGTTTGCATAGTACAATAGTTTAAAAATATATATTTAAAGATGCACTATGCAGAAATCGCTTCACCATCTTCCTGGTTCTGCCGTTCTAATGGATTGCCTAAGTTCAGTTTATGTGACAAAACAAACAAGTATAGTGTAGAGAATCATTGTACCATCTAAACCGCTGTGAAATATATTTTCCATAACCAGAAATATTGTATTTTAAGCTGTTTGAAGCTGGTGTACAAAAAAATGTAAAAGACCCAAAAACAAAACTTAAGAACAGGAAGCATAGAAATAGCGCACAAAGAACAGATCTACCACTTCTTTGACTTGCTTATAATGAAAATTATTGGTTGGGCTGTACAACATGCAAAAAGGTAGGGAGTTTGGGTCTAGAAACGACTGGAGGGATTAAACTAGCAAAAGAGTGGGTGGGATGTACAGTAAATTAACATCCTATGCCTCAAACGTGAAAAAAACAACAACAGAAAAAAGGTTTTTGAACATACCCGAACTTAGGCGCATACTTGGTTTTACCTGGATTTAAGTACCAATTTCAGTTCAACAAAGGCTTTCTGCAAAGCAATGAAGGCAGATTGAAGCTCCGAAAAAGCCTGGTCAACCGTGGGGGCAATAGTATACACAGCAGTGTCATCTGCATACAGGTGTATGTCGCAATTTTTGCAGATAGACGAACATTGTTTATAAAGACAGCAAAAAGTACAGGCCCTAAAATTGTTCCTTGTTGGACACCTTTCATAATATCAAGGAAACCTGAATTAACACCATCAGAAAAAACACATTGTGTCCTCTCTGTCAAGTCATTTTCGAACCAATAAAATGACGCCTGATTGCCTGCGGAAAAAGTTGACACCATAAAAAAATAATATGATCACACTAAACATTCTCTATTTCCAAACACAAAATATTTATCATGCGTTTAAAACTTTGCGCGTTTCAAATCTCTCTCGTCAACCTTCTGCCAACACAGCTTAATATATAAGCAACAAAGCCCTGACCTTAGAGATCCTTTTTATTCTCTATTTGGTTAGGTCAGGGTGTGACTAGGGTGGGCAATCTATGTTTTCTATTTCTTTGTTGGCTAGGTATGGTTCCCAATCAGAGGCAGCTGTCTATCGTTGTCTCTGGTTGGGGATCATACTTAGGCAGCTTTTTCCCACCTGTAGTTTGTGGGATCTTGTTTTGGTACTGTGCTGTTTAGCCCTACTATATGTTACGTTTCGTTTGTATTTTTTTTTTTCGGTGTTCATTTAATAAAGTAAGATGTACGCCTACCACGCTGCACCTTGGTCCACTCATTCAAACAACGATCATAACAGCCAGAGGCCCGCTGACAGCTCCAACATCCTATCAGGGCCTCATTCTGCCACTTACATGTGTTTATGTGTAGTTGACAAGATGACACGTCGGAGGGGGGCTAGCTGCCTGCAGGCCTTTAGTTTAAACAGCCTTCCATTTCAGCTGGGAGCTTGAGAGGTAGTCAACAAATCAGTAGTGGGAATCGACTCTTGTATGTGGCACTGAGCACCTGCGTGATCTCTTGCATCATAGACAAGGCGTCATTGTTACAGTGCTGGCAGAGGGCCCAACACATAGCATTGAATCTTTTTGGAACAACAACAAAAAAATCGACAGCAGCTCATTCAAAATGGCTGATAGACAAGACTCCTATATACAGTACATGAACTCCTGATGCACAGAACACAGTAAAGTTACATGGATTCAAGATCTTAACCTACAAGTCAGCTCAACCAGGACAAACCCAGTTCAAAAGACAGGATAATATTACACACTGTGCAAAGTGCGTCTTATAACCAGTGAGCAACATGGGCTCAGATGAAATCAGCATATCCAATGTGGGGCCATTGTTGGAGTGAGATACTTTGCTTTCAAATTCATACTGCATGTGCATGGCATGCAAACTGTATGGATGGGGAAATCAAAACACAAAACAAAAGTCTATACCAAAAGTATATCATGAAAGACAAGTATGAAGTCATGACAGTAGCTGCAGGCTGTTATTACTCATCCTCACTGAGCCTTCCTGACCGGGGCTCTGGAGTTGGGTGAGGACAGGTGACCTGGACCGGGTTGACTTTTTGCCAGCTCACTGGACCACTCATCGTTCTGCTCACCTGGCAGCTGTGATGCGGGGAAGTGCAGGTTGAAGGAGAGGAGAAATGTCAACCACAAGCAGGTGCAATCTAGTGTGCCGAAAACATCAGACAAAAGGCTAGGAGGCAACTCAACTCAACTCTGGAAAGTCTAGCCAGACTCACATCACAGGCCACAACATGACCTTCCTCTCTCTTTTCTCAGTTGGCTCTCCATATCGATCATACTTTGTTCTTTAAAAATCAACCAATCCTATAACCAGGTTCTGTAGGTTTACATATTACAACACAGTAGTGTCTGTCATCGTGCTGAAACACAAAGGAAATATTTCACAATGGTTCAGGCTGTAGAAAGAGCGTAGTTACAGTTTAGTGGCATCCTTTAATTTCTGTTAAATAATCAGATAGTGAGAGAGACTCGAAATTCTTGACATAGATAAATGGGCCAAGTCAAACACAGAACTTAGTGCAGTGTTTTCAAATCCACATTTTGTTAGAGATCATCCATCAGGCAGGATACCATAGATTACTAAGAACTAGGCTGGGAGTGGAGCAGTGGTTGCTTTAGGGATCGTATTCGTGGAGAACACCGGGATACCTGATTAGCTCAGGAACTCAAACTGTTGACGGATCACCACCTCAAGCTGAACCTCGGCAAGACGGAGCTGCTCTTCCTCCCGGGGAAGGACTGCCCGTTCCATGATCTCGCCATCACGGTTGACAACTCCATTGTGTCCTCCTCCCAGAGTGCTAAGAGCCTTGGCGTGACCCTGGACAACACCCTGTCGTTCTCCACCAACATCAAGGCGGTGACCCGATCCTGTAGGTTCATGCTCTACAACATTCGCAGAGTACGACCCTGCCTCACACAGGAAGCGGCGCAGGTCCTAATCCAGGCACTTGTCATCTCCCGTCTGGATTACTGCAACTCGCTGTTGGCTGGGCTCCCTGCCTGTGCCATTAAACCCCTACAACTCATCCAGAACGCCGCAGCCCGTCTGGTGTTCAACCTTCCCAAGTTCTCTCACGTCACCCCGCTCCTCCGCTCTCTCCACTGGCTTCCAGTCGAAGCTCGCATCCGCTACAAGACCATGGTGCTTGCCTACGGAGCTGTTAGGGGAACGGCACCTCCGTACCTTCAGGCTCTGATCAGGCCCTACACCCAAACAAGGGCACTCCGTTCATCCACCTCTGGCCTGCTCGCCTCCCTACCTCTGAGGAAGCACAGTTCCCGCTCAGCCCAGTCAAAACTGTTCGCTGCTCTGGCACCCCAATGGTGGAACAAGCTCCCTCACGACGCCAGGACAGCGGAGTCAATCACCACCTTCCGGAGACACCTGAAACCCCACCTCTTCAAGGAATACCTGGGTTAGGATAAGGTAATCCTTCTAACCCCCCCCCCCCTTAAAAGATTTAGATGCACTATTGTAAAGTGGTTGTTCCACTGGATATTATAGGTGAATGCACCAATTTGTAAGTCGCTCTGGATAAGAGCGTCTGCTAAATGACTAAAATGTAAAAAAATGTAATGTAACTGGAAAACAACCAACCTGCATGAAAAAAAAACCATCAAACTGTCCCACAGCCTTTCCCTCCCCCAATAACTCCCCACTCAACTCTTCCCTGCTCTGCTGAAGGCTTTGGCTTGATTGGCCTTGACAGGCACTGGTCATATAACTCTGTCAGATTAAAACAATGCTCACTTCAACCTCTCCATTTGGCTTCCGGCTGACTCTGGGCTGCCTCTTTACCATGGAGCAATTATACGGTAACGGACTCAGAATTTTCTACTTAAAAATGTATGCTTAAAGAAAAAAACACTGAAATCAAAGTTTAACAAACCATACAACTCTATGCACAATGACTAATTTTAACAATTTACAGATAACATTTGACAAAAAAACACATTTACTGGAAGAACTGTGCAGAAGCAAAGTTTGATACCAGAATTTCGGTAAAATCTCCCTTCATTTTTTTATGTGACCACGTTTTCTAAAAACTCTTAACTAAAATTCAACAATGTCTGCAGAAAGAGTGGGGTGTCAGCTATGACATGACATCTTGAAAAAAAAATTGGGTGATTAAACTACAGTAAGTGACGTGGATTACCACTCAGTAACAGAATTCTTGTAACGGAATTTCATCGTGGGTCCCTGATCTGTACTACACATAAATGCATGATTATGGATAAGAATGTCATTCTCTACATGATGATGTATCCTAAATAGTACACAAAGGTGGAAATATGCAATATCCTCGGCATATGTGGGTATTATTCGACACACACAAGTGTGTAGAATAATATGGTTGGTCCGGACCAGACCAAATCTGAAACAATCAGACGTCTATGTTTCACGAGTTTGGACATTACAGTACAGCACAGTAGAGCTCAGTAGAGTACAGTACAGTACAGCACAGGACAGTAGAGTTCAGTACAGTACAGTATAGTTGTCACGTCCTGACTAGCAGAGGGTGTTGTTGTGTAGTTTTGGTCAGGACGTGGCAGAGTATGTCTGTATGTGTGTTCTGGGTGTTGTATTTCTATGTGGGTCTGTGTGGCTCCCGATCAGGGACAGCTGGTGATCGTTGTTCCTGATTGGGAGTCATATAATTAGGAGTATGTTTGTCACTTGGTTTTGTGGGTGGTTGAGCTAGCACTGCTATTATTTTGTATGTATAGCCTGTTAGCCTGTCGTGAGTCGTTATTGTTTATTATTTTTCCGTGTTTGCTTCATTCTTTACATTGAAAAGATGAGTATCCACATCCCGCTTGCAGTTTGGTCCACACAACACGGCTACAACTGTGACAATAGTGCAGTACAATACAGTAAAGCATAGTTCAGTACAGTACAGTAGAGTACAGTTCAGTACAGTATAACACAGTACATTGTAGTGTACTCAACCCTAGTGTGCTCTACTGTGTACTGTACTGAACTGTACTCTACTCTATTCTACTCTACTGTACAGTAAAGTACAGGAATGTACTGCCCTGAACTATACTCAGCTCAACTTTTTTTAACTTTACTGTACTGTAGTCCCTCCTATAGTCCCTCAACGTGAGACATCTGTAGCTTTGTGTTGTGACAAAACTGCACATTTTAGTGGCCTTTTATTCTCCCTAGCACAAGGTTCACCTGTGTAATTCACCTGTGCTCTCTACACTTGTGATAGACGTCATGGAAATCTCTGTTGGACAAATCACAGCTGGTCCAGACCGGACCAAAACGACGTCTGTGGACAGTGAAATCAAGGACAGGGCGGACTGACCAAATTTCAATTGCAGTAATTCCGTTACACATTTTTCTGAAATCCTGTTACCAATTACATAACAGAATTTTGAGTTTTAATCACTTAATAATTCATAAACAAAATAGATATTTTTACATGCTACTTCTGTGATCTTTCATTATTCTCCCTCCTCATGAGGGAGAGAAATGTTAAAATATCTTAAAGATACAGTGCATTTGGAAAGTATTCAGACCCCTTAACTTTTTCCAAATTTTGTTACTATAGAGCAGTATTCTAAAATGGATTGTATTACATTTTTCCCTCAATCTACACACAATAGCCCATAATGACGAAGCGAAAAAAAACAGGTTTTTAGCGATGCTAGCAAATTTATAAAACATAAAATAGAAATTCTTTATTTACATAAGTATTCAGACCCTTTGCTATGAGGCTTGAAATTGAGCTCAAGTGCATCCTGTTTCCATTGATCAACCTTGAGATGTTTTTACAACGTCATTGGAGTCCAACTGTGGTAAATGCAATTGATTGCACATGATTTGGAAAGGCACACACCTGTTTACAGTATAAGGTCCCACAGTTGACAGTGCATGTTGACAGCAAAAACCAAGCCATGAGGTCGAAGGAATTGTCCGTAGGGTCGTGGTCTGGGAGGTTACTCTGACAGAGCTCCAGAGTTCCTCTGTGGAGATGGGAGAACCTTCCAGGAGTGGAGTGGTTTCGGGACAAGTCTCTGAATGTCCTTGAGTGGCCCAAACAGAGCCCGGACTTGAACACGATCAAACATCTCTGGAGAGACCTGAAAATAGCTGAGCAGTGACGCTCCCCATCCAACCTGACAGAGCTTGAGAGCATCTGCAGAGAAGAATGGGAGAAACTACCCAAATACAGGTGTGCCAAGCTTGTAGCGTCATACCCAAGAAGACTCAAGACCATAATAGCAGCCAAAGGTGCTTCAACAAAGTACTGAGTAAAGGGTCTGAATACTTATGTAAATGTAATATGTTTGTTTTTTTATACATTTTATCAAAAAAAGCTGTTTTTGTTTTTCATTATGGGGTATTTGTGTAGATTGATGAGAAAAAAAATCTAATGTAATACATTTTAGAATAAGGCTGTAACTTAACAAAATGTGGAAAAAGTCAAGGGGTCTGAATACTTTCCGAATGCACTGTATGTGGGTTTTTGGTAATGGAATTTAAAGGCACAGGGCAATGTTTCTTAAACTTACACAATGCAAATCATAATAATAAGTATTGATATTAGTTGGCAGGGGTCTTTAGTCCAACAATATTGTGTTTTGATATATTTTTCATTCCTTTTAAGACTTTTTCTGGTAGATGTTTTCTAAGACCCCTTCTCCATATCTTTGACCAGAAATTAAATCCTTTGCTTATTCCTTATCTTCAGTATAGAAAATGGTAAAAAATGTATATATGCCTTAATTTCTCCAAAATATACACTCTAACTTTCATTTGAAACCAGATTTGACATGCCCCTATGAGCTTCACATGTTGGTGCTCATGGGTCCTTTTAGATGGAAATGACCCATTTTACTTTCCATAGTTTTGTATATTTTTCAAAGAGTATGCAACACCAATAGAAACTCTCTGCTCTCTCGATCGGTATATACATTCAGTCTTAATCTGCCTCCTAATCAGCGATTGGATCATCTCTAACAAGTCTAACCAATCAATGTTGGCATTCTAGAAATCGTAGACTCATCATGGAGAAGAAACGTCAGTTTTGCCAGAGCGATGTGGATGGGTAGCTAGGCATCCTGTTACATGAAAATGACCCATGGAGCTATAAACCTTTTGTCAAGCAGGTAAAGAGTTAATGGCCTGGTGGAGGTGGCTCACCTATGTCTCCTGAATTATCATTACAGTTAAAGGGGTAGCACACAGGTTGAAGAATGTCACTGGTGGAACCCAGGATCAATAACTTAAGTAATATGTTTTTTTAATTTACAAAATGAGTCATTTCAACAAAGCATGGATGTTCAATTGTTTCCTATACAGAACATATACAGGTATAGCAGTCCAAATACCATGCAAACATAAAATCCTGCTTATTTAAAAAAAATAATAATAATAATCCAGTCATCCTGTGGGGGAAGTTGCTAAACAATCGCAATATCTGTTGCATTTGGCCTGCGTCCTGGGATAGAATGTCATCTCAAAGGCATACAATCGCATACTGTTTCCTATGGGCTGGGGAGCGGGACAAAGCAGAGCTGAGGACAAATAATGTGCTGTATCCATTTTGTCAGAGCACATGATCCTCGGAGCACAACCCCGCTGTCTGCCGCCCAACACACTCATTACCGAGGGAAATTTACACCCTGGAGCTGTGGGATCACTAATGTGTTGTCTTGACTTTTTCCAGATATATGAGTTTAGATGAGATAAGTGAGTTTTATTTATATGTAATAACACAGCAGATCCCCATCACAGGCTTTTCTTTATCTTAGGTATCTTCACCACCTCAAAACAGAGGTGTCCAGCACCATCCATAGCCAACCCAGGGGTCTGTCCATGAGTATTATTCACTGAGTGAACTCTGGTAGAACATTCCTTAAAGGCCCAGTGCAGTCAATGTATTTCCACACTATTAGGTTGAAATAATACAGTGAAATTTTAGCCTGTTTTAGTGGGATTGAGTTGTGGCCTTCCATGGTGACATCACCACGTGGTAAATTAGTTAATAGACCAATAACAAAGTGATTTACAAAATAGCCAAGATCCTGCAACCATGGAGAGGTAAATACCTGTCTATTTATGGAAAAATTGCCCTGATTAACTCCTTAGTCATATCTCAGTTTACTGATGATTCGTTTTTCAAATCATATAAGCAAAACATATTTCACTTAATCTGGGAAGCTAAACCAGACAAGGTAAATCATGCCTATCTATTTAATGAATATGAATTGGGTGGGTTGAGATTATTAAAAGCACTAAACCTCTCTCTAAAAGCTTCACTTATTCAAAAGTTTTACTTGAACCCTAAATGGTTCTCAAGTAGATGACTAAGAAAAGCTCATCCATTGTTTAAAAATTGCCTTTTTGCCTTTGTGCAGATTCCCATGTCTCATTTGCGATTAATTCAAAGTATCCCTCTTTTTCAAACAAGCATAGCTACAATTTCAATTTCACCCCCCTGAAAAGATAGAACAAATATTATGGCTGAACTCAAATGTGCTGGTTGATAAAAGACCTGTATTTAAGGGAAAGATGTTTGAAAAGGGTATTTTGTTTTTAAATGATATTGTAAATTGGAATGGTAGAGTTATGTCTTTCATGAAGTTATCAGAATTGTATGGGAAGGTCTGCTCAATCCATGATTACAACCAATTGATTACAGCATTACCCCAAACATGGAGGAGGCAGGTCTGTCTGCCCAATATAAAGGATCAAAACTGTCAGAGGAATAAAAATAGCATAAATAGGTGTACCAGTAAATAAAGTATACCAGTTTCATTTGAGGACCAGGATGTTGACAGCTGTGCCATACAGATTGCAAAATAGTTGGTACAGGGTGTATGAGTTGATATATAAAACAACGCAAGATTCAAGACTTTGTGCTTTTCAGCTAAAATTATTATATAGAATTCTTGCCACCAACAAAATGTGGAATATTTGGGGCATACAATCATCGCAGCTCTGCAGATTTTGTTGTGTCGATGCAGAAGCAATTGACCATTTATTTTGGTATTGCCCTCAGGTAGCCTGTTTCTGGTCTCAGGTTCAGGAATGGCTGAAAATGCATAACATTGATCTAAAATGTACCCTAGAAATAGTACTGTTGGGAGATCTGGAGAGACCGGATAAGTCAATTACCAGTACACTAATACTCTTAGTAAAAGTATTTATCTTCAACTCGCAATCTGTGGATTCTATTCGATTAGATAGATTCAAATTGTATGTTAAACATCACGGCACAGTTGAAAGATAGATGGTGCGTAGAAATCCGAAGAGGGTGGAGAGCAGAGATAGGTGGTATGGGCTGAGGGAAGCTGAGAGTTGGAATGTGGAATTGGAGACAAGCGGGAGTGGAGTTGCTGGGCGGGGGATAGAATGACGGTCAAAGATAAAAGTTTTAAAAAATTACAAAAATAAAGTCAATATAAAACATAACAAAAAGTTACAGCTAATGCCTGTTTGCCTGAGGTTGATGTCGTGCAGGTGTTTGTACACATGCATATACACACACTCTCATTCAAATGCACACATGTGCAGATACTGTACATGGCACACACACACACATGTAAATAGTGCCATACATGCACTCAAACATTTTCAGTTGGCCTTGCTGTTATGATTTTTGTTGTCCTTGATGTCTTGTGTTTTTTTTGCATTGTTGTTTTCTGTTTTTACTTTGTCCTTCTATTTTTTTTCTCTTTGTTCATTTTGTTGGTTGTTGGTGCATTGGGGACGGGGGCTTGAGGGGGGTCTTAGGGGTGGGGGGGTCTTAGATGGTTGAAGGGCAGCTCTTGGGGAACTGTGGGGGGGGGGGGGGGGGGGGGGGGGGATCTTGGAGGGCTAGTGGCCTGGCGGTTGGGAGCTTGAGCCGGTGGATGATGGATCGCTGGTTCGGGTCCCCGTTTTTTTGACCTTGTGAGAGATCTGTCGACGTGCCCTTGAGCAGGGCGTTGACCCTGGTTCCTTCTGTGTGTCACTCCGGATGGGAGTCGGTTAGATGACTAATGTGATGTAGTTGTTGAGTGGCTTCACTGCAAGTATATTGTATGTTTTAAATATTCAATAATAAAAAATACTTACAAACCGCTCTGCCAATAATGGCTAATTTTCAGTTTTCCCCTCCCCACTCAGACCACTCCCAGACAGTCCTAGCAGAATTCATGCCTGAGAAATGTCCCTTTGCTAAGAACCTATTTTTGTTTCTTTAATTGACAACAATCGCTGTAAGGTACTTAATCGTTAAACAGAAATAATTTGATATTGACATTTGAAAAAAAGTCTTGGTTGAACCTTTAAAGGAGACATAAACAGAGCAGCAATAACCGCTTTTCTCTGCTAGAAGTATGAAAATAATATATAATAACTTGATTATGTGGTGCTAAATCAACACGAAAGAAGTAAAGAAATGTCATTCCCTCGGATTTGTCAAGTCCTCCTGGAGTAGTAAGCTCTCTCCTCTCTCTGACATCCAGTATCTGACTGAAGATTATCTCCTATAGACGACTGACATAGCCATAGCTGTGTGAGTTGACATAATAATTATCCAAACCTAAGGTTGGAAGGAGGACTACTCCCATTCGTATTAAACACTCTTTGATCATCAGAATATAATGCCCTGATCTGCTGCTATGGTTATGGGCAATTCCACAATAACTGAACAAAAAACACATTTATTTGAAGAACAGTGCAGATGCAAAGTTTGGTAAGAGAATGACGGCACAAACAGCATCATTTTGTTACTAAGCTTTGCATCTGCACTATTCTTCAAGCAAACATGTTTTTTTTTAAAAGGTTTTCAGTGTAAATGATTAAAAGAAGTCTTGTGCATAGAGTTGTATCATTTGTTTAACTTTGCAATCATTGTTTTTTGTTTGACATACATTTTAAACTGTCTCAGTGTCACTCTGTTCACCATGGAATTTCCCTTAGGTATCATCTTCCTCATTCTATGACTTAGTGCAGGACATAAGCTTATACTGCACATGCGAACTCTCTTTTGCACACTGTTCGTATGAGGGAAGAATTTGTTTTTCTTCATTTGAAATTTCATTCCAAATTGATAATACAATCCGAGACAGACCATGGTTTCACCATGCATCAAATTAGTTCTTGATCAATCAAGGGTATCTTCAACAGAATGTAACAGGCAATCTCTGTGATAACAACAGCATTGTGAATTATTTTGGAGGCCAAAGGACCACTGGTGTTTTGGGGAATTCTAGTCAAATTCATGCGACCTGTGCCACTTCAGATGAGCATGGCAACAAAATACATTGTATCCTGGGTGCAAGACCCCTCCAACTCTTTGTCCATATTCAAGACAATCAAGTATTTTCTGGTCTATGAATCATCTTTGTTGTTTGATGACAAACACACACAGCTGGGTGTAATGCAGCCTTGATATTCAGAAATGACCATATCATTCACAGCAAGAAATATTTAGCTGCTTGTCATGTAGTCCATCATGGATAGTCTGCATTTAAACTCTGGTGAGTGGGGCTGCAATATCATTTAACACAACATAGGCTTCTATAGCATACTGAAAACAACAAAATTGCATTTCATCAACAGAAGCCACACCAAACAAACCAATGTAAATGGAGGAATTGCTTTTGTGTGGATCAAACGTATTTGCTCCTCATAATTCTTACACCTTAAACATTAAAAAGCAACAGCAACTTAAAGTGGAAATCACGGGTTGAAACAATAACAAAGTGTGCTCCCTGCTTCTGTTCTGGTAAAACGCTGAGCAATGGGGTTGAAGACATGTAACCACTCTCAAATGCAGAGACAGAGCTATGGATGCAAGGACTGACCCTCCATGATATTAACGTTATAGTTTTAAGCATGTTTTGAGGCTATATAGTGCTTGTTACATTTACTTTGTTTACAAACATTGGAGTAAAACAAGCTTATATTTTGGGTTCTGATAGGGTATAACAGTTGAACTAAGCTCATGGGGCATTTCTAAGTTATATTCTTAAATAATCATTGGGTACATATCATTAATGTATAAGTCCAACAATATATGTAGCAACAGCAGATTACCATTTTAAACAAAGTGAGGAAAATATAACTACTTATTTATTTGAATAACGCTACAGTACATGAAAGTGCTATTCGATGCTACAGTAGCCTATGGAATGCTGAGAAATAGTGGTGAAACCTACAGGACAGTACTTGTCATGTTCAGACAGGTTTTATTCTCTAGTCTGTGTGACCTTCCCAGCGCTCATCCACAGGTGGACATCCACAGGTATGTTCCGTATGTAAATCGGTATATTGAACATATACTGAAAAAAATCTGTATAGAACTGGCAAAATAGGGTTTATTGGCAAAGTCGACGTACATTAGGCAATATGTAGACTTTGAATCGATCTACTTCTGTTTATGACTACCTGCGAATGGGACAGACATTTTAAACGATATGAAAACAAGTGTTTCTCTGGCATTACTTACTATATGCTGGACTTCGGAGAGTTGCTCTCCAACGCGAATTCTTCCCCTGCACCCTTTGAAAATACTATTTGAACCACTTTGGATTAAAAATGTCCTTGACACGGACAGTGGTATCCTTTCGGATAGGATGCTCCGCGCCTTGCCCGACGGAGCGCTCCGGGTGCCATTAGTGCGTTCATCGTAAAGCCGCTCCACCAATCATCTGTCATGGTATTCCAGGGGCGTGCCATCCCGTCAAACCACACAGTCCACGTGCTCTAGCCTAAGGTTTACTCCGAGTCGATTATCATGTAATAATAAGGAAATACCCTTGACCATACACGAAAATTGGGGGGGGGGGGGGGGGATCAACATTCGTTCATATTGCAACCAATTGTAAGAGCCAACTTCGTTGCCGATTTTGTTGTTTTACAGAAATAACAAATCATGCCGAAAAGCTGCTGCGTTGTCCAATGTGCATGTAACCAGGTCAGAAATCCAGACCATCGGTTCGCAACGCTCCCACATACATAGAGCCTGCGAGAAGTGCTGTGGCTTCAGGATTTCCGTTCTCCTAGTAGCAGAATAGGTAGCACAATCGCGATAATTTAAATAAAATAAGAGTCCCACTGCAAAGACATGTTAAACTTTGTGAATATCGATTATTTTTGCACTCCAGTGCAGTAAAACAGTTTTTCACAGTATTGCAACCACATTTGGAAAAATATATCGATAATATGACCTATTTTATTTTTTATATTGTATAATTTATACCAGCATTTCGTTTGAAAGTTTACACAAATACTGGTATGTTGAAAGCTATGGTTTAGGTAGACTATATTTGAAAAAATACAAATATGTGTTTGGAATTACTCAATAGAGTCTGCAAAACTTAAATGGGTCTCTTGCGCTGGGCAGTGGGTTTAATACAGAATATTGGTGATTCCTTACTCCACCCACTCCATTCACTGCAGTGCAATACACAGTATATGGGATACTCATTGACAGAGAGTCAGCTACCATCCTCAGTAGCTTTCCATTTAAGTTGTCAATGCAAGGTTTGTCCTTACTGATCGATAACAATCATTTTTCCACCTCTACCACACTAACTTGACAAAATTCAAACTTACAGTGCTTTTCTATCATTATTTGTTTTTAATATGCATGAATACGATGGCTCACTGTTTGTTGTTGGCCTAAGTTTGCCTAAATTTGCCCACTTTGTCAATTAAGTAATCATTAAAATAATTGGCAACATGAAATGGTTTTGTGATGTATAAGCCATCTGATTCGATGAAAGATTGAGTTGAATTTGTCTTTCTGCCCTTAATTCTGTTTAAAGTACTCCATTTAAAGTGGATGTATAATACAGTTTCTTCTTCTTTTTGATGAGTTTAGTCACATACTTTCTCAATTTGCAGTAAGTAAGCCAGTCAGATGTGCAGCCAGACTTATTAGCCACTCCTTTTGCACCATCTTTTTTCAACCATACAGTTTTCCAATTCCTCATCAATCCAAGGAGCCTTAACAGTCCGTTTCTTAAAAGGTACATGTTCATAAATATTTGTAAGAAGCAATTTCATAAAGTCATCAAGTGCAGTGTCTGGATGATCCTTATTAATCACATCAGACAAACAAATATTTTTAACATCAGCCACAGAAGTCACAGCTAAATCTTTTGTATGATCTCTTTTACATTATTTTAGGCCCAGATTTTGGAACTTTGGCTTTCCTGGATATAGCTACTATATTGTGATCATGGCATCCTATGGGTATGGATACAGCTTTAGAACAAAGTTCTACAGTATTAGTAAAAATGTGATCAATATATGTGGATAATCTTGTTCCTGTAGTGTTTTTAAGCACCCTCATAGGTTGATTAATAACCTGAACCAGAATACAGGCAATGGTTACAGTGAAGAGCTTTCTCTTAAGCGGACAGCTTGATGAAAACCAGTCAATGTTCTGGTCCCCAAGAAAGTAGACCTCTCTGTTTACATCACATACACTATCAAGCATTTCACACACAATTTTGGGATTGTAGAGAGAACTTTTCTACATGTCTACTAACCAAATATGGTTCGTTTTGGAGGGGAACTGTGTTGCACGGCCTGCTGCTGGCTTCTTACTCCGCCCCCTCTATAACGCCCAATGCAATACACTGTAATAGACTGTACATGGGATACATATTGACTTGTAGAGAAAAAAATGTTCTACCTGTCTCCACTCAAAGGGGGTGGAAAAATACTCAGTAGGTTCTCTACTAACCAAATATGTGTAGTTTTGGTGGGGGACTGTGTTGTACATATCCAGCAACAAAACTTTAAATGGCCCGGAACTATCCACGACCCTGAAATCAATACACACTTAACAACAACAAAAAATAAACACAAAAGCTTTTTTTTTATCAAAAAGAAATCAAATTTATTTACAAGATAAATGTAAGGAATATTAACCAGGCTATAAGGACACAGTTTAATCACACTTTCTGAACAGCAACAGAGGAAATGATTTTGATGTTGTAGGACGATATGTGCTTCTTATCTACAAAGGTTTGCAGTAAAAGGCAGTAAAAGGCCCAGTAAAGGCCCATTACCTGTTAAAAAAAAAATATAATAACAGAGACAAGATTATTTACAAGCTATATTGTCATGATTATCGATCAAGGTCAGCAAAGGCACTTTTTGTAGAGTTTAAGATGTATTACAAGAGACAACGAGGCTACAAGGCTAGCAGTACACAGTGTAATCAAGCTTTCAGAACAACAATGGAGAACATTATTTACAAGTTATAGGCCTCTTCTTATCTTCCAAGGTTAGCAGTATGCTGTAAAGTCCTTTTAATCAGTTTTCAAAACCAATAACAGAGACGAGATTAAAAAGTAATACATAATACAGACACATGTTGATTATAATGAAAGGCATTTTCTGTAGAGTTTAAAATGTATTATGAACTGGGTGGTTCGAGCCCTGAATGCTGATTGGCTGACAGACCGTATACCATGGGTATGACAAAACATTTATTTTTACTGATTTAATTTTGTTGATAACCAGTTAATAATAGAAATAAGGCACCTCGGGGGTTTGTGGTATATGGCCAATATACCACGGCTAAGGGCTGTGTCCAGGCACTCCGCGTTGCATCGTGCTAAGAACAGCCCTTGGCTGTGGTATATTAGCCAATATACCACACCTCCTCTGGCCTTATTGCTTAATTATACAACAGGTGGGTCTAATCCTGAATGTTGTTTGGTTAAAACCACATTCCATCCGGTGTCTGTTCTACAAATTACCACAGGCTAAATCTAGTACGTTAAAATGCCTATTTACTCTGTTCCATCTGACTGCGCAATCCACTGTGTTATCGGTCCAGCCAAGCAATTTATGAACTTGATCTCCCCTATAAAAAGCATCTAGACATTATCTCACATTTCTTTTGGACTAACGTTTCATTTTCAAAAGCGGAGATTTGCATAAACTTTGGTGTCTGTCTCTACAACATTTGCAACATTGTTTCAATTGATTAAACAGCATGATCATTACATAGGTGCACCTTGTGCTGTGGACAATAAAAGGCCACTCTAAAATGTGCAGTTTTGTCACACAACACAATGCCACAGATGTCTCAAGTTTTGAGGGAGCGTGCAATTAACATGCTGACTGTAGGAATGTCCAACAGAGCTGTTGCCAGAGACTTGAATGTTCTTTCCTCTACCATAAGTCGACCTCCAATGTCGTTTTAGAGATTTTGGCCGTACATCCAACCAGCCTTTACAACCGCAGACCACGTGTAACCATGCCAGCCAGGACCTCCACATCTGGCTTCTTCACCTGCAGGATCATCTGAAGAGGGGGAGGGGGGGGAGGGGGGTGCTGAGGAGTATTTCTGTCTGTAATAAAGCCCTTTTGTGGGGAAAAACCCATTCCGGCTGGCTGGGCCTGGCTTCCCAGTGGGTGGGCCTCTATGCCCTCCTAGGCCCACCCATGGCCATGGCTGCGCCCCTGCCCAGCCCAGGCTGTGTGAAATCCATAGATTAGGGCCTAATGAGTTTATTTAAATTGACTGATTTCCTTACATGAACTGTAACTCAGTAAAATCTTTGAAATTGTTGCATGTTACGTTTATATTTTTGTTCAGTATATATGTTGCGTATATATGGCTATAACTGTCCAATGTGACTTTAAGTTCACAGGCACAATGACATGCTCAAAACGCCACCAGTTGTGCACCGTTCCAGGCACATTTGACAAAACCTCTTTGCTGTCACAAAACACTCTGTAATTCCTTCAGATGTGACTTCAAAAGACAATTGTACCCGTCAATTATTTGGTAATTGAACCACTTGTCATTGCTTAATATTTTATAATCATCTTCAGTAACTGGAGATGGAAGAGTTTTGGTTGTCTTTGGAATTAGATGTTTAGACACAGACGAGTCATTCTTTGTGCATTTGTCAGAGCACAGATGACTTTTGTATTTCTGAAGAAAACGTTGTGTGCTTCTTTTTGTATGATACCAGATAGAA
This sequence comes from Salmo salar, assembly GCF_965601325.2. NCBI lineage: Eukaryota > Metazoa > Chordata > Actinopteri > Salmoniformes > Salmonidae > Salmo > Salmo salar. The sequence continues at coordinate 13,716,196 of NC_138306.1, read as the reverse complement.
CACAGCTTGCTTCATGAATTCTTGTACCTGTTCTAAGGTAAAGACCGCACTTGATTTTGATACTTAAGTGCAGTCAATATACCAGAGCTTGCCATGGAGTGTGTACGATTTCACAAATGGGTAAATAATAGATAATTCAAAGAGGTGTATGTTATACTGTTGAATATGCAGGATATATTCAAGCTCTTGGGTAACCAGCTCTTTTCTGGCCTTTCTACCTTCATTAGTAATGTCTTTGGAGCATAGATTACTTTAAAGTTTGACCGCTGAAAGTTGTTAGCAGTATTACACGTTTTATCAGATCTTGTTTTCTTGGGATGCTTGAAGTGACAGGAATTCTTAAATGCCTCTTTCTGAAATATGACTTGCTTCAGCTTTTCTTTTTTTTAATCCTGGCTACACATGGCTTTTGCACTGACTGCAATTTTGAGAGCATCAACTGTGAATGTGGAGGAGATCATTGGCTAAGAAATGTGCAGGTAGCATTTCCTACACAAAAGATTCTATAATGTCACACATATCGCTGTTTTGTAGCCTCTGTTGAAGCAATGGTTATGTAGTCTATCCTGTTTTCACTCCATCCAACCGTGAAATGACTTTGCTGAATTGTTGATTTGGACTCATTCTGTTTGCTTTAAGTAATCTCTATACAGAACATCTTAATATTGAAACGAGTCAAATATAAACTTTGCCCAGTAGAGCCCTATTTGGCATTTTTCCCTGAATGACAGATTAATGAGCTCAACATGTAGGTCAACCTCCCATTGCCAACTGATGGAAGATCAATAAAGTGAGATGGGGATACAGGGTTTCACATTACAGTGGTGACTTTTGACCTTAGACAAAAAACATAAAGTACAAGAATATCATGAGTGCGTTTCCAAATTGTTTCTCTAGTGAGTACTGCTGCACATTTAATGCATGTGCGCGTTGCTTCTCCCTTTGTAAATATTAGCTTGAAAAGAATGTCAAGCACACCTTTTATGTTTGGAAGTGGAATGCTAAACATTGATGTTTCTAATAAGACAAAGGCCAAGTAATAATCACTTGCATTTTCTCACAAATTACAATTTAGACAGCTGGGCTATGATCCATAAAATCAGTCCAAGAGGCGAACCTTTGGATTAACTGCGACCAATGTGGGTTTAAGACAATCGTTGGGGTGACATAAACCTATAGCAACATGATTTTACTAGGATACTACCTCAAAAATATTTTATTTGTCAGACCAAGTATTTTTGAGCTGAATTAAATGTGTAAAGGTGCAGCCATTACCATCATCATTAGGTAAATCTAGGTTGTTAACAGGTATGTCAGTCAATCATTGTTTACATTGTGTGTTTGTCTTTATTTACATTTTATTTCACACTGGAAGCAAACAGGGTAAGAAAGTGTTAAAGTGTTTGGTCTTTACAACTAATATTTAACACAACAGTACATGCATTTATTGTTTTGGAATTAATATAACACGCAGGACTAAATGCATATGTCTATAACACAGTGCCCCTTCAAAACGAAACATATTTGGTTGGTAGAGACCCTACTGAGTATTTACCATCCCACTTTAGCTGAGAAGTAGAACAGTTTTCTCTCTACAAGCCAGTATGTTACCCACGTACGGTCTGTTACAATGTATTGCATTGGAGGCTTTGGAGGGGGTGGATAACAAAGAACAAAGTCCTGCTGGGTATGTACAACACAGACCCCTCCAAAACTAACCATATTTGGTAAGTGGAGACTCTAATGATTATTTTCCACCACACTTTAGCTGAGACAGGTAGAAAAGTTCTGATTGTACAAGTCAATATGTATCCCATGTACAGTCTTATCACAGTGTATTAAACCAGGGGCTATGGAGGGGGCGGAGTGAAAAGCCAGCAGCAGGCTCTATCCGCTGAAGTTCTTGACAACAGTGTCATCTGGTGGTTATTAGTGAGACAAGCATAGTTACATCAGAAACTCATCAAAAATATACTGCTCAAAAAAATAAAGGGAACACTTAAACAACACAATGTAACTCCAAGTCAATCACACTTCTGTGAAATCAAACTGTCCACTTAGGAAGCAACACTGATTGACAATAAATTTCACATGCTGTTGTGCAAATGGAATAGACAACAGGTGGAAATTATAGGCAATAAGCAAGACACCTCCAATAAAGGAGTGGTTCTGCAGGTGGAGACCACAGACCACTTCTCAGTACCTATGCTTCCTGGCTGATGTTTTGGTAACTTTTGAATGCTGGCGGTGCTTTCACTCTAGTGGTAGCATGAGACGGAGTCTCCAACCCACACAAGTGGCTCAGGTAGTGCAGCTCATCCAGGATGGCACATCAATGCGAGCTGGGGCAAGAAGGTTTGCTGTGTCTGTCAGCGTAGTGTCCAGAGCATGGAGGCGCTACCAGGAGACAGGCCAGTACATCAGGAGACGTGGAGGAGGCCGTAGGAGGGCAACAACCCAGGAGCAGGACGGCTACCTCCGCCTTTGTGCAAGGAGGAGCAGGAGGAACACTGCCAGAGCCCTGCAAAATGACCTCCAGCAGGCCACAAATGTGCATGTGTCTGCTCAAACGGTCAGAAACAGACTCCATGAGGGTGGTATGAGGGCCCGATGTCCACAGGTGGGGGTTGTGCTTACAGCCCAACACCGTGCAGGACATTTGGCATTTGCCAGAGAACACCAAGATTGGCAAATTCGCCACTGGCGCCCTGTGCTCTTCACAGATGAAAGCAGGTTCACACTGAGCACGTGACAGAGTCTGGAGACGCCGTGGAGAACGTTCTGCTGCCTGCAACATCCTCCAGCATGACCGGTTTGGCGGTGGGTCAGTCATGGTGTGGGGTGGCATTTCTTTGGGGGGCCGCACAGCCCTCTATGTGCTCGCCAGAGGTAGCCTGACTGCCATTAGGTACCGAGATGAGATCCTCAGACCCCTTGTGAGACCATATGCTGGTGCGGTTGGCCCTGGGTTCCTCCTAATGCAAGACAATGCTAGACCTCATGTGGCTGGAGTGTGTCAGCAGTTCCTGCAAGAGGAAGGCATTGATGCTATGGACTGGCCCACCCGTTCCCCAGACCTGAATCCAATTGAGCACATCTGGGACATCATGTCTCGCTCCATCCACCAATGCCACGTTGCACCACAGACTGTCTAGCAGTTGGCGGATGCTTTAGTCCAGGTCTGGGAGGAGATCCCTCAGGAGACCATCCGCCACCTCATCAGGAGCATGCCCAGGTGTTGTAGGGAGGTCATACAGGCACGTGAAGGCCACACACACTACTGAGCCTCATTTTGACTTGTTTTAATGACATTACATGAAAGTTGGATCAGCCTGTAGTGTGGTTTTCCACTTTAATTTTGAGTGTGACTCCAAATCCAGACCTCCATGGGTTGATAAATTGGATTTCCATTGATTATTTTTGTGTGATTTTGTTGTCAGCACATTCAACTATGTAAAGAAAAAAGTATTTAATAAGATTATTTCTTTCATTCAGATCTATAATGTGTTGTTTAAGTGTTCCCTTTATTTTTTTGAGCAGTGTATATTGGGTTACATTAAGGGCTAGTGTCTTCCTAATCCCTTTCACCGACACTTCTGCCCATGCGCAATTAGCCTGGTGAGGAGGTTACTAGCTATCATATATAATAACATGTCACGTGCTGCCTATCAAAGGGCTCCTGAGTGGCGCAGTCTAAGGCACTGCATCTCACTGCAAGACGTGACACTACAGTCCCTGGTTTGAATCCAGGCTGAATCACATTAGGCTGTAATTGGGAGTCCCATAGGGCGACACGCAATTGGCCCGGCACCGTTTGGCTGGGGTAGGCAGTCATTGTAAATAAGAATTTGTTCTTAACTTACTTGCCTCGTTCAATAAAGGTAAAAAAATGAAAAGTTACCACAAAACCAGAAGCTCATATTTTCTCAAATGAACATTATTATAGGAACATGAATAGGACTATATAAGGTTTGTCTGTTTATAAACTAAAGTGCCATACGCTTGTAGAAATATCAGATTTAGTTTGCCATTAGTTTACAGGCACATTTTATCTTTACAGAGCTCTGATGTATGTTTTTCATTAGGGTCATCATAAAGGTTGTTCCATAAACATGTTCATTGCTATGCTAAAAGCTACTGTTTTGAAAGAGAGTGTGTGCCACCCTCTCACCTCGTTCAGTCCAACTTACAGTGCCATGTTGGCAAAAGGTTTTTCCAGTACCTCCAGGAAGCATCTGACTACATTGCTCTCAGAAAGACAACTTTTTAAATTGCAGTTTATGATAATCTTACAGAAAGTCACACATATGTGCCTGCAGCAAACTTTAAGTGTTACCTCAATTTAAATGGATATATTGTTGGCTATACTTTTTTATTATGATAACAGATTATGCACATTTATAAGTTGTTATCTTTTTAATTGAATAGACCTGTGGTTCTATGACTGACCATTTTTTTTTAAACCACCTGTGGTAAATTCAATTGATTTGGAAAGGCACACACGTGTCTATATAAGGTCCCACAGTTGACAGTGCATGTCAGAGCAGAAACCAAGCCATGAGGTCGAAGGAATTGTCCGTAGCGCCCCGAGACAGGATTGTGTCGAAGCACAGATCTGGGGAAGGATACCAAAACATTTCTACAGCATTGAAGGTCCCCAAGAACACAGTGGACTCCATCATTCTTAAATGGAAGAAGTTTGGATCCACCAGGACTCTTCCTAGTGCTGGCTGCCCAGCCAAATTGAGCAATCTGGGGAGAAGGGTCTTGGTCAGGGAGGTGTCCAAGAACCTGATGGTCACTCTGACAGAACACCAGAGTTCCTCTGTGGAGATGGGAGAACCTTCCAGAAGGGCAACCATCTCTGCAGCACTCCCCCAATCAGGCCTTTATCGATCCTTGATGAAAATCTGCTCCAGAGCACTCTGGACGTCAGACTTGGGCGAAGGTTCACCTTCCAACAGGACAACGACCCTAAACACACAGCCAAGACAATGCAGGAGTGGCTTCAGGACAAGTCTCTGAATGTCCTTGAGTGGCCCAGCCAGAGCCTGGACCTGATCGAACATCTCTGGAGAGACCTGAAAATAGCTGTGCAGCGACACTCCCCATCCAACCTGACAGAGCTTGAGAGGATCTGCAGAGAAGAATGGGAGAAACTCCCAAAATACAGGTGTGCCAAGCTTGTAGCGTCATACGCAAGACTTGAGGCTGTAATTGCTGTCAAAGGTGGTTCAACAAAGTACTGAGTAAAGGGTCTGAATAATTATCTAAGTGTGATAGATCAGTTTTGTATTTTTAAGAAATTTTCTAAAATATTAAAAAACCTGTTTTGCATTGTCATTATGGGGTATTGTGTGTAGATTGATGAGGAAAAAACAAACAATTTAATCCATTTTAGAATAAGACTGTAATGTAACAAAATCTGGAAAAAGTCAAATGGTCTGAATACTTTCCGAATGCACTGTATGACGCTGTACTTACCATACTTACCATGCAATTAATTACATTGAACATTACACAGGGCTGTGAATAGTGTAGCTTGTCCTTGAGCTGGCAGACGAATGGTTCTTGCCTCTCTGCCTGCAGGTGGTACTGCATGCTGGTTCCAACCTTAAAAGTAACAGCAAAGAAAGTTAGCTGGTCAGTTAGAAAATGCCATTTTTACACCCTCTGGAAAAGGGAATTTCTGTGCTGTGCCAGAAATACTCTAAATGGGGAGATGAGGAATTTTATTCATATTATTCTATTCCTCTTTCGTTTACAAATCTCATGACGTGACTATGAAACATGGCTGTATCTAGGGGGATTATTATTTAGCTGACCCTGTTAGCTAGCTACATTTCATTAGCTAGCTAGCAATTGCTGTGAAGTCACCAAACTTATTTGAAATAACGATTGAGGTAGCTATGTGATATAACTCAACACTTAACTACTACAAATGTAATTTAAATTACAATAAATGAAGGTTAACTTACTGTTTTTTTGCTGTCCACCGGCACCACAAGAGAGCATTTGATCTGCGAACTCATCACATATGCACTTATTGGACTACAGAAACATCACTATCCAAACAACAGTGCAGTGCATGCACACAGAATTAAAGGGCAATTACACTCAAAAATCGAAGTTTATTTTCCCAGAGCTCAAAAGTCATCCCCTGATGTGGTTTAAGCATTGTTGTGAACACAGAAAATACAGAAGAAATAAAAAATAAAAAACCTGGCAAAAAGGAACCAGATAAAAATAATTGAGTGTGTGTCATCCTGCAGCACAGCATTTTGGGGAAAGTTAAGGTTCGGTCCAATATTGGCTATGCACCCAATAGGGAAAGAGGTTGGGCAATCCTAGAAATGTTTTATAGTAATATAATACAATATATACAATTTAGCAGACACTTTCATCCATTTACATTTTACGTATGGGTAGTCCCGGCAATAGAACCCACTATCCTGGCATTGCAATGCTCTACCTAGATGCATGACAAGGTTCTAAATGCTTTGTGAAGCCTCAATTTAATATGATTTATAAAGCCTTTATTAAGCAGTGCTCATGCCACCCTTTATTATGCACAGGTTTATGTCATATTTGACATAGTGGGTTATGTCATATTTAATAGTGGTGGTTATGTCACACAGTTATGCAACATTTATCAACCCTTTACGGAGCATGACATAGTTCTAGATGATTTGTGGCACATTTATGTAGTGTTTATGAAGTACGACTGAAACTAGTCTTTTGGGGTATCTATACTTTACTTTATTATTTATATTTTGGACAACTTTTGCTTTTACGCCACTGGATTCCCTAAGAAAATATAGATTTTTTTATTCCCATACATTTTCCCTGGCACCCAAAAGTACTTATTACATTTCGAATGCTCCGGCAAGACAGCAATATGGTCCAATTCACACATCTATCAATATAACAAGTTGTCATCCCTACTGCCTATGATCTGGCAAACTCACTAAACACAAATACTGCATTTGTGTTGGAATGTATTGGAATGTGCCCCTGTCGGTCGGGGGGAAAAAATACATAAGGAATTTGATGTATAGCATTTACTTTTACTCAAGTATAACAATTGAGTACTTTTTCCACCACTGTACTTAAGTACATTTAAAACCAAATACTTTTAGACTTTAAGTATTTTACTGGATGACTTTCACCTTTACTTGAGTCATTTTCTATAAAGGTATCTTTACTTTTACTCAAGTATGACTGTTGAGTACTTTTTCCACCACTGCTCCTACGAAGGTTCTAATGATTAACTTAATTCTCCCTGATTGATTGTGAGTGGAACTTGAGTTCCAGAGGCATCTGGCTGTGTGTTTGTTGTTCTGTAAGAGATGGTTCTAGGAGGTTCTGGATGAAATAGGCTCTGGGTCCTTCTTCTGAGAGAGAGTTTCGCTCAGGCTGCTGTGACTTTAGTTCTAGTATTATACAGATGGGCCTTTGACACATCCCCAGTCCTGCAAAAAAGATACACCTATGCATGATCAAAAAGTCTAATGAGTTTTATAGTGCACTCATGCAGGCATTGATCTATTATATTCTGTAGTATAGTTTTTTTCCCATGATATAAAGATTTCCCAAAATGTAAAGGCCTGCTGTCTATTTTGGATATTGTAATAATATAATGTATTCATTAAATAATTGTCAAGTGTCAGTGTGCCGGGTAGGACGGAGTCAGGCGCAGGACCCAGAACTGAGTAAAAACGTACTTTACTCGAATAAATCACAAACTAATTCCATACAGGGAAAACAATCCAGCACAAAAGAGCAACCACTTAACAAAGAACAAACACACACAAAACCATGTGGGAACCAGAGGGTTAAATAGGGAATAAATTATAACGTAATGGAAACCAGGTGTGTACAATCAAGACAAAATAAATGGACAAAGAAATGTAGATTGGTAGCGGCTAGAAAGCCGGTGACGTCGACCGCCGAACGCCGCCCAAACAAGGAGAGGCACCAACTTCGGCGGAAGTTGTGACAATAATGTAGGTTTTGGCTGTTATTTCATTGTTATAGATCTTGAAGCGTTAGTCAGGTAACTGATGAAAAGGCACAGGCTCGGAATAGATTTCTTCATCTTTATTTATAGTTTTAGAATATCCCTTTTGGCCCCATGAAGCTAGACCTCTTCCAATAGGGTTGACTTCAGTGATTCCAACAGATAGTGACCTTGTTCCTACCAGCAGGTGGTGCCACATTATCCGGAGAAGACTGATGTTTACATTTCCTCCTGAGGACCTGCATTCTAGCTGTATCCAGTCCAGTAAATCCATGTGATTTTGTTAGATCGATAGAGTTTGTGTACTTTCTGCAATCACCACTTCCTGTAATATGATATGTATCATTGCCATTTTTTTTGCCACTTTAATAGTTTGTTATTGAGAATTTGATATAGGCTACAATTGTTAGCAAAATCTTCATCCTGGTACATTTTTCATCGCACCGCTGATCAGTCCCACTTATCAGTTAATGTAGTGATACAGTGTGCATTATGAATGCAAAAGGCATAATTGCATTTCAAATCCTAATGATCAATTATGTATGCTGTTGTATAATGTAATTGGTCAGATGTGGGTTTTAACGTGAATAGTAATAACTAGACATGGTTTCTACATTAACCTCCATGTAAGGCGGAAGCACTTTATGTCTGGAGTGGAGATCAGGTTGCATCTGTTTGAATGTGTGTTTGCCCCTGTGCCTGTCTGTCTGTTGTGAATGAGAAACGGTATCATCTGTTTGTCTGTGTGTGATATGGTAAACAACCCCTCAAAAGCTGAATTGCATAGGACTTGTTTTGTGAGGTGTTATACAACTGGTAGGTCTAATCCTGAATGCTGATTGGTTAAAACCGCGTTCCAGCCCGTGTCTATTCCATCATTTACCACCGGCTAAATCTATGACATAAATGCCTATTTACTCTGTTCCATCTGTCTGCACAATCCACTGTCTCATCAGCCCAGCCAGCCACTTTATAAACTTGATCTCCACTACAAAAAGCATCTAGACATTATCTCACATTTCTTTCAGACTAACATTTTGTTTTCAACAATGGAGATTTGTATAAACCTTGCAGTCTGTCTCTATGACACTTGCAACATTGTTTCAATATTAAAAGTCGATCTCCAGCTGCTCCATAGTAATGAACGTGTCGGGACGAGACAGACAGACAGGATGCGTTTCTCAGCCAGTCGAAATCATGAATCAGCTGGCATCATTTTTATGAATTTAAACAAATTAATGTAAAGTGCAGCTAATTTGCAGTCTTTACAGCTTCCGTTTGAAGTGATTGTGTTAGCTGTGTTGATGGCTAACTCCTCTGAACAACAGTGTCCTGACGAGAGAGCACATTTTCTATGCCAGGTTAAATCGCTAAGGATGCATACAAATAAATGTCATTAGAAAACAGCTTAAACAAATGCTAATGCAGCTACTTCGCTGTTATTCTGGCTGCACTTTTTGATGTGACTAAGTTAGCCGGAGTTGGCTAACTAACAAGCAAGGGATAAGAACGTTGCCAGCAAGTATGGCAATGGAACATTTAGACTGAACGACTGAGTCGCGTCCATAGATACAGAAAAAAAAGACTGAACAACCGGGTCGCGTCTTTGGCAACCGAACCTATAGAATGAATGATCAGCGGGCTTGTGTAGCAATCCTAGATTTGTGTCGGGACAATATCTTGTGGAAGGATGAAATAGGATGAATAAATTCATAAAAATAAAGTTTAATGAAAATATGTAAATCATTATAGGAATATGTTGATAACCCATTGTATAAAAGTGATAATGCCCTCGAAGCTGGAGTTTGGATGATTTATTGCCACGGTTTGGCAGCACTCAACTTTGTCTCGGGCCTAACAACACCCGAGTGTAGGGAAATGCTTCTAGATCTGACAGTAGAGCAGTATCTAACAGGTAATACAGTGAGGGGGAAAAGTATTTGATCCCCTGCTGATTTTGTACGTTTGCCCACTGACAAAGAAATGATCAGTCTATAATTTTAATGGTAGGTTTATTTGAACAGTGAGAGACAGAATAACAACAAAAAAATCCAGAAAAACGCATGTCAAAAATGTTATAAATTGATTATTTTACTGAGTGACTTTTACTTGAGTCATTTTCTATTCAGGTATCTTTACATTTACTCAAGTATGACAATCGGGTACTTTTTCCACCATTGGTAAAGGTTACAGTCAATACATAATATTAAACCTTAATCAAAGACAGTGCTGCTTGGTAATGTTTAGCCTTGTACTGACATGTCATTTCTCAAGAAGTCATGTTCAGCTTTCCCACATTGGATTTACTGTAGGCTTAGATATTAGAAGTCTTACCGGGTCCTTTTCAAAGCTTGTTGTTACCTAATTGACCATGATGTATCCAACTATAGATTGCATTGACCTGTCTGTTCCATTGTTATTTATAGATATACTCTAGTGACTCTTTTGCTGTTACACTGTTGATCATGTGATCGTGTAGGTAGTTAAACAGCAGAGGGACAAATCGCCCTCAAGTGTTGTGAAATTGGCTGCAACAGTGACGGCGAGCGAGCAAGGTGTCCTTCCGCTACCAAGTGAAGGCACTAGCAATTCCCCACTAAGTCCTCTGAACCAGCACAACCCTCTCTCCATTTCCATAATTCCCTCACATCTTTGTTTTTCACACTTCCACCACTATCTCCCATCAGTGTGGATTGAAATACAAAATTATGACATTTTCTGGAACTTTAAAGGACATTATCCCAAATTCCCTATGGAGAGATGCCCCTTTGCTCAGTACTTTGTTAGACAAACTTTGAGTGGGAGAGTCGGGCATGTAACAGCGTGGATAGTGAGAGGACACAGTGTGTGTGTGTGTGTGTATATATATATATATTTCCTGTGTATTGCAGGAAATACGTTTTAAAACTATAGAATTTTCTCTCCACCAACAAGAGGGGTGTGAATAGTTTGTCATGGACAGTGCTTGTGCCTAAAGAAATACACCTGCATATGCAGCCTATATTCTCCCATTTGTCTATATACACAATCTACAATAGAACATGGCAACTCAATTAGAACTCTGAAAAATGTGATTAGTTAATTTGATGCAGTGTTATCTGATGTATTTCTGCAGTCCTAAATTATGTAGGCTACCTGTTTTATTTTCTTTATTTAACTAGGCAAGTCAGTTAAGAACAAATTCTTATTTTCAATGAAAGCCTTTTTACTTTGTGAGCTCAGGGATTCGATCTTGCATCCTTTTGGTTACTAGTCCAACACTAACCACTAGCCTACCTGCCACCCTATACTCTACATGTACTCAACATGTCCTCTACATACCCCTGAACAGGCTGACCCCATTGTGCCTGTTAATGTCTTGCAAATGATTGCTGGTCTCATGGTAATTTACCACAAATTAACATAAACATGTTTTGCATCTCCAGGCCTCCACGCTACAAGCCGCTGGTGCACGCCTTTGAAACATCTAGGCCCCTACATTTTAAAAAGTCTAAATCTATTTAACATACAGCATCGCAATAAATCATGTTTTTTTTTACAAGCAGGTTTAAAGAAACATTATGATATAAAGAAAATGTATTTCGGAATAACCAAATATGAGTCGGCCTACTGTATGTTATCTGGCTATGAACCATGCCATAGGCTGTAGGCTTGTTCATTTCGCAGACAATATATGCTTAATAGTCCTGTGCCAATATTTTAGATTATTCATCTTACTATAAAATGATATATAATTAAACTTAACTGAATAAAATAGAAATGACAAGTGCGCATATGGAGTGGCTATGTTGAATCTAAAAGTGATCATTTGAAACTGGCCCTATGCGCTAGATTTAGAGTTATTTGGCAAATTTTGTTGTGAATGATACAAACCTTAGAATGTCTTAGCATGATGTGACTATAGGCCATTGACTATTTGAAAAAGTTGCAAAAAAGCTTCCGCTCTGTTCCTTGCCTCAGGCTGCACACTGTCACGGTTGTCATAGGATGAAGCGGACCAAAGTGCAGCGTGATTATCGTTCCACATATTTTATTATTAAACTGTGAAACTATGCAATACATACAAATAAACGAAAGCACAAAAACAACAAACCGTGACGCAGCGGTGAAACATACACTAACTCAAAAACAGTCTCCCACAAACCCAGGTGGGAAAAACACCTACTTAAGTATGATCTCCAATTAGAGACAACGATGACCAGCTGTCTCTAATTGGAGATCATCCCAAACAAAACCCAACATAGAAATACAAAACTAGAACATAACAACATAGAAAAACTAGACTAGAAAACCACCCTGTCATGCCCTGACCTACTCTACCATAGAAAATAACAGCTTTCTATGGTCAGGATGTGACACACACACTCTTCTCTCATCAAGTGATCATACTCAACTTAATTTAGTTTTTGCTATTATGTAAAATTAATTTAGATTTAGAATGGCCCATTATCAAATGGGCAGGAACAGGGGCAGGGGAAAAATACATGTCCTCCGTATGCATTCGAATAGCAAACGGAGGCCGCTTTCCCTCAGTTAGATTTTCAAACATGTTGCTTAATTTCTCCGGTTTTATGGCGGAGCATTTGCTTAATATTAGCAGCTGAGAAGTAAATATAGAAGCAGCTGGGATACTCCTCTTTTTAGTGGCAACCATCAACTGCTTTCACATGAGATTGCATATAGAAATGTCTGGGCTTATACTGTACATAGCTGTGGGAAGTAGTGGTGCTGAGGGTGCTGCAGCACCCCCTGAAAAATCATAAAAAAATATATGAATACAAAAATATATTCACAAAAGTAGTACACTGGGCCTTTACTAGTCCTGTATTAGCAGACCGATATAACCGTCTGTAGCACAGCCCCCCCCCCCCCCCTCCAAAAAAGAAAATCAGCTCCTACCCCAATGCTCTGTTGCTGATGAATGCAGGAGCAGATTTCAGGAGCAGGACAGGATACCCTCTTTATGACTGATGGCTGACATAAGGGCATACACGTAATAGGTCTATCTGGCTTATATGATTATAAAGGTCATAACGCTTCTTGACAGTGTCATAATGTGTATTTTCTTAGTCCAAGTAAAGTGACACAGGATGGTCATAATTCTTCTTGACAGTGTCAAATTGTATTTTCATAGTCCAAGTAAAGTGACACAGGAGGGTCATAATGCTTCATGACAGTGTCATAAATTGTATTTTCTACAAGTTATTTAAAATTTGATGAAAAAAACATAACTGTAAAGAATGAATTATAACAACAACCAAGGATTTCAGAAAAAAACCTTCAAACAAAAGGAAACTTCTTGGCTGGGAAAAAAAGAATTTGAATAAATGTGGGGTTTGACACTTATGTACTGTAGGTGTCATAACAAGCCATAAAATAACACAATATATGTCACAACAGGTGTAAATACAGTGCATTCGGAAAGTAGTCAGACCTTATGAGTTTTTCGACATTTTATTACGTTATAGCCTTATTCTAAAGTAGATTAAATCAGATTTGTTCCTCATCAATCTACACACAATACCCCATAATGACAAAGCCAAAACAGGTTTTTGCACATGCATTAAAAATAAAAAACAGAAATACCTTATTTACACAAGTATTCAGACCCTTTGCTATGACTCTCGAAATTGAGCTCAGGTGCATCTTCTTTCTATTGATCATCCTTGAGCTGTTTCTACAACTTGATTGGAATCCACCTGTGGTAAATTCAATTGATTGGAAATGATTTGGAAAGGCATACACCTGTCTATATAAGGTCCCACAGTTGACCGTGCATGTCAGAGCAAAATCCAAGCCATGCGGTCGAAGGAAGAGCTCCGATACAGGATTGTGTCGAGGCTCACATCTGGGGAAGGTTACCCATAAAATATCTGCAGCATTAAAGGTCCCCAAGAACACAGTGGCCTCCATCATTCTTAAATAGAAGTTTGGAACTACCAAGACTCTTCCTAGAGCTGACCGCCCGGCTAAACTGAGCAATCGGGGGAGAAGGGCCTTGGTCCGGGAGGTGACCATTGAACCCGATCACTCTGACAGAGCTCCAGAGTTCCTCTGTCGAGATGGGAGAACCTTCCAGAAGGACACCCATCTCTGCAGCACTCCACCAATCAGGCCTTTATTGTAGAGTGGCCAGACAGAAGCCACTCCTTATAGTTCCACTCCTCAGTAAAAGGCACATGACACGTTTCTCTATTCTGATGAAACCAAGAACTGTTTGGCCTAAATATTTTATTTTATTTATTTTTTATTTCACCTTTATTTAACCAGGTAGGCAAGTTGAGAACAAGTTCTCATTTACAATTGCGACCTGGCCAAGATAAAGCAAAGCAGTTCGACAACATACAAAAACACAGAGTTACACATGGAGTAAAACAACATACAATCAATGATACAGTAGACAAAAATAAGACTATATACAATGTGAGCAAATGATGTGAGATAAGGGAGGTAAAGGCAAAAAAGGCCATGGTGGCAAAGTAAATAAAGTATAGCATGTAAAACACAGGAATGGTAGATTTATAATTTGAAGAAAATTCAATGTTAAAATATAAATAATATGGTGCAAAGGAGCAAAATAATAAATAAAATAAATAAATACAGTAGGGGTAGTAGTTTGGGCTAAATTATAGATGGGCTATGTACAGGTGCAGTGATCTGGGAGCTGCTCTGATAGCTGGTGCTTAAAGCTAGTGAGGGAGATAAGTGTTTCCAGTTTCAGGGATTTTTGTAGTTCGTTCCAGTCATTGGCAGCAGAGAACTGGAAGGAGAGACGACCAAAGGAGGAGTTGGCTTTAGGGGTGACCAGAGAGATATACCTGCTGGAGCACGTGCTACAGGTGGGTGCTGCTATGCTGACCAGTGAGCGGAGATAAGGGGGGACTTTACCTAGCAGGGTCTTGTAGATGACCTGGAGCCAATGTGTTTGGCGACGATTATGAAGCGAAGGCCAGCCAACGAGAGCGTACAGGTCGCAGTGGTGGGTAGTATATGGGGCTTTGGTGACAAAACGGATGGCACTGTGATAGACTGCATCCAGCTTGTTGAGTAGGGTATTGGAGGCTATTTTGTAAATGACATCGCCGAAGTCGAGGATCGGTAGGATGATCAGTTTTACGAGGGTATGTTTGGCAGCATGAGTGAAGGATGCTTTGTTGCGAAATAGGAAGCCAATTCTAGATTTAACTTTGGATTGGAGATGATTGATGTGAGTCTGGAAGGAGAGTTTACAGTCTAACCAGACACCTAGGTATTTGTAGTTGTCCACAAATTCTAAGTCAGAACCGTCCAGAGAAGTGATGCTGGACAGGCGGGCAGGTGCAGGCAGCGATCGGTTGAAGAGCATGCATTTAGTTTTACTTGTATTTAGGAGCAGTTGGAGACCACGGAAGGAGAGTTGTATGGCATTGAAGCTCGTCTGGAGGGTTGTTAACACAGTGTCCAAAGAAGGGCCAGAAGTATACAGAATGGTGTCGTCTGCGTAGAGGTGGATCAGAGATTCACCAGCAGCAAGAGCGACATCATTGATGTATACAGAGAAAAGAGTTGGCCCAAGAATTGAACCCCGTGGTACCCCCATAGAGACTGCCAGAGGTCCGGACAGCAGGCCCTCTGATTTGACACACTGAACTCTATCAGAGAAGTAGTTGGTGAACCAGGCGACGCAATCGTTTGAGAAACCAAGGCTACTGAGTCTGCCGATGAGGATGTGGTGATTAACAGAGTCAAAAGCTTTGGCCAGGTCAATGAATACGGCAGCACAGTATTGTTTCTTATCGATGGCGGTTACGATGTCGTTTAGGACCTTGAGCGTGGCTGAGGTGCACCCATGACCAGCTCTGAAACCAGATTGCATAGCGGAGAGGGTGCGGTGGGATTCGAAATGGTAGGTAATCTGTTTGTTGACTTGGCTTTCGAAGACCTTAGAAAGGCAGGGTAGGATGGATATAGGTCTGTAGCAATTTGGGTCAAGAGTGTCACCTCCTTTGAAGAGGGGGATGACAGCAGCTGCTTTCCAATCTATGGGAATCTCAGATGACACGAAAGAGAGGTTGAACAGGCTAGTAATAGGGGTTGCAATAATTTCGGCAGATCATTTTAGAAAGAAAGGGTCCAGATTGTCAAGCCCAGCTGATTTGTAGGGGTCCAGATTTTGCAGCTCTTTCAGAACATCAGCTGAATGGATTTGGGAGAAGGAGAAATGGGGGAGGCTTGGGCGAGTAGCTGTGGGGGGTGCAGTGCTGTTGAATGCAGTAGGGTAGTTAGGTGGAAAGCATGGCCAGCCGTAGAAAAATGCTTATTGAAATTCTCAATTATAGTGGGCTTATCGGTGGTGACAGAGTTTCCTATCCTCAGTGCAGTGGGCAGTTGGGAGGAGGTGTTCTTATTCTCCATGGACTTTACAGTGTCCCAAAACTTTTTAGAGTTTGAGTTGCAGGAAGCAAATTTCTGTTTGAAAAAGCTAGCCTTGGCGTTTCTAATTGCCTGTATGTATTGGTTTCTAACTTCTCTGAAAAGTTGCATATCGCGGGGGCAGTTCGATGCTAATGCAGAACGCCACAGGATATTTTTGTGTTGGTTAAGGGCAGTCAGGTCTGGGGAGAACCAAGGGCTATATCTGTTCCTGGTTCTACATTTCTTGAAAGGGGCATGCTTATTTAAGATGGTGAGGAAGGCATTTAAAAAAATAACCAGGCATCCTCTACTGACGGGATGAGGTCAATATCCTTCCAGGATACCAGGGCCAGGTCGATTAGAAAGGCTTGCTCGTTGAAATGTTTCAGGGAGCGTTTGACAGTAATGAGTGGAGGTCGTTTGACCGCTGAACCATTACGGGTGCAGGCAATGAGGCAGTGATCGCTGAGATCTTGGTTGAAAACAGCAGAGGTGTATTTAGAGGGCACGTTGGTTAGGATGATATCTATGAGGGTGCCAGTGTTTGCGGCTTTGGGGTTGTACCTGGTGGGTTCATTAATAATTTGTGTGAGATTGAGGGCATCAAGCTTAGATTGTAGGATGGCTGGGGTGTTAAGCATGTCCCAGTTTAGGTCACCTAGTAGCACTAGCTCTGAAGATAGATGGGGGGCAATCAGTTCACATATGGTGTCCAGAGCACAGCTAGGGGCCGAGGGGTGTCTATAGCAGGTGGTGACGGTGACTTGTTTTTGGAGAGGTGGATTTTTAAAAGTAGAAGTTCAAATTGTTTGGGTACAGACCTGGATAGCAGGACAGAGCTCTGCAGGCTATCTCTGCAGTAGATTGCAACACCGCCCCCTTTGGTCGTTCTATCTTGTCTGAAAACGTTGTAGTTAGGGATGAAGATTTCAGAGTTTTTGGTGGACTTCCTAAGCCAAGATTCAGACACAGCTAGGACATCCGGGTTGGCAGAGTGTGCTAAAGCAGTGAATAAAACAAACTTAGGGAGGAGGCTTCTAATGTTAACATGCATGAAACCAAGGTTATTACGGTTACAGAAGTCATCAAAAGAGAGCGCCTGGGGAGTAGGAGTGGAGCCAGGCACTGCAGGGCCAGGATTCACCTCTACATCCCCAGAGGAGCAGAGAAGAATGAGTATGAGGGTACGGCTAAAAGCTATAAGAATTGGTCGTCTGTGACGTCCAGAATAGAGAGAAAAAGGAGCAGGTTTCTGGGGGCGATAAAATAGCTTCAAGGTATAATGTACAGACAAAGGTATGGTGGGATGTGAATACAGAGGAGGTAAACCTAGGCATTTAGTGATGATGAGAGAGATATTGTCTCTAGAAACATCATTGAAACCAGAAGATGTCATAGCATGTGTGGGTGGAGGAACTGAGAGGTTGGATAAGATAGAATGAGCAGGGCTAGAGGCTCTACAGTGAAATAAGCCAATAAACACTAACCAGAACAGCAATGGACATTGCATATTGACATTGAGGAGAGGCATGCTTAGCCGAGTCATCAAAGGGTCCAGTGAGATTCAGACAGCTAGCCGGGCCATAGGTAGCAAGCTGGTGGAAGATGGAGGGAGGTCTGTTTTTAGCCACCTCGTGCGTTTCCGTCTGTGGGTTAGTGGGGTTCCGTGTGGAAGGGGGGACAAGTCCAAGTTGGCAAAATAGTTGGTTATAGTGGCCCAAGAAAAGTGTCCGATAGACCTATTCAGATCGCAGCCGATAAGACAGCTAACGATTAACGATTAGTGGGCCGCAGATGGGCGATCAGGTTACGTCGCGATGGAGGGGCCAGTTGGATAACTCCTTCGGGCAGATAACGTCGGTGGTCCAGTCGTGAAGGCCTGATGGGGCTCCGCATCGGCAGTAAAACGGGTCAGGATAGGTGATTGTAGCCCAGGAGACACTTCAGCTGGCTAGCTCAGGAAAAGCCCACGAGTGGCTGATGGAACTCTTCAGCCGGCTAGCTCCGGAATAATGTGTGTTAATTCCGGGACCGACGGTAGCAGCTAGTCACTCAGGTAGCAGCTCGTTAGCTGCAAGATCCAGGTGTAAATGTCCAGAGCCTGCGGTAGAAATCGTGGAAAGGAGAGAGAATAGGTCCGGTGTGCTCTGGTCTGAGTCGCGCTGTACAAAAACTGGCGATAGCTTTTCGAGCTAACGGATAGCTGAGGACAGCTAACCGTGGCTAGCTGAACTCCAACGTTAGCCAGTGAAAATGGCTAACCTCTGGCTAGCTTCTGTTGTGGATTTCGGATTTGAGGTAAATAATACTTTATTTTTTAAATTGGTGAGGCGGGTTGCAGGAGAGTGCTTTGAGGTTGAGTTTTAGAAGAAAAAATGTAAAAAGATAATGCGAAGAAAAATATGTAAATATATATATACACGGGACACGACAAGAGGAGGGTAAAGGACGTCTGAACTGCTACGCCATCTTGGAATCATATTATTATTATTAAATGCCAAGTGTCACGTCTGGAGAAAACCTGGCACCATCCCTATGTTGAAGCATGGTGGTGGTAGCATCATGTTGTGGGGTGATTTTAAGCGGCAGGGACTGGGAGACTAGTCAGGGTTGAGGGAAAGATGAATTGAGCAAAGTAAAAAAGATCCTTGATAAAAACCTGCTCCAGAGTGCTCAGAACCTCAGACTGGGGCGAAGGTTCACCTTCCAACAGGACAACAATCCTAAGCACACAGTCAAGATAACGCAGAAGGGGCTTCAAGACAAATCTCTGAATGTCCTTGAGTGGGCCAGCCAGAGCCCAGGCTTGAACCCGATCGAACATCTCTGGAGAGACCTGAAAATAGCTGTACAGCGACACTCCCCATCCAACCTGACAGAGCTTGAGGGGATCTGTAGAGAAGAATGAGAGAAACTCCCCAAATACGGGTGTGCCAAGCTTGTAGTGTAATACCCAAGAAGAATCAAGGCTGTAATTGCTGCCAAAGGTGCTTCAACAAAGTACTGAGTAAAGGGTTAGAACGTTTATGTAAATGTCATATTTCAGTTTTTTATAATTTATGCATTTGCCAACATTAATAAATACCTGTTTTTGCTTTGTCGTTATGGAGTATCGTGTGTAGATTGATGAGGGGAAAAAACAACAATTGAATCCATTTTAGAATAAGGCTGTAACGTAACAAAATGTGAACAAAGTCAAGAGGTCTGAATACTTTCTGAATGCACTGTAAATGTCAAAAAACATTATTCTATATGTGTACCCCTTCACCACGCTTGGCTAGTACATGGGCTTGATTATCTAATTTCTTATACCCAATTAACTTGAAAGTAGTCGAGGCGATCTGAGTCCAGAAACGTCTTACTTAGTTACACAATTTAATTGCGGTATTAATTCATAAAATGATGAAGTGACAGTCAAAATAGAACTCTACAATATGGATCAAGCAATAGACTACAAAATAAACCAATCAGTATGATGTCATGCTCAAGCAATAGACTTCAAAAATACATAGCAACAACTTAGTGTCATTCACCATCAAATAAAAAAGGTACACATTCAATAGCAGTCAATAACCGGCTGCAACCTTATATAAAGGTAGGCATATAGTGGTACAGAGAGGGGTCAGATATTCATTCTCAATTCACTTAGATGCACCAAAATCATATTTACGCCCATCACTGTCAGAAATAATGTTCAGGCATATTGTTTTCCAATCTATTGTGTACAGCTTTTCCTGGTGGATATGACAGACGGCAACATGGTTCAATCTGCTTTGTGTCATTGTTGAACGCAGCCAGGTCTTCACCTGTTGTTTACGAAGCATGTGACAAATACATTTTGATTTGATTTGTCTTCAACCTCCATGACAACAGAATTAAATCAGAATGCAGGGATCAACATTTATTATATGACTTGGGCGACAGTCAGCAAAGAGGAGGAGTTTAACTTATTGTTCCAATCGGTGTGCGATGTAAATTGCTGTGCAACGGGCTTTACTAGACTACTTTATGACTCAAATTTGAAATTCTCACCTGGTGATCTGTCCCTGTGCCTCTACATGGGCGGCGCTCTTCTTGTCTCTACTGACTGTCTCTGACCCCTGCCATGACAGCCAAATTAAATCAGAATACAGGCAATCTCTTACAAAAAAAGATGGCAGTTTTGAAACTGCAGTGAAGGTGCAGTAACTGCAGTCGACTGTGGAATTTTGGATGCAGTAATTGCAGAATAACTGCAGTGTACTGCAGTTGAACTGCAGTTATATTACACTGTAACTGTAGTTACACTGCAAAATTACTGTAGGAAAAAAAACAGTGTTATTTTGTATGCAGTATTTGCAGCATACTGCAGATAGACTGCACTTTAACTGCAGTTATACTGCATTTTACTGCAGTTAAACTGCACTCTGACTGCAATCTTTTTTTGTATGGGAACAACTATATTGTTATAGCACTTGGGCTACAGTCAGCAAAGATGAGGAGTTTAACTGATATTGCCTTATAACTCAAATTCTCATCTGATGACCTGTTCTTCCTCTCGCTGTCTCAACATGGGCCGTGTTCTCTCTCTCTCTCTCTCTATTGCCCATCTTTGAACCCTGGCAAAATCATATGACCAAATAGCATTAACATATGACAAAAATGGCTGGCCTTAACAATGATGGGGTTAGCTTATTAACATGAATTAGATTCTGCTTTTTATTAGATAAATTATTTATTTACTGTCTGGCAATAGGTATTGCTAGCTAGCTGAATAGATAGTACCAGTCTATTATGAATGGTACAGTGTACTTAGCTTGCTGGCTAAGTATCCATTTATTCATTTACTTACAGCCCTCTGTACTCCCCCCCCAAAATCTCATGTACTGCACTCTTCTCCTCTTTGGCATTCGCACCATTAGGGCACTTGCTACTTTTCACTAGGGTGAACACTGACTCACTGTGTGCTGCTCATCTGAAACTGCAGTTGGAAAAGGGGAAGATCCAGATATTGTGCTAGTTTTGGTGCTAGCTTAGCTAGCTATCTAGCTAGCTAACATTAGCCTAGCTAAAATAGCCAACCTAGCATTGCATCACTCTGTATAGAACAATTTTTACACAATATTATCTCATCACTAATAGTTCGCTAGTTACACAACAACATAAGATTACAGTAGTGAAATGTTCATGAACTTTTACTCATTTTAAACTTTCAGAACATTTATACATTGCACCGCTCGTGAACATAGCTACCCAGGGCTTGAGACTATCGTCCCGAAGTGCAATTTCAATTGTCCCTAATTAAAATAATGTGTTTATTTTTATGTTTTGCCAACATGGGTCTACTTTAGGACCTAGGTCATTCACTGTGATTTAAAAGGCTACTTGGGGCTCCCAAGTGGCACAGCAGTCTAAGGTACTGCATCTCAGTGCAAGAGGCATCACTACAGACACCCTGGTTCAAATCCAGGCTGTATCACAACTGGCCGTGATTGGGAGTCCCATAGGGTGGTCAGTGTAGGCCGTCATTGTAAATAAGAATTTGTTCTCAACTGACTTGCCTAGTTAAAATAAAATAAATAATAAGACTAGGCCTATTACTGAAATAGATAAGTGGGGCTGTCAACTGAGCCAAAAATGTGCCTCTAAAAAGGCCAACATTGGAATAATGTTAAAATCTATTTTACATAAATGTACAGGTAGCTGACAAAATAAATTAAACACTTGAGTAAATGAGGGATACAACGTTTATTGAAAGCAGGTGCTTCTGCACAGATATGGTTCCTGAGTTAATTAAGCAATTAACATCCCATAATGCATGTATAAAAATTCCCAGTTGCACATTATTTTGGCTACCATGGCTAGAAGAAGAGATCTCAGTGTCTTTGAAAGAGGGGTCTCAAAGGAGCATAGGGGGTTTAAAGGGTTTGTGTGTGTGTGGGGGTGTGCGTGCGTGCGTGTGTGTCTCAGTCATCAGATCTCAACCCAATAGAATAATGTCAAAGTGGAATTATGTTTGTAGATATTATTAAATTCAATTAAAATCTGAACTGTCTTGAGTTCAATAAGTATTCAACCCCTTGGTTATTGAAATTCTAAATAAGTCCAGGAGTAAAAATGTGCTTAATAATAGTAGTTAGCATTATTTTTCAATGACTACCCCCCTCTGTACCCCACACATTCAATTATCTGTAATGCCCCTCAATCGAGTACTGAATTTCAAGCACAGATTCAACTACAAAGACCAGGGAGGTTTTTCAATGCCTTGCAAAGAAGAGCAGCAATTGATAGATGTGTAAAACATTTTAAAAAGTAGACACTGAATATCCCTTTGAGCATGGTGAAGTTATTAATTAGGCTTTGGATGGTGTATCAATACACTCAGTCACTACAAAGATACAGTCGTCCTTACTAAATCAGTTGCCAGAGAGGAAGGAAACTGCTCAGGCATTTCACCATGAGGCCAATGGTGATTTTAAAACAGTTACAGAGTTTATTGGCTGTCAAGGAAGAAAACTGAGGATGGATAAACAACATTGTAGTTACACAACAATACTAGCCTAAATGACAGAGTGAAAAGAAGAAAAAATGTATATATATTCCAAAACATACATCCTGTTTGCAACAAGGCACTGAAGTAATACTACAACAACAAAGAATCTGTCCTGAATACATGAATTACATCGACTAACCGGGGCCCCCGCACATTGACTCTGTACTGGTGCCCTCTGTATATAGCCTCGCTATTGTCATTTTACTGCTGCTTTTATTTTCTATTTTTTACTTAACACAAATTTTTCTTGAAACTTCTTAAAGCATTGTTGGTTAAGGGCTTGTAGTAAGCATTTCACTAAAGTCTACACCTGTTGTATTCGGCGCATGTGACAAATAAAATTTGATTTGATTTTACATGTTTGGGGCCAATCTAATACAGCACATCACTGAGTACCACTCTTCATATTTTCAAGCATGGTGGTGGCTGTATCATGTTATGGATATGCTTTTTTGGGGGTATAAAAAGAAACGGAATAGAGCTACGGTATAAGCACAGGCAAAATCCTAGAGGAAAAATCTATGGTATGATTTGAAAAAGTCTCTCTAGCAATGATCAACAATCAACTTGACATAGCTTGAAGAATTTAAAAAAGAATAATGGACAAATATTGTACAATCCAGGTGTGCAATGCTCTTAGAGACTTACCCAAAAAGACTCACAGCTGTAATTGCCCGCCAAAGGTGCTTCTACAAAGTATTGACTCAGGGGTGTGAATGCTTATATACATTAGATATTATCTGTATTTAATTTTCAATAAATCAGCAAACATTTATAAAAACATGTTTTCACTTTGTCATTATGGGGTATTGTGTGTAGATTAATATTTAATCCATTTTGAATTCAGACTGTAACACAACAAAATGTGGAATAAGTCAAGTGGTATGAATACTTTCTGGAGTCTCAGTATGGGAGATTGTGGAGTGGCGCCTGAGACATTTTCCACCACCATCAACAAAACACCAAATTATGTAATTTCTTAAGTAAGAATGGTATCACATCCCTCCAATAGAGTTCTGGACACTTGCAGAATCTATGCCTAGGCGCATTGAAGCTGTTCTGTCGGCCCAATGCCCTATTAATACACTTTATGTTGGTGTTTCCAGTATTTTGGCAGTTACTTGTACATAAATAATTAGCACATCTCAAAGTGTAGCCAAGGTAATACAGTATGTCTATACCGATTCTGAAATGAGGAATGTGCAAGAAAATGTAGACACACTTTAATAAAACTTCAATTACATGAATATAGAACAAACGCCCGTCATGTTTGACAAATATAATGTATGATAATTAACATTAAAATCTAAAGGCTTGATTCTGTTGTCATACTCAAGGTACTATAAAGGCACAAGGCGAGACCCAGATGCAGACACGGGAGGCAGATGGATTGAGTCTTTGATAA
The DNA here is from genome assembly GCF_965601325.2 of Salmo salar. Lineage (NCBI taxonomy): Eukaryota > Metazoa > Chordata > Actinopteri > Salmoniformes > Salmonidae > Salmo > Salmo salar. Next base: position 13,691,845 of record NC_138306.1, on the reverse strand, counting down.
TTATTAATAATCCAAAAGGGGTAGGCAAGAGAATGGTCGTGGACAGGCTAAAGGTCAAAACCAGTTCAGAGCCCAGGAGGTACTGTGTGGCAGGCAGGCTTGAGGTCAGGGCAGGTAGAATGGTCAGGTAGGTGGGTACAGAGTCCAGAAAACAGGCAAGGGTCAAAACCGGGAGGACTAGCAAACAAGAATAGAAAAGGCAGGCGCACGGGAAAACCATGCTGGTTGACTTGGAACATACAGGACGAACTAACACAGACAGACAGAAAACGCAGGTTTAAATACCCACGGGATAATGGGGAAGATGGGTGACACCTGGAGGGGGTGGAGACAAGCACAAGGACAGGTGAAACAGATCAGGGTGTGACAGGTAGGGTTTGTTCAGATCAAATGGTCACAAGAGCAGAGAGAAAGGCCAGTGCCTATTGCCCACTGGATATCACCCACCTTTCATTCTGAGTGGAGGCAGTCAGCATTTTTTAACTATTTAACCATAAACTTAATTTTTTAAACCTGGAGGTTTTATGTCATTTTCTGATCCATGTCTTACCTTGTTTCAAAGTAGCCTAGCCAAAATCAGCCCATAGAAATGTTGATTTAATTATTTTATAAACACTTCCTATGCGTTTTAAAACCAGCATTTCTCTAATGTTCTGTTGTTTTTTAAATTAACTTTCTGTCATTGTCCAGTAGCCAAAGACACAGTCCTAGTCATATGAGCAACCCATGCTAGTTGTTGCATCTTTAGAACTCCCTTCTAAATTTCTAAGGATATTTTCATTTCTGTCACATAAAACCACTTGCATGTGCTGTGCCCTTTTTAGAACTGTGTTCCTACTAATTGCATTCTGGAAGATTTGCGCGTAGCCTACTGTCATGTGCGCTTTTCTGCGCTTACCAAGCAAAATGAAAAAAATATACGCTACCGGTCAAAAGTTTTAGAACACCTACTTATTCCAGGGTTTTTCTTTATTTTGACTATTTTCTACATTGTAGAATAATAGTGAAGACATCAAAACTATGAAATAACACATATGGAATCATGTAGTAACCAAAAAAGTGTTAAACGAATCAAAATCGACAAATAATGGAGAGATTTTCAGGATAAAAAGAAACAGGATGGAGCTAAGCACAGTCAAAATCCTAGAGGATAACCTGCTTCAGTCTGCTTTACAACAGACACTGGGAGAGGAATTCACCTTTCAGCAGGACAATAACCTACAACACAAGGCCAAATCTATGCTGGAGTTGCTTACCAAGAAGACAGTGAATGTTCCTGAGTGGCGAAGTTACAGTTTTGACTTAAATCTGCGTGAAAAGCTATGGCAAGACTTGAAAATTGCTGTCAAGCCATGATCTCCAACTTCTTGACAGCTCTTGAAGAATTATAAAAATAATAAAGGGCTAATATTGCACAATCCAGGTGTGTAAAGATCTGAGAGACTTACCCAAGAAAACTCACCGCCGTAATCGCTGCAAAAGGTGTTTCTAACATGTATTGACTCAGAGAACTGAATACTTATGCGATAACTATATTTTAGTTATTTCATTTCTATCAATCGTAAAAATATATAATTTTCTTGCACTTTGACATTATAATCTACACATACTTTTGTTGACATTTATTTATTTTTTAATCCATTTTAATCCCACTTTGTAACAATAAAATGTGTAGAAATCCAAGGGGTATGAACACATTTGCAAGGCAAATAGTTTAAGTGCCAATAATTCATTTTTAAGTACTTTCTGAATTCCTGTTCAGAAGAGTGCAGAGAAGGTTGACAATGATAATGATTGTTTATTCCACATAAGGAAACATGCACAGCCGATGAACATGCTTCCTTAGAGTATACTTTTTCTTATATCAAGAAAATATGCTTAAGTATACTTTCAAAAACGTATATTTAACTTAAATGTCCACAAAATCATTTTTGTATATTATCTATCATCCTTTTTGATTTATAATTAGATATTGTTCCTCATATTTAGCTTATTCAAATGTTTTGATGTTCATTTTCAAACTTAATAATGTTGTACTTTTAATTACACATTACATATTACACATTTTATTTAAATGTTCATTTATCCCTGTAATGTGAACAACTAAAGTGTGAAATGCCACTGGTGCACAGTTATCAAAAGCATTACTTATAAATTGCTGGTCCAGCCACAACTGCTTTGTAAATATCATGTTACTGTAACTAACATTGGCTGAGAAGATGCCTTGATCAATCAAGGTAACCCTTACATGGCTAATTACAACAGCTAATGTCATTAATGAGTAGAGTGTATTTGTAAAAGTATAGTTGAAACACATTATAAATACACTTTATTGTAAAGAAAATACAGGAATTCTCATTCAAATTCCATTTGAGTATATTTCTAATTTATGATAAATATATATAAAATATACTTAAAGTGAATTCAAAGTATATTTGTTTTGCTCTTTATCTAACATACAAAGAATATACTTAAGTACAAAAAAAGTACAAATTTAGATCTCTTTAAATGTATTTATTATGCTTAAATGTTAATAAAATATAAATAGAATTGATATTAAATGCATATAATATTTAAGTGTGTTTATCACAGATATACTTAAATATATACAAATATATTAATGAAGTATGATTTAAGTAAATACAAATAAATATAATCCTCCTTGGGTTACGTATCGGCCTAATAAGCTCAGGCCTGATGAAGGCCTGAGCTTATTAAAGATCAGTGATACTATCAAGAGCAGTGTGCGGTTTCCTTTTTCATTCATCTTGTTCAACTGTTACCATGCACCTGCAAAAAAGATAGCTCAGATGTGCGATTGGCTTTTGAATTTTGGTTTACGTACATAAACATCTGAAATGCTCTGAGACCAGGTTGATAAAAGGCTCTCTTCTTGTTATTGAGCACATTGGGCCAGGAAAAGGACTCATAGCAGTGCATTTTTGTCTTTCAGAGGGACACCTTCAGGGGATCAAGAGATTGAAACAGGTCAATTGGACCTCCTCAATAATATACATAAATCCGAAATACTCCATTTAGTTTGATATGCTATGTTTCATATGGTACATAAGACAGATGTTTACTTAGGGCAAAAATGAACGTAGGGTGATTGGGTGGGCATATAACCCGAACATCTAGTGATCCAAAGAATAGTAATTCGTAACATATCATACGAAAGGGTGATGGACATCCACAAATTAATACATACCATACGAAACGTAACATATCACACTAAATGTAGTGTTAGGGAATTACGTACATAATAAAACAAAATGTTTCTGAGACCAGGTTGCTTTTATGTGGGGAAATTGCCTTGAAAGGCTATGGTATCTCTTTGCTGGAAAAAGTATTATGATTATACTTAAATGAGATGTCTCTATTTGTTCATATTGTTTTGTTTTTTTCGAATCACATTTCTTCTGTTTGATATCTAGTGACTAAAAAAGGAGAGATTAACTGCAGGGAGTGATAAGTCGTTTTGTGATCCAAAATAAAGAGAAGAGAGCCATCCTGTGAGCTGAGCTTAGCGTGGGTGTGTCCCTTTAATAGAGATGGATGGGGTAAACACTGGCAGACTGACTTTAAAGTGCTATCCGTTTCTTATTGGGATGCTGCTGTCTGTTCCCTGTTTGTCAGCCCCCACAGTCGTCTTGGTCAAAGCACATGGCTGGATAATCCTGTTTGTATCTGATTCCATAGTCTGTCTGGTCAACATCTGGGCTGTATGTCGATGATGCATCAAGACCAGTTTCAGAATTAACTCTTGACTCTTATAGACTGACGCCTGTAGAGGAGACCATACTCACAGCATGTGTAGCTGGTTCTATTTACCAATAGAGAACCTACTCTAAGATCAAAAGTTTTTAAGCACTGTTTGATAAATTGATGAAAGAGTTTCTGTCACCAAGAAGAACAATAGCCATGTTGCAGCTTCTCGACATGAATGAAGGATAAATTCATTTCTATTGGCATTTAGAAAAACATTGTTTTTATCAGCAATGCTAAGAACCAGCTTCAACCAGCCTCATCTCCCTGAATGTTAGCTGAGTACCACAGTGGTACCAGTGTGCCCTATGCATCCCAGAGTGGTATTCATGGTGTAGTGAACAGGGGTCCCAGGGGAAGGCCAGTGTTTCTGTAGCTGTCCTCGCCCACTGGACCGAGCTCTCTGTCAGTCCCTGGACTCCGGAGTAGCTCTGAGGCCCTCCAAGTGCCTCACTGAGGATCCAGCGCTCTGATCCCTGAATAATATGAATAATGCAACTACTTCACCTCGACTCATTTACCTAACACATTTTAGTGGACGCCCCATTTGAACACCTATTATGACATTTATCAGAAAAATACACTCCTTTTTGCTCTTTAGCGTGATCAACCTCTTTGCCTCATTCAAATTTCTTGGTGGGCAATCTATCTCAACCTATCAATGTTTTTGTTTTCGTTCTCAACCCCAGTAGATCACCTATAATTCTATGAGCAACGGGTCAGACGATAGCAAGCCATTCTTGTGCTGTGAAATAGGCAGGACAATTATCTGCTAATAGTCAATGTGTGCAATCTCTTGATGATATCGTAGTGTTTGCAGGCTAAGTGACCTCTTTGCTGCTCTTTCAATTAAGTGCTGCTCGCTGGTGGAATAATCTAAATTCTACCCCTGATCCAGGCTGGCTGTAATTTACAGTGCTGTAGATAGCAGGAGCTTCATACGGCCACTCCTCTGATTGCCGTCCATTTAGATGAGAGCATGAAAGTGGGCCACACTTTCCTTCCTGCCGTAATGAGCTGAGAGTCAAACTGGCTGATGAGGAACCATTATGATCAGAGCATGCCATTGAGTAAAGCAAGCCTAATGGGCATGTTTACTACTGGAGAATGCAATGTGTACGTGCATGCGTGCATGCGTGCATGCATGCGTTTGTGTATAGAGGTGAAAGCGCTGTCTGCAATTTAAGTAATTTATTTATTATTTCAATAATCAGTTTATCTAAATTTACTTTATGTAATATTCTGAAGTTATAAGTTATTCAAGCAAATAGTGGCCAACTTGCACTACATGTCCAAAAGTATGTAGACACCTGCTTGTCGAACATTAAAAAATCATGGGCATTAATATGGAGTTGGTCCCCCCTTTGCTGCTATAACAGCCTCCACTCTTCTGGGAAGGCTTTCCACTAGATGTTGGAACATTGCTGCGGGGACTTACTTCTATTCAGCACAAGAGCATTAGTGAGGTCGGGCACTGATGTTAGGTGATTAGGCCTTGCTCGCAGTCATCGTTCTAATTCATCCCAAAGCTGTTCGATGGGGTTGAGGTCAGGGCTCTGTGCAGGCCAGTCAAGTTCTTCCACACCAATCTCGACAAACCATTTCTGTATGGACCTCGCTTTGTGCACGGGGGCATTGTCATGCTGAAACAGGAAAGGGCTTTCCCCAAAATGTTGCCACAAAGTTGGAAGCACAGAATCGTCTAGAATGTAATTGTATTCGGTAGTGTTAAGATTTCCCTTCACTGGAAGTAAGGGGCCTAGCCCGACCAATGAAAAACAGCCCCAGACCATTATTCCTCCTCCACCAAAACTTTACAGTTGGCACTATGCATTTGGGAAGGTATCGTTCTCCTGGCATCCGCCAAAGCCAGATTCGTCCGTCCGACTGCCAGATGGTGAAGCGTGATTCATCACTCCCGAGAATGCGTTTCCACTGCTCTGGAGTCCAATGGCGGCGAGCTTTACACCATTCCAGCCGGCGCTTGGCATTGCGCATGGTGATCTTAGACTTGTGTGCGTCTGCTCAACCATGGAAACCCATTTCATGAAGCTCCCGATGAACACTTATTGTGCTGATGTTGCTTCCAGAGACAGTTTGGAACTTGGTAGTGAGTTTTGCAACCAAGGACAGACGATTTTTACGTGCTACGTGATTCGGCAGTCGGTGGTCCCGTTCTGTCTTCACTTCGTGGCTGACTTGTTGGAAAGGTGGCATCCCATGACAGTACCACGTTGAAAGTCACTGAGCTCTTCAGTAAGCCCATTCTACTGCCATTGCTTGTCTATGGAGATTGCATGGCTGTGCGCTCGATTTTATATACCTGTCAGCAATGGGTGTGGCTGAAATAGCCGAATCCACAAATTTGAAGGGGTGTCCACATACTTTAGTATATATAGTGTATTTCATGAAAGAGTCTGTAACACAATTCATCCTTTCCAATCTGAAATGGGTTTCCCCCACAGTCCTGGTGTGTGGAGCCAGTTGTTATGGTTATCTTACAAATTGAATGAAGTGAGAGAAATCACAGAAAACAGTGTGATTCCTGAGTCTCTAAAAGGAAAAGGCCCTTGTTAAACAGCCCTATCGTGTCAGGGTTTCATTTAATTTGAGGGCAGAAGGGGAGAAAAATGGAAGTAATTAACGAGAACACCCTGGGAGTCTAGACTAGTCTACCGGAACATTATGAGTCTGCACGTCTGGGGACCCTAGATAATTACATTTTAGTCCAAGGAAGGGGCTTGAGTTTGATAATTGAGTCCATCGTTCTTTTGAAATTGAACCTTTGTAGCCAAGTAGCTATCAATTGCAACAGTTTCTCTACCAATAGGTAACAGTTTCTCTGTAAAGAGACACACGTGTAGTGTGTTAGTAGTTGAAGTACCACTGACATACGCAGAGGAAAAGTAGTGGAGGTCAACTAGGTGCAGCCTCCTGTTTGAAAGGACCCAGCTAAGAAGCACGTGCACAGATATGCATGGGGAATGTTTTGAAATAGACTATAGATTTAGCGGTGTCGGAAATGGAAGTAGTCATTTAGGTCAGGCTCTACCAAGGGGATGGCGTATGTGACGCACATCAGATGACCACATCTGAACATACAGTACGGTGGGCAGCAGCTCACCTGTGCAATGTGTGAGATGCATTCATGTGTGTGTGAATGTGTGTGTGCATGCTTAGGTGTGGCTCTGTGTGCGTACTTGTGTGTGTGTGTGTGTGTGTGCGTATACGGGTAACTGCCAAAATAATGGAAACACTTGAGTAAATGAGGGATACAATGTTTATTGAAAGCAGGTGGTTCTCACACAGGTGTGGTTCGTTAAGCAATTAACATCCCTTCATGCTCATGGTAGTGTATATAAATGCTGGGTAGGCCATTATTTTGGCTACCACGACTATGGCCCCATAGGATGATAATGCCCCCATCCACAGAGCATGAGTGGTCACTGAATGGTTTGATTAGCATGAAAACTATATAAACCATATGCCAAGGCTGTTTCAGTCAACATATCTCAACCCAATTGAACACTTATGGGAGATTCTGGAGCGGCGCCTGAGACAGCGTTTTCCACCACCATCAACAAAACACCAAATGATGGAATTTCTCATGGATGAATGGTGTCGCATCCCTCCAATAGAGTTCCAGACACCTGAAGAATCCATGCCAAGGTGCATTGAAGGTGTTCTGGTGGCTCGTGGTGGCCCAACGCCCTATTAAGACACTTTACGTTGGTGTTTCCTTGATTTTGGCCAGGTCCATAATTAAGGGCTCCCTTGATATAGACAATATAAAATAAATACTACAAATACTGAGATATATTGTTTGCAAAAGTATATTATTTTATATTAATACAATTGCTCAGACAAAGAGATTTTATTTAACAATTAATATGGGGTTCTTTTTGATGCAAAACCTACCACTGGTGTGCGTGGACAAAGAACTCTATTTTCATGTCATCTGACCATTGCACCGGTTTCAATCCAAGTGACAATGCTGTTTAGCAAACTCCAGGTATTTACATTTGTTGGATTACATTAAAATAGAGCTATTTGGTTGGTCTTTGATGTTATGGGGCTATTTTGCTTACACTGGTCCTGGGGCCCTTGTTAAGGACAACGGTATCATGAACTTTACCCTGTACTGGGCCATTTTAGCCAAAAACCTGGATGCTTCTTCCAGGAGGCTGAAACTGGGCCGCAAGTGGATCTACCAGCAAGACAATAACGCCAAGCACACATCAAAATCAACAAAGAGATGGTTCATTGACCACAAAATCAGTCTCCAGGACTTGAACCCCATTGAAAACCTGTGGTTTGAATTGAAGAGGGCAGTCCATAAGAGCAAACGAAGAATATCAAGGATCTGGAAGGATTCTGCATGGAGGAATGGTCTAACATCCCTCCCAATGTGTTCTCCTCATAAAACAGTTAGAAAAAGGCTCAGTGCCGTTATCCTCGCAAGGTATTGAACAATATAGATACAGGGGTGCCAATCATTTTGACCCCTATCTTTTTGAAAGATTTTTTGTTTTACTTGTTCTCTGAGCAACTGCATTCGTATAAACAAATATAACTTTCCCTTTTTTGCATACAATATATGTCAGTATTTGTGTTATACATTTTATACAGTGTTTTCTGCTCATCTTTATCACGGGTGCCAAAAATGTTGGACCTGACTGTGTGTGAAGAGGCTGGGTTAGAATGTCAAGGGTGAAGTAAGAGGTCACATTAGTCGTGAGCACGATACAATTTACGGGTGTTCAAAAGGTAACACACAAGTCAGATGTCTTGCAGATGCTGTCTTTGAGCACAGAATAAAAAGCGCAGAATTTGTTAAGGTCAATTGTATTTTTATATTGTACTTATATAGGTGTGTAGGAGGAGGAAAATGTTGAATAGACTCCCACACACTGTCACTAAGGATACCAGATTTTCAGTTTTCAGCTGTAAAGAGTAATTTGCCTTGGACATGGACTGGGCTGTATGGTAATACTGGTGGTAATACTCTAGTGTGTCTGTTGAGTGTGAGCTTCTGTTCTGTTGAAACTGAAAACCAACATTTTCTACTCATTGTGTTATTGCAGTAAGGTCTCATCTGTCAAATCCTCATTATGGATGGCTTTTTATACATGCTTGTTTGTCGTAGGAACCTTATGTGATCTTCCTATCTTGTTCATCAATTGTTTTCCTGGGAGATCTACTTGGGGCATTTTGTCCCCTGACAGGCCACATGTTTTCAATTAGCACCTGACTTTGAGCAAACTGCAGCCTGGGAGCATCTCAGGTCTCCCAACATATCACATGGCTCTGCCTGTCTGCCGGGGGATTCTTATTCACACTCTCTCTGTTCCTCTGACACACACCATTAGGCAAACCACGACTGAAGACCAGCGGATAGATTCAATTAAATTTTCATTAAACAAGAGGTTTCATTAAAGTAAGATTAGACTGAAGGGTAAAGAGTGGAATGAAGATATGAATTCAAACAAGGATAAATTACTTTGTCCATATTCCCGCTTTACCCCCAAGTTCCTTTTCAAAGAGTGGGTCGGTCACCTCTGCTCTCTAATGGTGGCTGTGTTGTTAAGAAGTAGTCATGAAGAGAACACCCAGTTTGGCACTGCTTTGCACTTCAGAGAGATCCTGCTGTTAAATTATTTATTTTCCAAACAGTAATTACTGGAACAGAGGGGCTTGGATGCTGAAATACGTGATTAGTGAGAGCGCATGCGCACCACGGAACCCAACCCCCGTCGGCCCTACCATCTATCCCATCCCTTTGTCCTGATTACAGTAGTACACAGCACCTCAACCAGATGCTCCTGGGCCTCCCTCTCCTGTAGTAGTATTACTACTACCGTCATAACATGCTTGTTCACTGACTCTATTTACCGGAAGAACATGCCAGAAGTGTCAGTGGAAAATGTCCCAAATGGGGCCCTTTGCAATGAGTCGAGAATGCTCACAAAATCAGTTGTCTAAGCTGCATTCTGACTACCTCATGTTTTCTGCTGTCTAACTGTTGGTCTTCATCGCGAAAAGCAATTCCAGTTATGTATAAAACAAAGACAGACAGAAAAAAACAAGTGCCTTCCGTCGTATGTTTAAGTACAGAAATATATTGCCATTTGCCTCTATTGACGCCGTTTGGATTTCATGTCAACATTAATATTGACGTGTGTTTAATTCTGTGATTGATGTTGAGATGTGTGTTTGAGGTATTTTTTTACTTTTTTTATCTGACCCTGCGTAGTAGTAATCAGTGGTCTTGTGGTCTTGTCATTAATGTCATTAATTGAGATCTCCATGTGGCTGCTGGTGGGGCCCCATCTTCGTCATCGGAAGTCACCTGTTGACTACCTGCAGACTGCACAGTGCTGGGTGTGATTTCACTGTGGGAGGGGACTGATTCTAAACTTGGCTCCAACACTGCAGATGGATCTGTCTCTGTTCCTGTGTTGTGTTACCATCAGCAGCCCTGTGTGCAGCTCAGACGCACTCTGACTGGAGCACTCCCCACTGTCTGTCAATCACATCTCATAAGTTTTGATATTTTATCACCCTGATGCAACCTCGTTGCTGTTTGTTTGGCCGTCAACTGGTTTGGCGCAGGGCTCGGCATCTGTCGTGGGTCTGTGGCCTGTTGGGGACTTGTCACTGCAGGTGTGAAGAGAGCGTCTTTGTGGAGAAAGGTGTCGAAGACAGGCTCTAAGGCCTGTCTCTTCTTCCTGACACAGAAATTCACTCTTGAGATCATAAAATCACCCATCTGTCTTTGTGTGGTAAATGTATAATATAAATATTTATTCAGTAACATCTGAATGGACAATTTACATACTAGGTCTTAGTTTCATGGTACATTTTATGTTTACAGTATGTTAGTATCTCACAAAGTAATCAACCAAAGAGCAATATTACGCACAAAGAACCATGCACTGTACCCAAATATCAAAGATCAATTAATTGTAACAATGTGTTAGTAAACAAGACATAAACAAGACTATACTATTACCTCCCAACTGAAACTTTAACACTTTTTAGATTTCTGTAGTTTTTTAAACAAATAGTACTAATGAATGGCCACTGGACATGCAGTTGACTAAACATATATTCTTGGTACCATTTGAAAGGAAACACTTTTTGTGGAAATGTGAAAGGAATGTAGGAGAATATAACACATTAGATCTGGTAAAACATAATACAAAGAAAAAAACTAATGTTTTTTAGAATTGTTTTGTACTATCATCTTTGAAATGCAAGAGAAAGGCCATAATGTATTATTCCAGCCCAGGTGCAATTTCAATTTTGGCCACTAGATGGCAGCAGTGTATGTGCAAAGTTTCAGACTGATCCAATGAACCATTGCATTTCTGTTCAAAATGTTGTACCAGACTGCCCAAATGTGCCTAATTGTTTATTAATAACTTTTCATGTTCAAAACTGTGCACTCTCCTCAAACAATAGCATGGTATTCTTTCACTGTAATAGCTACTGTAAATTGGACAGTGCAGTTAGATTAACAAGAATTTAAGCTTTCTGCCAATATCAGATATGTCTATGTCCTGGGAAATGTTCTTGTTACTTACAACCTCATGCTAATCACATTAGCCTACGTTAGTGCAACTGTCCCGCAGGGGACCCACCAATCCTGAAGAAGTTTTAAGCCTGTCCTGGATCAGTAAGCACTTTCAAATTGAGATTCTATTGAGCATGCTTTTTAGTTCAGCACTAAGCTTAATCTATGTCGGGGAAACCAAGTGTAACATCTACCATTACTAGCATACTGATCTCCTCCTCTCTTGATGCTTGGGGTCTCTGCTGTTCCTCTCCTTCACCACCCTGTGTTCTCCTTATGGTGAGGGAGGAGTCTTCAGAGAGTTGGTGGAACCGCCCTGGCTTTCACCTGCAGTCCCCTGACCCATCCACTAGAGAACACACCGAGAGGAAACACAGTCAGAGAGATGAGCATAACCAGGTTATATCAGGAAAGGGAATACAATTTGACAGCTGAATTGCACAAAGAGGGAAAGAGTCGGAGGTGAAATCTAATTTCGGTAAATAGAGACTGTGAGGCTGAAGTCACAATGCACTCTGTAGTTTTAATTCATTTTACAAAAAAAATGGCCTCGGTGTGTGTAGACCCCCTGTGGGTTCTGTCGTGCCTCTGTCTGAAAATCAATTGTCACCGAACTGTGTCTCTGAAATTCCTTCTCCGTTTAATAGGAAACATACTCTAAATAAATTGTCTTACTTTCAAGAAACACAAAATCAGTAGCAAATAGCAAACATTTTTATTTTTTGCCCTTTTTTCTTTTCCTCCTAGATGGAATTTAACAGCCCAAAAAAGCAGCCCAGGGGAAGAGAGAGAGCGAAAGAGAGATGTAAGCACAGTTTAAATGGCTGTTTTAGCAGCTCTGTGTAGAGGGAGCACAACCTTGGCTCAAGTGGCCTGGGATGTGAATTATTGATGAGAACTGTCTGTGGCCTTGAGGGTCAGCGAGTCTTGCACTAAGATTTCAAAACACCAATCCATGAAAAGATGCGAGCGAAAATAATGAAAAGTCAAGTGTGTGTGTGTAATTATAATAATTAGGTGGGTGCTTATTTTTGTCCGAGTGTGTGTATGTGTGTGTGTGTGTGTGTGTGTGGTTTATGGGTTATTAAGCCTTATATTCAAAGAGCATCTTTCCATTCTTGAACACAAATAAGCTATAATCCCGAGTTGGAGTCCTCTCCTATGTCTTCTTCAGCTTAATAGGAGGAACAGGGTAGTATTCATTAGACGAAGACCGTGGCAAACAGTTGCAAAACATTTTGCAATGGCAACCGTTTACTCCCAAAAAGTTTATATTGGACAAATTCAGGAAGGTCCCTCCCCATATCATTTTGTTTGATTCTGTTTGCTTTTGTTTGGCTCTGTTTGGTTCCAAGTGAATACACCCCAGGGCTCATGACTGTGCAGCTACAATGATATCCAATGACAAGCACTTCAGTTATGTCATTGTGTAGGCAACATTACTGTTCCAATTTCTGCTTTTAACCTCTCAGATGAATATGAAAGGATTTTGTGTCAACAACTCCAAATAAATGTTGATCTATTTCTGGGGTCCATTAATGACGGTCGAGGAGTAGTGTTTTTAAATAGCAATGAAGCCGCCTTCTCCCCTCCTCTCCCACTGCAGGAATGGATTGTTCTGATGATGGCACAAAAACAAGTCAAGCAGACATTTGTTGTATGTAATCCTGCTTGTGTTTTATTGTCCCTATTCAAGCTAGAGAAGTGGCGCTCTACCGCTTGCTGTCTACTTACACCTTGCTGTCTACTTACACTTGAGATGTGTGGTCATAACGTCAAGGATAAACCTTTGACAGTCTTTCTTCTTCCATCACTTTATGTGTTGACTCACATAGAAAGACGGAGGGAGGGAGGGACACACAGACGGATGGATGAATGGATGGATGGACGGCACACACACACACATACACACACACACACATACCTCTACCAGGGGGTGCCAGTGGGCAATGGGCTTGCGGGGGTATGACAGCATCTCGTTCCAGTGGTCTCGGCCCAGGCTCTCCGCCTCATTGCCCACCCTACACACTCCAATGACCTCATTGTGACCTACACTGTGAGAGGGGGGAACAAACATATCGTCATTTTAAAAGCTTTTGTTGCCATAAATGCACTCCCAGTCATGTTTTTGATTTAAAACCATGTTGATTTGTGCACCTCTACACGTTTTCATTTAATAGGTAGTCCATTTGTCTTACAGATAGATTTAGAAGCCCTGTAGTTGTGCATATCCTAGTGTATTTTCTGTCCAACATCGTGTTCCTTCGTGTAATTATGATACTGATGTTCGGCAGACAATATTTAACTCCTCAAATATTTACTCTGAACAGCATAAGGAGGAAAAGAGTCTGTACTCTGTACTCTGTGCTTGTTCGTCAGTATTTTTGTTTTGTAATGTTGTTTCCTCCTCTCTTGAATGCCAGCTGCTTTCCAGGCCAATGATCAACTAAAACATGTTACACTTAGGGAGTCTCAGCTATGTGCTTGTATAGGGGAGGAAACAGGATAATAAAGGTGACGAGCTCAGGGCAAGGATTTATTTCCAGAGAGACATCAGGAATTGTAACATACTCTGTTTCACGGAAACATGGCTCTCTCGGGATATACTGTTTGAATCCATCCAGCCAGTTGTGTTCTCAGTTCATCGCACAGAAAGGAATAAATATCTCTCCGGGAAGAAGGGTGGTGGTGTATGTTTCATCATTAACGACTGTTGGTGTGATTGTGATAACATACAGGAACTCAAGTCTTTTTGTTCAGCCGACCTAGAATACCTCACAATCAAATGCCGACCGTATTATCTCCCAAGAGAATGCTCTTCGGTTATAGTCACAGCCGTGTATATCCCCCCTCAAGCCGATACCACGATGGCCCTCAAAGAACTTAACTGGACTTTATGCAAACTGGAAACCACATATCCTGAGGCCACATTTATTGTAGCTGAGGATTTTAGGAAAGCAAATTTGAGGAAAAGGCTGCCGAAGTTCTATCAACACATTGACTGTAATACTCACGTTGCTAAAACACTCAACCACTGCTACTCCTACTTCCTGGATGCCTACAAGGCCCTCCCCCGCCCTCCTTTCAGCAGATCTGATCATGACTCCATTTTGCTCCTTCCTTCCTAAAGGCAGAAACTCAAACAGGAAGTACCTGTGCTAAGGACTATTCAAAGCTGGTCTGACCAATCGGAATCCACACTTCAAGATTGTTTTGATCACGCGGACTGGGATATGTTCCGGGTAGCCTCCGAGAATATCATCGACGTATACACTGATACGGTGACTGAGTTTATCAGGAAGTGTATAGGAGATGTTGTACCCACTGTGACTATTAAAACCTACCCTAACCAGAAACCGTGGATAGATAGCAGCATTCACGCAAAACTGAAAGCGGGAACCATCGCATTTAACCATAGCAAGGTGACTGGGAATACAGCCGAATACAAACAGTGTAGTTATTCCCTCCATAAGGCAATCAAACAGGCAAAACGTCAGCATAGAGAAAAGGTGGAGTCGCAATTCAACAGCTCAGACACGAGACCTATGTGGCAGGGTCTACAGACAATCACGGACTACAAAGGGAAAACCTGCCAAGTCGCGGACACCGACGTGTTTCTTCCAGACAAGCTAAATACCTTCTTCGCCCGCTTTGAGGATAACACAGTGCCACCAAAGCGGCCTGCTACCAAGGACTGGGAGCTCACCTTCTCTGTGGCCGATGTGAGTAAGACGTTTAAGCATGTTAACCCTCGCAAGGCTGCCGGCCAGATGGCATCCCTAGCCGCGTCCTCAGAGCATGCGCAGACCAGCTGGCTGGAGTGTTTACGGACATATTCAATCTCTTCCTATCCCAGTCTACTGTCCCCACATGCTTCAAGATGTCCACCATTGTTCATGTACCCAAGAAAGCAAAGGTAACTGAACTAAATGACTATCGCCCCATAGCACTCACTTCTGTCATCATGAAGTGCTTTGAGAGACTAGTCAAGGATCATATCATCTCTATCTTACCTGACACCCTAGACACACTTCAATTTGCTTACCGCCCCAATAGATCCACAGATGATGCAAATGCCATCGCACTGCACACTGCCCTATCCCATCTGGACAAGAGGAATACCTATGTAAGAATGCTGTTCATTGACCACAGCTCAGCATTCAACACCATAGTACCCTCCAAGCTCATCATTATCTTGAGGCTCGGTCTGAACCCCACCCTTTGCAACTGGGTCCTGGACTTTCTGACGGGCCACCCACAGGTGGTGAAGGTAGGAAAAAACACCTCCACTTCGCTGATACTCAACACTGGGGCCCCACAAGGATGCGTGCTCAGCCCCCTCCTGTACTCCCTGTTCACCCATGACTGAATGGCCACGCATGCCTCCAACTCAATCATCAAGTTCGCAGACGACACAACACTAGTAGGCCTGATTATCAACAATGATGAGACAAGGAGGAGGTGAGGGCCCTGGGAGTGTGGTGCAAGGAAAATAACCTCTCAACCAATGTCAACAAAACAAAGGAGCTAATTGTGGACTTCAGGAAACAGCAGAGGGAGCATCCCCCTATCCACATCGATGGGACGAAGGTGGAAAGCTTCAAGTTCCTTGGCGTACATATCACTTACAAACTGAAATGGTCCACCCACACAGACAGTGTTGTGAAGAAGGTGCAACAGCGCATCTTCAACCTCAGGAGGCTGAAGAAATTTGTCTTGGCACCTAAATCCCTCACAAACTTTTACAGATGCACAATTGAGAGCATCCTGTCGGGCTGTATCACTGCCTAATACGGCAACTGCACCTCCTGCAAACGCAGGTCTCTCCAGAGGGTCTGCCCAACACATCACCGGGGGCAAACTACCTGCCCTCCAGGACACCTACAGCACCGAATGTCACAGGAATGCCAAAAATATTATCAAGGACAACAACCACCCGAGCCACTGCCTGTTCACCCTGCTATCATCCATAAGGCGAGGTCAGTACAGGTGCATCAAAGCTGGGACCGAGAGACTGAAAAAAAGCTTCTGGTCCCGTGTGGCTCAGTTGGTAGAGTGTGGTGTTTGCAACGGCAGGGTTGTGGGTTCGATTCCCACGGGGGACCAGTACGGGAAAAAAATGTATGAAATATATGCATTCACTGCTGTAAATCGTTCTGGATGAGAGCGTCTGCTAAATGACTAAAATGTAAAATCTGAAGGCCATCATACTGTTAAATTCTGTTAAATAGCCATCCTTGCACATTAGAGGCTCCTGCCCTATAGACTTGGAATCACTGGCCACTTTAATAGTGGAACACTATTCACTTTAATAATGTTTACATATTTTGCATTACTCATCTCATATGTATATACTGTATTCTATCCTATTTTACTGTATCTAGTCTATGCCACTCTGACATCGCTTGCCCAAATATTTATTCTTAATTCCATTCCTTTACTTTAGATTTGTGTGTATTGTTGTGAAATTGTTAGATACTACTGCACTGTTAGATATTACTGCACTGTTAGAGCTGGAAACACAAGCATTTCGCTACACCCGCAATAACATCTGCTAAACACGCGTATGTGACAAATAATATGTTATTTGATTTGTATACAGCAAAGATACTGTCCACTCAAAAGCGTAGTTTCGGAGTCCTTTTCAGTGCATCATAGTCACCACAACCTTGCAGGCTATTTGCAGAATAAAAAACCTAAACTGCTGTCATAATGATAGGAAGTTCAGTTCATAAAAAGCGTTGCAAAACAAAATGTATTTACCGATCGTAGTCCATCACTGCTATTAGGAGACTGATCTGATCAATGTTCTCAGGAGGGACATCAAATACTATGGCTTCGTTGTAGACTGGATTCAGAGTGTTTCGCTTGGTGGATGTTTTCCTCTTCTTCAATCTCCGTCCCTCACACATCAAAGACACCTTCACATAGGGATCTAGAGAGAGTTGGGACACAGTGGAAAGGGTAAACCCACGGAGTAACACATGGGATGCATCCACACAGGCCTCTGGTCAAAAGTAGAGCAGTATACAGTTGAAGTCGGAAGTTTAGACGCACCTTAGCCAAATACATTTAAACTCAGTTTTTCACAATTCCTGACATTTAATCCTAGTAAAAATTCCCTGTCTTAGGTCAGTTAGGATCACCACTATTTTGAGAATGTGAAATGTCAGAATAATTGTAGAGAGAATTATTTATTTCAGCTTTTATTTCTTTCATCACATTCTCAGTGGGTCAGAAGATTACATACACTCAATTAGTATTTGGTAGCATTGCCTTTAAATTGTTTAACTTGGGTCAAACGTTTCGGGTAGCCTTCCACAAGGTTCCCACAATAAGATGGGTGAATTCCGGCCCATTCCTCCTGCTAGAGATAGTGTAACTGGGTCAGGTTTGAAGGCCTCATTGCTCGCACACGCTTCTTCAGTTCTGCCCACAAATGTTCTATGGGATTGAGGTCAGGGCTTTGTGATGGCGACTCCGACACCTTGACTTTGTTGTCCTTAAGCCATTTTAACACAACTTTGGAAGTATGCTTGGGGTCATTGTCCATTTGGAAGAACCATTTGCAACCAAGCTTCAACTTCCTGACTGATGTCTTGAGATGTTGCTTCAATATATCCACATATTTTTCCATCCTCGTGATGCCATCTATTTTGTGAAGTGCACCAGTCCCTCCTGCAGGAAAGCACCCTCACAACATGATGCTGCCACCCCCGTGCTTCACGGTTGGGATGGTGTTCTTCGGCTTGCAAGCCTCCCCCTTTTTCCTCCAAACATAACGATGGTCATTATGGCCAAACAGTTCTATTTTTGTTTCATCAGACCAGAGGACATTTCTCCAAAAAGTACGATCTTTGTCCCCATGTGCAGTTGCAAACCGTAGTCTGGCTTTTTTATGGTGGTTTTGGAGCAGTGGCTTCTTCCTTGCTGAGCAGCCTTTCAAGTTATGTCGATATAGGACTCGTTTTACTGTGGATATAGATGCTTTTGTACCTGTTTCCTCCAGCATCTTCACAAGGTCATTTGCTGTTGTTCTGGGATTGATTTGCACTTTTCGCACCAAAGTACGTTCATCTCTAGGAGACAGAACGAGTCTCCTTCCTGAGCGGTATGACGGCTGTGTGGTCCCATGGTGTTTATACTTGCGTACTATTGTTTGTACACATGAACGTGGTATCTTCAGTCGTTTGGAAATTGCTCCCAAGGATGAACCAGACTTGTGGAGGTCTACAATAATTTTTCTGAGGTCTTGGCTGATTTCTTTTGATTTTCCCATGATGTCAAGCAAAGAGGCACTGAATGTGTAGGTAGGCCTTGAAATACATCCACAGTTACACCTTCACTTGACTCAAATGATGTCAATTACCCTATCAGAAGTTTCTAAAGCCATGACATCATTTTCTGGAATTTTCCAAGCTGTTTAAAGGCACAATCAAGTTAGTGTTTGTAAACTTCTGACCCACTGGAATTGTGATACAGTGAAATAATAAGTGAAATAATCTGTTTGTTAACAATTGTTGGAAAATGTACTCGTGTCATGCACAAAGTAGATGTCCTAACCGACATGCCAAAACTATAGTATGTTAACAAGAAAATTGTGGAGTGGTTGAAAAATGAGTTTTCATGACTCCAACCTAAGTGTATATAAACTTCCGACTTCAACTGTATAGGGAATAGGGTGCCATTTCGGATGCACACATGGCCTCCTCAATAGTTATGCTCCATTGATATGTTTCGTCATGGCTTCTACTCACTGGGCCATATTATTAAAAGACTGGGAGACAGAAATGACCATTCCATTCGATATACTAGTCTTTCATATAATTTATCCATCCAGTGATGACTAAGCAGAATCCACATCACATTTGTATCCCAGTCCCCACAGGAAGGACCCCCTACCTGAGGCTCCAGTGATGTCCATGGCTTTGAGGTTCCTAGCCTTGATCATTGTGATGGTCAGCCTTCCAGCCGTTGGTAGGTAACACAGGGAGAACATGAGATCCCCCAAGTCCACATTGTCCTACAAAGCAACGAAAACATCAGTGAAATGTTTTGTAACTGAATGTCTCATGATGTCACCTTGTTGCTCTGGCTTCGCTGTTAGAGATTCTGCTGGTTTACAGTGGACTATGTGAACAGTCGGGGTCTCAACTTACTGTTGAGAGGTAGAATAATAGAATGCACAACGTGCAATTTCTAAGGTTGGTTGTGCATCAGCAGTTTTCATCTTGTTATATGTCACTCATTGACAATCACTCAATTTACCCATGTCAGTAAAAAAAAAAAAAATGTATTGGGACTGCTTAGTGTACTTAGACTAGCCAGCTATCTGAACTTGCTGAATTACTGACCGGGCACGCAGCGCACGTGACCAGAGGCCCTGACCTCCAAGGGGCCCCGATTGATTTTATTAGTTTCTCTCATTCAGATATCATATTAACATGGCATAAGACATGGCAAAATGTGTAGAATTTCAGGGAATTAGCTGTAAAATTGCAACAACAAAAATAACAGTTCTGTAAAGCCAACAGATTTGTTTACCTTTTGTTAATAAAAATATTTTTTTCTGCTAACAGATCCCTCTGTACTTATTAAATTATAGTTTTTAATCCCGATGCTAAGTTTATGTGAGTAAATGTGTAGCGGCTAATTATATAACTACTTTAATAGGCTGTGTGTTTGTAGATCGACTGAGGAAATTGAAGTTACAGCAACCAATGTGATAATCACTGGGGTAATTGTCGCTGGTTTTTGCTGGCTACAGCCCTGCGTATGTAAGTGAACAGGAAGAGAAGCGCTCCAATTATCACCTCTGAAAATAGCATGTCTGTGAGAGAGTGGTGTTCGTTAGACACAAGCATCACTCACAAGGTTAGTTACCGGCATGGACTATGAAGGCCACGAGTCTCACCTCCAGTTGAGGCATGCATCTCACGTTGTAATGTAACCCTGACAAACCTGTTACCCCTGTAAGTTTCTCTCAGCTTGAGGTAGGAGCGGGAAACACCCAACATAGTTAAGATGCAGACTACTGGACCATAAACTTGGTCAGAGCCCCTGGTTTTAGAAACAGGGAGCCTACTGTAAATAAGCAGCATCTCCAGGCTTGGCTGACACTAGCCTGACATCTGAATTAGTCTTTGTGTGCGTGTGCATGCCCGTGTGTGTGATCCTCAGCCCTGAGCTGTACGGGCCTGTTATAACAGATCATTCTCCCTGTGTGAAAGTTCCCATTGGCAGGCCCCTGGGCTCAGTGGGAAGCCCCAGTATTCTGCATCAGCAGGAAAGGTCAGTCCAGCTCTCCACAGAGAATCACTCATTATCAGGTCTGGCTTGGTCACCAGCCTGGTCAGTGGTCAGTCCCAGTCTCACACAGACACAGCCTCCCCGAAAAGCTATCTAGCTCACACCCTGCTGAAGCTTGTTTGCCAGGGCTATCAGGTTCTGCCTAGCTGCCATGGGTTTGACAAGCCCATTGTCAATAGTGGCAACAGGTTTTAGTTCTCCAAATAGCAGAGGTGTACCAGAGTTGTCCCCCCCCAGCTTATGACGTGTTCATATCCTGGGTTGGGGGCCCCACAGTGACTGTGCTCTCTGTGGGTTGGGTTTTACTAGGGGGATATGTTCAATGATGAAGTTATTAATGAAGATTGAATACAGTGCCTTCGTAAAGTATTCAGATCCCTTGACTTTATTCACATTTTGCTTCGTTACAGCCTTATTCTAAATTGATTAAATAAATACAAATCCTCACCAATCTACACACAATACCCCATAATGACAAAGCGAAAACAGGTTTTGAGAAATGTTTGCAAATGTATAAAATGGGTGCTCAGGTGCATCCTGTTTCCATTCTACAACTTGATTGGAGTCCACCTGAGGTAAATTCAATTGATTGGACATGATTTGGAAAAGCACACACCTGTTTATATAAGGTCCCACAGTTGACAGTGCATGTCAGAGCAAAACCAAGCCATGAGGTCGAAGGAATTTTCCGTGGAGCTCCGAGACAGGATTGTGTCGAGGCTCAGAACTCGGGAAGGGTACCAACAAATTGCTGCAGCATTGAAGGTCCACAAGAACACAGTGGCCTCCATCATTCTTAAATGGAAGAAGTTTGGAAGCACTAAGACTCTTCCTAGAGCTGGCCGCGCGGCTAAACTGAGCAATCAGGGGGAAAGGGCCTTGGTCAGGGAGGTGACCAAGAACCCGATGGTCACACTGACAGAGCTCTAGAGTTTCTCTGTGGAGATGGGAGAACCTTCCAGAAGGGCAACAAACTTGGCAGCACTCCACCAATCAGGCCTTTATGGTAGAGTGGCCAGACAGAATCCACTCCTCACTAAAAGACACGACAGCCCGTTTGGAGTTTGCCAAAAGGCACCTAAAGACTCTCAGACCGTGAGAAACAAGATTCTCAGGTCTGGTGAAACCAAGATGCAACTATTTGACCTGAATGCCAAGCCTCACATCTGGAAGAAACCTGTCACCATCCATTCAGTTAAGTATGGTGGTGGCAGCAACATGTTGTTGAGGGTGTTTTTTAATGGCAGAGAGATCCTTGATGAAAACCTACTCCAGAGCGCTCAGGACCTCAGACTGGGGCAAACGTTTTCCTTCCAACAGGACAACGACCCTAAGCACACAGCCAAGACAATGCAGGAGTGGCTTCGGGACAATTCTCTGAATGTCTTTAACCTGTCTGGGCTAGGGGGCAGTATTTTCACGGCCGGATAAAACATTTACCCGATTTAAACTGGTTACTACTCTTGCCCAGAAACGAGAATATGCATATTATAGTAGATTTGGATAGAAAACACTCTGAAGTTTCTAAAACTGTTTGAATGGTGTCTGTGAGTATAACAGAACTCATATGGCAGGCAAAAACCTGAGAAAATTCCAAGCAGGAAGTGGCCTGTCTGAGAATTTGTAGTTCTTCTTTTGATTCTCTATCGAAACTACAGTATCTGTGGGGTTACGTAGCACTTTCTAAGACTTCCATTGGCTCTCTAAAGCCTTCAGAAAGCGGATTGAGGCGTCTCCTGTCTCTGGACAGAGTATAGTAGCTCAGTTTCTCAGTGGTCTGCCTGGTGACAAAGAGATTGGATATGCGCATTCACACGACCACACAGTTTTTTCTTTTCCTCTTTGAATGAATACACTATTGTCCGGTTGGAATATTATCGCTATTTTGTACAAGAAAAATACCATAAAAATTGATTTTAAACAGCGTTTGACATGCTTCCAAGTATGGTAATGGAACATTTTGAATTTTTTTGTCTCGAAATGCGCTCCCGCATTACCCTTTGGATAGTGACCTGAACGCACTAACAAAACGGAGGTATTTGGACATAACTATGGATTATTTCGAACAAAAACAAAATTTATTGTGGAAGTAGCAGTCCTGGGAGTGCATTCTGACGAAGATCAGCAAAGGTAATACAATTTTTCTAATACTAATTCTGAGTTTAGTGTGCCACGAACTTGGCGGGTGTCTGAATAGCTCACCGTGATGGCTGAGCTGTGTACTCAGAATATTGCAAAATGTGCTTTCGCCGAAAAGCTATTTTAAAATCTGACATAGCGATTGCATAAAGGAGTTCTGTATCTATAATTCTTAAAATAATTGTTATGTATTTTGTCAACGTTTATGATGAGTAATTTAGTAAATTCACTGGCAGTTTTCGGTGGGAATACATTTTCTGAACATGACACGCCAATGTAAAAAGCTGTTTTTTGATATAAATATGAACTTGATTGAACAAAACATGCATGTATTGTATAACATAATGTCCTAGGAGTGTCATCTGATGAAGATCATCAAAGGTTAGTGCTTCATTTAGCTGTGTTTTGGGTTTTTGTGACATATATGTTTGCTTGGAAAATGGCTGTGTGATTATTTTTGGCTATGTACTCTCCTAACATAATCTAATGTTTTGCTTTCGCTGTAAAGCCTTTTTGAAATCGGACAATGTGGTTAGATTAACGAGAGTCTTATCTTTAAAATGGTGTAAAATAGTCGTATGTTTGAAAAATTTTAATGATTGCATTTTTGAGGTTTTTGTATTTCGCGTCACGCTGTTCCACTGGCTGTTGAATAGAGTGGGACAGTCACGTCCCACCTAGCCCATAGAGGTTAAGTGGCCGAACCAGAGCCCGGACTTGGACCCGACCGAACATCTCTGGAGAGACCTGAAAATAGCTGTGCAGCATCAGTCCCCATCCAACCTGACAGAGCTTGAGAGGATCTGCAGAGAAGAATGGGAGAAACTCCCCAAATAAATATCTGCCTAGCTTGTAGCATCATACCCAAGAAGACTCGAGGCTGTAATTGCTGGCAAAGGTACTTCACCAAAGTACTGAAAAAAGGGTCTGAATGCTTATGTAAATGTGATATTACTGGGGGTTTTTCTTCAGACATTTGCAAATATTTCTAAACCTGTTTTCGCTTTGACATGATGGTGTATCGTGTATAGATTGATGAGATAATTTTTTTAAATCCATTTTAGAATAAGGCTATAACCTAACAAAATGTGGATAAAGTCAAGGGGTCTGAATACTTTCCGAAGGCAGTGTATATTGAAATGCAATCACAGCTACATTTGTGCTCACTGCTCACTCTCAACGACCATGAACCTGAATTGGAAAATGTTTTTTCTGTATGACTAGAGCCCAAATAGACTCCAAAGTTAATACCAACGTTTAAGAATAACAACACATGCTGTCATTGTTCTGATGTTTTGTACATGAAAATGCTGGTTACTATAAATGGCTCAATTCACACAGTTAGCTAATTACATTGATATTCCATTTAAAAGCGTCTGTGTAAAACACTTCACATCATATCCAACAGAGATCAGTGGACATGGTTGCTAAAGACTTGAATAATGGGTGCTACTTGTTCTGCTATTCTTTGTGCATTATAATTCATGTCATGTCCTGCAAGGAATGTTGGATATTTGTTTTTTAGACAACGACATTGATTGGGAGTGTAATAGTGGAAAATGTAGAATTAGCACATCCATTCAAGCATCAATAAGTCCTCTATGTGGATGATTGAAATGACAGATCTAATGCGATCTATCACTGCTCTCTGGCCTGTGTCCAAAATCACTGTAAATGTAATCAAACAAAGGAGTTGATTTATCAAGGCTGTCAACATAGGGCAAGACACCACAGTGACCTCTAACCTACAGTACATCATCATCGGTCCGCACTTTGCTACACTGACCTGGTCACTCAGAAGGCGCGGCAGGAGGTCTCCGTCGTAAAGTGGTACAAATCACGCACGCATGCACACAGACACACACACACACACGCACACACACGAGCATGTGCGTACACACACACGTAACCTCCCCACACATACTCACAAAGAGATTAGGGGTGGACCATGCAGCCCATCCCTCTCAGGCTAAATAATCCAATTACCCACTTCCATTTGCAGACTATAGGATAACAGTCTCCTCCATTCATTGAAGTACTTAAATCAAGTCAGTGGTGGAATTATCGTCACTTGTGCTCTTTCAATGAAATTAAACTGGAGCTCTAAAGGCCCCCAATATGGCTGAGAGAGAAGGCTGACAGTCTATCTTGTGTAATTATCCATCTTGCACATTCCCCCCTAGGATCGCTCTCTCTTTTAAGGGCCTCTTAACATACAGGGTGTGTTACTACCATGTTTGTAGAGAGAAACAGAGGGAGACAAAGAGGGAGGGAGATAGAGAGGGAGGTGAAAATGGTTTTGCAATAGCCAGCACGTGTAAGACCATGTCTTGGCATGTCATCCTATTACGTCAGCAGACAGTAAGTCAGCAGCTGTGGAACGACATGTTTCAGCACTTTAGATGTGTTTCACTGGGCTTCTAAATGAACACAGACACAATCAGGGTAAACTAACACATTTCAATCACTCATAAATGTAGTACTCATGTAATAATAATGGACTGTGGAATGATTCTGTTGTCATCTTGAAAAATAAAATATTCTTAAGACTCAATGGACATTTCAACCAAAACTTGATAGCTCCCCTCTCAGCAGTTGGCCGTTGTTAAGGCATATTGTTGTAAACCCATTTTAACTTTCCTCCCTTCTTCATCAGTCATTCCTCAAGTTTTATTTTCAGCCCATGTCTGTTTCCACAATGCAGATCAATAAGACATAACGTAAGGAGATGTGATGTGCTCATCACTTAGACCGCTGCACCACTGGAGGCTCCCGAGTGGTGCAGTGGTCTAAGGCACTGCATCACAGTGCTAGAGGCATCACTACAGACCCTGGTGCGATCCCGGGCTGTATCCCAACCGGCCGTGATCAGGAGTCCCATAGGGCGACGCACAATTGGCCCAGTGTCGTCCAGGTTAGGGGAGGGTTTGGCCATCATTGTAAATAACAATTTGTTCTTAACTGACTTGCCTAGTTAAATAAAGGTTAAATAAATGAAATGATGCTGCAGTGGTGGTTGTTGTGGAGCTAGGTAGTAAACCTGCTGCATTGGATCAAGCCACACACTCATCCCATTAATCAAAGACCTAATTCTTTTTTTTACATGTACTTTTTAGTCATTTAGCAGGAGCTCTTATCCAGAGCTCCTTACACAAGCAATTATGGCTAAGTGCCTTGCTCAAGGGCACATCAACAGATTATACACCTAGTCAGCTCAGGGATTCAAACCAGCACTTTTCAGTTACTGGCCCAATGTTTTTAACCGCTAGGCTACCTGTCGCCCAAGTTGGCTCACATTAATACTATCAACTGCCGTTGCAGGGACACAGATTACAGTGCTCTTGAAATCTTTGTTTTAACAGCCTGACAATTAATGTGAACCTGAAGAGGCTATTGGTCTTCTATTGAGTTCTAGAATAGATAACTTAAGCTGTGTCTAATTAAAGAAAGTATACCACAGGAACAGGTAATCCATCCATACAGGTCCTTTATCTCCCTGACAGGATATTTGATTGAATCTGTCATAATGGTGGGTGTAGCTGGTGTATGCAGACAGGCGCAGGAGAGCAGAGAATTGGGAGCAACGTAACTTTACTTCGTAAATTAAAGGTGCAAGGTAAAACACTACACTTGTCCAAACACAAACACACGAACATCAACTTTTACGCATGGGCAAAAAACATCACCCGTCGAAATAACCAGTCACCAACATTACCGAACATGACACAAAACAATCCCGCACAACTCCATGGGGGAAACAGAGGGTTAAATACCTGAACAATAATTAGGGGAATGAAAAACAGGTGTGTAGAAACAAAGACAAAACAAATGGAAAATGAAAAGTGGATCGGCGATGGCTAGTAGACCGGCGACGCCGGCCGCCGAGCGCCGCCCGAACAAGGAGAGGAACCGACTTCGGCTGAAGTCGTGACAGAACCCTTATTTTACCAGGTAAGTTGACTCATTTACAGCAATGGCCTGGGGAGTAGTTACCGGGGAGAGGAATGAGCCAATTGGAAGCTGAGGATGACTAGGTGGCCATGATGGTATGAGGGCCAGATTGGGAATTTAGCCAGGACACTGGGGTTAACACCCTACTCTTACGATAAGTGCCATAGTATTTTTTGTGACCACAGAGAGTCAGGACACCTGTTTAATGACACAGGGTAATGATCCCAATCACTGCCCTGGGGCATTGGGATCTTTTTTTTAGACAAGACGAAAGAATGCTTCCTACTGGCCCTCCAACTCCACTTCCAGCAGGATCTGGTCTTCCAGCCAGAGACCAACCAGGGCCAACCCTGTGTAGCTTCAATGGCAAGCCAGCAGTGGGATGCAGGGTGGTATGCCGCTGGCCAAAACCACCAGTGATTCTGTTGTCTAACAGTTTTATTCAACCCTCATAGAGGTGGATTTGAGACCTGCTTGTAGAAGCTTACATAGATCATGTAAAAGATTTAGAGCTGGTCACTTGTATGGGTATTTGTATACCTCTCTGTCCCTGGAAGGTGTCCGGTATTTTAGAGATATGATAACAACATGTAATAAACACGCTACATGACTTGTAATTGATGTTATCTAAGAAGTAGATGGTGGGTTATTCTTGAGCCCGTTCATATGGTCCTACAGTTCAGTTATGGAGATGTAGCACTTCAATGTCAGACTTGATGCCGGTTTACAGTTTGTATGTTACATATGGGATGTTTGAAACCCAACTTAGCGCTGAGGTATGATTTATGCATGGACTAGTGGTTGGACTTGTGATGTCACATGCTCTGTGTCCCAGAAGGGCTGGCCCAGTTCTGGGATGGAGTGTGGCTGTGTGTGTGTGTGTGTGGCTATGTGTGAGTGTGTCTGTGTGTGCATGTGATGCTTGTGTTTCCTAGATGCTCTGGGTTGCATCCCCAGATACTTTGAAGCTTCCCAGTTAGCTCACCCATGTCACACAGGTAGATCTAGGACTCTGTCCAAGCCCCTCCCCCTTGGGCGCAAGTTTTTGCCCTAACACTACACAGCTGATTCAAACAACCAACTCATCATCAAGCTTTGATTATTTGTTTCAGCCGTGGAGTGCTAGGGCAAAAACTAAAACTCGTACCTGGGTGGGCCCCAGGACCGAGTTTGGAAAGCCTGACCTATGAAGTCGTCAAGTTTGACAGCCTTGATACAAAATACTAGCTTCAGACCTATTCATTGTCTGAGCCTAATCTGTAATGCCCAACACAAGAGATGAGAAGCAGGTACAGGGAGTGAACCATTTAATATAGACGGACATGTAACGGAACAAGAACAGCGTCTGGACATAAACACGACAAACAATGCTACTACAGGGAACAACATAGCGGAGCAGACATATATGCAGGGGCAATCAACAAAGTGAGGGAGTCCAGGTGAGTCCAATGAGCGCAGCTGCGCATAATGATGGTAACAGGTGCGTATGATGACAGGAGCATGGCACCCTCAGGGGGAGCAGGCATGACATAATCAGGGAAAGGGGGGATAGCTAGTCAGTTGTACAACTGAATACCTTCAACTGAAATGTGTCTTCCACATTTAATCAGAGAGGTGCGGGGGCTGCCTTAAAAAAACATCCATGTCTTTGGCACCTGGGGAACAGTGGGTTAACTGCCTTGCTCAGGGGCAGAACAACATATTTTTACCTTGTCATCTCGAGGATTTGATCCAGCAACCTTTGAGTTACTGGCCCGACGCGCTAACCACTAGGCTAATCACACACGTTTGATGAACTCAAACCCTACATGTTGACGGGAAGTGAAAATGAACCCGTCTAAAAAAGGAGTGGCCCTCAAGAGAGACAGTATAGAGATATATCACTGAGACATCACTCAGACTACAGTCCTCCCTTCAGACTGCAGACAACCTACACTCCTTCAATGACACCATAAGTCCTTATTTCCACAGTGAGACTCCAATGAGACTGACTTCTATTGAGACCGCACTTTGACCAATTGAGACTTCAGAGCCTTTCTGACACCAGTGAGAGTCCAGTGAGATTCAATCAGACAGGTGAAACCTTCAGTATGTCATACCTCACAGTGATTAATGGGATCCATGTGAATAATGGAGAGAGGAGCTCTAACTTTGTATCCTCATGTCAAAGCAGCCACTGCTGCCAACTCAGATGTACATCTCCACCCCATGTGTTTCCTGGTGTGGTCATGTATTATTCATTCCATCTAAGTATCATTTTATGTTAGTCTTCTTTTTTTATTAAACCAGGGTGGGGGGGGTTCTGTGGGGACAGACATACTTACACTTTGGTATTTTCCTCCCTGCCTTGCTGTTACATGGCCTTTACACATTTTTTTTATTGTTTGGACAGTTTTTGGTAGCCCTGAGTGGAGGGCAGAGCTGGTTCCGATATGCTTCTAAGTGTTGAACTCTTTCCAGTCCCACTCCTAAACTGACATAGTTGAATGATCAGGGACCAGAACTGAAGTGACTCTCTCAGATAATGTACCCTTATTCACTACCTCATTTGAAGTCACAATGTTGCATTTATTGTTGCATGTCCACATACCCAAGCAGATATTATGATACTGTAATAAGACTGATATAGAGGTTAGCTCACCGAGGTGACGTACTGGATGTCCCTACAGAGTTTAGTCTCTCTGGGGAAGTCTGCAAGGTCCAGGAAGTTATCCACCTGCACCTGGCCAATGATGTCGTGGCGGGAGAAGCGGTCAAAGTCGTAGACGCTGAAGTGCAGTTTACGTGTGGGCAGGTCAGTGTAGGCCACAGGGAACAGGAAGACCTCATCGAACACGGGGTTGAGGGTCTTGCGGTGCACCTTGGTCTGGTGCTTGGTCTTACGGTCGGGGAGCAGGTAGATTTTGACGTAAGGGTCAGAGGTTCCTGAGAAATCCTTGGCCGGTAAATCCTGGGCCTTGTGGATCTTGATGATGAGCTGCTCCAGGTCACAGTCGAACTTGAGGATGAAATGTATGCGGCCGCAGCTGTCCGTCTTCCTGCCGTCGTCCGTGTCCACAGAGCGTTGCTTATAGAGCTCGGGTTTGATCCGGCCCAGAGTGGCCAGGGACTCCTGTCTCTGGAACTGGCCAATATTGAAGTCTGGGTTGGATAGGTTCATTTGGCGGCGGATGGAGTTGTGCCTACAGAGGGTAGAGAAACCAGTTATCATTAGCTATAGACACAATGCAACATGGTTAGTTGAATTGACTTGTTAATTTTTTCTGTGTTGTGGGACTGACCGGACAGAGGAGGTGGGCTCAGTGATCTGGCGCTGCACGCGGGTGATGTGGCGGACATGGTTCTCCTTGAGCTTGGATTGGGCCTCCAGGGGGATGTCTGGGGATGTGTGGCTGATCTTCATGATTGCCTCGGGGACTAACAGGCCTGAAGGCTCCTTGACACAGTCTTCACTGTACTCATTCTCCACCCCATCCACCTCCATCATGACTGGCTGTTGGTCCCCCTGGCCATCCTTCAGGCTGTCGGGGAGGCCACGGTCGCGCCATGGCACCCAGCACAGCTTCCACGAGACGAAAAGTGAGACCCCGAAAAGGGCTAGGCCACAGGTGGTCACCACCAGAGACAGCAGGCTCACCGACACATCTGCATAGACAGACCCAGGGAGAGAAACAAGTTAGCAGGGAACTGTGGGACGATATATTTTGTATTGATAGCAAGATAATATAATATGCTATCAACTTTTCTTTCAATCTCTCCCAATGTGCTGCTGAAATTGATATTGTACAAACATTAGTACTAGTATGACAGACGTGACAATTGTTTCCATTAGCAAAGGAAGAGAAACTCATCAGATAGGTAGCGTTGTTCAGTTCAATCAACATGAACTCATCAGTAAGTGCTCTCATCTCAAATATCCACTCACAGATAGTAAAAGGGAAGTGGTTGGTGTCTGGAATAGCCTGGTGTGTTCCACCGGAATATGTTATGTTTCTCAGAAAGAGCATCTCACTATCTGATGAATGAGCTCGCTCTGTCTCCATGTCTCCTCTCCAATCCCCAGTCATTACGAATCAGGCCATGCAGACACAGAGAGGGCTTTTAGTCCACAGTGAATAAGCCCTTGTCAGAGTGTCCTGCCACTAGCTTCCCATCAGATCTACTGTCTACATTTTCTGTACCTGGACCATGTGTCCTCTCGACCGTACTTCCCTGTCATTATCTAGACCAGTGGAGGGAAATGGAGCCTCATGTGATGTTGAGTTATTCCTCCCACCAATCCATCCTGGTTGGGCTTTACCCATGAGAAGATGTGGGATCCACAGGCTCATTGGGCTGGCCCACATACTGCACTGGAAACCAGCTGGGTCTTTTGCATTAACCCACAGAGATAAATGGCATGCCCAGACATTGTGGCACTTCATTTTAGTGGTGACACATTTTTTGAGGATTCACTCATCTAGTTATCTGCTATTTTGACAACCGTTGGTACTTCTCAATGTGGCTGTTCTAAAAAGCAAAAATAAATTCAAGATAAAATATCAAAGACACTATATGAGTTTGGAAGCAGAATATCTCTTGCCCATGTTCATTGAATGCATGGAATGATAAACATTGTGACTATGTGTGTTGTCCCACCAAACTCCCAGCCCTGCTGGGACAACTGCACTTCCTATCCTAAAACTGACAAAGTGCCATCAACACAATGAGCTCTAAACACCACTCACTTTAATTGATTCTGCAGCTCAATCAATTACTAACAGGACAGATGTCTAAAGTTTCAACTTTCTCAAAGCCACACTGTCTGACCCATCAATTGTGGGTCGGGACCCACTTGTGGGTCTTGGCAGGGATCCAGGTAGGTCGCAAGGATGACATTGGCATCATTTTCAAACTAGCTACACACAGCCTGGTCCAGGCCAATTGATGCAAGCCTCTGAATAAGTAATGAATGATCCACATTATCGAAGGCTTTAGACAGGTCAATAAAAAGGGCCGCACAGTGTTTCTTCTTATTCAAAAAATTAAGAAGATCATTAAAACCAAAGAGGTAGCAGAGATGGTGCTATGACCTGGTCTGGAACCAAACTGGTGTATAGTTGAAAAGGATCTAAGTTAAGTACTGAATCTACCAAGGATTCTTGGATTTTTGAAAGGCAACAGAGTTTGGAAATGGGGTGATATTTATTTCAATCACACAGGTCCCCACCTTTAAAAACATATATATTTTTTTGTTATTCTTTGGTATGTGTATGTTTTTTTAACCGTTATGTTGGGTCGCGACTCAAAACACACCTCAAGTTGGTAGGTCACAAAACAAAAAAGGCTGTCCAAGCATGCATGAAAAATACATTTGTTGTACTGTAGCTGCTAAACTATCTAAATAGTTTTAGACTTTTTATGGAATCACACATGTTCCAATACAATACAATATTTTATAAATTATGTGTGCAGAAAACACAGTCAAATGTAAAGGCGCCAACTGTCTTGGGAAATAACAGCAGCATAGCATATGTTTTTTTAACAATGCAAATGTTTAAATAGATCTCTTAGCAAGGATGTTATGTCACTTTTGAAGTGAACCAAACTGCTCAATTTAATTTGACTGTGCCTAACTCTCTCTTTAATGAATCAATTGTACGAAACATGACAAATGAAGGTTGCTGTTGGTCAAAGTTGTCTGATGATCAAGCTAGGGGTCTGAAAGCTTAAACATTTAATTAAATTGGGATCGTTAACGTTTAGAAAAAACCTCTAACCTCCCAAAAATTGTTCTGTTTGTTTTCCCCATACAACATTTAAATCACAGTGCAGTTATCACACAACTCCCACCAACAGGTCCGGATCATCATCATCATCATCATCATCATCATCAAGGGAAAAAATGTATTTAACCTAATGCAACAGTGATGTAACGTAAGTAGGTGGAGATACTGTATGTATCTTTCAAATTATTTGCCACGGATATAAAATGCTCTGCACATCATTGTCGTTAACAGTTGGAAAAATGGCAGAGAGTGAGACAGGGAAGCGAGAGCAGCGAAGTCTTGTATGGCAAAACTTTGAGAAATTAAATGAGTAGGTAGTGAAATGCAAACTTTGCGAGGTCGAATTGAGCTCAAATGACAGTACAGGTGCAATGCTTAACAATCTGAAAGGGCGGCACCATGAGACCCAAACCCGTTGCTGGCAGCAGCACAGGCCCCCAACAACAGATATTAGACAGGCTCTTCAAATAAAATGTATATGCCACATGCTTCCTAAACAACAGGTGTAGACTAACAGTGCAATGCTTACGGGCCCTTCCCAACAATGCAGAGAAACAAAATAAAATAATAGAAAAATAATAACACAATGAGCAACGATAACTTGGCTATATACACGGGGTACCAGTACCGAGTCAATGTGCAGGGGTACGAGGTAATTGAGGTAGATACTGTATGTACATATAGTTAGGGGTATAGTGACTAGGCAACAGGATAGATAATAAACAGTAGCAGGAGTGTAAGTGATCAGTCAAAATAGTTTGTGCAAAAAGGGTCAATGCAGATACTGTAGTTCACACGAAAGAAGTGCGATAAGGGAGTGAGAAAATCAAAGCACTGATTACAGAAGTTATTGCAGTTGATATGCAGCCATTGTCAATGGTAAAGGATGTTGGCTTCAATGCCTTAATGGCATATCTAGAACCAGACTACAAGATGCCAGGTCTAAAAACTGATATGGCCGAATGGAAAAATTGTACAATGATTGCTCTGCAAGTACAAAGCACGAGCTCTCAAACACCCCATACGTGAAGTTAACAACAGATTGTTTGACGTCTATGAACACGCTGTCATACATCACTGCAACGAGCCATCACATTGACGAGAAGTGGGACATGAAGTCCCATGTACTGACCTCTGAGAACATGGAGGAGAGGCACACAGCAGAGAACCTAAAAATGGCATTAACTACCATCATTGCTGAGTGGGTGGGGGACAGCAGTAAGGTGAGCGCGGTATGGTAGCCAGGACTGCGGTAGATTGAACTGCATCACCCCCTAGCGGTCATATGCAGGACCATATGTGCATTGTGAATTCCCATGTCATTTTATGATTTTTTTCTTATAGTTTAAACGACAAAAAATTGCTGTTTAAACGTTTAGAACATTTTTACATTTGTCACATCCCTAGATCAAACAAATATTTCACAGGAACGATTGGTGTTGATCTTCAAAAAGAGAGCAAAAAGTTGAAGGATGGATTAAAGATGAAAAGGCATCGGAAGAGCTGTCTAGCTCACTTAAAAGCTATGTGCAGTTGCACACGCGGTAGAAGAGCACAATAGCTACTGCATTTTTTTTTTACCATGCTGTGCGACGCTCCTCTGATCAGCTCGGCGGCAAAAACAATAACAAAGGTGGTGGGGCGGCCAGTACTGCGGATTCCATCTTTAAATCTAAAGATGTGATACGCATGATAATACAGTCACATACAGTACTGACATATCAAACAGGTGTCATCTTCATCCTTTCTTTCATAATGATTTCTCCTGTCAGGCACGAACACAACCGTGTTCCAAATGCATGCATGATGTATGACGACTTATTGACGGTGTGTGTGTGTGTGTGTGTCTGTGTGTTGAGGTGGCCTCCTGCGAAACCAAATGGATCTCAGACGTGTCTCCACAGCAGGACACCACTCAGTGTGGGGAATACACATAATTGTGACCTGTAGCATACGTGCTGCTGCTGATTGCAAAATGATTTGGTGTTTGCCCCTTCACATGCATGCTGAATCAAACCCATTCACCTATTGTATTCAGTGGTTACCAAAGGAGCAATCAAGCTGGCAAACCTCTGATTTAATCTTGAAATTTTGTTAAGGATATGTTGGATAGACGCTATGGACATGAAGTAGAGTGAAAACCAATGTGCAGGTTCACGTGGGACATACAGTACTAAAGCAGATGTGCTCTTATGTATTTTGTGTACACTGTATTGTGATGTTCTGTTTTGTGGCGTAGACGATGGCGTTGCAGTGGATATCTGCCGTTTTACGGGCTCCTGAGCAACTCTTCTATTTTGTGTTTTTTTTAGTTTTTTTGTGGGATTTAACTTTTTTTGTACACCATATTTTTGCCAACATTTCCTATGACACCAGAACAGCGATCATGAACCTCGATATGGATGAAGATTTGTAAACTCCCTGACGAGACTACGTCAGCGACAAAATAAACCGCCCACATTAGCGCTTTTCCCAGGACAAGGAAAATAAATTGTTGGACAAAAGGATAATATAGACTAAGCTTGTCTGATTGGACAAGCAACAAAAAAAATGACCCAAAAATATTACTTCCTAACAATTAATCCGATCCATTGGATCAAAGTGTCCTAAGGATGCTTTTTGACACCTCACACCCGGTCGTACGTTTTTTATGCAGCAGAGAACTCTCTGTATCAACCAAAGGAATGTCTTAGTCTCCAGAAGACTTTTGCCGCCCAAAGAATCTAACGTCCAAAAAGTGAACACTGGAACAATATTCCTAACATCAGAATGTGGGAAATGGTCAGTTGGGACCTAAAGAATAATCATGTCATATTGTTTTCATTTTGTAATGTCATTAGTAAGGTTATAAAGGGAATACTGTAACTTGAAATGTATTTACACTACAGGTACAGTGGTTCCTCCTTTAAAAGTTGTGTCATACTGCGGCACACCTTGCGGGCTGCTGCAGCATTCTGTGGCACGTTATTTATTTTTTCTGTTAATGCAAGTTATTGCTAGTTTGACCACCAGAGGGCATCTTTGAGAAGCATTTGAAAGTCTTCCGTATTGTCATTACCAGAGAATTTAAAACCTTTTTTGTAATAACATAGTATATGGGATTGATTTTAAGAAATTTGTCTTAATGAATTTGATTAATATTATGGTGTTTCTATTCCGAGAAAAACGAAGAACGAAACAGAAGGGTTTCTGTTAGGATGGAATGGAAAATATGTCGCTGTACAATGTGACGTAGGCTACAGAAATATTGGAACAGAAAATATATTTACAGAAATTTTGGAACAATGTTGTCTAATGAAGGCAAACAATTTAGAATCCTCCAATCTTCACCAAAATGTCTGTAAATCAGTGATATTTATTCCCATAGTAATTCGTTATGGATCCATAACTAAATCAACATCTGCATTTTGAAAGAGTTTTCTTTATTATTATTTAATTAAGGAAAGAATAAAGAGGCTGATGAAGAAATACAGTACTGTACAGTATATACTTTTACATTTGGATAATAAAGTATTTAAGCATCGAATACATTGCAAGTTGAGGGATTTTCACGACAGTAGCCGGGCTATAAAAAGTCTATTGTCCTGCTAATAGGACACTTTTGCATGATGGGCTACACCTGCTACAGTTGTGAAGACACAGCATCTTGTTTACAGAACATCTTTTTTACATTCTTTCTTGTAATCACAATGTCACACATAATTTGTATCTACCTTTCCAATTACTTTAAGAGTTTGGGATTTACAAATGTGCGCTTTTCATTATTAGCTACATTGTTTTAGGTTTAACGTGCAGACTTTTTTTCTTTAAATGATTGTTTTATGTAGGATGTTACATTTTTGACCAGTTGCAATTGTAAGTAGGCCTAATAAAGAAAATCCTACTTCTATTAGGCTGTTAAGCCTCATATCCTACCTCAGCCAGTTAAATTATTTTTTATAGGTTTAGGCTTCGAAGAAATAGACTCCAATAAAGACCTCCTGTTGTTTGTAAAGTCAAATTAAAATTAAGATTACTGTTGAAATGAATTGCTCGACTGGTGTAGGTTTTCTCCATCTGTTGGTGTGCAACACTTGCATAACAAATTTGTTTAACAAATTCTTATTTACAACGACGGCCTACCCCGGCCAAACCCGGATGATGCTGGGCCAATTGTGTGCCGCCCTATGGCACTCCCAATCACGGTCGGATGTGAAACAGCCTGAATTCAAACCAGGGACTGTAGTGAAGCTGCTTGCACCGAGATGCAGTGCCTTAGACCGCAGAACGACTCGGGAGCCATGACCGATACACTGTATATATACAGTTGAAGTCGGAAGTTTACATACACCTTATCCAAACACATTTAAACTCAGTTTTTCACAATTACTGACATTTAATCAAAGTAAAAACTCCCTGTCTTAGGTCAGTTAGGATCACCACTTTATTTTAAGACTGTGAAATGTCAGAATAATAGTGGAGAGAATGATTTATTTCAGCTTCTATTTCTTTCATTACATTCCCAGTGGGTCTTCCACAAGCTTCTCACAATAAGTTGGGTGAATTTTTGCCCATTCCTCCTGACAGAGCTGGTGTAACTGAGTCAGGTTTGTAGGCCTCCTTGCTCGCACACACTTTTTCAGTTCTGCCCACAAATTGTCGACAGGACTGAGGTCAGGGCTTTGTGACGGCCACTCCAATATCTTGACTTTGTTGTCTTTAAGACATTTTGCCACAACTTTGGAAGTATGCTTGGGGTCATTGTCCATTTGGAAGACCCATTTGCGACCAAGCTTTAACTTCCTGACTGATGTCTTGAGATGTTGCTTCAATATATCCACATAATTTTCCCCCTCATGATGCCATCTATTTTGTGAAGTGCACCAGTCCCTCCTGCAGCAAAGCACCCCCATAACATGATGCTGCCACCCCCGTGCTTCACGGTTGGGATGGTGTTCTTTGGCTTGCAAGCCTCCCCCTTTTTCCTCCAAACATAACGATGGTCATTATGGCCAGTTATATTTTTGTTTCATCAACCATGTGCAGTTGCAAACCATAGTCTGGCTTTTTTATGGCGGCTTTGGAGCAGTGGCTTCTTCCTTGCCAAGCGGCCTTTCAGGTTATGTCGATATAGGACGCGTTTTACTGTGGATATAGATACTTTTGCTGTTGTTCTGGGATTAATTTGCACTTTTCGCACCAAAGTACGGTCATCTCTAGGAGACAGAACGCTTCTCCTTCCTGAGCGGTATGACGGCAGCGTGGTCCCATGGTGTTTATACTTGCGTACTATTGTTTGTACAGATGAACGTGGTACCTTCAGGCATTTGGAAATTGCTCCCAAGGATGAACCAGACTTGTGGAAGCCCACCATTTTTCTTCTGAGGTCTTGGCTGATTTCTTTTGATTTTCCCAAGATGTCAAGAAAGAGGTACTGAGTTTGAAGGTAGGCCTTGAAATACATCCACAGGTACACCTCCAATTACCTCAAATGATGTCAATTAGCCTGTCAGAAGCTTCTAAAGCCATGACATCATTTTCTGGAATTTTCCAAGCTGTTTAAAGGAACAGTCAACTTAGTGTATGTAAGCTTCTGACTCATTGGAATTGTGATACAGTGAATTATAAGTGAAATAATCTGTCTGTAAACAAATGTTGGAAAAATGACTTGTGTCATGCACAAAGTAATGTCCTAACCGACTTGCCAAAACAATAGTTTGTTAACAAGAAATTTGTGGAGTTGTTGAAAAACAAGTTTTAAGGACTCTTTTCCCCACCCGCTTCTCTATCCCTGTGTAACAAGCCGTCATATCTTGTCAGTCCACTAGGGACCTTTGTCTCATGTAAGTGTGTATGTGTATTCTGTGTTATTATTTAGTTAGCTAGTAAATAAATAATTAAACCAATTTGTGTAGTACTGAATAATGCTCAAGGCTGTGGTTTTTGCAGATCCAAGAAGGTTGCGACCGTTAAGTTATGAGACTGATATGGAGTAATGATTAATAAGTTACTGTTAGTTGATAAATAACTTATACAGTACCGTTCAAAAGTTTGGGGTCACTTAGACATTTCCTTGTTTTTGAAAGAAAAGCACATTTTTTGTCCATTAAAGTAACGTCAAATTGATCAGAAATACAGTGTAGACATTGTTAATGTTGTAAATGACTATTGTAGCTGGAAACGGCAGATTTTTTATGGAATATCTACATAGGCGTACAGAGGCCTATTATCAGCAACCATCACTCCTGTTTTCCAATGGCACGTTGTGTTAGCTATTCCAAGTTTAAAAGGCTAATTGATCATTACAAAAACCCTTTTGCAATTAAGGTATGTTAGCACAGCTAAAAACTGTTGTCCTGATTAAAGGAGCAATAACATTCTTTAGACTAGTTGAGTATCTGGAGCATCAGCATTTGTGGGTTCGATTACAGGCTTAAAATGGCTAGAACTCACAAATGCTAATGCTCCAGATACTCAACTAGTCTAAAGAAGGCCAGTTGTATTGCTTCTTTAATCAGAACAACAGTTTTCAGCTGTGCTAACATAATTGCAAAACGGTTTTCTAATGATAAATTTGCCTTTAAAATGCTAAACTTGGATTAGCTAACACAACGTGCCATTGGAACACATGGCTGATGGTTGCTGATAATGGGCCTCTTTACGCCTATGTAGATATTGCATAAAAAAATATGACGTTTCATGTTACAATAGTAATTTTCAACATTATTAATGTCTACACTGTATTTCTGATCAATTTGATGTTATTTTAATGGACAAAAAAATTGCTTTTCTTTCAAAAACAAGGACATTTCTTAGTGACCCCAAACTTTTGAACAGTAGTGTATATCTTCCAGAGTTTAATTTGGGAGATGGTAACTCGTTAAAGAACTTATTTCATGGTGCCCCTAATCCTAATGAGTTAATTCTGACATGATTAATTTAATCGAGTAACAATTAAACATAGTTAGTGGATTATATAAATAACAGTCATCAAATTAATTAAAGTAAAGTCACGACAGTGTGAACGTGGTTTCTCAACAATGAAGAGGATCAAAACAGATTAGCCATCCAGTCTGAATTCCCCACAACTGCAAAGGCTCATGTTCCTGTGGTGGAGGGTCCTCCTATGGAAGATTTTACAGCTTCCCAAAGATGGTGGTCTTCAAGTCTGAGAAAACATAGACCAGGGTTCAACCCCTGGTTGTCCAGACAACAGCGAAGGAGGGGAGACGAGTTAGAGGAGAATGAAGAAGGAGATGAGCTGGAGGAGGACTGATCACACACACCCACACGTGTCTATGTAACTCCGTCTATGTCTGCCTGCCTGCTAGGATGATATACAGGAAAGTGATCCTCATTTAAAGCAGTAAGTAGGTATATACCATGTCTGACTTCCTTAGTAAGTCTTATAAGTACTGTACATACAGTACATACTGTATAGTCATACATAATTCACGAGTAAAGTATATTTAATACAATTTTACTTGGTGGGTATTTGTGTGTTATTCATCAACATGTGGACTTGAACTTCATTGTGTGAGTCATTGTGTTCTGTGACATTTTGATCTCTGCGTTTTATAGATGCATCTCTTTATCTATGTATGTTGCTATTGTGAGGTTAACAGACATCAAGCAGCTTTAATTAGCCTGCCATAGGTTGTCATATATGGTAATTAATCAATTCTACCCCTCAAGGGAAAATGTAAATTAATTCACTGATTAACTGATGCACTTTATTGTATGCAGATTCAGTTTGTTATAGTTTCCATATTGTTGGAGTGTCAGAAAATGTCCACTGTTATTAAAATAACAATAATGATCAAATCGCATCTGTCAATAATATTTTTTTTCCTACAACAGAATTTTCAGTTTTGGCCAAGTATTTTTAGCTATTGAACAAGTAAAAAATAAGTCCCACACAGCGATCTGCTCCCCACGTCTGGTGCAGGTACCTCCGGCACACTCCCCTCTCTCCCTAGCCTTTGCTCGCCTCCAGCACACACGCACATACATTCACACACCGCAGACTTTGCACTGATCTGAATTTTATGTAGGCTAATTAACTTGTGAAGCTTAATATGTGAGCTCACTCAGAAACACTTTAATTAACTAGCATAGACCTAGTATTTGTTTATTTTATCTCAGACTTTTATAGTCTACTGGACTCATTGAGAGCTACTCTCTTATGTTGTGGGGCGAGTGACTCTTTGAACTTACAATGCCTAGCCCCAAGTTGTTTTTTTTCTTGTGCTTTGTGCTATTTGCTCCATGACTCCTGCACGCTTTGGTGACTATAAACTTTCTCGTTTACCCAACCGTGGGACAGACAATGTTTGTTCCCACACTTGCGACTCAGACTATCTATCTGTTACACGGTCTCTTGACCACCCATACTATTTTAACCCCCTCTAGCTGGATTTGCATTCATGTTAACTGATGAAAGTGCTGTACAATTTGATCTTGTTGCCATCTGATGCACATTCTAATGTCATAAATAATCAACATCGCAAAGCTCTCCTTGTCCTCTGCCGTGCCCTGATTGTATTACTGCTGATGATATCTGGAAATGTACACCTTGGCCCGTCTACTGTTGCAAGCCCCAATTCTGTCTTGCGCTCGGATGATTTCTGCTTCACTGATTTCTTCTCTCGTAAAAGCCGTTAACACTAGAAGATTATTATCTAAAATGTAGCAATTGAAAGTGTGGGTTCACAGCTCCAATCCAGATGTGTTTTATCATTACTGAGACATGGTTAAGAAAGACTGTTCTGAACACTGATGTTAACCTTTCTGGTTATATCCTTTGACAGCAAGACAGATCTTCCTAAGGTGGTGGAGTGGCAATCTTTACCAATGAACACCTTCAGTGCTCGGTTGTCTCCATCAAGTCTGTCCCAAAACTATTTGATTTGCTGGTTTTAAGCATTAAGCTTTCAAATAGCTCTTTGTTGACTGTTGCTGGGTGTTATCAAACTCCATCAGCACTGGCCTGTACCCTACCAGTCCTAAGCTCTCTCCCCTTATACTAAATCTGAATTTATCCTGCTATGTGAACTAAACTGTGACATGTTTAAACCACCCGACCAAGTCTTAAAACAATGGGACTTCCTAAATCTCTCTCAGATTATTATCAATTCCACAAGATATGACTGCAAATACCCAGGAAAGGCTACTCTCCTTGATGTTATCCTCACAAATAATCCTGAAAGGTATCAGTCTGGTGTTTTCTGTAATGCTCTTAGTGATCAATGTTTTACGTCCTGTGTTCGTAATGGCTGCTCAGTGAAACGACCTGTCCTGATTTGTCATAAAGCGTTTGCTGAAAAACTTTAATGAGCAAGCCTTCCTTCATCACCTGGCCTCTGTAAATTGGGATAGATTCAGTTTGATCCCCTCTGTTGAAGATGCTTGGGGCTTCTTTTTAAAATATTTTCAGTGGTATTGTTAACAAGCACGCTCTCATAAAGAAAATGTAAATTAAAAATAGTTTCAGTACCTGATTTGACGGTGATCTGGTGGAGTTACTCCACCTCAATAACACCATTTGGCAAAATGCTCGGCACAAAATACTCAGGCTGACTGGCTGTCGTTCAGACAAATGA
Source organism: Salmo salar (assembly GCF_965601325.2). Taxonomy (NCBI): domain Eukaryota; kingdom Metazoa; phylum Chordata; class Actinopteri; order Salmoniformes; family Salmonidae; genus Salmo; species Salmo salar. The sequence goes on along the minus strand of NC_138306.1, from coordinate 13,649,756 downwards.
GAAGTAAGTGCACTCAGGCTATCCCGAAGGCCAGCATTAGTTACTTTCAGGAGCAGTTCTCTCTCTGTGGGTCTAACACCAAGAAGTTCTGGAAAACGATGATAGACCTGGAGAATAAACCCTGTTCACAGCTGCCCATGTCCCTTAAGGTTGATGATGTGGTTGTTACTAACAAGGAGCGTATGGCTGAGCTCTTTAATCACCACTTCATTAAGTCAGGATTCCTATCTGACTCAGCCATCACTCCTTGCCTGTCCAACACTTCCTCATCTCCCAGCCTTTATAATGCTCCTCCCTCTTTTTTCACTGCCCTGCTACACAGCTTCTCCCTGCAGGCAGCGGTCACTGAGTCTGAGGTGCTAAAGGAGTTCCTTAAACTTGACCCCCAAAAAAACATCTGGGTGAGATGGTTTAGATCCTTTCTTCTTTTAAGGTTGCAGCCCCTATCATCACTGAGCAGCCCCTATCACCCCTATCATCATCACTCACCTTGTTAGCCTGTCTCTCCTCTCTGGGGAGGTTCCCATTGATTGGAAGGAAGCCACGCTAAGTCCTTTATTTAAATGGGAGATCAAGCTGATCCTAATTGTTATAGGCCAAAGTCTTGCCCTATTTATCAAAAGTGTTGGAAAAACTTGCCAATATTCAACTGACTGGCTGTCACATTCTTCTTCGTCAGAAGATAAAGAGAAATCATTGTCGGACCAATACGCAGCGAGATCGTATGTACTCATCTTCTTTATTACGGAAAAGAAGGGAAACCAAAATAAACACGTACACAAAACACAATGCCGAATAACAGTCTGGTAAGGCACAAGGCTATACACAGAACAATCTCCCACAAACTCCAAACACAAACACATACCTAATTATAGGACTCTCTATCAGAGGCAACTAGAAAACACCTGCCTCCAATTGAGAGTCCAACACCCAATACCTAAACATAGAAATACTAAACTAAAAAGAACATAGAAATACAAAAACATAGAACATAACCCAAAACCCGGAAATAATAAATCAAACACCCTTCTAAACAAACCACCACCCCGAACCACATAAAACAAATACCCTCTGCCACGTCCTGACCAAACTACAATAACAAATAACCCCTATTACTGGTCAGGACGTGACACTGGCTGACTTGATGTCTATAGTATTCTCACTGGAATGCAATCTGAATTCCACTCAGGTTACAGATGTGTAACTTGAGTTTGAGTTTATTTTATTTTTACAGCGACAGTAAAAATACTGTAACCTTACATGTTCTAAATTATGTCACCACTGCCCTTGATTCTAAGCAATGTTGTTTTGCTATTTTTATTTACTTTTTAAAGCCAAAGCTTTGATACGGTAGACTTGAATGTGTAAAGTCAGAACATATGATGTCTCAGCTACCAAGGGAGTACCCAAGGCTCAATCATAGGCCCCAAGCTCTTCTCAATTCACATCAATAACATAGCTCAGGCAGTAGGAAGCTCTCTCATCCATTTATATGCAGATTATACCGTTTTATACTCAGCTCCCCCTCCCCGGATGTTGTGTTAAATGCTCTACAACAACGCTTTCTTAGTGTGCAATAAGGTTTCTATGCCCTTAACCTTCTTTTGAACTCACCAGTGTTATTACAACCTCTGAGGATGTGGAGCTTGAGGTACTTGGGAGTATGGCTAGAGAGTACACTGTCCTTCTTTCAGCACATACAGTATCCAAGCTGCAGGCTAAGGTTAAATCTAGACGTGATTTCCTCAATTGTAATCGCTCCACTTTCACCCCAGCTGCCAAACTAACCCTGATTCAGATGACCATCCTACCCAGAGATGTAATCCTACAGAGATGTAATTTATAGATCGGCAGGAAAAGGGTGCTCTCGAGTGGCTAGACGTTCTTTACCATTTGACCATCAGATTTTCCACCAATGCTCCTTATAGGACACATCCCTGCACTCTATACTCCTCTGTAAACTGGCCATCTCTGTATACCCAGCGCAAGACCCACTGGTTGATGCTTATTTAAAAAACCCTCTTAGGCCTCACTCCCCCCTATCTGAGCTACCTACTGCAACACTCATCCTCCACATACAACACATCGACAGGGCAGTAGTGGAGCGGGTTGAGAGATTCAAGTTCCTCGGTGTCCACATCACTAAAGAATTATCATGGTCCACGTACACCAACACAGCTGTGAAGAAGGCGCGACAATGCCTCTCCCCCATCATGAGTCTTAAAGGATTCGGCATGGGCCCTCAGATCCTCAAAACGTTATACAGCTGCACCATTGAGAGCATCTTCACTGGCTGCATCACCGCTTGGTATGGTAACTGTTTGGCATCTGACCGCAAGGCACTGCAGAGGGTAGTGCGTAAGGTTCAGTACATCACTGTGGCCGAGCTCCCTGCCATTCAGGCCCCAAAAATGGTCAAAGACTCCAGCCACCCAAGTCACAGACTGTTCTCTCTGCTACCGCACGGCAAGCGGTACCGATGCACCAAGTCTGGAACCAACAGGACCCTGAACAGCTTTTACCCCCAAGCCATAAGATGGCTAAATAGTTCACCAATAGCTACCCGGACTATCTGCATTGACCCTTTTTGCACTAACAATTATTTTTATCACGTATGCTGCTGTTACTGTCTATCTATCTTGTTGTCTAGTCACTTTACCCCTACCTACAGTATACTGCTGTTACTGTTTATTATCTATCCTGTTGCCAAGTCACTTTACCCCTACCTACAGTATATGTACATATCTACCTCAATTACCTCGTACCCCTGCACATCGACTCTACCAGTATCCCGTGTATATAGCCAAGTTATTGATACACATTGTGCATTTACTCTTTGTGTTGTTATTTTTCTATTTTTCAAATGTTTTCTCTCTGCATTGTTGGGAAGGGCCCGTAAGCATTTCACTGTTAGTCTACAGCTGTTGTTTACGAAGCATGTGACAAATAAAATGTGATTTGAATTGATTATTTGAATGCTGAAAAGAGCGATATCAACCACAGGGAATATAAGAGCACTAGAAGGTTAGTAGATTAACAAAGGGAAGAACTCATCGAACCAGAGGGCAACAGCACAGTTCGACCGCCCACATTTTTCCCAGCTTGAGTGGAAAGCAATGAATATGTTATAATTTCTCAAGGAGCCCCTCCGGTCTGACCTGTGTTTTCTCCTACACTGGGCTGCTGGCTCCTGGCCTATCCACCAGGGGCTACACTCTGCCTGCTGGGGGTGACCTTGATTTGGGAGAAAGAAGCTCCTTCAAGTGCCTCATTCTGATGAGATGAGGGAAATCCCCATAGTTCTATAATGTTTGATCATATATTAATCGTCTTCACAGATCCATACACATCCACAACCCTCAGTAGGTTTAGATCTACAAAAGTTTATATTTTCATGAAGGTGAAATTATTTGGCGAATTACAGAAGACTCCTAATATACAAGCCTGAGTCATATAGGCCCTTCCATTATACCCATTGTGTTGTTTATATTGGTCTGCTACTCATCCATAGAGAGGGCAAGCCAGGTTGTGACAAACAGCAGCACAGCCAACAATATGTCAATAAGGGACAATTGCAAAGGTGAGAGGTCATTTTAATATGGGGGATTGAGAGACTGGAGTTAACACCCAGGCACCTCTGATGGATCTTTAGAATAGATGTATTGCTCCCCTAGAAGGGCTATGATAACAGACTTTTTGATCCACGAAGAAAACTACTTGTAACTGACAATACTTGCTCCACTGGATGCTGTTGCAGTGGACCAACTGGCCCAGAGGCTTTGTTTAGCAAGAGAAAATTGTGTGAACAACACGGACAAAAAGGTTTTCTTAACCTCTTCATCTGGAAAGCGACAATCTCTGTCGTTTGATTCTAGCTACTTTGCCAAGCAACCTTTATTGCATAATCAGAGGACATGATATAGACTTTTCTCAACTGTCCAATTATTACAACTGCTGTTTGTATATTCTTGTAAGTAAGCCCATTGCCCTTTGGCATTTAATGCCAGCAGTTTATGTAGCTTTATGGCCAGTTAGTTTCCTACTAGAAATTCCATTTGTGACTGTCCAGACCAGAGTGGGCATGACCAAAACCAAGGCATCAAGTTTCATTGTGGTCCTCTATTATTCAGACATGGATGGCAGTATGGGAGGGTCAAAAATAGTTTCCACACTTCCCGTGGTGTTCTTATCATTTTGCATCTATAGAACCTTGCTTATGTGGAGCAATGTGCAATAAATAGTTCACAGAGTCTTTCAGGAAAATATCTGTTAGCAGAAGTTCCGTAGGATCATGCATGTTTAATGGAATTTGTAACATGTTTAAACGCATCAGTCAAGCCCAGCATCTAATATCGAGCCTACTGTAACAAAATGACTCAAACGACTCTGGTCTGTGACTTGATAGTATATGGTGGTTAGACTGGGGTACCAGCTCAATTTCCATTTGCTCAATAATCACTATTTGTCACTTACAGCTAGAATCCTTAACTGAAACAATTACAAAGCGGACACCCCATTTCTGTTTAGGTAAAAAGCTGGGACTAGAGAAATGTAACCACTCTCAAATCCATAGACAGAGCTATGGATGCAAGGACTGGCCATCCATTATATCAAAATGATAGTTTTAACCACTCAAAAAAATGTATGTAGCAACTACCCAGCTAACAACAAATGTTCCCACAACTTTAGAGAACGTTCCCTTAAGAGTCTCATTAGGTCATTAAATAAGGTTTTCATAGGAATGTTCCCGTGATGTGCAAGGAATGTTTCCAAAGACCATTCCCTTAATGTGAAATAGACCTTACCCAGAACGTGGTTACGATGTTCTCAGAATTTAAGATATTAATGTTCTAGACACATCTCATGGGAACGTTGCAAGAACATTCATGTGCCCAGGTTTCTGAGGGTTAGGAGAATATTCCATCAACGTCCCACGAAACATACACAGAACAGGGTTGCCATGCTCTCAGAATATAAGATACAATTGTTGTAGACACGTTTCATGGTAACGTTGCAGGAACATTTCTGTGTATCAGTTGTCAGAATGTCGCCTGATGGTCCCAAAGAAACGTTCTCCAAAAGAAAGTTACATTACACATCACACCTTGATTGGTGAACTGTGAACCACTGACCCATTCATAGCTCTTTGTCTGTTGGCAATGTTAGGGATATGACGTACACACAGATAATGCTTTTAACATACATACTTAAATATTTGACACACTTTAACATAGATGACTACATTGTGCTTGTTCAGCTGTACTGTAATTATTATTCAACATGTCCTAACCTGGGATTTGGACAGTAGCTGTGTGTGGGTAAAATCACCGGGGAAGCCGAGCCAGGAAAAACTTGCCATATTACAACCTATGTGTTGTGATGATTGCGTTGTTTGCTCTATAACCTGCTTGTTCAAATGCCTTGCCACTGGGATGTATATAGGCCAAAGGCAGAGAAAATAAGACGACACAGTGGCAGAATAAATTCAACCACACCGGTGTTTCATCAAAAACCGGAGAGTAACATCTGTCCGGTGAAGGAGGCTGGTGGCACCTTAATTGGGGAGGACAGGCTCATGGTAATGGCTGGTGCGGAATCTGTCGAATGGTATCAAATATATCAAACACATGGTTTCCATGTGTTTGATGCCATTCCATTTACTCCGGTCCAGCCATTATTATCAACCATCCTCCCCTCAGCAGCCTCCGATGTGGTAAAGTCCACAAAGCATATTGCATGTAGGCTGACAGTGTCACCAGCAAAGCACCCCCACACCATAGCACCTCCTCTTCCATGCTTTACGATGGGAAATACACATGCGGAGATCATCCGTTCACCTACACCGCGTCTCACAAAGACATGGCGGTAGGAACCAAAAGTCTTCAATTTGGACTCATCAGACCAAAGGACAAATTTCCACAGGTCTAATGTCCATTGCTTATGTTTCTTGGCCCAAGCAAGTCTCTTCTTATTATTGATGTCCTTTAGTGGTGGTTTCTTTGCAGCAATTCGTCCCCACGCTCTTCTCAATTCACATCAACAACATAGCACAGGAAGTAGGAAGCTCTCTCGTCCATTTATATGCAGATGATACAGTCTTACACTCAGCTGGCCCCTCCCCGGATTTTGTGTTAAACGCTCTACAACAAAGCTTTCTTAGTGTCCAACAAGCTTTCTCTACCCTTAACCTTGTTCTGAACACCTCCAAAACAAAGGTCATGTGGTTTGGTAAGAAGAATGCTCCTCTCCCCACAGGTGTTATTACTACCTTTGAGGGTTTAGAACTTGAGGTAGTCACCTCATACAAGTACTTGGGAGTATGGCGAGACTGTCCTTCTCTCAGCACATATCAAAGCTACAGGCTAAAGTTAAATCTAGACTTGGTTTCCTCTATCGTAATCACTCCTCTTTCACCGCTGCTGCCAAACTAACCCTGATTCAGATGACCATCCTACCCATGCTAGATTACGGAGATGTAATTTATAGATCGGCAGGTAACGGTGCTCTCGAGCGGCTAGGTGTTCTTTACCATTCAGATTTGCCACCACTACTCCTTATAGGACACATCACTGCACTCCTCTGTAAACTGGACATCTCTGTATAACCATCACAAGACCCACTGGTTGATGCTTATTTATAAAACCCTCTTAAACCTCACTCCCCCCTATCTGAGATATCTACTGCAGCCCTCATGCACCACCCATTCTGCTAAAGGTCCCCAAAGCACATAGATCCCTGGGTCGCTCGTCTTTTCAGTTCACTGCAGCAACAAACAGTGAAACTGGACAGTTTTATCTCAATCTCTTCATTCAATGATGGACACTCTTACTGTCAATTGTGGCTACTTTGCATGATGTATTGTTGTCTCTACCTTCTTGCCCAATAATGTTTGTACCGCTACCATGTTGTTGCCTTAGGTCTCTCTTGTCATCACACACACACACACTTCATTGTAATTAAGAATTTGTAGTCCATGAAGCATTTATGGCTGCAATTTATTTTATCTGTATTTAACTAGGCAAGTCAGTTAAGAACACTTTCTTATTTTCAATGACTGTGGGTTAACTGTCTTGGGGCAGAACAACAGATTTTTACCTTGTCAGCTCAGGGATTTGATCTTGCAACCTTCCAGTTCCAAATCCAATGCTCTAACCACTAGGCTACCTGCTACCCCACTTGTAGGTACCCGTTGTATGTACTAAGACACTTGTATGTCCCCGTAATGAACGTATCTTCTGCAGCAGAGGTAACTCTAGATTTTCCATTCCTGTAGCGGTCATCATGAGAGCCAGTTCCATCATAGCGCTTGACAGTTTTTGCGACTGCACTTGAAGAAACTTTAAAAGTTCTTGAAATGTTCCGTATTGACTGAACTTCATATCTAAACTTCTTCAGGCTAGGGTCCTTTTTTCTGAATTTCCGCCTGACTGACATGCCCAAAGTAATGTTGTTACTCAGGCCCAGAAGCCAGGATATGCATATAATTGGTACCATTGGATAGAAAACACTTTGACGTTTGTAGAAATGTTAAAATAATGTATGAGACTATAACACAATAGATATGGTAGGAAAAAAGAGAGCCCATGCTCTTACAATGAAAAGCATAGGGGCAGCTCCCAGATTGCAATTCCTATGGCTTCCACAAGGTGTCCACTAGGCGCCCCACTAGCCTGAGAGGTTTTTAAGTAATGATGGATTGTCATTTCTCTTTTCTTATTTGAGATGTTATTGCCATAATATGGACTTGGTCTTTTACCAAATAGGGCTATCTTCTGTATACCACCCCTACCTTGTCACAACACAACTGATTGGTTCAAACGCTTTAAGAAGGAAAGACATTCCACAAATTAACTGATGGCACACCTGTTAATTGAAATACATTCCAGGTGACTATCTGGCTCCCAAGTGGGTGGGCTTATGCCCACCCATCGGTGCGCCCCTGCCCAGTCGTGAAATCCATAGATTAGGGCCTAATGAATGTATTTCAATTGACTGATTTCCTTCTATGAACTGTAACTCAGAAAAGTCTTTTAAATTGTTACGTATTGCGTTTATATTTTTGTTCAGTACATTACATTTCAGACATGGAATGTGCTTCACAAAAAAACTAAAAACAATTCAAATTAAAACTGAAATATTTACTACACAACAAACATAACAGGATAAAAAAACAAAAGAATAACAAAATCTGAATGACTAAAAAGCCACCTAAGGAAAAGCAAATCTAAAAAGGTGTGTTTTAAGATCTCTTTTAAATGTCCACAGTTTCGGCCAACCTCAGGTTTTTCTGGCAGGCTATTCCAGAGGCTGGGGGAATAATGACTAAAGGCTGCCTCTCCATGCCTCTTGGTCCTAGGCTATGGGATAGTTAAAAGGCTAGTGCCAGAGGACCTGAGAGACCTACTGGGTACATAACTCAAAAGCATGTCTGACATGCATTTGGGTGCACAATCATGGATTGATTTAAAAGCCAACAGAATAATCTTAAAATGATTTCTAAAACTCACAGGCAGCCAGTGCAGAGACCTTGAAATTGGTGTAATGTGTGCTCTCTGTCTGGTCTTGCTAAGTACCCTTGCTGTAGCATTCTGTATGTTTTGCAGTTGACCAATGGCTTTCTTGGGTAGACCAGACAGGAGAGTATTAAAGTAGTCAAGCCTGCTTGTTATAAAAACATGGATGAGTCTCTCTGCATCAGCCTGAGAGAGAAACAGCCTCACCTTGGCAATGTTCTTCAGTTGGTAAAAAGCTATTTTTGTCACATTCCTAATGACTGATTAGAAATTGAGTTCAGAATCTTAAATAACACCTACGTTTTTTACCTGGTGTTTAATTTTTATTGCCATGAATTAAAATGTGCGGCCATGATCTCTCTGTGCTTTAGCTCCCAAAGAAATGAACTAAAATAAAATAAAATAAAAAATAAATAAATAAATAAAAAAAATGCATGAAATGAAATGTATGCACTCACTACTGTAAGTCGCTCTGGATAAGAGCGTATGCTAAATGACTAAAATGTAAATGTGAAAATGTAAAATCTCTCTGTGATTTGGGCTCCTGAGTGGTGCAGTGGTCTAAGGCACTGCATCTCAATGTCACTACAGCCACCCTGGTTTGATTCCAGGCTGTATCATAACTGTCTGTGATTGGGAGTCCCATAGGGTGGTGCACAATTGGCCCAGCATCGTCCAGATTTGGCTGGTGTACTCTGTCATAGTAAATACAAATTTCTTCTAAACTGACTTTCTAGTTAAATAAGTACCTTGTTCTTGGCACTTATATAGGGATTAGGGTTTCTTCAGGACAGGGCCTAACTATACTGGCCCAATAAGCGTATGCCCTAGAGAAATCCCTTATTGGGACAGTGGTTATGGTGTTTGACATTGGTGCTGGTCACCCTCTCAAATTCTTAGCAATATACAGTACCAGTCAAAGGTTTGGAAACACCTACTCATTCAAGGGTTTTTCTTTATTTTTTTTTAAAGATTTTACATTTTAGAAAAGTAGTGAAGACATCAAAACTATCATGTAGTAACCAAAAAAGTTTTAAACAAATCAAAATATATTTTATATTTCAGATTCTTCAAAGAAGCCACCATTTGCCTTGATGACAGCTTTGCACACTCTTGGCATTCTCTCAACCAGCTTCACGATGTAATCACCTGGAATGCATTTCAATTAACAGGTGGGCCTTGATAAAAGTTAATTTGTGGAATTTCTTTCCTTCTTAATGCGTTTGAGCCAATCAGTTGTGTTGTGACAAGGTTGGGGGGTATACAGAAGATAGCCCTATTTGATAAAAGACCAAGTCCATATTATGGCAAGAACATCTCAAATAAGCAATGAGAAACGACAGTCCATCATTACTTTAAGACATGAAGGTCGGTCAATCAGGAAAATGTCTAGAACTTTTAAAATGTATTCAAGTGCAGTTGCAAAAACCATCAAGTGCTATGATGAAACTAGCTTTCATGAGGACTGCCACAGGAAAGGAAGACCCAGAGTTACCTCTACTGAAGAGGATAATTAGAGTTCTTTAGAGTTACCAGCCTCAGAAATTGCAGCCCAAATAAATGCTTCACAGAGTTCAAGTCAAAGACACATCTCAACATCAACTCACAGAGGAGACTGCATGAATCAGGCCTTCAGAATCGAATTGCTGCAAAGAAACTATTACTATTAAAGGACACCAATAATAAGAAGAGACTTGCTTGGGCCAAGAAACACAAAAAAGTTACATTAGACCGTTGGAAATCTGTCCTTTGGTCTGATGAGTCCAAATTTGAGATTTTTGGTTCCAACCGCTGTGTCTTTGTGAGACGCAGAGTAAGTGAATGGATGATCTCCGCATGTGTGGTTCCCTCCGTGAAGCATGGAGGAGGAGGTGTGGGGGTGCTTTGCTGGTGACACTGTTGGTGATTTATTTAGAATTCAAAGGCACACTTAACCAGCATGGCTACCACAGCATTCTGCAGTGATTATCCACCCCATCTGGTTCGCGCTTAGTGGGACTATCATTTGTTTTTCAACAGGACAATGACCCAAAACACACCTCCAGGCTGTGTAAGGAATATTTGACCGAGGAGAGTGATGGAGTGCTGCATCAGATGACCTGGCCTCCACAATTACCCGACCTCAACCCAATTGAGATGGTTTGGGATGAGTTGGACCGCAGAGTGAAGGGAAAAGGCAGTTGGGCCTCAGTGGGAAGTTGAGTTGGAGAGAATGCCAAGAAGGTATAAAGCTGTCAAGGCAAACGGTGGCTACTTTGAAGAATCTAAAATCAAAAATATATTTTGATTTGTTTAACATTTTCTTACTAGATGATTCCATATGTGTTATTTCATAGTTTTTACAATGTAGAAAATAGTAAAGATAATGAAAAGCCCTTGAATGAGTAGGTGTGTCCAAACTTTTGACTGGTACTGTATGTTAATGTCATTATAAGGCAACAGTTACAACACACCTATCTGATCTAATTAGAATGAGTTTGTCATTTGGCAGATTGCTATAGACCCAGGTATTTTCGAAAATAGCAATGCGGCAAAAATAATCATTGCGACGGGTAACAGATATAGGAAAAAATGTCTAAAGAGCGGTGACACCGTTACAGTATGCAACCAACTGTGACATGTTTTGCTATGGCCCTGGGTTATTTTGAGTTTGTTCCTGCTAGTTAGTATACTGTTATAGTCAGACATGAGTTTTCCATTACCACCATAACTGCAACCATTATATATTCGTGCCCTAGACATGGGTTGCACCTCGGAGGCTAATGTGACTGTTTCGTCTAAATTATACTAAGAGTGGCATGGAAATACGATGATGTTAATTTAAGCAGGCAAATAATTAGTAGGAAACAACTCTTCCATATTATGATGTTGTCAAATTTACTTTAGAGAGATGGCAATGTTGCCAATATTGTTACTAGCCAAGTTCGTCAAAAATATCTTGCAATGCTAATGTTAGCTAGCTAAAATATAGTGGTCCCCTCAATCTTAGTTAGATGGCTAAAGTTATCCTGTATCTAAAGACAATCTGGCAACATCACAATCATGACAAAAGGTTACGAACAAAACACGATAATGACTAAGTGAAAACATGTTTTTCGAAATGTTAGCCAATTTAATGAAAATTAAATGCAGAAATATCTAATTTACATAAGTATTCACATCCCAATACATGTTAGAATCACCTTTGGCAGCGATTACAGTCTTTCTGGGTATGTCTCTAAGAGCTTTCAGACATGGATTGTACAATATTTGCCCATTATTCTTTTAAAAATTCTTCAAGCTCTGTCCAATTGATTACTGATCATTGCTAGACAACCATTTTCAAATCTTGCCATAGATTTTCAAGCAGATTTAAGTCAAAACTGTAACTGGGCCACTCAGGCACATTCACTGTCTTCTTGGTAAGAAACTCCAGTGTAGATTTGGCCTTGTGTTTTAGGTTATTGTCCTGCTTGAAGGTGAATTTTTCACCCAGTGTCTGGTGGAAAGCAGACTGAATCAGGTTTTCCTCTAGGATTTTGCCTGTGCTTAGCTACATTCCACTTATTTTTTATCCTGAAAAACTTCCCAGTCCTTAACGATTAAAATCATACCCATAACATGAGGCAGCCACAACTATGCTTCAAAATATGGAGAGTGGTACTCAGTAAAGTGTTCTATTGGATTTGCCCCAAACATAACACTTTGTATTCAGGACGAAAAGTTGCTTTGCCAATTTTTTTGCAGTATTACTCTAGTGCATGTTGCAAACAGGATGCATATTATGGAATATTTTGATTCTGTACAGGCTTCCTTCTTTTCACCCTGTCAACTAGGTTAGTATTGTGGAGTAACTACAATGTTGTTGATCCATCCTCAGTTTTCTCCTACCACAGACAATAAACTGTTTTAAAGTCACCAGTGGCCTCATGGTGAAATCCCTGACTGGTTTCCTTCCTCTCCTGCAAGTTAGGAAGGACGCCTGTATCTTTGTAGTGACTGGGTGTATTGATCCAAAGTGTAACACCATCCAAAGTGTAATTAATAACTTTACCATGCTCAAAGGGATATTCAATGTCAGCTTTTTTTTCTTTTTTTTAACACATCTATCAATAGGTGCCCTTCTTTGCGAGGCATTGGAAAACCTCCCTGGTCTTTGTGGTTGAATCTGTATGTGTGGTGTACAGAAATTAAGTAGTCATTCAAAAATAATGTTAAACACTATTAATGCACACTAGTCCATGCAACTTATAGGACTTGTTAAGCAAATATTTTACTTATTTAGACTTGCCATAACAAATGGGTTGAATGCTTATTGACTCAAGACATTTCAGTTTTTTTTTATTTTTAATACATTAATAAAAATGTAATTCCACTTTGACGTTATGGGGTATTGTGTTTAGGCCAGTGACAAACAAATCTAATTTGAATACATTTTACATTCAGGCTGCAACAAAGCAAAATGTGGAAAAAGTAAAGTGGTGTGAATAGTTTCTGAATGCACTGTAAGACAGAAAGTTACTTAAGCCAAAAACGAAAGTAGGGTGGTTGGTCTGGGTGGATGGGTCGGCGTATAATGCAAACGTCTAGCACGGGTGTTTCGAATCTTATCACGGACAACTTTAGCATTTTAGATAATTAGCAACTTTGCAACTGCTTATTTTTTTGTTGTTGTTACTTTGCAACTAGCCTACTTAGCATGTCAGCTAACTCCTAACCCTAACCTTAACACCTAACCCTTAGCCTAGCTAACGTTAGCTACCTAGCCACCTAGCTAGGAATTAGAATTCGTAACATATCATACATTTTGCAAATTCATAACATATTGTATGAATTGCAATTCGTAGCATGCTGTACCAATTGAAATGTGTAACATAACTTGTAATTCATAACATATCATACAAAATGGATGATGGACATCCACAAATTCAAATCAAATCAAAGTTATTTGTCACGTGCGCCGAATACATTTACACCTGGATCTTGCAGCTAACTAGCTGCTACCTGAGTGACTATTGGCAACGTCGGTCACGGAATTAACACACATTATTACGGAGCTAGCCAGCTGAAGAGTTCCGTCAGCCACTCCTGGGCTATTCCTGAGCTAGCCAGCTGAAGTGTCTCCTGGGCTACAACTCACCTATCCTGACCCGTTTTACTGCCGATGCGGAGCCCCATCGGGTCTTCACGACTGGACCACCGACGTTATCTGCCCGAGGGAGTTATCCAACTGGCCCCTCCGTCGCGACGTAACCTGATCGCCCATCTGCGGCCCGCTAATCGTTAGCTGTCTTTTCGGCTGCGATCTGAATAGGTCTATCGGACACTTTTCTTGGGCCACTATAACTAACTATTTTGCCAACTTGGACTGGTCCCCCCTTCCACACGGAACCCCACTAACCCACAGACGGAAACGCACGAGGTGGCTAAAAACAGACCTCCCTCCCATCTTCCACCAGCTTGCTACCTATGGCCCGGCTAGCTGTCTGAATCTCACTGGACCCTTTGATCACTCGGCTAAGCATGCCTCTCCTTAATGTCAATATGCCTTCTCCATTGCTGTTCTGGTTAGTGTTTATTGGCTTATTTCACTGTAGAGCCTCTAGCCCTACTCATTATACCTTATTCAACCTCTCAGTTCCTCCACACACACATGCTATGACATCTTCTGGTTTCAATGATGGTTCTAGAGACAATATCTCTCTCATAATCACTAAATGCCTAGGTTTACCTCCTCTGTACTCACATCCCTCCATACCTTTGTCTGTACATTATACCTTGAAGCTATTTTATCGCCCCCAGAAACCTGCTCCTTTTTCTCTCTATTCTGGACGTCACAGACGACCAATTCTTATAGCTTTTAGCCGTACCCTCATACTTATTCTTCTCTGCTCCTCTGGGGATGTAGAGGTGAATCCAGGCCCTGCAGTGCCTGGCTCCATTCCTACTCCCCAGGCGCTCTCTTTTGATGACTTCTGTAACCGTAATAACCTTGGTTTCATGCATGTTAACATTAGAAGCCTCCTCCCTAAGTTTGTTTTATTCACTGCTTTAGCACACTCTGCCAACCCGGATGTCCTAGCTGTGTCTGAATCTTGGCTTAGTAAAGTCCACCAAAAACTCTGAAATCTTCATCCCTAACTACAACGTTTTCAGACAAGATAGAACGACCAAAGGGGGCAGTGTTGCAATCTACTGCAGAGATAGCCTGCAGAGTTCTGTCCTGCTATCCAGGTCTGTACCCAAACAATTTGAACTTCTACTTTTAAAAATCCACCTCTCCAAAAACAAGTCTCTCACCGTTGCCGCCTGCTATAGACCCCCCTCGGCCCCTAGTTGTGCTCTGGACACCATATGTGAACTGATTGCCCCCCATCTATCTTCAGAGCTCGTGCTACTAGGTGACCTAAACTGGGACATGCTTAACACCCCAGCCATCCTACAATCCAAGCTTGATGCCCTCAATCTCACACAAATTATTAATGAACCCACCAGGTACAACCCCAAAGCCGCAAACACTGGCACCCTCATAGATATCATCCTAACCAACGTGCCCTCTAAATACACCTCTGCTGTTTTCAACCAAGATCTCAGCGATCACTGCCTCATTGCCTGCACCCGTAATGGGTCAGCGGTCAAACGACCTCCACTCATCACTGTCAAACGCTCCCTGAAACATTTCAACGAGCAAGCCTTTCTAATCGACCTGGCCCTGGTATCCTGGAAGGATATTGACCTCATCCCGTCAGTAGAGGATGCCTGGTTATTTTTTAAAAATGCCTTCCTCTCCATCTTAAATAAGCATGCCCCTTTCAAGAAATTTAGAACCAGGAACAGATATAGCCCTTGGTTCTCCCCAGACCTGACTGCCCTTAACCAACACAAAAATATCCTGTGGCGTTCTGCATTAGCATCGAACTGCCCCCGCGATATGCAACTTTTTAGGGAAGTTAGAAACCAATACACACAGGCAGTTAGAAACGCCAAGGCTAGCTTTTTCAAACAGAAATTCGCTTCGTGCAACTCCAACTCTAAAAAGTTCTGGGACATTGTAAAGTCCATGGAGAATAAGAACACCTCCTCCCAACTGCCCACTGCACTGAGGATAGGAAACTCTGTCACCACCGATAAGCCCACTATAATTGAGAATTTCAACAAGCATTTTTCTACGGCTGGCCATGCTTTCCACCTAACTACCCCTACTGCATTCAACAGCACTGCACCCCCCACAGCTACTCGCCCAAGCCTCCCCCATTTCTCCTTCTCCCAAATCCATTCAGCTGATGTTCTGAAAGAGCTGCAAAATCTGGACCCCTACAAATCAGCTGGGCTTGACAATCTGGACCCTTTCTTTCTAAAATTATCTGCTGAAATTATTGCAACCCCTATTACTAGCCTGTTCAACCTCTCTTTTGTGTCGTCTGAGATTCCCATAGATTGGAAAGCAGCTGCTGTCATCCCCCTCTTCAAAGGAGGTGACACTCTTGACCCAAATTGCTACAGACCTATATCCATCCTACCCTGCCTTTCTAAGGTCTTCGAAAGCCAAGTTAACAAACAGATTACCGACCATTTCGAATCCCACCGCACCCTCTCCGCTATGCAATCTGGTTTCAGAGCTGGTCATGGGTGCACCTCAGCCACGCTCAAGGTCCTAAACGACATCGTAACCGCCATCGATAAGAAACAATACTGTGCTGCCGTATTCATTGACCTGGCCAAAGCTTTTGACTCTGTTAATCACCACATCCTCATCGGCAGACTCAGTAGCCTTGGTTTCTCAAACGATTGCGTCGCCTGGTTCACCAACTACTTCTCTGACAGAGTTCAGTGTGTCAAATCGGAGGGCCTACTGTCTGGACCTCTGGCAGTCTCTATGGGGGTACCACAGGGTTCAATTCTTGGGCCAACTCTTTTCTCTGTATACATAAATGATGTCGCTCTTGCTGCTGGTGAATCTCTGATCCACCTCTACGCAGACGACACCATTCTGTACAATTCTGGCCCTTCTTTGGACACTGTGTTAACAACCCTCCAGACGAGCTTCAATGCCATCAACTCTCCTTCCGTGGTCTCCAACTGCTCCTAAACACAAGTAAAACTAAATGCATGCTCTTCAACCGATCGCTGCCTGCACCTGCCCGCCTGTCCAGCATCACTTCTCTGGACGGTTCTAACTTAGAATTTGTGGACAACTACAAATACCTAGGTGTCTGGTTAGACTGTAAACTCTCCTTCCAGACTCACATCAATCATCTCCAATCCAAAGTGAAATCTCGAACTGGCTTCCTATTTCGCAACAAAGCATCCTTCACTCATGCTGCCAAACATACCCTCGTAAAACTGACCATCCTACCAATCCTCGACTTCGGCGATGTCATTTACAAAATAGCTTCCAATACCCTACTCAACAAGCTGGATGCATTCTATCACAGTGCCATCCGTTTTGTCACCAAAGCCCCATATACTACCCACCACTGCGACCTGTACGCTCTCGTTGGCTGGCCTTCGCTTCATAATCGTCGCCAAACACATTGGCTCCAGGTCATCTACAAGACCCTGCTAGGTAAAGTCCCCCCTTATCTCCGCTCACTGGTCACCATAGCAGCACCCACCTGTAGCACGCGCTCCAGCAGGTATATCTCTCTGGTCACCCCTAAAGCCAACTCCTCCTTTGGTCGTCTCTCCTTCCAGTTCTCTGCTGCCAATGACTGGAACGAACTACAAAAATCTCTGAAACTGGAAACACTTATCTCCCTCACTAGCTTTATGCACCAGCTGTCAGAGCAGCTCACAGATCACTGCACCTGTACATAGCCCATCTATAATTTAGCCCAAACTACTACCTCTTCCCCTACTGTATTTATTTATTTTATTTATTTTGCTCCTTTGCACCATATTATTTATATTTTATCTCTGAACTTTCTTCAAACTACAAATCTACCATTCCAGTGTTTTTCTTGCTATACTTTATTTACTTTGCCACCATGGCATTTTTTTGCCTTTACCTCCCTTATCTCACATAATTTGCTCACATTGTATATAATATTTTTTTTTTCTTTTTTTTTTTTCTACTGCATCATTGATTGTATGTTGTTTTACTCCATGTGTAACTCTGTGTTTTTGTATGTTGTCGAACTGCTTTGCTTTATCTTGGCCAGGTCGCAATTGTAAATGAGAACTTGTTCTCAACTTGCCTACCTGGTTAAATAAAGGTGAAATAAATAAAATAAAATAAAAATACAACCTGTGTAGACCTTAGAGTGAAATGCTTACTTAAAGGCTCTAACCAATAGTGCAAAAAAGGTATTAGGTGAATGTTAATATAAATGAATACATAAATAAACATATAACATATCAAACTAATTGGTGTGTTCCGGATTTATGTATATATGTTACATCTACCCCTGAATCCAGGTTAATACCACATAGGCCCTTTTCAAAGGGATTAGTTAGTTCTTAGGGGCAGTTGCTCTTTAAAGGTAGTTTTGTTATCAAAGTCAATATACAGCAATATAAATCATAAATAAACAGCCAAATGAACATTTAGAATACAAAACATTTAGAATAATTTAGAATGATACTGCCACTGGAATATTGTGTCATGCAATCTTCAAAGCATTATGTTATCTGGGCTATGGAGAATGGGTGGGGCTCATATCCCCTCCACAAGCAAGCTCATGTAGGTCGTTTAAATTGAAATACACAATGCACTGTTATCCCGTTTTAATTGATATAAAGCATATGCAACAAGTTCCTAAAGCTCCTAATCAATGGAAAAGTGTCTTAAAAACAGTTTTAAAAAACACTGAAATCGTTGCAATTTTCTGTCTATTTTCCAAGATATAGTTTACATTAACTTCTGAAATTGAGTTGGTATAAGTTTCAAATCTCACAATGCAAAAGAAAATCTATTTAAATGCATCTCATGATTTTTATATTAGTTACAGCATTCCACAACATACCTGAGTCTGAGTATCTTGGTCTGGCAAGATCTCGAAAATAGTATATAAAATCCACACAGTTGTCGTTTTGCACTTCGCCCCTAGAACAGAGATCCGACAGCAGTTCCAGAGCCTTTCGAAAAATCTCGTCCTCTCTGTCTCCAGGCATTTCCCACCAGCATCCTTCTTAATAATGAAGGGGCTCTCCGGCAGCTCCACAACACTCCTAACGCCTACAGTATCTAGACCCCGATTCCAGGCGCCGGGCGCATTCAGTCATCCCAAATAGCACTTTTGCCTACACCAGCATTACGCAAGCGAAGAGTGGCTAAACTCTTTATCCAACGAAGTTTTCCTCTGAAAGATGACTTTAGTTAAGCCTATGTCAAAACTTTATATTCTATCTTGAATATATTTTAAGTATTAGAATTGTACCACTGGTTGAATCCATCCACTGGAATTTGCTGTCCTCCGTTGCGTTGTGTGTTGTGCGGTGTCCACTAGACTGTGGTGCTGAATTACTGAGCTGTGCTCCTCAAGGTCTTGAATGAATGGCTTTGACTGCGTGCAATTATTTTACAATGCACTCACAGGAATCTCCGTTCTGCCTACCCACCATACCCTGCACTATCGTTCCCAGCAGAGCCAGGGATGGGACGGGCAATAAAAACACAGACATTGTGGTGAATCAATCTTTCAAGGTTTGTTATTAATTGATGAATTGTGGATTTTTATTGTGACAGAAGGCTACTTTCCATATTTAACAATTGACTAGACCTTTGATCAACCTGACACGTACCGTTCTGGGAACCATATGTTTCTTAGAGCTTAGTGAGAGCATGGTTGTCCTATGGTTGTTTTGCATACAACCTTCCCACAACTTTCTGGGAATGATGTAGGATAGTTGCTTGGGTGGAACATTCTCAGCACATGATGAAAAACATACTTTTCTTGATATTTCATTACTTTAACAGCATGTTTCCTAAACATTTAAACATGGTTGCATTTAATAAGAAATGTGGTAATGTTCTAGGAACGTTCTCCAACTGGTTTGACATTGAGAATGTTCTCAAATAGTTCAGAGAACGTTAGAGAAACAACGTTCTTCTGTGGGAGTTTCAGTACTTCAATATAACATTTCCTACAGTTTTCCTCAAAGTTCTATTTAAAGTCATGTTCTCAAATTGTTCTGAGAACATTATAAAAACGTTCAATAAAAATGACAGGAAGACTTTAGTAACTTTCAGAGCACGTTCTAAGAATGTTATTTAAAAACATATACATTCCATTCTCAGCATCAACAAAACACTCTCTATCCTCAAAATTGTTCAGTGTGTTCAGGTGTGTTGGCTGTGCACAATAATTGGCCACACCTGATCTTAATGAGTGCTTGTATACTTAAAAAAAAGGGGGGGGGGGGGGGTTGAATAGACTAAAATGAACAGCTTTGTATGTGTAAAATAGATATGGCATGCTAGCTCCATCCTGGTTGAACAAGAGATAATAGGTTCAAATCTCACTGATTCCTTCGCAGAATAAAAAAATAAGTGTGTTTGCATGATTAATGCCTAAGGAACTGCATTGTGTGTTCTATCTGTGCTTGGAGTTAAAAAATGCTAATCCCAAATAAGATAGCAGTGCTTACAAGGTTTACTGAAACATTAAGTGACATTTTTAAGGAAGTTACTCAAAACTTCAAAATAACCTATAATTTCTGTTCTCATAGCGTTACTAAAACCTCCCAGGAAGACTTTCAAGGAACCAGAGTAAAACGTTCTCAGAACCTCCCTGCAACCTAAAAATAAACATTCCCAGAACAAGCAAAACGTTAACTTCTCACTGGACGAAAATGGTTCATATAAGGGGATATCTTTACATGACATGTTTTTGATATTCTACAGAACACAGACCATTTCCAATGTATATTTTGACTTTTGAATATGCACCATATCATGACAAATTCTGAATTCATGTCTCTTTTAGACATATATGCTATTGGGATTACTCAAAAAATCTACATGGACATTTCCTATGGCTGGATATGGACTCATTCAATATCCTGAGAAAATGTATGTGACACCCTATTTTCTCTCTTCATGTTGACAAATACTGACTGTATACATCACATACAGTATCTGTGTTTTCTCAGCACATTCAAGATATGAAGCTATATTGATTCATGCTTCTCTTGGCTGAGGTCCATATATGAATCTTGATATGCTGAAAATAAAGATGTTTTCTGAGTTTACAAGCTTAATAATTTGACAAATATGAAATACATATTTTTCATCAATGAAGAAATCATTTTTTGGATATCACACTTGGTATTGACTCCTTAGATATCCTAAGACAGGCCTATGTGGAGATCTTATTTTCTCTATATGGTGACAAAAACTGACAGTAGACCTACATAGTATATTTTCTCAGCACATACAATGCATATGCTCTTGACTGAGGTCCGTATCAGGATCTTGATATGCATTTTTATATGATAAGTAAGGACAATTTCTAATGCTTATTTGAGTTGAGGACATGCTCAATAATTTGGCAAATATGAAATCCATTTAATTCAATCAGACACTAGCTATAATTTTGGTATTCGCTCTGGATAAAGGCTTGCAAACCGCAAGCTAAAAGCACTCAATCACATAATTGTTGCCGTGTTGAATTGACCAAAACGCAGCAGGAATGTGGATACTCATCTTTTTAATATTTTAGAGCAAAGTATACATAGTAAACAATAACCACGAACGACTCCAGACAGGCTACTTACAACATCATAGCAGTGTTAACACAACCACCCACAAACCCAAGTGACAAACATACTCCTAAATATATGACTCCCAATCAGGAACAACGATAACCAGCTGTCCCTGATCGGGAGCCACACAGACCAACATAGAAACACAACACCCAGAACAAACATACACCAACATCTTCTGCCACGTCCTGACCAAAATACTACACAACTACACCCTCTGCTGGTCAGGACGTGACAGTACCCCCCCCCCCCCCCCCCCCCCTAAAGGGGCATACCCCGAAGCACCTAAAAAAGAAACCACAAAAATCCCCAAAAACCACAACAAAACAAAATCAAATACCCCCTAAACAATAAGGGAGGGAAGGGAGGGTGGCTGCCGTCAACGACGGCACTGTGCTACACCCCCCCCCCCCAACCCACCTATCCTGGAGGTGGCTCTGGTTCCGGCCTCCTGCCCTCCAGGTTGTATGCAGACTCATTGGGGTCCGGGTCATAGACCGACTCACTCCGTTGTGGATCGTGGGCAGATTCCTTCAGTTCCATACTGTAGGCAGACTCAGTTAATTCATAGTTAATTATCCACTTATTCAGTTCCGGGTCATAGACAGACTCACTTGGTACCGGGTCGCAGGCAGACTCCCTCGGTTCCGGGTCGCAGGCAGACTCCCTCGGTACCGGGTCGCAGGCAGACTCCCTCGGTACCGGGTCGCAGGCAGACTCCCTCGGTACCGGACTAGACACTGGTGCCGGATACTCTGGACTGCACACTGGTGCCGGATACTCTGGACTGCACACTGGTGCCGGATACTCTGGACTGCACACTGGTGCCCGAGCTCTTGAGGCTGGGCTGACGCACTGAATGCCTGATGCGTGGGGCTGGTAGAGGAGGTACCAGGCTGGATACATGCACCCCAGGACTAGTGCGAGGAGCGGGAACAGGCTGAATAGGACTAGGCTGACTAATGGGAAGCTTGGTCCGGGTTGCTGGTACTGGTCATGCCAGACTGGAGGTCCTCACTTCTGGGTTAGCACGAGAGGCGGGAACCGGAAAAACTGGGCCATGGAGGCACAGGTGGCCTCCATGGCCCAGGAGGCACAGGTGGCCTCCATGGCCCAGGAGGTACAGGTGGCCTTTACCGCACCGCCTGCACAACCCGTCCTGGCTGGATGGAACTAGCAGCCCTGTACGAGCGGGGTGCTGGTACAGGGCGAACTGGGCTGTGCAGGGGCCTGATGGTTGCCGTGCATAGAGCGGGAGTAGGGAAGCCTGGTCCTAGGAGGCGTACCGGTGACCAGACGCGCTGCGCAGGCATCCTCCTACCAGGCTGGATGCCCACTATAGCACAGCATCTGCGAGGGGCTGGAATGGCGCGCACCGGACTGTGCGTGCGTATGGGCGAGATAGTGCGCACCTCAGCGAAACACGGCGCCCTCCACCTCATACGCTCCTCCATATACTCATGGGTAGCTGGCTTATGGCTCTTCTTAGGCCTAGCCAAACTACCCGTATGCCCCCCCAAAAAAATGTCTTGGGGGTGCCTCTCCGGCTTCTTCGCCAGCGCGTTCCTGGCCTCATATCACCGCCTCTCTGCCTTGGCTTCTTCCAACTCCTCCCGTGGGCGATGGTATTCCCCAGCCTGGTGCCAAGGTCCAGCCCCATCCAGAATCTCTTCCCAAGTCCATTCTTCACCATAGTCCATATACTCAGTGTTACTCTCCTTTTTCCGCTGCTTGGTCTTGTTTAGGTGGGTGGTTCTGTCATAATTGTTGCCGTGTTGAATTGACCAAAACGCAGCAGGAATGTGGATACTCATCTTTTTAATATTTTAGAGCAAAGTATACATAGAAAACAATAACCACGAACGACTCCAGACAGGCTAACAGGCTACTTACAAAATCATAGCAGTGTTAACACAACCACCCACAAACCAAAGTGACAAACATACTCCTAAATACACTGCTCAAAAAATAAAGGGAACACTTAAACAACACAATGTAACTCCAAGTCAATCACACTTCTGTGAAATCAAACTTTCCACTTAGGAAGCAACACTGATTGACAATAAATTCCACATGCTGTTGTGCAAATGGAATAGACAACAGGTGGAAATTATAGGCAATTAGCAAGACACCCCCAATAAAGGAGTGGTTCTGCAGGTGGGGACCACAGACCACTTCTCAGTTCCTATGCTTCCTGGCTGATATTTTGGTCACTTTTGAATGCTGGCGGTGCTTTCACTCTAGTGGTAGCATGAGACGGAGTCTACAACCCACACAAGTGACTCAGGTAGTGCAGCTCATCCAGGATGGCACATCAATGCGAGCTGTGGCAAGAAGGTTTGCTGTGTTTGTCAGCGTAGTGTCCAGAGCATGGAGGCGCTACCAGGAGACAGGCCAGTACATCAGGAGATGTGGAGGAGGCCGTAGGAGGGCAACAACCCAGCAGCAGGACCGCTACCTCCGCCTTTGTGCAAGGAGGAGCAGGAGGAGCACTGCCAGAGCCCTGCAAAATGACCTCCAGCAGGCCACAAATGTGCATGTGTCTGCTCAAACGGTCAGAAACAGACTCCATGAGGGTGGTATGAGGGCCCGACGTCCACAGGTGGGGGTTGTGCTTACAGCCCAACACCGTGCAGGACGTTTGGCATTTGCCAGAGAACACCAAGATTGGCAAATTCGCCACTGGCGCCCTGTGCTCTTCACAGATGAAAGCAGGTTCACACTGAGCATGTGACAGACGTGACAGAGCCTGGAGACGCCGTGGAGAACGTTCTGCTGCCTGCAACATCCTCCAGCATGACCGGTTTGGCGGTGGGTCAGTCATGGTGTGGGGTGGCATTTCTTTGGGGGGCCACACAGCCCTCCATGTGCTCGCCAGAGGTAGCCTGACTGCCATTAGGTACCGAGATGAGATCCTCAGACCCCTTGTGAGACCATATGCTGGTGCGGTTGGCCCTGGGTTCCTCCTAATGCAAGACAATGCTAGACCTCATGTGGCTGGAGTGTGTCAGCAGTTCCTGCAAGAGGAAGGCATTGATGCTATGGACTGGCCCGCCCGTTCCCCAGACCTGAATCCAATTGAGCACATCTGGGACATCATGTCTCGCTCCATCCACCAATGCCACGTTGCACCACAGACTGTCCAGGAGTTGGCAGATGCTTTAGTCCAGGTCTGGGAGGGGATCCCTCAGGAGACCATCCGCCACCTCATCAGGAGCATGCCCAGGCGTTGTAGGGAGGTCATACAGGCACGTGGAGGCCACACACACTACTGAGCCTCATTTTGACTTGTTTTAAGGACATTACATCAAAGTTGGATCAGCCTGTAGTGTGGTTTTCCACTTTAATTTTGAGTGTGACTCCAAATCCAGACCTCCATGGGTTGATAAATTGGATTTCCATTGATTCTTTTTGTGTGATTTTGTTGTCAGCACATTCCACTATGTAAAGAAAAAAGTATTTAATAAGATTATTTCTTTCATTCAGATCTAGGATGTGTTGTTTAAGTGTTCCCTTAATTTTTTTGAGCAGTATATATGACTCCCAATCAGGAACAACAATAACCAGCTGTCCCTGATCGGGAGCCACACAGACCAACATAGAAACACAACACCAAGAACAAACATACACCAACATCTTCTGCCACGTCCTGACCAAAATACTACACAACTACACCCTCTGCTGGTCAGGACGTGACATATTTTCTGCTGTGGGATTCCAACTGTCCTTTTAGAATTTGGGCACCACAAATAAGTGTGTTAACTGTGTGTGGTCGAACTGACAACTGGAGAAACAAAGAAGTGTGATGTTTTAGCTAGTTTAGTCAGCAGCCAGTAAGGCTAGCTAGCTAGACTTGATAGGGCAGTAAAAGCTAACTGGTAGCCTAACTAGCTAACAAATAACGAAATTGCCTTTTTACCCCTGTCAAGACTCAAGGTGACAGCTAACTTTTTAAAATGTTTAGGTGTATTTTGTAATACTGGTTAATATAATCTAGCTAGCTAACTAACTTAGCCAGCTAGCTTACTAGCAAGTTGGCTAGCTAGATAGCTTGTTCCAGTTAGCTTTCTCATCATGAATGAAGTAGATAGAGTAGCTACCTTGTGGTATGGCTATGTGAAATAACAATATTTTCTTGAAATGTCAACACAATTTTGATTCATGATTTAAACATTGACAGTTTGGAGTGGACCACAGACCAACACTACCACCACCTTTGGTCTGGACTATGAGGGACGACCGCTGATGACCCAATCTGCACCCATGGCATTCATAACAAACAGGGCAGGCAGGGGTATTGAGGGTGGGCAATTTTTATTTTCTGTTAAATAAATAAAATACATTTTTTGGCCTACGTTTGCATCTTTACAGCAAACGTGTTGTGATTGGCACTCTGGATTTGCTATGCTGCATTCTTTAAAAATAAATAGATGTGCTTTTGGAAATAGCAACTGGGATTAAATATGACAATGTTTGCCTTTCCGTTCCTTGTATAGCCTACTACTAAGTATATGGTGCAAATGTGTGCTCAGATATGTGAAGGAGCACAATCATTTTCGGTGCCTGAACACTTAAATAATTTGGGGCGCTGGACATTTCATGAGTCAGATTTAGCTTGTTTTAGATGAGACATATGAGGATGACTATTACATATCAAGGATATCTATTAAAATTATGCATTTAAAAAAAATACAGGCAGGTAATGACTATCATACATTTCTGAAAATATGTGGATTCGTTTAAAGGCTTATATATGTCAGCATGTTGACACAACCTTTCTGGGGTTAATATTCTAGAAATATGTAAACGGGTGCAGGTGCATCAGGTGCTTTTGTTGTTGAACGTGTCTCACCACAGATATTTCACTGGACTCATATGGTAGCAGGGAGATTTCTGAGGTCCGGATTAGATGCATGTAGAAACTCTTCCATTACAGAGAATATCCTAGCTCGTATATGAGATTAAGGACATGTATATCTGGAGCATGTCTACTCTTTATATCCAATAAAATATCAGATATCAGGAAATATATAGTTAAAGATATCCCCTGATATTGACCCTTTTCGCCCAGTGTCTGTTCTCAGAATGTTTAAAAAACGTTCCGTTTTACCGTTAAGGAAACATATGGCTTCGTTCCCACAAACAATGTGAAACCAAAAACAACTTCCAAGGAACCAAATGTGCTAGCTTGGAGTATAAATAATTATTATATTTTCTTTAACCCTCAAGCTACTGACTAAGTTTATATTTTTCTATGATTGTTGCTTTTTTCAATAGTTTCTTCTTTTGACCCCAGTATGTCGTATGCAAAATATGTTGGTAATTTGAGCTGTGTTTGAAGCCCCTTGACAAGGCCTTCAATTAAAGGTCACCTACCCTTTAGAACCAACTTCTATGGTTTTAAACGGCCTATGTGGCATCAATATGAGTCAGAAACACTCATTCTAGTGTCAAACTGACTGTAGATAGGATCCTTTTTATCATAAATTTGGTCATAAAGTGAGTTTGTCGAAATTTACTGGAGGGTTGGTTATGGATTACTTACATACTCACTTTCGCCAATGATGCCCAATTGCCCAGAGAAAACACGTTGTGGTCCGCCCCCATCTGCCATGTGGATATTTGTTGATATTTGTCTGCATATGGGTGCAACGCATACACATTTCGCTCGGCAAATAGGAATGAAAATGGACTTTCATAAAGTTGGTACCAATGCATTTCAACAATATTTCCAGAAGGCCAGGAATGGATTACATCCGACAAAGTCACTTCTGCTGCCTGTCAACCGTCAAACCCCTAGTGTTGGAGAGTACGTTAGCTAAGTAGATAGCGGGTACTAGCTAGCTAGTAGCTACTTTTGGTTATAAAACATTATTTGATAATTCTAGTGAGACAATTTAACGATGATACCACATAAGAAAGGGGAACGATACTGTAGCTAGCTAAATACATCAATCTGATGTGTAATGTGATGTAGCATGTCAGAGGAAGATGTGCATAGCTCACGTTAGCTAGCTACCTTGCTAACAACAGCTAAATGTGGGCAGTAGTTAGCCTAGTGGTTAAGAGCATTGGGCCAGTAACCAAAAGGTTGCTGGTTCAAATCCATGAGCCGGAAAGGTGGAAAATTTAGCCATTCTGCCCTTGAGGAAGGCAGTTAACCCCCTACAACAACTCCTCCCCTGATGTCAATTAAGGCAGCACCCCACACCTCTCTGATTCAAAGGGGTTGGGTCAAATGTGGAAGACACATCTTGGTTGAATGCATTCAGTTGTGACTAGATCTTTGGCATTTAGAGTCAATAGAGGGCAGGTACTTGGATACTAGCTTGTTAGGATGTAGCCAGCTTGCTTTCAATAATTTTTCAACTCAAACTGGTTAGCTAACGTTAGCTAGCTAGCCAACTCATTTCAACTCGGCTCGGACAAAGATATGATGAATAACCCGGATTTGTAAGTTAGGTGGCTCGTTTATTTTCTAGGGCAAAAATAAATTGTACTTGTCTACTACAAATATAGCTATGGCTCTGGCAGCAAATAGCAAAACGTATCAGCAAGCACTCAGCAACGTTCACAGCTGGTTGCATAGTAACGGTGTCACCATCATCGGCCTGAATCTATTCTGTAGTTATACAACGGGTGGGTCTAATCCTGAATGCTGATTGGTTAAAAGCGCAATCCAGCCGGTGTCTATTCCGCAAGTTCCACCGGCTAAATCTATGATGTTAAAATGCCTATTAACTCTGTTCCATCTGACTGCACAATCCACTGTTTCATCAGCCCAGCCAAGCAATTTATAAACTTCATCTCCACTATAAAAAGCAACTAGACATTATCTCACATTTCTTTTAGACTAAGATTTGTATAAACATTGCGTCTGTCTCTCCGACATTTGCAACATTGTTTAAATATTCAAAGTCAATCTCCAGCTGCCCCATAGTAATGAACGTGTCATGAGTCGGGACTAGATAGACAGACAGGCAGCATTTCTCAACCTGTTGAAATCATGAATCAGCTGGCATCATTTTTATGAATATATATACAAGAAATGTCAATTGAAAAAAAGTCAAACGAAATGAAGTGCAGCTAGTTTGCAGTCTTTCCAACTTCAGTTTGAAGTGCTTGTGTTGGCTGTGTTGTTGACTAGCTCCTCTGAACAACAGTGTCCTGATGAGGAAGCACATTTTCTATGCCAGGCAAAATCATGCCTCATTAGCTCATTGTTATGAGTGTATCCAAATAAATGTAGCTAGAAAACAGCTTAAACAAATGCAAATGCAGCTACTTTTCTGTTATTCTGGCTGCACTTTTTGACGTGACTGTGGGTTAGTAGTAGTTGGCTAGCTACCAAGCAAGGGATAATAACGTTGCCAGCCAGTATGTTAATGAAAATATGTCAATCATTTTTGAATCAGCACTATGGACAACAAATCCACCAGGTTTTGTACATAACATTTGAATGAAATAAAATATCATCACTCAATAACATATAGCGAGAAAAATAAGTTTTTCTATTTTGGAAGTAATTTATATGCTAATAGAGGGACTGTAATTAAGTGATAATGCCTGAGAAGCCGGTGTTTGGAGGATATACTGGCACGGATGTTGTTTGACATTAAATGCACTATGCATTATGTGGGTTGAATGCTTTAACAACACAGAATAAAACCATTAATAAAAGTCCCATGATGGTAGTGACTGCCCAGTACTGCTTATCACTTATTAACCATCATTCATTCACATTACTTTACTTTGAAAAAATATTTCAGTTTTTGTGTATATTACATTTGTTTTATTTGATGACTTTATTATTTATTCCAAGTCATCATCTCTATAGAGCTGCTGCCTATGCTGTCTGACAAAATCAAAGTAAATAAGGCATACCTTTATGACTGCTGAATACCACCTATCAATCACTTAGATCATGTATATTCAGGGAGAGATACCTTGTGAAGCAACCACTGCTCTCAACTGACTAGTATCCCCTTTTCCTTTCCTTTCTCTATATCAACTTAAGATCCCACATTCTTCTCTCTTCTGTAGCAGTTGTAAAAGAAACACAGACTGGACAAGTAGATGCGCAATTGGGGGGAGAGATTAGAGAATTAGAGGGAGCATATCTAAGGTCACAGAGGACACCAGACAATACAGGAGAATTACACCAGATATGACAGACTGACCCTTGACCCCTGGCACACAGACTATTGCAGCATAGATACTGGAGGGACATTGTCAAAAATTACCCCCAGACAGGGCCAACCAGGCAGGATATAACCCCACCCATTTTGCCAAAACACAGCCCCCACACCACCAAATGGATATCAACAGACCACTAAATTAATACGCTGAGATAAGGCTGAGTATACCTCACGAAGATCTCCCCCACAACACGAGCCCAAGGACAGGAAGGATGGGAGACTGTGAGCAAGCCAGTGACTCCCCGTAATAGGATGAGAGGCAGAGAATCCCAGTAGAGAGAGTAGCCGGCCAGGCAGAGACAGCAAGGGTGGTTCGTCATTCCAGTGCCTTGCCGCTCACCTTCACACCCCTGGGCCAGACTACACTCAATCATAGGACCTACTGAAGAGATGATTCTTCAGTAAAGACTTACTATGCAGAGGTTAAAACCAAGTCTATTTCTCTCACATGGATCGGCAGACCATTCCATAAAAACATAGCTCTATAGGAGAAAGCCCTGCCTCCAGCTGTTTGCTTAGAAATTCTATGAACAATAAGGAGACCTGCATCTTATGACTGTAGTGTACTGTACGTTAAGGTATGTACGACAGGACAAAATCGGAGAGATAGGTAGGAGCAAGTCCACATAATGCTTTGCAGGTTAGCAGTAAAACCTTGAAATCAAATAGAATGGCTAGCACGGGAGTAATATGGTCAACATTTTTTGGTTCAATTCAAGATTCTAGCAGCTGTATTTACCACTAGCTGAAGTTTATTTAGTGCCTTATCCTGGTAGCCAGAGAGTAGAGCATTGCAGTAGTCTAATCATGAAGTGACAAAAGCATGGATTAGTTATTCTGCATAATTGTTGTACAAAAAGTTTCAGAATTTTGAAACGTTACGAAGATGGAAAAATGCTGCTCTTGAAATATTTTTGATATATTTGTCAAAAGAGAGATCAGGGTCCTTCACAGTTTTATTTGAGATGACTGACTGTACAACCATCGAGATTCATTGTCAGATCCAACAGCAGATGCCTTTGTTTCTTGGGACCTAGGACTAGCGTCTCTGTTTTGTCCGGTATGCACTTCATCCTTCCTGCAACATAACTGCACCTTTGCATAACCTGTAATGCATTACATAGATGGAAGGGACTTCATCACTCGTTGGAGACTTGAAGACATAACCTCACCCAGAGAGCTGTGTATGTCCCGTGTGTGGTTAGACAGCCACATCCTTAGATTTGGCCAAACAGACAAATAGAACGCCATTCTAGTTCTGTTTGGACAGCTGAAGTTGTACTCTTCACACAACTTATTTTTTATTTCCTAGGTAAGTGTAGGCATACTGTCTTTATAAGCACATTAATATGATATTTTCTAGCATAACATTTTTTTGTCTTTATAACACAAACACACTGATAAAAAATGTTTTTTGTGATAAATGGATCAATGTCCACCAGTATGAATATTAGTAGTTCTGGGATTTGTCCATTGTGAAAGCTCTGCTTTGGACATAAGGAGAGATAAGATGAGACAAAACTAGCCAGTTATAGAATATTGTGTTGTAGGACCCCTGAGCTGACTCAAGACCAGGCATTCAACTCGCAGTTAGTATGTATTTACATGACATGATGAAACATTGAAACTAAGTTGCAAGCTACTTTCGAGGCGAAGTGTTGTAGAACAAGTGTCTTATAAAACTTTCTATCTTGCCATAAGAAATATCAGCTAGATAGGATAACCAGCTGCAGCTATCACCAAGCTACTCTTCAGTGGTTCTCCCCGTAAAAGTTGCAGCATACTCCCGGACACCTTGCGGGCTGCCGCAAAATTCTGTGGCACGTTATTTAATTGTCAGCCATTGTTGCCATTAATGCTAGTTAGTGCTAGTTTGACCACCAGAGGGCATCTTTGAGAAGCATTTGATAGTCTTCAATATTGGCTGTACTAGAGAAATTAAAACCTTTTTGCTACAGAAAAAAAGGAAGAAGATCAAGCAAGCCGAGTCCCAAGCATCCCCTCAAACTCAATGTGTGGGGGGTAATTTCTCGCCAGGGACCAGGCCCATATTTGATTTTTGATGCTAAATTTAGCTATTTGCTTTACAAAGCAAAAGGTACATACAATATTGTAGCCTACACCTCACGGCCTGCTATGTGTTCCACAATAATTCACTGTTGCCTCCTTTTTCAGGTATCATGGCTCGAGATGTCTTTGAGGAAACAATCATCAAGAGATTTGCTGGACCCTATGTCAGAGAGGTGTTTCTGGGACTACATTGTTTCTTTCAAGGTAGGATTATAGCAATATTTTGTTTTGTTTAGGCCTATCTATTTACATTTCTAGTATATTTCTAATGTTGCACCTAATGTTGGCTGTTAGGCTAAATGTTTTTTTCTTCTTCTCCAAATGCAGACAATGACCCAAAACACACTGCTGCCCGGGTTGCATTGCAAATGACAACACACCAGCAGAGTAAGTAGACCTTTATGTGGTAAAATAAATATCAATAAATAAAAGACCTACAACACCTACGGTAGACCTACAGTATATCTACATTTTTTTATCTCTACATGTATAGGTCTCCTGATTTAAACCCAATCGAACTTGTTAGGCATCAACTGAAAACATTAGTCCGTAACTCTGCCAAGCCTGCAAGCAAAAATGAACTGGTAAAGGAAAACAAGATGTTTTGGCTTGAGAAATTGATGATACAACATTGCAACAAATACATTGATCATCTCAGCAAGGTTTTACCCGTGGCCGTGGAGTTGGGGGAAAGTGCAACTAAAATGTAGTTTCAATTAACATCTGCATTTTTTATTTATTTTTTCTCATTATTTTATTAATGAAAGCATAAATATTTTGATGAAGAACTGTTAGGGCCAAATTGGGGGATTTTCACACCTACAGCAGCTGGGCAATGAAGAGGTGCGTGTCAATTCAAAAACAATGTGCCATGGAATCTCTTCCCAAATATTTTTCAATCTATATGGCTCTCTGACATTTTGCGGTTGCATGAGGTCTTGAGTTAGAAATGTAACACTTTAGAGTACTTAAGCATCGGATATATTGCAAATTGGGAGATTTTCACACCTACTGTAGCCGGGCTATGAAGAGTCTATTGTCCTGCCAATAGAAAACATTGTTTGCATGATGGGCTACACCTGCTACAGTGCAGTACACTTGTGAAAACCTGTTATCAAAATGCTTTCAGCTGTCCATCACTACCTTAAATAAAAAAACAGCCTCTTGTTTACATCTAGTTTACATTCTTTATTGTAACCACAATGTCACAAATAATTTGTATCTACCTTTCCAATTACTTTTAGAGTTTTGGATTTACAAATATGCGCTGTGAGAATATCTAATAATAATAATAATAATCGCTTTGTAAATAAGGATGCATTATGAAAGGAAAATGACATGCACGACAGACGGGGGTAATATTTTTCCTTTTAGAGACTATAATACTGTACATGGCATCTAGGTCATTTTCGTTTCTACAGAATCAAAACCTTAGTATAACAACAGTTTTAGTAAGTCATGTGCTAGTTAGTTACAGCTTGTTCTGATCAAGTAGAAACAAAAAAATAAGTGTATTTTTTAATTGTTTATTTAGTTCCACCACAAATGTGAATTAATATTTAAAAAACAATTTACCAAATAAAACACATTACAAAATTGAAACTAAAGAAACGATTTAACCTTTACTTAACTAGGCAAGTCAGTTAAGAACAAATTCTTATTTACAATGACCCTGGCAAAACCCAGATGATGCTGGGCCAATTGTGCACCGGTTTATAGGACTCCCAATCAAGGCTGGATGTGAAACCGCCTAGATTCAAACCAGGGACTGTAGTAATGCCTCTTGCACTGAGATGCATTGCCTTAGACCGCTGTGCCACTTGGGAGCCATGACCAATATGAACATTAACCATATGTGTTCTCTTGTTTTGTACTGTTCTGTAGTTTCGACCCAATGATTTGTCTCACAAACAAAGAATTTTGCATCCTGCAGGGCCAAGCATGGATCAAAGCTGGCGAGAGTATTTGTATCATTATTTTATTAATGAAAGCATAAAGATGTTGATGAAGAAGCCACATTTGCCTCGGGATCCATTCCAGTTGGTATTCTGTGGAAACATGCGTTTTTTAGGTGCGGTCCGTTGTCCAGCCCTTTGTCCACTAATCTCCACGGCTGGTTGTTGGCATGGTTGTATAGTCTGCAAAAACACATTCACGTTTTTAGTACACAATTATCGATTTTATTACACAGTATACACATTGATACGTAAAATATATATATATTTTTTGAAAATGCACTGAAACCAAAATACCTTTAGTTTTGGTGATCCTCTCAGCTCCGACTCATAATAGTTTATTTTGTATTCCAATGTATGGAACGAATGTATTAATTACAGTCATTTACCATTCTCATTCTCGGACTGGAAACGCTGTTTGCCGAGATCACAATCTAATTTTCAAGTCCTTGTTTAAAAAATAACGATATTTTGCAGATTATTTCATTTTCAAATTACTGAAATTCAGAGGTTGTAATATGAATAAAATAATATTTATAAAGGCCAAAATAAAAATGTATTTCTGTTTTTAGAGGGAGAGAAACCAAAAGCCCACTGCGCCTATTTTTTTGGACAAGGACATCCTGGCAGGCCAAACTCTCCCCTAACCTGGACAATGCTGTGCCAATTGTGCACCTCCCTATGAGACTCGCAATCAAAGTCAGCTGTGATGTAGTCTGGATTCAAACCAGGGACTGTAGTGATGCCTCTTGCACTGAGATGCAGTTCCTTAGACCACTGCACCACTCGGGAGCCATGACCATTATGACCAATATATATTGTCCTGCTAATAGCCCATCCTAGAAAAGTTGTTTGCAGAATTCATAGCCTGCTACGCTTGTGAAAAACAGGGTTTATAATAATAATAATAATAATACTTTTTCCCCCTTCCACTTGTTAAAGGTTCCAATTGCTAACGTTTTTTTTATCAATTAGTATGTTTGAGTTTAACCACAATATTTGTTGTATTATTTGTTCTGTATATTCTGGTGGATTAAACTGAAATTGTAATCAACTTTCTATAGCTTGTTTAAAAAAATATACATATATTTTAGATTATTTTGTTTTCAAATAACTGAAAGTGAGCGAGAAAAGGGTCATTCTTGAACACGGGACGTTCAATTTGTAACTGAAGCCAGTTTGTTATTTAGAATGATTTATTTCTGTTTTTAGAGGGAAAGAAACCAAAAGCCCACCATCACTTCATGGGTCTGCCGGTCGCGGCTGGCACGAGTATTGAACCAGCATCTATAGCAACGCAGTTTGCACTGTGATGCAGTGTCTTAGACCACCGCACCACTCGGGAGGCCCCATCCACAAAGTTTTTAATGCTGATCAATTGCCTTACACAAAATATCTATTGTCCTGCTAATAGCCCATAATGGCGCTGTACAACGTGACCGGTCAGGAGTAGGCTACAGTACTACAGTAAGAGCAAAATAATCCTAACATTTCCACAACATAATTGTAGTCTAACCAATACCGAAATGGAGATTAAGTGTAAATAAAAATCTCAGTGATTTATCAAGACCAGTCCCCATGCTTGTCTCAGAGCAGTGCTGTCTTGACCTCTGAATGCTGTCTTTTTTGAAAGAGTATTTTTCAGTAAGCAACAATTTGTTTACCTTCATTAGCCTACTTTGTTCCAATATTTCTGTCATTGAGTGATATTTATTTCCATAGTAATTCGTTATGGATCCGTATGGAAAATGACATGCCCAAGAGATGATGGTAATATTTTTCCTTTTAGAGACTATAATACTTGGTGCCTAGGTCAGGATAACCAAAATATTTATTTATTAAAGACTATCAGAAAGAATATTGGTACTTATTTATTTTGATCCAAAGCCATGAATGAGTGAGCCACACAGCTTTATGTAGGTGCCGAGGCTATATGACTGTGCCATCAACTTGATTATTTAGCAGACATCACTTGCTTATATTCAATCAACACATATCTTAAGAATATCATGGAATATAATTGAACATTTTAGTTTCTCTTAAAATAAAAACCTTAGTGAAACAACAGTAGTTTGTAACAGTAAGTAATACTGACGAGAAGTAATAAAAAAATATGTGTATTTTTCCGGGTGTGCGCGTGCAGGACAGAGGAATAGTCATTCTTACACTATTGTTCTAAATTCAATCACCTTCTTCATCCTCATCATTCAGTTAATTGAAATTACATTTTGAAGTCGTGCACAATTATCAGTTTCTGTTTGGTTTATGTCGCCCATTCATTGTCAGAGACACATTAACGCCTTGGGACACAAAAGCATAATGTCACGTCCTGACCAGTAAAGGGGCTGTTTGTTATTGTAGTTTGGTCAGGGCGTGGCAGGGGGTGTTTGTTTAGGGTGTTTCGGGGTTGTTTGGGTTATGTTCTATGTTAGTGAATTTCTATGTTATTTCTAGTTGGTCTATTTCTATGTGGTGTTTATTGGGTTGACCTTCAATTGGAGGCAGCTGCTTCTCGTTGCCTCTGATTGAAGGTCCTATTTATAGGGGTGTTTGTTCTATGGGGGTTGGTGGGTAGTTATTTCCTGGTTTAGTGTTTGTTGCACCTGACGGGACTGTTTAGAGTCGTTTGTTTTGTGTACGTGTTTATTTTCTTTTTCCTTCTTCTTCTTCAAAAAAGATGAGTATACATCTCCCACTTGTGCTGGTCTGGAGCAATGAAGCAGTGACGCAGGGTACCGTACTAAACCACAAATTACCTCTAAATCCCACAGCATAATCTCAAAACTTTCAGTCGAGCAACCACTGTAGCTAGCTAGCTTCTATCAGCTTGGCTAAACACAAGGTCAGCGCAGGCATTAGCCAACACATAGAACTGAATTAGCTGACCATCTTGAGATGGAAAGTCAGTCAGGGGGGGAGAAGTCCTCAACTTCAAAACGTTGTTCTCTCCACAGCAAAACTAGTTTAGCTTACCTTGCTGTATTCACTACTTGCCTTTTTTTGTTGTGATTGGCAAGGACACACCGAATAAACACCCACATCAAACTACACCCCCAAGACAACCCTTGTTTGCCTTCATTCATGGCCACTAGCATTTCTTAACGTGCCTTGATGAAAAAGAAGGCCAAATCAGGAAGTGCAGTCACCCTTTAAATGGATGTGATTTTAATTGATTTACCTGGATAAAGAATGGATAAAAAAAATTCAAACATGACTCTGTTCCCTATTTGTCACTTTGTAAGGATTCACCACATACCTTTAACAATTAAGCTAATTAAGGAAAAGGACAGTAAATGTCAGCTAGTTGGAAAATAAGCCTCAGTAAATGAGCAAATACAGGTCTCTTTCATGTTCCCTAGCTATTCAACTTGTAAGATATCAAAGAAATGCCTTTTGTGAAGTTATTAACTTGTAAAATGTCAAAGAAATGCCTAGGAAAATATGTTTTTCATTCTCCAGCCTCTGTTATGAGTCAACTTGTGTTTGAAGTGCTTTTCTTGTTTCAAGTTAACCATGAACCATGCTCTCCTTTGAATGCACACATTACTATGGACCTACATTCTGTTTGTGCAGACTCATATTTATCGAAAAACACTGGCTTGTATAAGTGTGTGTGTCTATATGTGTCTGTGTGTGTGAGATGTGCATGTGTGTGTGTGCGTTTGTGTGTGTGTGTGTGACCATTTGTGTGTGCATTGCTTACATATGTATGCATGTACAAAGCCGGTTCGGCTGCAAATGAATGATATTACAATTGTGTCCGCAAGATGCAGAGCTACCACCCCATCTCTAATATAACTCACTGAAAGGTCAAATTTTCTACATGTAATAGTTTGAAGACATCAATACGTATCACCTGAAAGGGGTGACGTCATACAGTCATAGGGCAGAGGTGAAGTCGTCTAATGGCGCCGTGCTAACATGAAACTCACTGATAAGTATGATGCGATCAAACAGGGGTCTCTGGAGCCTTTGGCATGTGAGTTTGTTATTTAGGGAGGATTTACTGAAGGCTTAGCTTCTCCCAGCTGCCATGAGGAACAAAGGGGATCTGGTCCTCCTCACTGTGGATATGTCAATCAGTCAATGTTGTGATAGAGAAGCCCCTCTCATGGTTCTGCCAAGGTCTTCAAGGTCTTCAGCCATGATGACAATAAACAGCAGAAATTCAGTTTATGATTCAGTTTATGTTGATAACAGATGGATAATGAGATGAGATGAGAGCTTAGTCCAAAACAAAGCAGTCCTTTAAACTCTTGGCATTAGGGTTCAGGAAGTGAGTGAGAGAAAAAAGACACTTTGTTGGTATGCAGAGCAGTCTCATTGGTGCCTTGTATCGGAATCCTCAGCTTTTTACTGATAGACAGTGATGCACTACCATACAAACAAACACCTGTGTCTTCATCTGGAAATATTCTTGAAATTGTGCTTCTGGAAAGCAATTTAGACTGTACATTTGAAAGACTATTTGATTTCTCCACACCCAGATTTTTTGTGTGCAATACACACCAATAGTACAGTTGCCCAGCAGCAACAGTTGTGGCTACATGCTGAGGAAAAAAAGTGTTTGCTTTTCCGTTCCTCATATCTGAGTCTGCCTTCTTGTCGTCTATGGCAACTAACAGACTGAAGAAAAACTAACTGTAGCTTTCTGCCAGGGTCCTTGTTACTCTCACGTAAACAATGTATGTCTCTGAGAGGCAATAGAAGTCAGAGAGAGACTAAAGCATAAGACACACACACCTCTCTCATCATGGAATGAAGACTAATGAGAGTGTGGTACAGAGGCTCGTCTATGTCTCTGCTCCCACCTGCCACTGGGTCTCACTGTCACAAAATGGTGCCAACTCCAGTTAATTAGACCATACATATGCAACCAAACACATAGGATCTTATAACCCATACATTTAAAGAGGAAATATACAGTTAAATAAAACACAGTTTCACAACGCCACTGATTTGGTAAACAGCTGCGAAATGGGGCTGGAGAAATGTAACCACTCTAAAATACACTATATATACAAAAGTAAGTGGACACCCCTTCAAATTAGTGGATTAGGCCACTTCAGCCACACTCGTTGCTGACAGGTGTATACATTCGAGCACACAGCCATGCAATCTCCATAGACAAATATTGGCAGTAGAATGGCCTTACTTAAGAGCTCAGTGACATTCAAAGTGGCACCATCATAGGATGCCACTTTTCCAACAGGTAAGTTCATCAAATTTCTGCCCTGCAAGAGCTGCCCCAGTCAACTGTAAGTGCTGTTATTGTTAAGTGTAAACATCTAGGAGCAACAATGGCTCAGCCGTGAAGTGGTAGGCCACACAAGCTCACAGAAGGGCACCACCGAGTGCTGAAGCGTGTAACAGTTTTAACCATGTATTGAGGCTATACAGTGTTTGTTTATAATTACATTAATTATATATTTTTGGGTCCGACTGTTGAGCTAAACTCATGACACATGTATAAGTTATGTTCTTCAAGAATCAATGGGTATAAATCATTAATTTAAAGTGCTACAGACATAGGATCTTAACTTGAGCCAGTTTGCTACAGCAAGGATTTAACCCAGTAGCAACAGGAAATGTGAATTATTTTGTTAAATTACAAACTTCAGCAGCCTTTTTAAACCTCAAATACACTAGTATTTGCAACAGGATGATCAAATTAAGATTCTACATCTGTAGTACAGAGACTGCATGGGCTCACTTAAATCAAAACTGCATTCCAGTATGTATACTGTAGCATGTATCTATTTTTATAGTATACACAGTACACTTTATACAGTGTACACAATACTTATCTTTGTCTTGATAGGATGCGTTTGCTGGCAAAGATACTGCATAAAATTTGCTATGTCAGGTTTGATAATATTTACAGGAACTATGGTGATCATTATACCGTCCAAAATTAATGTAGGTCTATGGTAAACTATTGGTGGTGTGTTCATCAAGTCAGTGTTATCATTGAGATGAGATTGCAATCACAAACAGTAGTGATTGTGCTGTTGGCTACATCGTTGTTAAGGGGGTTGGATGTTTGAGCAGTACACAAAACAATACAACACAAAACAATTGCATGAACCTAGAGTTAATCATATCACGCTGTAATGTAGTTCCTAGGGTTGAGGATGTGAGGAATGGCGTTCATATGGAGGCAGTGGTTTAAATGAAACTACGCAGGGAGCTCTCATTAGCCTCAGATGAAAAATTATGACAGTGTGTTCACGTAATCACTTATTTCCTGTGTGACTAATAAGGATGCTCCCACCCCTGTGCTGCTAGGGGAAGTAATCATGATGCTCTGAGACAAGACTGGAGTTTCTCATAAGTCCCTGATGCTGGAGTGTTGATGCCCCGGGTGACAGATCTCATCAGAGGCGCTCCATGCACCGGCAAGAGAAGCAGCGGCCCATTGCTTTGTGTCCATCCTCTGCAGTGGAGAAAAGCAATAACCACACAGGGATGTAGTACACTTAAGTGGGGGCGTGAATAGCTGAGAAGTGGTGGTCATAAAGACATAGAGGGCTGAGAGTCTGGGCTGAAAGGTTATGTTCTGCCTAAAGCTGCTGTTCACACAGGACTCTGTGGTCATATCAGTTCAGAGAGCGAGAGTAGTCTCGGAAAATCCCAGACCTAGGACAACACTAGGTCTGGGAATCATGTCGGATTTTCTTGGCCAATTCAGGAAGGGTGCTCTTCAGACTGACAGCTCTTCTAACAAATCACAAGTTTGGGCAGGTAGGGCTTAAAAGTAATCCCCTCAGAAACATGACAGAGGCGGACACAATGCGGACACAGAAAGCTAGGCACATTTTTAACACAACCAGTCAGTGGCTGTAAGCTTGTATCTCTAAAATCATAGTGAATGCAAAACTATTTACTTGCAAAATACTGTTATTGAAAATATCCTTCGCGAGCTCTATTTAGCTAGCTACCGGGAATATTTACAGCAGGACATGAATGTATAAGGCTCTGGACGGATTTGAACGTTTAGAGCTCTGGACGAATTTGCAAGAAAATTCAAATTAAGACCCTACACCTGTAGTACCCAATTTAGCCAAATGAAACAAGCTACGTTTGTGAATAGTCACATCCATTAAGTCATAAGTGAAGGAATAACCTCTATTTCCGATCTATTTAATGGCCATTGATATATTTTCACCTCCATCTCAAGTATGAGAGTAGAAAGCTTTTAAAAATCAAATGTCTTATTTTATGACCAGATAGAATCTATAATGTAATCTACAACCCATTTCAATTTCATTTGCACCTCTCTCAATCCTGTACGTCTTATCCGTCCTGAATCAATATTTATTACATCTTAAACAATTTATGGTTTCATGGTCTGTGACTGCATTTGTTCTTGTTTGGGGACCATTTTCTCTCCCCTCAGATGGAGAAACTGTAATATCTACATTTGAAATGGGATCTACATACTCAATGTCTTATATTGCATCTTTTAGCACACCGTGAAGCATCCCATGTATGATAGTATAAAAATAAGGGAGGTTCGAAGCTCTATGGTTTTCCTTGTTTGACGAAGTAGTTCACTTATTTAGTGTGCAAAAGAAAAGCCAACAATCTCCATGATTCCTATCCTTAAGTAAACTCCAACATAGGTGTGGCACTGAGGTTACAGGGTTCTGTGTGACATATCGGGAGCGGAAAATAACATGGCTATATATCGGGAGCGTAAAATAACATGGCTATATTTAGGGAGCGGAAAATAACATGGCTATATATCGGGAGCGGAAAATAACATGGCTATATATCGGGAGCGGAAAATAACATGGCTATATTTAAGGAGCGGAAAATAACATGGCTATATTTAGGGAGCGGAAAATAACATGGCTATATTTAGGGAGCGGAAAATAAC
The DNA here is from genome assembly GCF_965601325.2 of Salmo salar. Lineage (NCBI taxonomy): Eukaryota > Metazoa > Chordata > Actinopteri > Salmoniformes > Salmonidae > Salmo > Salmo salar. The sequence continues at coordinate 13,608,454 of NC_138306.1, read as the reverse complement.
ATGGCTATATTTAGGGAGCGGAAAAATAACATGGCTATATTTAGGGAGCGGAAAAATAACATGGCTATATTTAGGGAGCGGAAAATAACATGGCTATATTTAGGGAGCGGAAAATAACATGGCTATATTTAGTGAGCGGAAAATAACATGGCTATATACAGGGAGCGAAAAATAACATGGCTATATACAGGGAGCGAAAAATAAAATGGCTATATACAGGGAGCGAAAAATAACATGGCTATATACAGGGAGCGGAAAATAACATGGTGTCACGATTGTCGTTGGTAATGGAGGACCAAAACGCAGCAGGTATGTGTAAGCTCATCTTGACGTTTATTAACTCAGAATGAACGTACAAAAATAACAAACAAGAGCACGCTCGATCAACAGACAGTCTGGCAAGGCACAAGGCTAAACACAGAACAATCTCCCACCAATACACAAACACACCCAACTAATATAGGACTTCCAATCAAAGGCAACACCACACAGCTGCCTTCAATTGGAAGTCCACCCCAATTAACTCAACATAGAAATAGATCAACCAGACTACACATAGAAATACATCAACATAGACCATAACTCAAAACCCGGAAATAATAAATCAAACGCCCTCCTAACTAACATACCATCCTGAACCACATAAAACAAATACCCTCTGCCACGTCCTGACCAAACTAAAATGACAATTAACCCTTATACTGGCCAGGACGTGACACATGGCTATATACAGGGAGCGGAAAATAACATGGCTATATACAGGGAACGGAAAATAACATGGCTACATTTAGGGAGTGGAAAATAACATGGCTATGTATAGGGATTAGAACACAACATGGCAATATATAGGGAGTGGAAAATAACGTGTCACGGTTGTCGTAGGAATGTGCAGCGTGTGTGTCGTTCCACATTTTATTTATACTGTGAAACTATGCAATACATAAACTTGAACGACAAAAAAAACAACAAACCGTGATGCAGAGGTGAAACAGACACTACTCAAAACTAATCTCCCACAAACCCAGGTGGGAAAAAAAAACCTACTTAAATATGATCTCCAATTAGAGACAACGAGGACCAGCTGCCTCTAATTGGAGATCATCCCAAACAAAACCAACATAGAAATACAAAACTAGAACATGAACATAGAAAACATAGAAAAACACCCCATCACACCCTGACCTACTCTACCATAGAAAATAACATATTATGGTCAGGACGTGACAGTACCACCACCCCCGAAGGTGTGGACGCCGACCGCACCTAAACAAACCCCCCCCCCCAAAAAAGGGAAAAAAAGGGAGGGGCAGGGTGGATAACTATTGTCTGTGGCGGCTCTGGTGCAGTACCCATAACCTTCTCATCCTGTGGATCTTCCCACAGAGGACGCGGCTCCGGTTCGGGGCATAACCCCCGCTCCGCCCGCTGATCCCTCTGCTTCTGTACCACCGGACCGTGGATCGTCGTCAGAGGTTCCGGACTGCAGGCCGCCGCTGGAGGTTCCGGGCTGCAGGCCGTCACCGGAAGCTCTGGACTGGGAACTGTCGCCGGAAGCTCTGGAGGCCTGATGCGTGGGGCTGGTATAGGTGGCGCCAGACTAGTAACACGCACCTCAGGGCGAGTGCAGGAAGCAGGACGCCCCGGACTGGGCAGGCGTACTGGAGGCCTGATGCATGGGCTGGCATAGGTGGCGCCAGACTGGTAACACGCACCTCAGGGCAAATGCGGGGAGCAGGAACAGGGCGTACCAGGCTGGATAGACTCACTGGAGGCTGGGTACGTGGAGCAGGCACAGGATATACTGGACTGTGGAGGCGCACTGGAGATCTCGAGTGTAGAGCTGGCACAACCCATCCTGGCTGGATGCTTACTTTCACCCGGGAAAACGCAGGGCGCGGGCACAGGGCGCACTGGGCTGTGAATACGCACTGGTGACAGTGCGCAGCGCCGGTGCAGGATATCCTTGACCGAGAAGGCAAACTGGAGACCAGGAGCGCTGAGCTGGCACCACCCTTCCTGGCTGAATGCTCAACCTAGCTCGGCAAATGCGGGGCGCGGGCACAGATCGCACCTGGCTGTGAATGCGCACTGGTGGCACAGTGCGCATCACCACATAACACGGTGCTTGCTTCTTCACTCGCTCCCCATGGTAAGCATGGGGAGTTGGCTCAGGTCTCCACCCTGGCCAGGACCAGCTTCCTCTAATTGGAGATCATCCCAAACAAAACCAACATAGAAATACAAAACTAGAACATGAACATAGAAATACAAAACATAGAAAAACACCCCCTGTCACGCCCTGACCTCCTCTACCATAGAAAATAACATCTTGCTATGGTCAGGACGTGACAACATGGCTATATTTAGGGAGTGGAAAATAACATGGCTATATATAGGGAGTGGAAAATAACATGGCTATATATATGGAGTAGAAAATAAAATGGCTATATACAGTGAGAAGAAAATAACATGGCTATATACAGGGAGTAGAAAATAACATGGCTATATATCGGAAGTGGAAAATAACATGGCTATATATAGGGAGTGGAAAATAACATGGCTATATATATGGAGTACAAAATAAAATGGCTATATACAGTGAGAAGAAAATAACATGGCTATATACAGGGAGTAGAAAATAACATGGCTATATATCGGAAGTGGAAAATAACATGGCTATATATAGGGAGTGTAAAATAACATGGCTATATATAGGGAGTGGAAAATAACATGGCTATATTTAGGGAGCAGATAATAACATGGCTATATATTGGGAGTAGAAAATAAAATGGCTATATATAGGGAGTAGAACATATCTTGGCTATATATAGGGAGTATTCGTTCCATTCCAGCCATTATTATGAGCCGCCCTCCCCTCAGCAACCTCCACTGATGTGTGCGTGTGTGTGTTTGGGTGTTGGGGAGTCACTGTAAGTATCTGTGAGTGTGTGTGTAGAGTCCAGTATGAGTACATACTAAGTGCAAAAGAGTTAGCGCAAAAAAGGGTCAATGCAGGTTGTCCGGGTAGCCATTTGATTAGCTATTTAGCAGTCTTGTTTAGAAATCTTATGGCTTGGGGGAGGAAGCTGTTCAGAGTCCTGTTGGTTCCAGACTTGGTGCACTGGTACCGCTTGCCCTGCGGTAGCAGAGAGCAGCACTCATCTGCCGTGCTTGAGCTGATTTCCAAATAGTGTTGGTCAGGGTTGTTACTCTGTTCCTAGTCCACCTCTTATTACTTGGTGTGTGTGCGTGTGCACATGCGTGTCTGCTTCTGTGTCTGTGTATGTTTTGAGAGATGTGTACAATATTAACAAAGGTCTGGTGAAGATATTGTCAGCCCCTGTCTGTCTACAGCTCCTCACCAGCCCACCAGAGCATCATATGCTGCAGTAGATCTTTCCTTTTCATCCACCGTTTTACCATTAATGACACGTATTGGTTGTCAACTGGTGCAATGAAATCGGAACCTAGGATCTGAGTTCTACAAATTTGACTACACGCTAATGAGGCCTTAGTGGGTGAAAAAGAGCAACGCTACATATTTCCCTTATTAGTTTAAAATCCACTTCTTATAAAGTCATTTGATCACTGTAATTTGCTAGATTGTTTCTTATAGAGTCATTTGATAACTGTAATTTGCTAGATTGTTGTCTCTTTGGGCAATTTGCACATCAAAAATGTGGATACTCTTGTTGGTTTGCTTTGTTTAACATGGTAATTGACTAACTTAGACCTGAGGTTCATTTGTAGTGTGCTGTTTCCTCCTCTTATCTGTGTCTCCTACCTAAACCGCAATGTATGGTATCAGAGCAGCACTCTACTGTGCTGTGCTGTGTTGTGAGGTGATACATTCACTGAGCTTTGGGAATCTGTGTTTTCTCAGTTTCTATTTATAATGTGCACGTGTACAACCAACTGAGGCAGACTGCATAATATCTCTTTAGCAACAGGCGTCATGTCTCTGAGACTGTAGGCTAATTATGGACATTGGAGTATTTAGGCAATTTTAAAAAGGAGAACATTTTGGGAACACAAACATCTGTCATCTCCCAGCTGATGGCCATGGGGTAAGTTGAGCCAATGACCACCATACCCCAGACAAATTATGATGACATTTAGTCCGTTTTATGCATAATATGCATAGTATTTTTGCAATGTGTCATGCATATGAACTCAAGATAGTGCCTTTTTATTGTTATAGAGCAGACATCATCATTCCCTGTGTATAGAAACATAATACAAGCAGTGGTCTATCCCCCCTTGTGGTTCTTGAGAGAGCAGCCAAGGAAGTGAAAAAAGGGAAGAAGTCAATTCGAGCATCAGCAAGGGACAAAGAAAATACTGAAGGACACTGAAGACTCTGCTGAGAAAAACCTGCATAGACCAGCATACGTTGTGTTTTCGCAGGTGACCAGCCTTCGCTGTGTTTTTGCTTGTGACCAGCCTTCATTGTGTTTTGGACACTGGTGACCAGTATAAGCATAAGCAGCATATGCTTGTCACCTGCAAAACCAGCATCAAGTCACATTATGCTGGCTTGCAAAGTCATGTCTATTACTATTGGAATCTAGCCTGATTGAGGATATCCAATGATTTGAACTTTTATTCACCCACAATCTACTGAATGGCACACATACACAATCCAAATATTTGTATGAACATAACAAGATTCAACAACTGAGACATGAACTGAACAAGTTCCACAGACATGTGACTAACAGAAATTGAATAATGTGTCCATGAACAAAGGGGGGGGGGGGGGGGGGGGTCAAAATCAAAAGTAACAGTCAGTATCTGGTGTGGCCACCAGCTGCATTAAGTACTGCAGTGCATCTCCTCATGGACTGCACCAGATTTGCCAGTTCTTACTGTGAGATGTTACCCCACTCTTCCACCAAGGTACCTGCAAGTTCCCAGACATTTCTGGGGGGAATGGCCCTAGCCCTCACCCTCCGATCCAACAGGTCCCAGACGTGCTCAATGGGATTGAGTTCGGGGCTCTTCGCTGGCCATGGCAGAACACTGACATTCATGTGTTGCAGGAAATCACACACAGAACGAGCAGTATGGCTGGTGGCATTGTCATGTTGGAGGGTCATGTCAGGATGAGTCTGCAGGAAGGGTAACACATGAGGGAGGAGAATGTCTTCCCTGTAACGCACAGCGTTGAGATTGCCTGCAATGACAACAAGCTCAGTCCGATGATGCTGTGACACATTGCCCCAGGCCATGACAGACCCTTCACCTCCAAATCGATCCCTCTCCAGGGTACAGGACTCGGTGTAACGCTCATTCCTACCGTCTGTAAGCTTTTAGTGTCTTATCGACCGTTCCACAGGTGCATGTTCATTAATTGTTCATGGTTCATGGTTCATTGAACAAGCATGGGAAACAGTGTTTAAGCCCTTTACAATGAAGATCTGTGAAATTATTTGGATTTTTACAAATAATCTTTGAAAGACAGGGTCCTGAAAAAGGGCCATTTATTTTTTGCTGCGTTTACAACATACCACACTCCTGTCACGTCCGGACCAGTAATAGGGGTTATTTGTATTGTAGTTTGGTCAGGATGTGGCAGAGGGTATTTGTTTTATGTAGTTCGGGGTGGTGGTTTGCTTAGAAGGGTGTTTGATTTATTATTTCCGGGTTTTGGGTTATGTTCTATGTTCTTTGTATTTCTATGTTCTCTCTAGTTTAATATTTCTATGTTAGGTATTGGGTGTTAGACTCTCAATTGGAGGCAGGGGTTTGTAGTTGCCTTTGATTGAGAGTCCTATATATAGGTATGTGTTTTGTTTGTGTTTTGTGGGAGATTGGTCTGTGTATAGCCTTGTGCCTTACCAGCATGTGAATAGTCGGCGTGGTTTTCTTTGTGTATGTGTTTATTTTGGTTCTCCTTCTTGTCCGATTATAATAAAGAAGATGAGTGCACATTTACCCGCTGCATTTTGGTCTATATCCGACAACCGTTACAACTCCCCATTCCATGAATTCAACTTTTACTTTCTAGCACCATCACCCACTTACTCCAAGGTGTAAAAACATATCCTGTCCCTACGCTCAATTTACCCCATACCCGGGTTAAGTTGTGCCAAGAGACCACTTTTTTTTGGACAAGCTATGTTTTCAGAACTGTTATGTTTACATGAATTCTGATTAGTTCCAGGGATACACAACATCATGAAATATATTTAGGTATCTTTGTTAGAACGTGTAGAAGCAATCAGTTAGAAATAATTCTATTTTTCCCTTTATGTAGTGATGCTGAATGTAACAAATGGCTCAACTTACCCCACTCTCCCCTACTCCCCTATTGTGCTAAGTTGCTGTTTAGAAGTAAACTAATTGACTGGTCATGACATTCTTCATAATTATTAGCTTTCAGCATTGATGTCTTAAAGTAAACAAATTAGCTGGTCATCCTTGATTCTGACATTTCTCAGATGGTTTCACAGAGTTAGTATAAGGCATTTCCTGACTTTCCCTGTGTGTACATGACATGTTTACCAATTTGTACTATGGCCCTTTCTATGTCTGGACTTAGTATTGATTTGCTAGATTTTCCATCCAACACGGCAGCAATGAAGCCCTGACCTATAGGCTCAACAAATTTTAACATGATACAGTAGGAAAGATATTTGAAAGGGCGATTGGAAAATGAGGATAAATGTCACATAAGTTTTTGTCTCCCATCAATTCACTAAATAGATTTGTATCAATATGCCAGATAAATGATCAGCCTCCAGCTCTTGAAGTTGCATTGGAGAAATGTATGTATTTTGTTTTGTATATCTCTAATGTAAAGCCCCCCCCCCCCGCCCCCCCCCAAAAAAAGTAGGCTACCATAATGCCAGATCGTGATGCGCATGTTCAAATACATTTTTACCTTTCCAAATGATTAGATCACCTGTGAAAAAAATACCAATTTTTTTATGAACTGCAAAAAATGAGCGTGGAGCAGAATGAAGTTCTCTCCCCACTATTTATTGTTTCTGCAGTGCAGATTCACCATCTTCAGAGAATTATTTTGTAACTTATTTGCAGATAATCATTGATTGAAGTTCAAAAAGCAATAGCGGCAGTATACAAAGCATGGAGTCGATGCGGTTCGTTTCCCAACATTCACCACGACGTTCGCGAACGGCCCATCACTAGTCTACACTTCACAGCTAGTCAAGATAGAGAAAGACCAGCTCCCTCAGCAGCATCAGTTTCCATTCCTTCTTCAAAGTGCAAGCTGATGTGCTTCTGTTTACGATGATTGAGAACACAGCTCTATATGGAGCTCAGAGGACATGCACTGTATGGGTTAGCTCAACACAATTACTACCCACCAGGATACAATAGCGCTGAAGCAATCACGGGGTGGTATGGTGGGAGGGAAGGGAGGTTGGAGGGGGATGGAACACACAGCAGAGACATGTCAGATGTTGTGGTGGTAGTTGATTGAATGAACCCATGGTGACCAGATTCAGACCTAACCTCTAAAACATGATCACGACATACTGCAGAGGTGGGACCAAGTCACTATTATTCAAAGTCACAAGGTCCGAGTCTCAAGTAGAGTCCCAAGTAGAACGGGGTGAAGACTCGAGTCAAGTCCAAGTAGGGCATTCTAAGAGCAAGTCGAGTCGAGTCACAAGTTAAGCAAAACAAAATATCTATACATGCAACGACTTGTTCAACCACAAATCTTTGTCTACTTATCGAGGCTACAGGACAGCCCTTTTCATTATTTTGTTTACAACTTATTTTTATCTGCCTATGTAATTGTAAAATAGGGACCTTGTAGCAGTCATAAGGGCATCAAATCAGCAGAAGGCAAGGCAGGTTGACGTGCTCAGAGTGTAGATTTACAGGTATTGGTGATCCAATGGTAAAAGCACCATATCATACAAAATAATATTTAGATTTACCAAATATACACATGCAATAGCCCAAAAGGAAATAGCCTCTGTATCAGGTCTTATCTGTCCAATCTGAAAAACCAAATGGAATCTGTCTAACAGGAGCTCAAACAGGTAGGTCTACATAATAAGCACTTGGGCCCCCAGGACCATACAATTACCCTATTGGCAATTACATCATCCAATAAACTGGTTCTACAATATAAAAGGCAATTTCAACCTCCATTGTTACATTGGTACATTGTTTTTAATCAGACTTAATGATTATTAATGATATTCCAACACCACGTATACATGGAACAATCATTTTATATTATTCAACATTCTGACTCCAAAGCGTGGAGCGCAAGCCACTTAACCTATTTCTATGCGAAGTAAGGCGCACACGCTCCTATTATGCACAGCTAAAATGGCAGAGACAACGGAACTCCGACATAACCCGGGAAATATGAACAAAGGAAACCATTGACTTAAATAAACATAACGTCTACCTCATGACTCTTGCGAATGTTCATATGCACTATAAACATTGCTCCCACTCAGAGCACGGTAAGAAATGGTTGGCTTCAAAATGAAAATGTACTGTCGGCCTATCAAACATGAAACAGAAATGTCTACGTGTTCCAATAAAAAGTAAGGTAATGGAATGATGAAACGCTAGCAATTATTGTAGTATTAGATGGAATATAGATTTACCACATAGGACCAATACTTTTAAATGTGTGAAAGCAACAGCAAATATTTCAAGGAGAAAAAAAAGCAGTCTTCGCTGGCGGGAGTTTGGAGAGCGCAAGTGAAGTGCTCTTGGTGTGTCTTCGTCACAGTAATATTTGATTTTAACAACAAATTCCAAATGAAAGCTTCATAAGTAAATGGTCAATATCAAGCAATTGTTGCCCCATTACTGGTTAGCTTACAAAGAAAACAGTTAATATTCTTGATCACCACATTTTTGGGGAGCTGCATATTTATTTATCATGGCAATCCTCTTTCCCTACAATTTCACGTTTGCACTACACCAGATCCTATAGCTGTACAGCAAACCAGCAATCTGTTCGTTAGCTCACCCGACCTGTGTTGATTGACAGTTTGCTGGTCCAATCAGAGTGTCCCGAGTGTGCGTTTCACGAGTCGATCTGTTGCATTTTTTATTTTGCAAAAGCGATGCTGCGGCTACTGTCTCGGCTGCATGTAGCTTAATCCACTTAGACTCGATGGCACAAAACGAATGATAAAACATTACAAAACCTGGACAGATAATTTCTAGTTCTCAGTCTCAAGTCAAAGTCGAGTCTCGAGTCTTGAGGCTCCAAGTCCAAGTCAAATCTCAAGTTATTCAAATTTGTGATTGAAGTCAAGACTTGAGTCCAAGTCACCAGTCCACAACTCTGAGATACTGTACTGCTGTATCCTTCCACTGTCTACAGTTCCTACACCAAACAGGACCCTTTGTTCAAATCGCAATAGAAAAGTGGACCTGCTTATCATACACTACATGATCAAAAGTACTGTATGTGGACACCTGCTCGTTGAACATCTCATTCCAAAATCATGGGCATTAATATGGAGTTGGTCCCCCTTGCTGCTATAACAGCCTCCACTCTTCTGGGAAGAGTGGAACATTGCTGCGGGGACTTGCTTCCATTCAGCCACAAGAGCATTTGTGAGGTCGAGTGTTGGTGTTGGGCGATTAGGCCTGGCTCACAGTTGGTGTTCCAATTAATCCCAAAGGTGTTTGATGGGGTTGATGTCAGGGCTCTGTGCAGGCCAGTCAAGTTCTTCCACACCAATCTTGAAAAACTATTTCTGTTTGGACCTCGCTTTGTGCACGGGGGCACTAGAACTAAGGGGCCTAGCCCGAACCATGAAAACAGCCCTAGACCATTATTCCTCCTCCACCAAACTTTACAGTTGGCACTCTACTTTGGGACAGGTAGCGTTCTCCTGGCATCCGCCAAACCCAGATTCATCCATCGGACTGCCAGATAGTGAAGCGTGATTCATCACTCCAGAGAACGCGTTTCCACTGCTCCAGAGTCCAATGGCGGCGAGCTTTACACCACTCCAGCTCACACTTGGCATTGCGCATGGTGATCTTAGGCTTGTGTGCGGCTGCTCGGATATGGAAACCCATTTCATGAAGCTCCCGACAAATAGTTCTGGTGCTGACGTTGCTTCCAGAAGCAGTCTGGAACTCGGTAAGGAGTGTTGCAACAGAGGACAGATGATTTTTACACACTACGCGCTTCAGCACTCGGCGGTTAGCTTGAGTGGCCTACCACTTCATGGCTGAGCTATTGTTGCACGGGGCAGCTCTAGCAGGGCCGAAATTTGACGTATTGACTTGTTGGAAGGTAGCATCCTATGATGTAGTTATATCCTTGAGCTGTTTTTGTCTATCAATGTTATGTATTATGTCATGTTTCATGTTTTTGAAAGTCAGTGAGCTCCTAAGTAAGGCCATTCTACTGCCAATATTTGTCTACGGAGATTGCATGTCTGTGTGCTCAATTGTATACACCTGTCAGCAATGGGTGTGGCTGAAATAGCTGAATCCACTAATTTGAAAGGGTGTCCACATACTTTGTGTATATATAGTGTATGTGGGGTGAATAATAATGACCATAGTGACCATGGTTATAGCGCAGGTGTTACGGCTTGGTAATCGTGGAGGAGGAATGAGGCGCAGGAAGCAGCGAACACAGGGTAGTGGTGTTTTTAATATACACTCACACAAAAAACAAATGTTCCCACACACAGGGGAGAAAATACATACGGCGTCCAACAACGTCGACACGAACATAAGCCGTCTAACAAGAAACAATCATTAATCCCGCACGAACAGCAGCGGGCCAGCTAAACTAAATAGCCCCTCTAATGGCTAATTGACCACAGGTGTCACAAAATAAAAACAGGGAAAAGCAAAAGGGAATCGGTGGCAGCTAATAGGCCGGTGACGACGACCGCCGAGCGCCACCCGAGCAGGAGGGGGCGCCACTGTCGGTGGGAATCGTGACAGTACCTCCCTCGTGACGCGCGGCCCCCGCAGCGCGCCGACACCGGCCTCGAGGTCGACCCGGAGGGCGAGGCGCAGGGCGATCCGGACGGAGGTGGTGGAACTCCCTCAACATAGATGGGTCCAGGACGTCCGCCGCCGGCACCCAGCACCTCTCCTCCGGGCCGTACCCCTCCCAGTCCACGAGGTACTGTAGGCCCCTCGCCCGGCGTCTCGAGTCCAGAATGGCCCGTACGCTGTACGCCGGGGACCCCCCGATGTCCAGAGGGGGCGGAGGGACCTCCGGCACCTCATCTTCGTGAAGGGGACCAGCTACCACTGGCCTGAGGAGAGACACATGAAACGAGGGGTTAATACGGTAATAGGAAGGGAGTTGCAACCGATAACACACCTCGTTTATCCTCCTCAGGACTTTGAAGGGCCCCACACACTGCGGCCCCAGCTTCCGGCAGGGCACGCGGAGGGGCAGGTTCCGGGTCGAGAGCCAGACCCTGTCTCCCGGTGCGAACACGGGCGCCTCACTGCGGTGGCGGTCAGCACTCCTCTTCTGCCGCGCACTGGCCTCCTTTAGTGAGTCCTGGACGGCTCTCCAGGTCTCCTTGGAGTGCTGGACCCAGTCCTCCACCGCAGGAGCCTCGGTCTGACTCCGGTGCCATGGTTCCAGGACCGGCTGGTAACCTAACACACACTGAAAGGGTGATATGTTAGTAGAGGAGTGGCGAAGTGAGGTCTGGGCTAACTCTGCCCAGGGAATATACCTTGCCCACTCCCCTGGCCGGTCCTGGCAATACGACCTCAGGAACCTGCCCACCTCCTGGTTCACCCTCTCCGCCTGCCCATTGCTCTCGGGGTGATAACCGGAGGTCAAACTGACCGAGACCCCCAGCCGCTCCATAAACGCTCTCCAGACCCTGGATGTGAACTGGGAACCTCGATCAGAGACAATGTCCTCCGGCACCCCGTAGTGCCGGAAGACGTGGGTAAATAGGGCCTCCGCAGTCTGCAGGGCCGTAGGGAGACCGGGCAATGGGAGGAGACGGCAGGACTTAGAGAACCGATCCACAACCACCAGAATCGCCGTGTTCCCCTGAGAGGGGGGAAGATCTGTCAGGAAGTCAATGGACAGGTGCAACCATGGTCATTGTGGAACGGGGAGGGGCTGTAACTTCCCTCTTGGTAGATGCCTAGGAGCCTTACTCTGGGCACACACCGAACAGGAAGAGACATAGGACCTCACGTCCTTAGCTAAGGTGGGCCACCAGTACTTCCCCCTTAGACTCCCCACTGTCCTCGCCTCACCAGCATGACCCGCAGTAGGTAGCGTGTGCGCCCACCGAATCAAACGATCACGAACACCGAGCGGCACATACATGCGCCCCACGGGCACCTGCGCAGGCGCAGGTTCCAACACGAGTGCCCGCTCGATGTCCGCGTCCACCTCCCATACCACAGGTGCCACCAGCCTAGACGCTGGAATGATGGGAGTTGGATCGATGGGCCGGTCCTCCGTGTCATAGAGACGGGACTGCGCGTCGGCCTTAGTATTCAGGGAACCCGGTCTATAGGAGATGGTAAACCTAAACCGGGCGAAGAACATGGCCCACCTCGCCTGACGTGGATTCAGTCTCCTCGCTGCCCGGATGTACTCCAGGTTTCGGTGGTCGGTCCAGATGAGAAAGGGGTGTTTAGCCCCCTCAAGCCAGTGCCGCCACACCCTCAAAGCTTTAACCACTGCTAGCAACTCCCTGTCCCCCACATCGTAGTTACGCTCCGCCGAACTGAGCTTCTTCGAAAAGAAAGCGCAGGGGCGGAGTTTCAATAGCGTACCCGAGCGCTGTGATAGCACGGCACCCACCCCAGCCTCGGATGCGTCCACCTCCACTACGAACGCTAAAGACGGGTCCGGGTGCGCCAACACGGGTGCGTCGGTGAACAGCGTCTTCAACTTCTTGAAGGCTCCGTCCGCCTCCGTCGACCATCGCAAACGCACCGGCCCCCCCTTCAGCAGTGAGGTAATGGGAGCCGCTACCTGGCCAAAACCCCGGATAAACCTCCGGTAGTAATTGGAAAAGCCTAAAAACCGCTGCACCTCCTTCATCGTGGTTGGAGTCGGCCAATTACGCACGGCCTTAACGCGGTCACACTCCATCACCACCCCCGTGGTGGAAATGCGATAACCCAGTAAGGAGACGGCTCGTTTGGAAAACTCACACTTCTCAGCCTTAACGTATAGGTCATGCTCCAGCAGTCTACCAAGCACCTTGCGCACCAGGGACACATGCGCGGAGCGGGTGGCGGAATATATCAGAATGTCATCGATATAGACAATCACGCCCTGCCCGTGCAGGTCCCTGAGAATCTCATCAACAAAGGATTGAAAGACGGCTGGAGCATTTTTCAACTCATACGGCATGACGAGGTACTCATAATGGCCTGATGTGGTACTAAAGGTGGTTTTCCACTCGTCTCCCTTCTTGATACGCACCAGATTATACGCGCTCCTGAGATCCAGTTTTGTGAAGAACTGTGCTCCGTGAAATGATTCCACCGCCGTAGTGATGAGAGGTAGTGGGTAACTAAACCCCACCGTAATAGCGTTTAGACCTCGGTAATCAATGCACGGACGCAGACCTCCCTCCTTTTTCTTCACAAAAAAGAAACTCGAGGAAGCGGGTGAGATGGAGGGCTGAATGTACCCCTGTCCCAGGGATTCCGTGACATATGTCTCCATAGCCGCCGTCTCCTCCTGTGACTAGGGGTACACGTGACTCCTGGGAAGCGCAGCGTTAACCTGGAGAGCTATCGCACAATCCCCCTGTCGATGAGGTGGTAATTTAGTCGCCCTCATTTTACAAAAAGCGATCGCCAAATCGACGTATTCAGGGAGAATGCGCACGGTGGACACCTGGTCTGGACACTCCACCGACATGGCACCTATGGAAACTCCTAGACACCTACCTGAACACTCCTCTGACCACCCCTGGAGAACCCCCTGTTTCCACGAAATACGGGGATTGTGACCAGCCAGCCAGGGGACCCCCAGCACCACCGGAAACGCAGGCGAATCAATATGGAAAAAACTAATGCGTTCCTTATGATTCCCCTGCGTTTCCATGTCCAGTGGCACCGTAGACTCCCTGACTAGCCCTGACCCTAATGGTCGGCTATCTACGGAGTGCACGGGGAAAGGGGAATCTATCGGCACCCGCGGAATGCCCAGCTTAATGGCAAGTCCACGGTCCATAAAATTCCCAGCTGCGCCTGAATCGACTAGCGCCCTATGCTGGGAAGAGGGAAAAAATTTAGTAAACAAAACAGGTAAAAACACATGACCAACAGGGGGTTCTGGGTGAATCTGGTGCTGACTCACCTGAGGTGACCGAGAAGTGTTCTGCCTACCATCTCGACTCCCAGACTGGCTCCTCCAGCACCGGTCGGCCGTGTGTCCTCTCCGACCACAGCTGGTGCAGGAGGAGCGGCCCCCCCTACCTCCATAGGGGTAGGGGCGGGGGTGCACGGGGGTGGAACGGGCAGGACCCTCTCCGAACGCCCGCGGGCAGCCAGCAAATTGTCCAGTCGTATGGACATATCTATCAGCTCGTCCAGGGACAGAGCTGTGTCCCGACAGGCCAGCTCCCTGCGGACGTCCGCCTGGAGACTGCAGCGGTAGTGGTCTATGAGGGCCCTTTCGTTCCACCCCGCCCCAGCAGCCAAGGTCCTGAAGTCCAGCGCGAAGTCCTGGGCACTCCTCGTCTCCTGCCTGAGGTGGAACAGCCATTCACCCGCCGCTCTTCCTTCCGGAGGGTGGTCGAACACGGCCCGAAAGCGGCGGGTGAACTCCGGGTAGTGGTCCCTCGCCGAGTCTGGACCGTTCCAGACCGCATTAGCCCACTCCAGAGCTCGGCCCGTCAGGCAGGAAACGAGGGCACTCACGCTCTCCTCCCCCGTGGGAGCAGGTCTGACGGTGGCCAGGTACAGCTCAAGCTCGAGCAAAAACCCCTGGCACCCAGCCGCCGCCCCATCGTACTCCCTCGGGAGCGCCAGACGAAGCGCGCCAGAGCCAGACGTCATGGGAGGCGAAGATGGCTGTATCGGGGGAGGTGGAGGTGGAGAGAGGATACCACTTCTCTCCCATCTGTCCATCCTCTCCATCATCTGGTCCATTGCCGATCCAATGCGATGGAGGACTGTCGTGTGGTGGAGTACGCGTTCCTCCGGTGAGGGCAGAGGAGTGGCCACTGCTCCCGCTGATTTCATGCCTTCTATCGTGGTGCGGGATTCTGTTACGGCTTGGTAATCGTGGAGGAGGAATGAGGCGCAGGAAGCAGCGAACACAGGGTAGTGGTGTTTTTAATATACACTCACACAAAAAAACAAATGTTCCCACACACAGGGGAGAAAATACATACGGCGTCCAACAACGTCGACACGAACATAAGCCGTCTAACAAGAAACAATCATTAATCCCGCACGAACAGGAGCGGGCCAGCTAAACTAAATAGCCCCTCTAATGGCTAATTGACCACAGGTGTCACAAAATAAAAACAGGGAAAAGCAAAAGGGAAACGGTGGCAGCTAATAGGCCGGTGACGACGACCGCCGAGCGCCACCCGAGCAGGAGGGGTCGCCACCGTCAGTGGGAATCGTGACAGCAGGTTAGCGTTTTTTGTCATAAATCTTGTTCTGGAGGCAGCTCTGCAGAATGGTCACTAGCTGCCACAGCCACAAAGTCATAAAATCTGACCCAAACCTTAATCATCATGCTAAACCTGATGCATAACCCTAACCTTATAATTAAGACCCAAAAGCTAATTTCTGTTTTTATGAATTTTTACAATATGGAAAATGCTGACTTTGCATCTGTCCTTTCTAGGGGAAATTGCTAAATTCTGCCCCCAGGACAAGACTCATCCCAATAAATATAAACCGTTTATTAAAGGTGTAGATGTTGTTTTCTGCATTCCGTGCCCTGTACCTGAAGAAATGGATGGTTGCAGGGGAATAATGCCTGATTGTGAGAAATGGTTTAAGAACAATATTTCTTAAAGGCCCAGTGCACGGAATGCAGCAAACAACATCTGCAGCTTTAACCTGTTATGGCTAGGGGGCAGTATTTTCACGGACGGATAAAAAACGTACCCGATTTAATCTGATTAGTACTCCTGCCCAGAAACTAGAACATGCATATAATTATTAGCTTTGGATAAAAAACACTCCAAAGTTTCTAAAACTGTTTGAATGGTGTTTGTGAGTATAACAGAACTCATTTGGCAGGCCAAAACCTGAGAAGATTCTGTACAGGAAGTACCCTGTCTGACCATTTCTTGGCCTTGTTGATTATCTCTATCTATTACAGGGGATCTCTGCTCTTACGTGACACTTTCTACGTCTCACATGGACTCTCAGAAGGCGGCAAAATGCTGAATCGTGGCTTTGCAGGCTCTGGCTGAAACAAAGTAGCGCGTTTGGATAGTGGCTGGTTACAGTACTGTGAGACTCAGGCTCGTGCCCGCGTCGACCGAAAGCTTTGTTTTCTTTCCTCTGTTTAGCTAAACGGAGATTCCCGGTCGGAATATTATCGCTTTTTTACGAGAAAAATGGTATAAAAATGGATTTTAAACAGCGGTTGACATGCTTCGAAGTACGGTAATGGAATATTTAGAAATCTTTTGTCACGAATTGCGCCATGCGCACGACCCTGATTTACCATTTCGGATAGTGTCTTGGAACGCACGAACAAATCGCCGCAATTTGGATATAACGATGGATTATTTTGGACCAAACCAACATTTGTTATTGAAGTAGCAGTCCTGGGAGTGCATTCTGACGAAGACAACAAAGGTAATGAAACTTTTGTAATAGTAAATCGGAGTTTGATCAGGGCTAAACTTGGTTGGTGTCTAAATGGCTAGCTGTGATGGCTGGGCTATCTACTGAGAATATTGCAAAATGTGCTTTCACCGAAAAGCTATTTTAAAATCGGACATATCGAGTGCATAGAGGAGTTCTGTATCTATAATTCTTAAAATGATTGTTATGTTTTTTGTGAACGTTTATCGTGAGTAATTTAGTAAATTCACCGGATGTTTGCTGGGGGTATGCTAGTTCTGAACGTCACATGCTAATGTAAAAAAGCTGTTTTTTGATATAAATATGAACTTGATTGAACAAAACATGCATGTATTGTATAACATAATGTCCTAGGGTTGTCATCTGATGAAGATCATCAAAGGTTAGTGCTGCATTTAGCTGTGGTTTTGTTTTTTGTGACATTATATGCTAGCTTGAAAAATGGGTGTCTGATTATTTCTGGCTGGGTACTCTGCTGACATAATCTAATGTTTTGCTTTCGTTGTAAAGCCTTTTTGAAATCGGACGGTGTGGTTAGATTAACGAGAGTCTTGTCTTTAAAATGCTGTAAAATAGTCATATGTTTGAAAAATGGAAGTTTTCGGATTTTAGAGGAATTTGTATTTCGCGCCACGCCCATCATTGGATATTGGAGCAGGTGTTCCGTTAGCGGAACGTCTAGATGTAAGAGGTTAATCGAAGGTCGATGTTTATTGGGATGAGTCTTGTCCTGGAGGCAGAATTGAGCGATTAGGTATTCAAACCAGCAACCTTTCAGTTATTTGCCCAACGCTCTAACCTCAAGGCTACCTGTTGCCACTGACATCACATGGTTAAAAGACCAATAACAAAGAGAGTTCCAAACTGCTCTGCCAATAACAGCTAGTTTTCCCGTTTTCCCGTCCCCACTCAGACCACTCCCAGACAGTCCTAGCAAAATTATTGCTTGAA
This sequence comes from Salmo salar, assembly GCF_965601325.2. NCBI lineage: Eukaryota > Metazoa > Chordata > Actinopteri > Salmoniformes > Salmonidae > Salmo > Salmo salar. The sequence continues at coordinate 13,590,730 of NC_138306.1, read as the reverse complement.
AAATATTTTTGGGGTAAAAAGCAATTTTTGTTCATTTTATTGGACATCTCTTATAGTAAGGTATTTGTTATCCTCAAATAATTGGATATTGGTATAAAAACGTCTACATTATGCATCTAAAGTATAAATGAACCACACGGCTTTTCTCTTTCCTCTTCTGTATTATTAAACTATGTATGCTGAATAATTAGCATATTCAAAAATGATTACCATCAGACAATATTCAATAGAAATGCTTAAAGTTATTTTTAACCGTGACTACTCAAATCATGGTCAAAAACAGCAATTTCTCTTAGCTTATTGTTATTTTAGTGAATCTATGAAGTAATCAACCACCTACTTATGACTTATTAACTGTTTCAAAAACAGGGAATTTTGTGCCCGAATGGGCTTTGTTTAGAGATTTGCTAAACTAACACTAACACTACTAACACTAAAGAGTTAGCCGGTTGTTAGGACTTTTTGTTAGCATGGACCTTTTGAAATGCAGAAAGAAAATATAGAAACACTTTAGTTGAAGTCAGGTCAGAACGTTAACAGGAACTCCAACAACACCAGAGTTGAAGCTCATCTACATGTCCATGAGGTATGGGGTCTGGCAGCCTACCCATAATGCAGCCATTATCGCTCCAAAGGCTGAGTGTTTGAAGATTACTGGTATAAGGGCACAAGGCTAGACCCAGATGCAGACACAGGAGGCAGATGGTTAGAGTCCAAGATGTTTATTAACAATCCAAAAGGGGTAGGCAAGAGAATGGTCGTGGACAGGCAAAAGGTCAAAACCAGTTCAGAGGTACAGAATGGCAGGCAGGCTCGAGGTCAGGGCAGGCAGAATGGTCAGGCAGGCGTGAATGGAGTCCAGAAAAACAGGCAAAGGTCAAAACCGGGAGGACTAGTAAAAGAGAATAGAAAAGCAGAAGCACGGGAAAGACACGCTGGTTGACTTGAACATGCAAGACGAACTGACACAGAAAGACAGGAAACACAGGGATAAATACACCAGGGAAAATAAGTAACACCTGGAGGGGTTGGAGGCAATCACAAGGACAGGTGAAACAGATCAGGGCGTGCCAACTGGAGAATGTCGAGCACATAGGGGCCGATTTAAGCGTGCGTAAATAGAAAGTAATTCCCTTTTTATGCACTTTTCTCTCTATGCGTATTCTGACCTTGAAAATGCTATTCACCCGCTATTCGTTTGGGGTGGAGATGAAATAAATAAAGATGTGGCGGAGGTGTGTCTACAGATACACTGTATTCTGACCTTGACTTAATTCCCTAATATTTCACCACCTTTACACGCAAGGAAACCGTGAATAAGGTCTAGCAAACCTACCGGTTCCAAGTGGAAAAAGCATCTACTTTAACACCATTCTCCATGCACTATAATTTACAAATTAATAAGAGCTATTGATAAGAGTTAGGTAAATGAGTAATCCGTTTGATCAAGGGAATTGTAAATATAAATTACACTTGTTTTAGATCTATTATACCTTATAATCACTGGAGACAAATTTAAAACCAGTCATATGGCAGCAAACTGAAGCATATCAACCAGTGGCGACGCATCATATTTAGCATAATAAAACATTAACATTTTTAGTTTTGCATGTTATTTTGACATTAATATATGTCACATATCAGTTTGCGTTCTAGAGTTAAGGCAGCTCCAAAATGTAGGTGTTTCAGCCTAGCTCAGTGCTCTCTGTGGTGGTGGGTCAGCCAGAGGAAAATACGGAGTGTAGGGGCTGGTAATGTTCTCTAGTCGTGCCGTGATTGGCTCAGTGGTCTGTCATTCACGGGTAGAGCTTGAAAATGCAAGCCCCTTGCGTGCTGCCATCCAAGAAGGCTCAAGGTCATTGGCCACAGATAAAATGACATCAAATCACATTATATCTACCTTAGCTTTGATTGGGCTGATCATGTCAACATCATACTTTCAAAATCTTAGCAAGCTAGACAAGCAGTCATCATCATGCATCAAGTCGGCAATCTACTGGCAAATCCTTTTCAATCCTTGTCATATGAGTAGAAATGATAGATAAAACGTATCGGTGCTCATCAGGCAATGGACATAAACATTACACAACAAGCTAGAAAACACAAATTCAACAATGAGTGCTAAGGTGCCACTGCAGCCCCGGGTTCGATCCCAGGCTGTGTCACAGCCGGCCGTGACCCGGAAGACCCATGAGACTGTGCACAATTTGCCCAGCATCGTCCCGGTTAGGGGATGTCCTTGTCTCGTCATACTCAAGTGACTCCTTCCGGCTGGCAGTGTTTCCTCCGACACATTGGTGTGGCTGGCTTCCGGGTTAAGCGAGCAGTGTGTCAAGAAGCAGTGCGGTTTGGCTCTCGACCTTGGCTGAGTCCGTAGGGGAATTGCAGCGATGAGACAAGATCTTAACTACCAATTGGATATCACTAAAAATGGGGAAATGCCATGGACCAGAAAAGTTTGAATACATTGGCCATGGTGTCAATCCAGCATGACTTCTGCTGTGTACAAAACAACTGGAAACTTGGATCTGGGAAATGTCAGACTTCAGTGAGTTCAAGACAACTGGGAACTCGGATTAAACTAGCTCCAACTGGAAAATATGGAAAATAATTTTGAAAGGACATCCAACTCTGAATTCCAAGTCTGGATTTCGGGCCTCTTTTCTAGAGCCCACAAGAAGGACTGCCCCACTTCCTGTTCCAAGTGAGACCAGCACAACAAAGGGAGTCCAAAAATGTATTTTATGCTGCTACATGAATGATGTAATATGCCAGGGATATTTGTATACTGTAGCTAAGAAAGTAGTACTAAGTGTACAGTATGTTGTGTAGTAAGCTGTTAGTAGCCCATGTACCTCACCCTAATACTTTGGTACCTTTCCCCCTCATAATTTATCCATACTGTTCTGACTTGGTGGTGCACATATATAGCCTGTTTTAGAGAAATGTAATAATCGAATATTGTAAGAGCTTTCATTGTCTGCTTATATGCCCCCTTTAATTATTCTACAGTTCTGACTTGGTGTGCTGGGAGAATACTGTAAGAACGGCCCATGTTCTGTACATTTCAAAAGTGCTGAACAAATATTTATATTGACTACTTCCATCCTAGCTCACTCATTAATGTCTTAATCGAAATTACGGATTGCCACTTATACGCTCGTCGTTCCCTTATGCCATAATTTCTACATTTTAATTGTCAGTAGAAACCACATTTGTTTAAGCAATTGCCATATCAGCTATGTTTTTAAAAAGGCATGTAAATGAGGCTGAATGAACTGTTTTTATGCCAGACAAGGCTCCGCTGATGGCCAGGTGTAGCAGTGGTAAGGATTCACTCCATGGTGCTGAAAAGAAAGCTCTGCTGTTGGGACAGCTTTATATAGGCCCTAACAGTTTGTGGGCACCATTTGTTACCATTATAATGCAGTGAATGTATTGTTTAGTGTTGAGTTGTGTAGTGGCTTTGCTGGCATGCATCTACAAATAATGTGGGGAGTTTTACATGCTAAAATCGCCACTGCATATATATATATATGTAGGCATGTAGGCTAAATAAATCATTATGGAGCGCAGACCAAGCCGTAACAGTTTGAACCTAACGCATGGAGCAATACTTGGCCGTGTCATCAAACAGTTACATGGTTGGTGCAGGCAATAGATGAGGGTATAGAAAACTATTATACACTATTCTTCCGAATATAATTATATGTACACTAGTCTTCCAACATTACCATGGGTTGAAGAACGGGATGTGCCAAGTTTCAGAATGAATCAAACCACTGTTTTCTTTCTGCGTGCATAAAGGCCTGTTTTTTTTTTTATTATTCATGAATACTTTGCAAAACCTAAATAATCTACAAGATCAGAGATTTTTAAATCTACCAATTGGGAAACAGTGAGGAATATGCATATATTTAAGTGTCTTTCTTTCATTAATCCCTGATATTCTTAACCTGTTTTCTCGATGTATTTGTAGACACAATTCTAACTAAAAGGTACAATGTATTTAAAAGGATGGCTTAAGATAAGTGCACTGAAAACACTATTGAATGAAAACTCCACAAGAAAATCTGTTGGCCAGCGAGTGGGAGGGTTTACAGCGGTTGAATTCAATTTATTCAGAGCGTGCAAAGTTGCCACACCCGCAGTGTGTTACACGACTGAATAAGGTAAGTGTAAATACCAAATACTGAGAAGTGCTTAGGAAAGGCATACATTCCTAAGTTGGAATCGACCCCTTAGTGAATTTCTGAAGTAAAATACCTGCTTATGACTTATTGAAAGTTCCAAAAACAGGGGATTTTATGAATGAATTGGCTTTGTTTAGAAATTTGCAAAACTAACACTAACACTACTTAAACTAATGAGTTGGCCGGTTGTTAGGACTTTTTTTTTGCATGGACCTTTCGAAATGCTGAAAGAAAATATAGAACCACTTTTGTTGTTAACAAAACATATGAAGTCAGGTCAGAATGTAAACGGGAACCACAACAACACCAGAGTTTAAGCTCATCTACAGTGCATTCGGAAAGTATTCAGACCCCTTGACTTTTTCCACATTTTGTTACTTTAATGCCTTATAGTAAAATGGATTATATTGTTTTCCCCCTCATTAATCTACACACAATACCCCATAATGTCAAAGCAAAAACAGTTTTTTTGAAATGTTTGCAAATGTATAATACAAAAAACCCAGAAACATCAAATTTACATAAGTATTCAGACCCTTTACTCAGTACATTGTTAAAGCACCATTGGCAGCGATTACAGCCTCGAGTCTGCTTGGGTATGACGCAACAAGCTTGGCACACCTGTATTTGGGGAGTTTCTCCCATTCTTCTCTGCAGATCCTCTCAAGCTCTGTCAGGTTGGATGGGGAGTGTCGCTGCACAGCTATTTTCAGGTCTCTCCAGAGATGTTCAATCTGGTTCAAATCCGGGTTCTGGCTGGGCCACTCAAGCACATTCAGAGACTTGTCCTGAAGCCACTCCTGCGTTGTCTTGGTTGTGTGCTTAAAAAATGACTAAATGTAAATGCTTAGGGTTGTTGTCATGTTGGAAGGTCTGATGTCCTGAGTGCTCTGGAGCAAGTTTTCATCAAGGATCTCGATGGTACTTTGCTCCGTTCATCTTTCTCTCAATCCTGACTAGTCTCAAAGTCCCTTCCGCTAAAAAACATTGCCCCTGTGACAACAATTTTGGACCCGCTTGTGGCCCCCCTAAATGTGGAGTATGAAATAATTTTTACATAAGAAATTTTTGCTATCGTTCTTTTTTTACATCCGTTATTAGACAGTGGCAACGCGGAACACTAATGATTATGAACATGGTCTTTTTCCTGCTAATGCCTGCAATGCAGTGAAGAAAACGATATGACAACAATAACGTCTAATGTCACTGGCCCCTCTAACAGTACAACTGGCCCCAGCTTGGCACCCCCAGTTGAAATGGTCTAGAACCGCCACTGTTCCCCAGATCTGTGCCTCGACACAATCCTGTCTCTGAGCTCTACAGATAATTCCTTCAACCTCATGGCTTGGTTTTTGCTCAGACATGCACTGTCTACTATAGACAGGTGTGTGCCATTCCAAATCATGTCCAATCAATTGAATTTAGCACAGGTGGACTCCAATCAAGTTATAGCAACATCTCAAGGATGATCAATGGAAACAGGATGCACCTGAGCTCAATTTCGAGTCTTATAGCAAAGGGTCTGAATACTTACAGTTGAAGTCGAAAGTTTACATACACCTTAGCCAAATACACTTAAACTCAGTTTTTCACAATTCCTGATATTTAATCCTAGTAAAAATTCCCTGTCTTAGGTCAGTTAGGATCACCACTTTATTTTATGAATGTTAAATGTATAATAGTTAATAGTCAATGTATAAATAATAGTAAAGAGAATTATTTATTTCAGCTTTATTTCTTTCATCACATTTCCATTGGGTCAGAAGTTTACATACGCTCAATTAGTATTTGGTAGCATTGCCTTTAAATTGTTTAACTTCGGTCAAACATTTCGGGTAGCCTTCCACAAGCTTCCCACAATAAGTTGGGTGAATTTTGGCCCATTCCTGCTGACAGAGCTGGTGTAACTGAGTCAGGTTTGTAGGCCTCCTTGCTTGCACACATTTTTCAGTTCTGCCCACAAGGTTTCTATAGGATTGAGGTCAGGGCTTTGTGCTAGCCACTCCAATACCTTGACTTTGTTGTCCTTAAGCCATTTTGCCACAACTTTGTAAGTATGCTTGGGGTCATTGTCCATTTGGAAGACCCATTTGTGACCAAGCTTTAACTTCCTGACTGATGTCTTGAGATGTTGCTTCAACATATCCACATAATATTCCTTCCTCATGATGGCATCTATTTTGTGAAGTGCACCAGTCCCTCCTGCAGCAAAGCATCCCCACAACATGATGTTGCCACCCCCGTGCTTCACGGTTGGGATGGTGTTCTTCGGCTTGCAAGCCTCCCCCTTTATCCTCTGAACATAACGATGGTCATTATGGCCAAACAGTTACATTTTTGTTTCATCAGACCAGAGGACATTTCTCCAAAAAGTATGATCTTTGTCCCCGTGTGCAGTTGCGAACCATAGTCTGGCTTTTTTATGGCGGTTTTGGAGCAGTGGCTTCTTCCTTGCTGAGCGGCCTTTCAGGTTATGTTGATAAAGGACTCATTTTACTGCGGAAATAGATACTTTTGTACCTGTTTCCTCCAGCATCTTCGCAAGGTCCTTTGCTGTTGTTCTGGGATTGATTTGCACTTTTCGCACCAAAGTACGGTCATCTCTAGGAGATAGAACGCGTCTCCTTCCTGAGCGGTATGACAGCTGCGTGGTCCCATGGTGTTTATACTTGCATACTATTGTTTGTACAGATGAACGTGGTACCTTCAGGCGTTTGGAAATTGCTCCAAAGGATGAACCAGACTTGTGGAGGTCTACAATATTTTTTCTGAGGTCTTGGCTGATTTCTTTTGATTTTCCCATGATGTCAAGCAAAGAGGCACTGAGTTTGAAGGTAGGCCTTGAAATACATCCACAGGTACACCTCCAATTGACTCAAATGATGTCATTTAGCCTATCAGAAGCTTCTAAAGCCATGACATAATTTTCTGGAATTTTCCAAGCTGTTTAAAGGCACAGTCAACTTAGTGTATGTAAACATCTGACCCACTGGAATTGTGATACATTGAATTGTAAATGAAATAATCTGTCACCATGTATGAGAGCACAAGCTGTTCCCGACGACTGTGTGATCTTGCTCTCCGTAGCCAATGTGAGTAAGACAATTAAAGAGGTTAACATTCGGAAGGCCGCAGAGCCAGACAGAATACCAGGACGCGTACTCCGAGCATTCGCTGACCAAGTGTCTTTGCTGATATTTTCAACCTATCGCTGACCAGAAATGTAATACCATCTTGTTTCAAGCAGGCCAACATTGTCCCCGTGCCCAAGAACACCAAGGTAATCTGTCTAAATGACTATCACCCCAGAGCACTCACATCTATAGCCATGAAATGTTTTGAAAAGCTGGTTTATGGCTCACATCTACACTATCAGAAACCCTGGAACCATTCCAACGCCCCAACAGATCCACCGATGATGCAATCTCTATTGCACTCCACACTGCCCTCATCCACCTGGACAAAAAGGAATACCTATGTAAGAATGCTATTCATTGACTAGAGCTCAGCATTCAACACCATAGTCCTCTCCAAGCTCACCACCAAGCTTAGGACCGTGATACTGAACACTTCCCTCTGCAACTGGATCATGGACTTCCTGACGGCCATCCCCAGACAGTGAGGGTAGGCAACAACACATCCTCCACACTGATCATCAACATGGGGGCCCCTCATGGATGTGTGCTTAGTCCCCTCCTATACTCCCTGTTCACCCCCATGCACGACTCCAACGCCATCATTATGTTTGCTGTAAACACAACGGTGGTAGGATGAGCCTATAGGGAGGTCAGAGATCTGGCAGTGTGGTGCCAGGACAACAACCTCTCCCTCAACGTCATCAAGACAAAGGAGCTGATCGTGGACTGCAGGAAATTAAAGGGCAAACACACCCCCATCCACATTGATGGGGCTGTAGTGGAGCAGGTCGAGAGATTCAAGTTCCTCAGTGTCCACATCATTGGAGGCTCCTGGGGGAGAACGGCTCATAATAATGTCTGGAATGGAGTGAATGGAATTGTATCAAAAACATAGTTTTCATGGGTTTTCTACCATTCCATCCATTCCATTCCAGCCATTATTATGAGCTGTTCTCACAAAAGGAACCTCCACTGGTCCACATCACTAGGAATTAACATGGTTCACACACCCACACAGTTGTGAAGAGGGCACGACAGCACCTCTACCCTTTCAGGGCGTTGAAAAGATTTTTCATGGGCCCTCAGATCCTAAAAAATGTCTACAGCTGCACCATTGAGAGGATCTTGACTGGCTCCATCACCGCTTGGTATGGCAACTGCAAGGCACCCGACCTCAAGGTGCTACAGAAGGTGGTGAGTATGGCCCAGTACATCACTGGGGCTGGCTGAGCTCCTTGCGATTCAGGACCTCTGTACCAGACAGTGTCAGAGGAAGGCCCAGAAAATGTTCAGAGTCCAGCCATCCAAGCCATAGACTGTTCTCTCTGCTATCGCACGGCAAGCGGTACCAGTGCACCAAGTGTGGAACCTACCCGGACTACCTGCATTGACCCTTTTTTGCACTAAATCTCTTGCACTGACACACAAACTGGACTCTACCTACACAATCACACACACATACGCCCACACACACATAACATGCGCACACATGCATTCTGACACCACACACACATGCTGCTGCTGCTGTCTATTATCTATCCTGTTGCATAGTCACTTTACCCTTTCCTATATGTACATTGCTATAGTACCTCGACTACCTTGTACCCCTGCACATCGACTCAGTACTGGTACTCTCTGTATATAGCCATGTTATTTTGACTCTTTATTGTTATTAGTTATTCACTGTGTTCCTTGTGTCACTATTTATATTCTATATTTAATTTTTTATCTTTAACTCTGCATTGTTGGAAAGGGACCCGCAAGTAAGCATTTCACTGTTAGTCTTACACCTGTTGTTTACGACGCATCTGACAAGTAAAATGAGATTTTTGGTGCTCGGCAATCCATCTCGGCGGATGCCTCCCCCCCCCCCCCCCCCACCACCATAGATATTTAATATCTGTGTCAGCAAGTGTCTCTCCCACAATTCATAGTAAATCTTTCATGAGTGTACAATGTAGGCCTCTGTATTTGTTACCATGGCTACAGTGGCTGGCTTTAACACTACCCAGTCAATCAACTCAGTGGCCATTACGGCTAAGACCAATTTATAAATACACATTGTATGCTTACCTTATTGAAAAACAAGTGTGTTCTTCCCCTTTTGAAATTCAAGAAAGGAATGCAATTGTTAATTTCTCTCTATGGTTTGACATTGAATGGAAATGAAAAATAAACCTTTTGTGATGAAGAAAGTCAAATGAGAGATTGTTTTTTAAAGTCCATCTGCTATTGGTTCTCTTAAATCTATCACAGCCCTGGTTAAACCTGTGGTTGAGCAGTAACTGAGGCACAGGGCTGATTTGACAGTGGCAGAAGAACATTTATAAATAAATTGTGCTCTTTCTCTCCCTGTTGGTTGATCTCATACAGTGCAGCTGGGAGGTAGCTCATCTCTCGAACCCTGGAGCTGGGTACTCACTGTCAAAGTCAATGACTATCTCATTGAGAGCAATATGAAACAATGGCTTTTACAATAACATACAAGCGCTGTATGATTGAGCTAGGTCATTTCAGACAAGTGGCTAAGCTGCAAGGTCCTTCTTCCTCTCTCAATTTCCTTTTCACGGTCTCCACCTAGTGGATTCATACTGTGCCTACAGTCAAGGCAGACATTGAAAGTACAGTACATGCTCTGTCAAAAGAAAGTGTGATGAGCAAAAAGACATTCAGAATTATTTCTCACATGTACTTTTATTGTAAAGGTGATTTATTCCAAAATATGGTGTGATATGGTATAGAGGCAAAAAAAGAAAGAGAGAGGACAGAAAAAATAAGAGTGAGAACATCTAAATATGAGTTTGGCAAGTCTTGGCTGACATTTTTATCAAAATACACAAAAAGAACACAATATCTAATGATGCACACAATCGCTGCCCTCTCAATGAGGCATCTCTATGTTTAAGCCTCTACATGTTTTACAATGGAATAAAAAGTCACAACAGATTCTTGTCTTGAAAAGAATAATCTATTTGAGGCATACAAAAACCTGGAATGATTGTTCACCTGTGCTTTGTTTTGGAACATAATTGTCAAATTAACAAACTAACCACAGGATACAATATTTTTTATAAATTACTTGGTTGGTATTTTCATTTAATAACGTTTCATTACAATCAACACTTATTTTCGAAAAAGTCTTACTTTGTATACAGAGCTACTTTGTACAAACTGTATGGAGTATTGTGGTTCAACCAATGGGGTTATTATGCCCAAATCAACAGGGCAGTGATGTTTGGAGACCTGCCTTAATGATACAGGAATGCTGGAGTGACCCGGATAAAAACATTTGGGGCAGGAAAAAAATGCAAAAAGCTAATTCCTTGTGATGCCCTAGGCTAGGGGCCTGGACTAATGCGGCTCTTTCTAAGATTTGCAACTGCCCTTTTAAACATGGTGATCATCATAATCTGGCCACAGTTTGAAGTCTAGGGCCACAACCAGTGAAGTGAAGTCTTCTGACTAAGAAACGTTAGACATGCAAGAGTGTCATCACTGCTAGCTAGTGAAGCCAATACAACGGTAGTATAAAGACAAAAATAACATTGTAAAAAAACGTGTTGTATTGTGTGTGGTTGTGAAGTTGTGGTGTACTGTATAGTGTTGGTTACATAGTAATACATAGGCCTGCTGAGTGATGAGGCTACTAGAAGACTAATGACTGACGCTGGTCTCGTCCTCAGCCCAGTGATCCACTAAATGCTTACAGTAATGGCGTCTCTGGAGAATCTCTTATCTCCATCCAACACACAGGTGGATTGTCTCCACCACACTGACTGCCTACCTTGGCTAAATCAACACTGACTGAGTCTGCTTCTCCTTCCTCCCCCCAACCCTAACAGAGTGCATCGTATAATATCACAGAGAAACACAGATAAACAGCAGCGCCCCCTAGCAGGGATGGACTTTACAGGCGCGGATCTCCTTCCTGTCCTTGCAGCTGGTGACCTGTGCCGGGGTGTTCTTGGCTCTCTTCTTCACCATCATGAAGCGCTCCTGGATCCCCCCGCCGCAGTGTTTGGTACAGTCTGTCCAACTGGACCAGGGCCTCATCTTGCAACCTGTGGGAACAAGTCAATGACATAAGAGAGGAGGGTTTCAGATTACATTCTTTAGTTTGCCAAATCCATCCCGTTTAGTAATATCCTAATTGAATATGACATATCAGTTAAAGATGCACTACGCAGAAATCATTCCGCCATTTCCTGGTTGCTAAAATTCGAATAGTTCGCCTAATTTCAGTTTATGTGAAAAAACAAGCAAATATAGTGTACAGCAGGGTTTCCAAAAGTCGGTCCAAAATGGAAAGTAATGTTGCAGATAAAGTCTGAAGACCTGCAGCACTATACTGAGAGTGTTGACGTTTCAAAAAAATGTGTGTGTTTTCTTTTTGCTTTTGTTCATATTTTATCCAAGCCCTGGCTCTGCAGAACGAGCATGAGGAAGTGTATCGCTGGTTGGGGTAAGTTGCTCCAAACCAAGTGAAATCGCCAAAAAAGTGTCTGAACTCTTCTAAAACATGCAATTTACATCCACAATACAGATTTGATTCAAATAAAGTGAACTTCAACTTCAACGTGAGTGATCACAAGTGAGACCTATCAAATGTGCAATGTTCAAGCCTCCATTGCATGACCAATCATCATCATCACTCGTAACAGATTGATCTGTCATAAACTGACAGTGTAAGAACAAGGAGTCCCTGTCCAGCCTCCATTTCCCATTATTACTGATTATGCATGGTAAGTGGTGGGGGTAATGCTGCCTAGCAACCCTAGAGGATATACCACGGTGGGGGTATTTGTCACTGTCTACAGCTCATTGGCCCCAGGTTAAAGAGGCCTGTCTCTGTTGGGAGGCAGCAGTCCAAAGCCCACCCTGACTAGTCGGCCTCTACCTGCTTGGATCATCAGGACGACCATCTGTGAGCTGGACCAGTCACTGTATCACCCTGACAGGGCTGATCAGCATTGAGTGTAGCCACTCTAACACAGCCATCGCTCTGCGCCCGGCTGGCAAGGCAGAGAGGGAGGGAGGAGGGGGCAGAGTTGATCCTCTCAAGCCTTGGGCGGGGCGATTGAGAGTGGGCTGCATGGGCCCCTTGACCCTTGACTGAGAAATGTCTATTTACATTCGAGGGACAACCGATACCTCAGCGGGACTCATGGAGAATTAATGAGTGACTGTGAAATCATCGTCAATGACTTGCCCTATAAATGTTTTGCCCTTTATATTTGGGATATAAAGGATACATCAAGGTGGTGTATAAATCATGAATCAAGCATGGCTTGACAATGACATTAATCAAAATGTGGAACACGGCTGAAAGAGTTAATGACAATAATAGAGGTGATGAAGATGGTCTTGATGAAGATGATGATAATGATGAAGACAGTGATGAAGATGATAATAACAAAGGTATATACAGTGGCTTGCGAATGCATTCACCCTCCTTGGCATTTTTCCTATTTTGTTGCATTACAATCTGGAATGTAAATAGATTTTTGGGGGGTTTGTATCATTTGATTTACACAACATGCCTACCACTTTGAAGATGCAAAATATATTTTTTTCTTGTGAAACAAACAAGAAATTAGACCAAAAAACAGAAAACTTGAGCAAGCACAACTATTCACCCCCCCCCCCCCTTTCAGTAATTACAGCTGCAAGTCTCTTGGGGTATGTCTCTATAAGCTTGGCACATCTGGTCACTTAGATTTTTGCCCATTCTTCAAAGCAAAACTGCTCCAGCTCCTTCAAGTTGGATGGGTTCCTGCTGGTGTACAGCAATCTTTAAGTCATACCACAGATTCTCAATTGGATTGAGGTCTTGGCTTTGACTAGGCCATTCCAAGACATTTAAATGTTTCCCCTTAAACCACTCGATTGTTGCTTTAGCAGTATGCTTCGGGTCATTGTCCTGCTGGAAGGTGAAGCTCCGTCCCAGTCTCAAATCTCTGGAAGACTGAAACAGATTTCCATCAAGAATTTTCCTGTATTTAGCGCCATCCATCATTCCTTTAATTCTGACCAGTTTCTAAGTCCCTGCTGATGAAAAACATCCCCACAGCATGATGCTGCCACCACCATGCTTCACTGTGGGGAAGGTGTTCTCGGGGTGATGAGAGGTGTTGGGTTTGCACCAGACATAGCGTTTTCCTTGATGGCCAAAAGTACCTTCTTTCATATGTTTGGGGAGTCTCCCACATGCCTTTTGGCAAACACCAAATGTGTTTGCTTATTTTTTCTTTAAGCAATGGCTTTTTGCTGGCCACTCTTCCGTAAAGCCCAGCTCTATGGAGTGTACAGCTTAAAGTGGTCCTATGGACAGATACCCCAAGCTCCTTGGTCTTCATGGTGCCGCTTGCTTGGTGGTGCCCCTTGCTTAGTGGTGTTCCAGACTCTGGGGCCTTTCAGAACAGGTGTATATATACTGAGATCATGTGACAGATCATGTGACACTTAGATTGCGCACAGGTGGACTTTATTTAACTAATTATGTGACTTATGAAGGTAATTGGTTGCACCAGATCTTATTTAGGGGCTTCATAGCAAAGCCGGTGAATACAAATACACACACCACTTAATTTCTTAGACTTTTTTGAAACAAGTTATTTTTTTCATTTCACTTCACCAATTTTGACTATCTTGTGTATGTCCATTACATGAAATCCAAATAAAAATCAATTTAAATTACAGCTTGTAATGCAACAAAACAGGAAAAACGCCAAGGGGGATGAATACATTTGCAAGGCACTGTATACAGTGTCTATGCCATAAAGGTGACGATGATGACTGACCTGGCTGTTCCTCCACTGCTGCATCTCGTTCTTGCTGTTTGCCCCTTCTCTTCTCTTTCCCTCCGCCCACCTCTCCCCCCCGCCGTCTCTTCCTCTCCTCACTGGCCCTGGAGCCCCTTTTGCACTTCCTGATCTTACACTTCTTCCTCTGGACCGTCTCGGGGCAAGGCTCCCCTCCAAACTGGGGCTCCAGCTTCACCATGCGCGTCCTGATGGTGTGTCCTTTACCGCAGGACTTATTACACTCAGACCACTCCGTCCACTCTGATACCATGCAGTCCGTAGCTGGGGAGAGATATGAAATGGTTTGGGGGGGGGGGGGGTATTGAAAGGTTTTGTGAAAAGTTACTTGCTAATGTCTCTAGAAAACTATTTCTCGTTTCAATAATTCTTTCCATAATCCATTTTCACATTTGACTGCATCATTCATGGAATAATACGATTGTGTATTTTTGCGGAACATTTGTTATTACTTTGCAGGGAACAATTGTGTATTCGTTGCAGAACATTTGTTTTTTACTTTGCAAGGAACCCGGTTAGAATATAAATCATGGAGCTCCAGTTTAAATGTCAAAGTACAAGGAGACGGAAGATGTCAAATCCTCCATGACGGAAATCTGTCTGGTGTCTGATTTCCACTATGTCTGTCTGTGAGCCTAAGTCTCAACACCTTTTTGGCAACACACAGGCTATTGTTATGCAAAACAAACCACAGGAGTCAGCTATACAACACAGAAAGATCTGGGACCAGGCTCTGACAGTGCTAAAAAAAAACATATGAATGTAAAATATTACGCACAAAGTTGGGCACTAGTTTCTAGTGGTCACACTGTGTTTTGGCGTTGATGGTAGTGGTAAACAGCATGGCAACATCTGATGGTGACACTTACGACACTCGGGCTGCATACACCGCTCCACCTGTTCCAGCTCCTCAGTACACTCCCCCAAGTCTGGAGACTTGAGCATGCGCTGGCGTGTACGCACTCCCTTCCCGCATGTCACACTGCAGTCGCTCCAGTCGGACCACGGAGACAGCATACACGGAATAGAGTCTGCAGGGATAGATAGACCAAGCATGGGGGGACTGTCAGTCTGCACACATAATACATAATAATGTCCCCTGCTCTTCAGATCAACTGCTGTTCGGTAGTTTCAACATACAACATTCATTTACGCTACCTTCAACTGCTGTTTTTTTCATACGTGGGACTTAAAATGATCTCATTGGGTGAATATACAGAGTGTACAAAAGATTAAGGACACCTTCCTAATATTGAGTCTCCCCTCCCCCTTTTGCCCTCAGAACAGCCTCAATTCTTCAGGGAATGGACTCTACAAGCGTTCCACAGGGATGCTGGCCCATTTTGATGCCAATGCTTCACTGGATGTCCTTTGGGTGGTGGACCATTCTTGATACACACGGGGAAACTTTTGAACATGAAAAACCCAGCAGCGTTGCAGTTCTTGACACAAACCGGTGTGCCTGGCAGCTACTACCATAGTCCGCTTAAAGGCACTTCAATCTTTTGTCTTGCCCATTCACCCTCTGAATGGCACACATACACAATCTCTCTCTCTATTGTCTCAAGGCTTAAAAAAATTGTGTTAACCGGTCTCCACCTCTTCATCTACACTGATTGAAGTGGTTTTAACAAGTGACATCAATAAGGGATCATACTGTAGCTTTCACCTGGATTCACCTGGTCAGTGTATGTCATGGAAAGAGCAGGTGTCCTTAACGTTTTGTACACTGAGTGTATTCTCATGCATTCTCTCTTCTGAGATATTCTGTCAATTTTAGTGTGTACCTAGCCTGTTGGATCTAGATACATAAAAACTACAGATGCCCCTTGGCAGATGGCTGAACACGGCTGCCTGTCACAGTGCTTTTAGATGGAGTGTCTCTGGCCTGCAGCCCGGGACCTGGGGGATGAGGCAGGTGTTGAGTGGGTGTGGGGGGGCGTTACTCACGGCACTCGGGCATCATGCATTTCTCCACCTCTGCCACCTCCACTTTGCACATGGAACCATCGGAGGGGGGCATCTTCAACATGCGCTCACGCTGCTTCATGCCCAGCCCACAGGTGGCGCTGCAGGGAACCCACTCACCCCACTCCGTCACCACACAGCTACTGGGGGCTGACGGAAGGGACAGGGACAGATAAACGCTCATACAATGGGATGGTTCTTTTGTTATGGCAGCTTGCGATTACTGTTATTAACATTACTTGAGAAACTTGGATTCATTAACACACTGACTGAATAAGCCTGTTGGCATATAGCAGCTGCTCAAAGGAAGTGTACCTCAAAAGAACAGAAAGGCCCGCACACTGAATATGCTCACAGTTACCACCTTTATTGACAATGTTTCGATTCAGAAGGATCTTAATTAGGTCAAACGGAGTGAGCGCTCACATCCAAAAATATTTCCACATTTCACCTCACATGACCATTATGTACATGGCTATACAAAGGGCACTAACCATTCATCACAGAGGTACATACGGTGATAAAGGATCAGGTTCATACAAATAGGGCCGAGTTAAAACCTAGGCAACAGTAAAAAAGATTATGTTGGAAGCTGTTAGAATGCCGGCCCACGTGACCATTATGCGCAGGTGTGTCTATTACACATAGTTAGAAGATGATCAACATAGGATTTGTGGTTGTTTTCATGTCCTGTTCTAGATTACTTTGACTATACATCATCACGCCATCATATTATAGACTAAACATCATATCGTAGTCTTTAAAGCTACAATCTTATGTTGAAACAAAAACAAATGAACACCCCGCCTCTGTTTTGGTAAAAAGCTGAGGGGGGGCCTGGAGAAATGTAACCACTCTCAAGTTGACCGACAGACCAATTGATGCAAGGACTGACCATCCATAATATACAAATTATAGCTTTAAGCATGTTTTTAGGCTATTCAGTGTTTGTTTACAGTTACGTTGTTTACAAACATTGGAGTAAAACTAGCTTATATTTTGGGTTCTGATGGGGTATGACAGTTGAACTAAGCTCATGAGACAAATAAGCAGGGTTGGGGAGTAACGGATTACATGCCTCCACTGATATCTACATAGCGCATTGATGTGAATCACACTGCTGCTCTCTCATTTAGCTATTTGCGGATAGTGGTTGTTGTGGATGGCTGTTCACAAATCTAAGTTTGTATTTCAACCCAATAATGGTTGAATTCAAGAAGTTTAAACTGCCTGCCTATCAATAAAAACATTTTAAACCAGTGGACAGCCAGTGAAAAATGTGCTCTTGCAACAGCTGCATAGTGTGGATCCCAGCATATGGAATAAAAGTGAGGCTTTTATTGCTCAATTTAATTCATGCTGATAAAACTAAAAAATCCATAGGCCTAATGGACACATGCTCAAACTCGCACACTTTTGATAGACTTAAAAGGGGCAATCTGTAGTTGCTACATTCATTTTTGCTTATAAATTATATATATTAATGTAAAGATATAATTTATTCCTATTATTGTATGTAGTAGAAAGCGATGGGTTACAAGAAGTCTACATAACCAACAAATAAAGTAAATTGAACATCCATATATGACCAGCTATGTAAACTTCAACATAGATTTATCCTGCAATAGATGCCGTTCAATTGGTAACCTACATTTTTGTCTTCTTCTAATGCCTCTTAAGGGGAAAGTCATCTAAAAGTAACCGAATGTAATCAGATTAAGTTACTGAGTTTGGGTAATCCAAAAGTTACGTTACTGATTCGAATTTTGGACAGGTAACGAGCAACGGATTATATTTAGAAAGTAACCTACCCAATCCTGGAAATAAGTTATATTCTTTAAGAATCAATGTGTATACAGTATATCATGAATTATAAGTCCAAAAATGGGAAAGGGAAAGGGGGGATACCTAGTCAGTTGTACAACTGAATGCCATCAACTGAAATGTGTCTTCCGCATTTAACCCAACCTCTCTGAATCAGAGAGGTGCGGGGGGCTGCCTTAATCGACATCCATGTCTTCGGCGCCCGGGGAACAGTTGATTAACTGCCTTGCTCAGGGGAAGAACGACAGATTTTTACCTTGTCAGCTCGGGGATTCGATCCAACAACCTTTCGGTTACTGGCCCAACGCTCTAACCACTAAATGGTGCAGCAACTAAGGATTCTAGCTTTAACACAAAAGGCCTGAACTCACAATATGATCCTAATGTCGCAAAGACTCAGAGCAACTAGTACCCCCATGTTTCAGTGAGACTCACAGCAGTCATCGTTGACCACACACTTCTCCGTCTCCTCAGTGTTCAGAGAGCAGATGGATCCATCCTCCGGGAACTGTTTGATGTAGCGCTCCCGAGACCTCATCCCCATCCCACAGGACACACTGCACGGAGACCAGCTGATCCACTCTGACATCATACAGGTAGACGCTTCTGGGAATGACGAGGCAAAGACAAAGCCTGGTTAAACCACACTGGAGGCTGTGGTCACCATTGTGTAATGGTGAGTGCAGGGTTCAGTCTGGTTTAACCAGGCTAGAGAAAACGAGCAGGGTAATTAAAAACGCCATACATGCAACAGCTCTGTCCATTCATTCCATCAATACTAGCTGACACCTCTGAATTACACCTGCACCTTCTTCTGGTAACAAGTAACACACCCGATAGTAATTGATTTAGTCCTACCTAAGCTTACTCCACTCTCTCCAATTATCTGGGAACAGAGCATGTAAATAGATTTGTTTTCATAGAGGATGGATAAACTTTGGGGAACTTTCTATGGATTTCTCTCTCGTCTGGTCCATCACACTGCCTGCCTGCAGATTGGAAGCAGCTGTGAGCGTAGTTTAATAAAGCAGAACTAAGTGGATCATTAATAAGAGCTGTAAATAAATGTGGCCCTGATGAGGCCCCCAGGGGCCACGTCCAGCTTCAGGAATATCAATCAACCACAGACGTTAACGGTGCGATACAAGAAAGGAAAGGAGTGACGTGCAGCAAGAAAAGCATACGATGCCGGTCCTATTAATCGATAGTGTGTGTTGGAGGGAAACAATAGCCTTGAACAATTCAAACACACTTATCAAGCCCTGACAAAGCTGAGATTTGGGGCACGAGTAGCGATAAAGGGAGGAATGACAAACACCTCTGCATGACTGATCATGTGCCTTTTGGCATAGTGGATTAAATTGACAACTTTGATGAGAATTGGACAAAGGACCAGTTAGTTCCTGAGAAACAAAGTTGATGTCAATCTGACTGAATAGATCAGCCTTCAGATCTGTCTTGTTTACTGGAAGAAGAAGCGTTTGTGGAATATCATATTCTTGTCTTTGGATCTTTACCTGGTTGTGGGACTTGATGAGACTCCAAAGTCCCATCTTTACATGTTGTATTTGAATGCCAGCAACAAAACGGTATTGATTGTGCATCTTACGTAGCATGTAAACCGGGAAAGGGAAAACAATGGCAACAATGTATTTTCTCGTGCTTGGCTTAGTAAATTGGAGGAGGAGCGTGACACCATTTCAACCCTAATCCCTGTTCTCATACATGGATATGCTGACTGTCTTTAGTCAATATGACATGTACACGATTACACAGGGATCGATCACCAGCTCAGCCTGCAGAGCAGCAGACAAATCTTTAGCCAACAACCTCTTCTTTATGACCTGCTTTGTTTTAAACAATAACATATAATTCACTGTCTTTTCCCAATTTTTGGAAGCTATTTTACAGCCATTGGAGATGGAACAACATGTTCTGAATGAGACAAAACAGTTGGATTTCAATTCTCACAAAAATGCATAGACGTTTCACCCAATATAGTCTAAAAAGACAGCCATTTACCAGGCAGGCAAACAACTGTATTCATGTCTAAGCTGAGGCGACTTTGTCAGCTGACTCATACCAGTGATTGAACGGTGCTATTCAAGTGCCATGCATTAGCGCTAAATGAGAAACAGGCCTGTGACACTGTCCTTAGTCCTCACCCTCCTCGCTGCAGCCAGGCCCCATGCAGGGCTTGAAGTCCTGGGTGTGAGGGCAGGGAACACTGAGGTCCAGCTGGGCCTTCAGCATCCTCTGTCTCATCCTCCGGCCCTTGTCACAGCTGGCTGAGCTGCAGGCTGACCACGGAGACCAGTTGGAGTAGATACACGTCTCTGGAGTGTCATCTGGAGGAAGAAATACTCTATTAGACAATGCATTGGCAAGTCATCTTGGTTGACAATAACTGCATTGGTGACAATGCATCTTGGTGACAATAACGGCATTGGTTAAATGTCACTATCTTGTCATATTCTAATGAGATCATGTAAATGGGGAGGGGAGTATTCAAACTCAATTTTGTTGTTTATAACCCTATATTTTCACTGCTTTAGAATGTGCTGGAGCTGTATAGGTATGGACTAATGCGCCTAACTGCCTAAAAAAGTAAATGCAAGTTCATACAGTTCAGGTCTTGCTCTAACCACAGTGTATAGTTACTGTATAGTACCCACAGTACGTGTATTGTAATGTACTAGAGACCTTCCTGTTAAGGAAACAGACAGTGTTGCCCTCAACAGAAAGAGGTTAGAGAGAACCCGGTTCAAAG
This sequence comes from Salmo salar, assembly GCF_965601325.2. Taxonomy (NCBI): domain Eukaryota; kingdom Metazoa; phylum Chordata; class Actinopteri; order Salmoniformes; family Salmonidae; genus Salmo; species Salmo salar. The sequence continues at coordinate 13,570,017 of NC_138306.1, read as the reverse complement.
GTAGAATTGGACGTTAATTGCAGAGTGTGGTTAGAAACAAACTCCACAGGTTCATTTCTCCTGCTTGCCGTGTTGATGGTGTTCAGCAGACAGACATCTGGAAGTTTAAACATGGATTCAGGCAAAGCAAGTCCAGCAGCTAGAGTGTGTGGCTTTTAAATTGAACATCCCAAATTGGTTGAGATAAAGTGCTTCCACACCTTCCTCCTTCTCCTCCTGGCCAATATCTGCCACAATATCGTCCACAGTGTCCGGGACAATATTGCACTGCTCTCCCTGTGGACAAGAAACATGATTCAACATCACAAACACTGATAAGATTCCTAATTTACCATTTAATATCACATTCTCATCGGAGACAAGGGTAAACACCCGAATATGTGTAATTTATTTTCTTGGCAATCTTCTGTAAAATGGAGGTTAGGTCAATATGACATCTGGTTGTCGGTTTAAAAGATAGATAGACTTTTTTTTATAATTCTTTGCTTCAATTGTCAGGAGACAAACACATTGTCATTTTTCTATGTGTTTTCCAAAGACTTGCTATGATCACTATGGCAATATACGCTGAGTGTACAAAACATTAGGAACACCTTCTTAATATTGAGTTGCACCTCCTTTTGCTCTCAGAACAGCCTCAAGTCATTGGGGCACAGGCTGTACAAGGTGTCGAAAGCGTTCCACAGGGATGCTGGCCGTATTGACTCCAATGCTTCCCACAGTTGTGTCAAGTTGGCTGGATGTCCTTTGGGTGGTGGACCATTCTTGATACACACGGGAAACTGTTGAGCGTGAAAGAGCGTTGCAGTTCTTGACACACTCAAACCGGTGCTCCTGGCACCTACGACCATACCTCGTTCAAAAGCACTTAAATATTTTGTCTTGACCATTCACCCTTTGAATGGCACACATACACAAATCATGTCTCAATTGTCTCGAGGCTTAAAAATCCTTCTTTAACCTGTCTCCTCCCCTTCAACTACACTGATTTAAGTGGATTTAACAAGTTATATCAATAAGGGATCATAGCTTTCACCTGGATTCACCTGGTCAGTCTACTGCCCATTCAAAGAGCTATGTATCCAAAGCAACATTACATGTATAGTGACTGTGAGGAAAGTTATGTTGCATGAACATTCACATATCTTCAGAGAGAGGGAGCAGACACAGACAAAGATAGCGGAATGAATGAGCCAGGTGCTGAAGGTACCTTTCTGGCTATCCTTTCCACCACCACCCGGGCCAAGGCTGTGATAGGGCCTCCCTCAGTGTCGTAGAAGGGACTCTGGGGGTGGTCCAGGCTGGTCAGGGGCCGGATCCTCTCCTGGGGTATCGTTGGCTTGTTGGGAGACTGGAATGGTACGAGACAGGGTGGACTATGAGTGACACAATATGGACATTGGGCTAGGAGTAAGTGTAAGATAGGGTAATATAGGTCCACGGAAGGGAGTTAGTACAACAGTACTAACAGTAATTCTAATAGGAGTTAGTATAGGTGCAGAGTTGGTATTAAAGGCCCAGTGCAGTCAAAAATATGATTTCCTATATAAACTCAGCAAAAAAGAAACGTCCCTTATTCAGGACCGTCTTTCAAAGACAATTCGTAAAAATCAAAACAACACTGTTTCCCATGCTTGTTCAATGAACCATAAACAAATAATGAACATGCACCTGTGGAACGGTCGTTAAGACACTAACAGCCTACAGACGGTAGGCAATTAAGGTCACAGGTATGAAAACTTGGGACACTAAAGAGGCCTTTCTACTGACTCTGAAAAACACCAAAAGAAAGATGCCCAGGGTCCCTGCTCATCTGCGTGAATGTGCCTTAGGCATGCTGCAAGGAGGCATGAGGACTGCAGATGTGGCCAGGGCAATAAATTGCAATGTCCGTATTATGAGACGCCTAAGACTGTGCAACAGGGAGACAAGGCGGACAGCTGATCATCCTCGCAGTGGCAGACCATGTGTAATAACACCTGCACAGGATTGGTACATCCAAACATCACACCTGCGGGACAGTACAGGATGGCAACAACAACTGCCCAAGGTACACCAAGAATGCACAATCCCTCCATCAGTGCTCAGACTGTCCGCAATAGGCTGAGAGAGGCTGGACTGAGGGCTTGTAGGCCTGTTGTAAGGCAGGTCCTCACCAGACATCACCGGCAACAATTGGCACGAACCCACCGTCGCTGGACCAGACAGGGCTGGAAAAAGTGCTCTTTACCGACGAGTCACGGTTTTGTCTCACCAGGGGTGATAGTCGAATTTGCGTTTATTGTCAAAGGAATGAGCGTTACACCAAGGCCTGTACTCTGGAGCGGAATCGATTTGGAGGTGGAGGGTCCGTCATGGTCTGGGGCGGTGTGTCACAGCATCATCGGACTGAGCTTGTTGTCATTGCAGGCAATCTCAATGCTGTGCTTTACAGGGAAGACATCATCCTCCCTCATGTGGTACCCTTCCTGCAGGCTCATCCTGACATGACCCTCCAGCATGACAATGCCACCAGCCATACTGTTCATTCTGTGCTTGATTTCCTGCAAGACAGGAATGTCAGTGTTCTGCCATGGCCAGCGAAGATCCCGGGTCTCGATCCCATTGAGCACTCCTGGGACCTGTTGGATCGGAGGGTGAGGGCTAGGGCCATTCCCCCCAGAAATGGGGGAAATGCAGGCACCTTGGTGGAAGAATGGGGTAACATCTCACAGCAAGAACTGGCAAATATGGTGCAGTCCATGAGGAGGAGATGCACTGCAGTACTTAATGCAGCTGGTGGCCACACCAGATACTGAATGTTACTTTTGATTTTAACCCCCCCTTTGTTCAGGGACACATTATTCCATTTCTGTTAGTCACATGTCTGTGGAACTTGTTCAGTTTATGTCTCAGTTGTTGAATCTTGTTATGTTCACACAAATATTTACACATGTGTAACGGCTTGTCTGTTGTGCGGCGGAAAGAAGCGCAGGAAGCAGCGAACACTGTGTGGTAATTTTAATAAACCACAAGCACAAAATAAAAGGTTTCCCAACAACAGGGAAAATACACTCGACAAGCACAGTCGAACAAAACGCAGTCGACACACAGAAAGACAATCCCGCACAATAGGGAGCGAGCCAGCTGAACTAAATAGCCCTCTTAATGACTAACTCAGGGCAGGTGAGAAAACATAAAAAAAGGGAAAAACAAAAAGGGAATCGGTGGTAGCTAATAGGCCGGTGACGACGACCGCCGAGCGCCACCCGAGCAGCAGGGGGCGCCACCGTCGGTAGGAATCGTGACAGTACCCCCCCTCCTGACGCGCGGCTCCTGCAGCGCGCCGAGGCCGACCCGGAGGATGAGGCGCAGGGCGATCCGGACGGAGGCGGTGGAACTCCTTCAACATGGATGGGTCCAAGACGTCCTCCGCCGGCACCCAGCACCTCTCCTCCGGACCGTACCCCTCCCAGTCCACGAGGTACTGCAGGCCCCCCGCCCGGCGTCTCGAGTCCAGAATGGCCCTTACGCTGTACGCCGGGGACCCCCCGATGTCCAGGGGGGGTGGAGGGACCTCCGGCATCTCATCTTCTTGTAGGGGACCAGCCACCACCGGCCTGAGGAGAGACACATGAAACGAGGGGTTAATACGGTAATAGGAAGGGAGTTGCAACCGATAACACACCTCGTTTATCCTCCTCAGGACTTTGAAGGGCCCCACACACTGCGGCCCCAGCTTCCGGCAGGGCACACGGAGGGACAGGTTCCGGGTCGAGAGCCAGACCCTGTCACCCGGTGAATACACCGGCGCCTCACTGCGGTGGCGGTCAGCACTCCTTTTCTGCCTAGCACTGGCCTCCTTTAGTGAGTCCTGTACTGCTTTCCAGGTCTCCTTGGAGTGCTGAACCCAGTCCTCCACCGCAGGAGCCTCGGTCTGGCTCCGGTGCCATGGGGCCAGGACCGGCTGGTACCCTAACACACACTGGAAGGGTGACATATTAGTAGAGGAGTGGTGAAGTGAGTTCTGGGCTAACTCTGCCCAGGGAATATACCTCGCCCACTCCCCTGGCCAGTCCCGGCAATACGACCTCAGGAACCTGCCCACCTCCTGGTTCACCCTCTCCGCCTGCCCATTGCTCTCGGGGTGATAACCGGAGGTTAAACTGACCGAGACCCCCAGCCGCTCCATAAACGCCTTCCAGACCCTGGATGTGAACTGGGAACCCCGATCAGAGACAATATCCTCCGGCACCCCGTAGTGCCGGAAGACGTGGGTAAATAGGGCCTCCGCAGTCTGCAGGGCCGTAGGGAGACCGGGCAAGGGGAGGAGACGGCAGGACTTAGAAAACCGATCCACAACCACCAGAATCGCAGTGTTCCCCTGAGAGGGGGGAAGATCTGTCAGGAAGTCGATAGACAGGTGCGACTATGGCCGTTGTGGAACGGGGAGGGGCTGTAACTTCCCTCTCGGTAAATGCCTAGGAGCCTTACTCTGGGCACACACCGAACAGGAAGAGACATATGACCTCACGTCCTTAGCCAAGGTGGGCTACCAATACTTCCCCCTTAGACTCCGCACTGTCCTCTCTACACCAGGATGACCCGCCGCAGGTAGCGTGTGCGCCCACCGAATCAACCGATCGTGAACATCGAGCGGCACATACATGCGCCCCACGGGCACCTGCGCAGGCGCAGGTTCCAACACGAGTGCCCGCTCGATGTCCGCGTCCACCTCCCACACCACTGGTGCCACCAGCCTAGACGCTGGAATGATGGGAGTTGGATCGATGGATCGGTCATCCGTGTCATACAGACGGGACAGCGCGTCGGCTTTAGTATTAAGGGAACCCGGTCTATATGAGATGGTAAACCTAAACCGGGCGAAGAACATGGCCCACCTTGCCTGACGTGGATTCAGTCTCCTCGCTGCCCAGATGTACTCCAGGTTTCGGTGGTCGGTCCAGATGAGAAAGGGGTGCTTAGCCCCCTCAAGCCAGTGTCGCCACACCCTCAAGGCTTTGACTACCGCTAGCAACTCCCTGTCCCCCACATCGTAGTTACGCTCCGCCGAACTGAGCTTCCTTGAGAAGAAAGCGCAGGGGCGGAGTTTCGGTGGCGCACCCGAGCGCTGTGATAGCACGGCACCCACCCCAGCCTCGGATGCGTCCACCTCTACTACGAACGCTAAAGACGGGTCCGGGTGCACCAACACGGGCGCACAGTGTCTTCAACTTCTTGAAGGCTCCGTTCGCCTCCGTCGACCATCTCAAACGCGCCGGCCCCCCCTTCAGCAGTGAGGTAATGGGAGCCGCTACCTGGCCAAACCCCCGGATAAACCTCCGGTAGTAGTTGGCAAAGCCCAAGAACCGCTGCACTTCCTTCACCGTGGTTGGAGTCGGCCAATTACGCACGGCCTTAACGCAGTCACACTCCATCACCACCCCCGTGGTGGAAATGCGATAACCCAGAAAGGAGACGGCTCGTTTGAAAAACTCACACTTCTCAGCCTTAACGTATAGGTCATGCTCCAGCAGTCTACCAAGCACCTTGCGCACCAGGGACACATGCGCGGAGCGGGTGGCGGAATATATCAGAATGTCATCGATATAGACAATCACGCCCTGCCCGTGCAGGTCCCTAAGAATCTCGTCAACAAAGGATTGAAAGACGGCTGGAGCATTTTTCAACCCATACGGCATGACGAGGTACTCATAATGGCCTGATGTGGTACTAAAGGCGGTTTTCCACTCATCTCCCTTCTTGATACGCACCAGGTTATACGCGCTCCTGAGATCCAATATTGTGAAGAACTGTGCTCCGTGAAATGATTCCACTGCTGTAGCGATAAGAGGTAGTGGGTAACTAAACCCCACCGTGATCGCGTTTAGACCTCTATAATCAATGCACGGACGCAGACCTCCCTCCTTTTTCTTCACAAAAAAGAAACTCGAGGAAGCGGGTGAGATGGAGGGCCGAATGTACCCCTGTCCCAAGGATTCCGTGACGTATGTCTCCATAGCCGCCGTCTCCTCTTGTGACAAGGGGTACACGTGACTCCTGGGAAGCGCAGCGTTAACCTGGAGATCTATCGCACAATCCCCTTGTCGATGAGGTGGTAATTTAGTCGCTCTCTTTTTACAAAAAGCGATCGCCAAATCAGCGTATTCAGGGGGAATGCGCACGGTGGACACCTGGTCTGGACTCTCCACCGACGTGGCACCTATGGAAACTCCTAGACACCTCCCTGAACACTCCTCCGACCACCCCTGGAGAACCCCCTGTTTCCACGAAATGAGGGGATTGTGACCAGCCAGCCAGGGGACCCCCAGCACCACCGTAAACGCAGGTGAATCAATAAGAAAAAAGTTAATGCTTTCCTTATGATTCCCCAGCGTTACCATGTCCAGCGGCACCGTAGACTCCCTGACTAGCCCTGACCCTAATGGTCGGCTATCTAAGGAGTGCACGGGGAAGGGGGAATCTATCGGCACCCGTGGAATGCCCAGCTTAATGGCAAGTCCACGGTCCATAAAGTTCCCAGCTGGGCCTGAATCGACTAGCGCCCTATACTGGGAAGAGGGACATTTTTTTGAAAATGAAACAGGCAAAAACACATGACCAACAGGGGGTTCTGGGCGAATCTGGTGCTGACTCACCTGAGGTGACCGAGAAGTGTTCTGCCTGCCTTCTCGACTCCCAGACTGGCTCCTCCAGCACCGGTCGGCCGTGTGTCCTCTCCGACCACAGCTGGTGCAGGAGGAGCCACCTCCTCCGGTGCCCCTTGGCATGGCCCCCCCTACCTCCATAGGGGTAGGGGCGGGGGTGCACGGGGGTGGAACGGGCAGGACCCTCTCCGAACGCCCACGGGTAGCCAGCAAATTGTCCAACCGTATGGACATATCAATGAGTTCGTCCAGGGATAGATTGGTGTCCCTACAGGCCAGCTCCCTGCGGACGTCCGCTCCGAGACTACACCGGTAGGGGTCTATGAGGGCCCTGTCATTCTACCCCGCGCCAGCAGCCAAGGTCCTAAACTCCAGCGGGAAGTCTTGAGCGCTCCTCGTCTCCTGCCTGAGGTGGAACAGCCGTTCACCCGCCGCTCTACCTTCAGGGGGGTGGTCGAAAACAGCCCGAAAGCGGCGGGTGAACTCTGGGTAGTGGTCCCTCGCCGAGTCTGGAGCGTTCCAGACCACATTAGCCCACTCCAAAGCTCGGCCCGTCAGGCAGGAAACGAGGGCACTCACGCTGTCCTCTCCTGTAGGAGCAGGTCTGACGGTGGCCAGTTACAACTCTAACTGGAGAAGAAACCCCTTGCACCCAGCCGCCGTCCCATCGTACTCCCTCGGGAGTGCCAGGCGAAGCGCGCCAGAGCCAGACGTCGTAGGAGATGGGTGTATCGGGGGGGGGGGGGGGGGGGGGGTGAAGGTGGAGAGAGGATACCACTCCTCTCCCATCGGTCCATCCTCTCCATCATCTGGTCCATGGCGGATCCGATGCAATGCAGGACCGATGTATTATGAAGGACACGTTCCTCCATCGAGGGTAGTGGAGTGCCCGCTGCTCCAGCTGATTCCATGCTCTTTGTGGTGCGGGATTCTGTAACGGCTTGTCTGTTGTGTGGCGGAAAGAAGCGCAGGAAGCAGCGAACACTGTGTGGTAATTTTAATAAACCACAAGCACAAAATAAAAGGTTTCCCAACAACAGGGAAAATACACTCGACAAGCACAGTCGAACAAAACGCAGTCGACACACAGAAAGACAATCCCGCACAATAGGGAGCGGGCCAGCTGAACTAAATAGCCCTCTTAATGACTAACTCAGGGCAGGTGAGAAAACATTAAAAAAGGGAAAAACAAAAAGGGAATCGGTGGTAGCTAATAGGCCGGTGACGACGACCGCCGAGCGCCACCCGAGCAGGAGGGGGCGCCACCGTCGGTAGGAATCGTGACAACATGTTAAGTTTGCTGAAAATAAACGAGGTTGACAGTGAGAGGACGTTTCATTTTTTGCTGAGTTTTATATATATATATATATATATAATATATATATACTGCTCAAAAAAATAAAGGGAACACTTAAACAACACATCCTAGATCTGAATGAAAGAAATAATCTTATTAAATACTTTTTTCTTTACATAGTTGAATGTGCTGACAACAAAATCACACAAAAATAATCAATGGAAATCCAATTTATCAACCCATGGGTTATTTTAGTGTTCCCTTTATTTTTTTGAGCAGTGTATATATATATATATATATATATATATATACACACATAGTACCAGTCAAAAGTTTGGACACACCTACTAAAATGCAAATTAATTACTTCAAAATCATACAATGTGATTTTCTGGATTTTTGTTTTAGATTCCGTCTCTCACAGTTTAAGTGTACCTATGATAAAAATTACAGACCTCTACATGCTTTGTAAATAGGAAAACCTGCAAAATCGGCAGTGTATCAAATACTTGTTCTCCCCACTGTATATCCACACTAATAATACTGTAAAATTGTGAAAACTGATCATGCCCTTTTAGTGCAAGAACTGTTTGAAAAGACTGCCTGAAAGTTTTGGTTTGGAGTTTTGGTCTTACATGGTGACATCACCTAGCAGCAAATTAGTTAAGAACAATAAGAAAGAGAGTTTCAAACCTCTCTGCCAATAACAGCACATTTTCAGTTTCCCACTCCCCACTTGGACTACTCCCAGACAGTCAAACTCTTGCTTGAGAAATTGCCTTTTCCTAAGAAGCTATTTTTTTTATTTTTTTTTACCATTTTAAGGTACTTCATTGTTACCCAGAAATGATTTGATATTGAGATTTAAAAAAACCCCGGCTTTATTGGACTTTTAAGTGTAACACAGGGCAGTATGTGCACAGGGCTGGCAGTAACTGTAACATGGGGTATAGTGTCTTAAATAAGACCTCTCAGTCTTAAAAAGCCTGAAATATCTCTTTTGTATACTTGTTGAGCAAACCTAAGATGTAAATGCGAAATCAATAGTAAACTTTGCAATGAAATCACAACATTTGGTACAGAGGTAGATAGATGTACAGTATGTACCCTGAAAATAGATTGATATGGATCCACCCCAGATTTGGCCTCTGGGGGGCGTGGCAGCCCCGGTAACTCAAAAATATCTCAAAAATGTAAATACATATTTAGGTTCCAGTCAATGTCTCTACACCAAGTCGAGAGTCTCATCTTTTAGATGAAATTTAAACTAGAGCTAAAAGTCTGATGTCACCGGCACCCATATCGCCTAAATCGACCTTATCTGTGGCCATTTTAGGTCATACCGGTATGTCAGATTAGCTCAATCGTCAAATTATCAGCCTCTGAGTACGACAGAAACACAACACTTTGAATAACAGACAAATGTTCATAACAAGTGGCTATGGATGAGATGTATCAAAATATATTTTCAAAACATTTAAAAGACGGTGTATTTTGAATATGTGGAATTTAAAGAACTTGTGTTACAAAAGGTTAATAAAATCAAAAAGGGTTACTGTTTGACAGAAAGTGTATTTTTCCATCACATCCAAAAATGACCCCTGTTGTTGCTTTTAGGGGTTGAAAACTGTATTTTGGTGCTTTTAGGCTGAAGATGAATGCACTAACTGTGAGTCGCTCTGGATAAGAGTGTCTGCTAAATGACTCAAATGTAATGTAATATGTAGTATGGGCACAGGGAAGGGAGCTAGTGAAACAGTATGGGCACAGGGCTGAGAGCGAGCACCTCGTCATGTTCAGCTGCCATCTGTTAGGGGCTTCTGTGTTTGATCTTAATATGCATAATTGATCGGCTGTGTAATATTCCTTTTATGAGTGATTTATGACGTTGTTTCCTGCTAGGTGCTTTGTGAATCACCTTTCATGCTGCCGTTCCAAAACAGTTGAAGAGAAAACTACAAAAGCTATTGAGTCCCTTTCTACTTTAACTCCAGGGAATCTAGTTTTAGTTCACTTTTGGCTGATCTATTAATTGGTGATGCAGCCAACATATGGAGTATATGAATGCATGATTCATCCGCTTTCTTCGCATAGAAAGTATAAAGGCTATTTACAGAGTGTGTATGATTATGCTATGTGTGTGGGTATGCATTGAAGTCTGGATATACTGTATCTTCAGTGTCTTTTCTGGCCTATAGATGGCAGTGTCTTTCCTTTTCTTTTCCCAGTATCTTTCAAGCCAGCAGAAAATTAACTATAAATTCCAGCGCAGGATTTGTTGGGTACATATTTACAGTGTAGCGACACAAGACTAGTCAGTGAGGCAGCCACTTGGGTAAATATGTCCGCCTCAATAAAACGACAACACAGTGCATGTGCTGTTTCATGTTTACAGTGTGTTTTCGCTGAATCTGTTTATGCGTTTTTCAGCCGAGGCTGGATGATTTGTATATTCATAAGTCAAAAATAAAAAAGCAACGCTCCTGCACTATTAATGAAAGTAGATCAACTGCTTTCGTTACAGATTTATGGCAAAATACAGAGGCCTGGTTATGGAAGTTAGAATGGCAGAAGTATTTTTACTTGATAACTGAAACCAGAGCCATTTACTACATATTGACCCCCATGTCTGGGGGCCCCAGGGCCTCACCTCGTAGGTGACCCCGTTGTCGGTGCCTGCGTCCCAAGGGATGAGGTCTTGGTCCAGCCTCTGGACCCAGCCACACTCCTTGGTGCAGAGGTCCTCTGCAGACAGCCCCACGTTCCAGTCAGGGCTGGGCCCCAGCATGCTCAGAAAGGACATGAGGTGACGTGTACGGTCCACTGAGAACTCAGCCGAGGGAGCTGCCCGCCTGAATAGACAAACAGATACAGACATGCATCGTATGCTCCTCAATGTGCAGACTGATCTGATTGATCAACACACAATGACATAATGTTAAAGACTGGTGAAGACAGCTTGGGTTTCATTTTAATGCATCACATACCACACCAATTATCTGCTTTAAGTGTTTAAATGAGCTACATACTGTCCAAACAAAAACGTATAACACGTTTCGTTCATAACAGCTCAACATATTAATAAATAATTACTTGTTTCTATTTAGAACTTAGAGAGAATAATGTTGTATCACTAGAACACAAAAAATATGTGTTCATGAGATAGATGTTACGTTGGAAATGTTAATGCTGGTGAATGTGCGTGGAGGCAAATAGACAGTTCTGTCCCAAATGGCCCCCTATTCCCTATATAGTGCACTTCTTTTAACCAGAGCCCTATAGGCCCTGGTGAAAAGTAGTGCACTATATAGGGATAGGGTGCTTTTTTGGGACTCTATTTATGTGTTAATTGCCACAACACAAATACTAAGAGGAGAATAACATCCAGTAACATCTGAATAGTTACTGACGTGTGAAGCGATACTTATATCATATTTCTCCTTGTCATGTTAATTAGGTGATAAACAACAAAACTCTGTACATTTCTGTAAAATAACACGATGTGGGAGTGTAATACTGCTCAACTAGATACAACTGATCTAATTCAAGCAGTTCCTGTGAGATGATTAAAGAAGTATGGAAACAACAACCTACACTTCGCTGTGCCTTATTTAGACTTATTCCACATGCACATCAGTCTTTTTAAACAATCTCCTTCCCTTTGAGACATCTATGTTGTTCTGATCCCCCTTTACATAAAACAAATGTATCTGACTTCTCCAAACAGCCTCATCTAAAGAGAGAAAATTGCCTGGCTTAATTGGTTGGCTGATGTTAAAATAGGTAAATGTAACGTCTTAGCATATTGGAACTGGAGGGAGTCTATAACCCTAATCACAGAAACACCCAGAGGAAACACATCTCTCATCAAAACAGGAGTCTTTCTTTTGCAAACAAAATACCTCATGAAAAATGAAAACACCCGCAGGCCAGGCAGGTAGCTATTGAATTAACGCTGGGTGATTATCTCCTCCTTAGCCTGTTTTCTATGAGAAATTCTGTTTTCATCTAAATTCTCAATGAATGATTATCAAATGATAATCTCTACAAGTAATTTCATCGTTTTTAGACAGACAACTAACATTTGAAATCCTGTGAAAAGTGAGGGTACTCTTGTACATCACAGTGTACTCACACATTCAGGGGCTGCCATGCTGGCCACTGCGCCTTGGTTTTTATCACCGTCAGAACTTCATCACCCTGTGGATGACAAACACACAGAGAGAAAGATGCATTAGTTTGGTCAAATTAGAGAAAACTGCATGGAGAACACAGAAAGATACCCAACCGGGTTAATTCCTCTCTTATGAAATCTAAAACACTTTCCAAAGTTGAGAGCTGTGAAAGTGGGCATCTTGGGACCAGATGTGTCTGTTATTTTATAACGGCTGTTTTTTTCCACAAGAGGATCCCTCTCGTGAATCATACACAGTAGCTCAGCTGAGCTGGCCAGTCTGGGGGAGCAGGTAGGCTAACGTAGCTGCATTGTCACCTGCTGCTGAAAAGGCCCAGTAGCAAACACACCCGTTTGATGTATAACTAAGCAGGGGTTGATGCTGCTCTGTGAGACAGTGCGGTGTCTGAAATCAAAGGAAAAACAGGGTGGTAGAGATCTGTGGTGTTACATGTAGCCTATTATTATCATCTTTTTGGGACGCGCCCCGCGTGCATGCATAAAAAATACATTATTTATGGTTGACTGATGGTTCCGCAAAACCCGGAAAGCCTCCTTCTCTTTGTGGATTTCTATAGAAAACAAGTCATTTTGAGAAAAGAGATACTGACGTGGCTACAGGGTCTCTTTGTAGCTTTTTGTTGTTGAGACTATCAACAGTAGCCAGCATATTGCTTTTACGTTCACTATTGAAGGTTTACTTTTGTAAATCACTTTCCCGAAAATAAACAAGCTCAAAGAGCAGATTGATGGGAACACCACAGGCTATCGTTTGTCACACACCCTACACAGATTTGTAAGCTTCAATCTTGTTTTAAAAAGTAAATGAGCCAATCCAGTTCAACAGTGATTGAACTGAACGGTAGTCGAGCGAGGGCTTCGGAGCTAGCGGACGTGTGGCATCGCAGCGGCTGGCGGATCGATACTGAGTTTCCTGAAGTCCCACACAGAGATGGAATTCATGTCGGAGGACCGGGCGAGGAAGATGACTGATGGCGAGAAGAAGCGAGACAGAAAAAAGGGTGCGAGGTGCAAACCCAAACCGGCTGTGAAATACAAGCACAAATATCATACTCCTATGACATACTAACCTCTCACCATTACAATAACAGGGGAGGTTATTTTTAGCATTATTTGGGGGGGGTATGATATTTGTGAGTCTGTAACTTTCTTACTCATCATTACTCACAATTCATTCAAAGTTATCTGTAATCATGGGAGCATCCATATTAATGTAGAATTTTTTTAAACATATTCTATTATTATTTAGAATAAAACTGACTCCAAAATAACACAATACATTATTTACCATTAATTTCTATTAGGCACAAAGTAATCTGAAACACAACCAAAACAAGCAGCAAATGCATCCAACAAGTCTGTAGAGTTATAAGCTTGATGTAATCATTATGTGCTAGGAATAAGGGACCAAATACTAAACTTTTCACTCCTTTAAAGTGAATTTGTGCCAATACTTTTGGTCCCCTAAAATGGGGGGACCACGAACAAAAAGTACTGTAATTTCTAAACGGTCCATGCGATATCAATGAAAATACTCTCAAATAAAGCTGACAGTCTGCACTTTAACCTCATCGTCATTGTATCATTTCAAATCCAAATTGCTGTTATACAGAGCCAAAACAACAAAAAGGGGTCACTAAATTGCTGTTATACAGAGCCAAAACAACAAAAAAGGTGTCACTGTCCCAATACTTTGAGCTGACTGTATTTGGCAACCATTAAATAAATATTTGTTTTGTTTTCAGATTATCCTTCCGGCCTCCCACTGGCTTTTCACCCCCCCCCCCCCCCCCCCCCTTTAATAACACACTCTCTCCTTCAACATATACACATTACCACTTCAATTACATACAAGACTGTAGGGAAGACTAGATCACAGCCGGGTCTATTTATCAAATCTGTTTGGATTTAACTACGGTTGTTTTCATGAACAACATTTCCGTTGAGAGTTGGCTGGGCCACTCAAGGACATTCAGAGACTTGTCCCGATGCCACTCCTGCGTTGTCTTGACTGTGTGCTTAGGGTCGTTGTCCTGTTGGACTGAGGTCAAGTCTGATGTCCTGAGTGCTCTGGAGCAGGTTTTCATCAAGGATCTCTCTGTATTTTGCTCTGTTCAACTTTGCCTTGATCCTGACTAGTTTCCCAGTCCCTGCCTCTGAAAAACATCCCCGCACCATGATGCTGCCACCACCATGCTTCACCATAGGGACGGTGCCAGGTTTCCTCCAGACGTGACGCTTGGCATTCAGGCCAAAGAGTTCAATCTTGGTTTCATCAGACCAGAGAATCTTGTTTCTCACAGTCTGAGAGTCTTTAGGTGCCTTTTGGCAAACTCCAAGCGGGCTGGCACGTGCCTGTTATTGAGGAGTGGCTTCCGTCTGGCCACTGTACCATAAAGGCCTGATTGGTGGAGTGCTGCAGAGATGGTTGTCCTTCTGGAAGGTTCTCCCATCTCCACAGAGAAACTCTGGAGCTTTGTCAGAGTGACCATCGGGTTCTTGGTCACCTCCATGACCAAGGCCCTTCTCCCCCGATTGCTTACGTTGGCCGGGCAGCCACCTCTAGGAAGAGTCTTGGTGGTTCCAAACCTCTTCCATTTAAGAATGATGGAGACCACTGTGTTCTTGCGGACCTTCAATGCTGCAGAAACGTTTCGGTACCCTTCCCCAGATCTGTGCTTCAACACAATCCTGTCTCAGAGCTCTACGGACAATTCCTTTGACCTCATGGCTTGGTTTTTTGCTCTGACAACTGTGGGGCCTTTATATAGACAGGTATGTGCCTTTACAAATCATGTCCAATCAATTGAATTTACCACAGGTGGACTCCAATCAAGCTGTAGTAACATCTCAAGGATGATCAATGGAAACAGGATGCACCTGAGCTCAATTTTGAGTCTCATGGCAAAGAGTCTAAATACTTACACTACCAGTCAAAAGTTTTAGAACACCTACTCATTCAAGAGTTTTTCTTTATTTTGACTATTTTCTACATTGTAGAATAATAGTGAAGACATCAAAACTATGAAATAACACACATTGAATCATGTAGTAACCAACAAATCAAAATATATTTTATATTTGAGACTCTTAAAATAGCCACCCTTTGCCTTGATGACAGCTTTGCACACTCTTGGCATTCTCTCCACCAGCTTCACCTGGAATGCTTTTCCAACAGTCTTGAAGGAGTTCCCACATATGCTGAGCACTTGTTGGCTGCTTTTCCTTCACTCTGCGGTCCGACTCATCTCAAACCATCTCAATTTGGTTGAGGTCGGAGGAATGTGGAGGCCAGGTCATCTGATGCAGCACTCCATCACTCTCCTTCTTGGTAAAATAGTCCTTACACAGCCTTTACTTTTTACTCATTATTGCTGAATGTGAGCTCAATGACACAAAGCGTGTCGCCATTTTTAGAGAAAGATAAACAGTAGCTATTTTTTTTTACATACTTTGTTTTTGTAGTAAGTAGCCTACCTAAAGTTTCTCTGATAAATAGCACTCTGACAAAGAATATATCTTAGACTTTGTCTTCACTTTTATCTTTGCTCTTACCTCCCCAGAATCAAGGCACTCTTATCTTTTTCCCTAAAAGGTTGATCTTTTAATTATTTGTCATGTTGACCCTAGGCTGACCTCCTGTGAAGCCCTGTCTGTTTGTCTATATCCACCTACAGAGAAGTCTGGGCTGTAATTGATTTGAATTCAGTGAGGTGCCAGTCAGGCCAGTCACTCCCGCAAGCGGAGAGGAATTGAGAGGCAGGGCCATGAGCCCCCATAACCACACTGCTCTCCCCCATCACATCATGCTCAGAGGCAGGCAGGCAGAGCAGCTCCCCTGACTCAGCTGTCTTGCCAGCATGTGGCACTCCGAGGACCCAACGTACCCAGCATACTTCTGCCTCCGCCATTGCCGCTCCCATCTGATGCCCGAGCACAATCAAAACCTAGTGACTTTGCCAAGGGATCTATTGCACGGCAGCGGGAGAAATATTGTCAAATCGTAATAATGTTAAATGAGCTGGGAGCCTCTGGGAGAGTGTGTAATAAAGAATAAACGCTGTCATATTGGAGTTTAAAAGCAATTCTGGGTGACTGTCTGGAGAATGAGACTGGGCTTTGGGAGATGATGGTGTGGTCTTCTGTTGTGCTGCAACCGTGCAGTTCGGAGGGTGTATTATACAATCATTACAGGAAACAATTACCCACATAACCTTGTGGCAGACCTTTTTAATCTCTTAGTTCAAACAGTGTGGAATGAAGTACACTATATACTGTGCATGGTGCAGACAACAAAGCACAAAAACGACAATCTGCATGATATCAGCAGCCTGGTGGTCAAAAATAGCATAACTGGTGTAATTTGACACCAACAAACCCAACCGTTTAAAA
This sequence comes from Salmo salar, assembly GCF_965601325.2. NCBI lineage: Eukaryota > Metazoa > Chordata > Actinopteri > Salmoniformes > Salmonidae > Salmo > Salmo salar. The sequence continues at coordinate 13,553,486 of NC_138306.1, read as the reverse complement.
ATGAATTAAGGATATGTCAATCTACTAAACCAGGCAACTGAAATAAACTTTCTAAACAATGTTTTGGTTCGTTTCTAGCTTGTTAGCTAGCCAGCTAATGTTAAGTTAGCTCGATAGTCAGTTCAAATAATGACCATATCATAGCTGACAACGTCTTAACTTCAGCTAATTCTTTACAATTATCACAGGAAAATGAATTCACAACAAGATCATTATTTACAAGTTAATGGCGATCTAATTACAGAAAATAGCGGTTGTGAGTGTGACGAAATAAAATGCAGGGCATTCTACCGGAGAATTTTAGAACTTGGACACTGCCTCGTTGACCTAACGTTATATCCTAATTTGACTTTGGTGCAGGTCATGTTCTTCACATTAGTCTCTGGTAAACACACACTATATCAAATAAAACCAATGTTTAGTTGTCAAATGCACAGGATACAGAAAGTGTAAACGATACAGTGAAATGATTACTTGCATAGTGGAGTCGTTTGTTTAGACATGTAGCTAGCTAGCTAAACAATGAACCATAATCCCAACTCATACCGAAACTGCAGGTAACTCAATTTATCCAACTAGGTTCAATGTTAGCTAGCTAGTTAACATTAGGCTTTAACTAGAATTGCAAAATCGATTTCTGAGATACGAATAGTATTACTACACAGATCATACACGTAATGTTAGCTAGCTAGCTAACAGTATGCTTTAACTTGCAATGAAAACGACTTTGACAAAATGAGAAATATATAATATCTGAAAATGTAGCTAGCTAGACCCTCTTACCTGTATACATGGATTAACGCTTCTCCCTCCCTGTCACGGACGCTATGCTTGCCCTTAGTTTGAAGATGTAATCTGGAGACAGGTGTTCTCTTTTTGACTCCCTCCGTATAATATTTGCAATCAAACGAGATAATTTTCTCCATATCCTTAGCTATCGAACTCTGCTTCTACCGGGCATTCCACTGATTCCACTGAGGGGCGGCAGGTAGCCTAGTGGGTAGAGCGTTGGGCCAGTAACCGAGAGGTTGCAAGATCGAATCCCTGAGCTGACAAGGCAGTTAACCTACTGTTCCAAGGGTGTCATTGTAAATAAGAATTTGTTCTGAACTGACTTGCCTAGTTAAACAAAGGTTAAAATTTTTTAAACTTTGTTGAAGTTCGAGATATCTTTAAAAAAAAGCCACGTTAGAAAGGATTACCTAGACATACTGAGCAGCTTGTGGAATAGACAGAAGCATGCTACATGGCAGACCAATCAGAACTCATCTCTAGGCATGTCCAGCACATCCATTATCCCAGCCAATTATGGCTAGCGGGAAGGTTACTATCTTTTTTCGTGGCTAAACCAATTAGGCTCGTAATTGTATTGTTTTATTCGTATTTACAGATGGCACACAAGTTTATTCCAGAAGGCATTTCTGCCAGAAAATGCATTTTGATTGTTTTTAAATTACGATGAAATTCCTCTACTGTGAAGTAGTGAAGTGCGAAATATGCCTAGTTACCTGAAACGAGTCACAAATGTGGAATAGGTCAAGGGGTATGAATACTTTCTGAAGCACTGTATAAGAGTTGCATGCATGCATGCATTTGCATGAATATAGCCTTTATATGAGAACTACTCCTACCTTCTAATAGTTCAATCCTTTACATCCTGATGTTCAAATAAACTGCCCTTACAATGATTATTTCAATGCAAATCATGGTAGATACTTGTTTTGAATTTTTATAACTTTAATCCTTAAATTATACTTTGGCAAAAGGTCATTGTTCTTAATTGGTCAAACTTCCTGGCGATCCCGTGTCCTGCCTATTTCATTATAGACAGATTACCAGTGTACTATACCTCCCCCTAATCCTATGTATGGGTTGATAGAGGCTGCTTGATTTCACACAAATTAATAAGATATGTATGTAACATTACAGTATATGAGCTGGTTGAAAAGCATTACATATCACTGACTTTCCAAGTTAGGTTAAAAAGTATCTCCTGTTACTTGGCATATTCCAAAAAAATAAGAACTGATACTACATGGAAAATAGATTTCTTTGATATCAACAATGACATTCATCTGTGTCTCTCATCTACAGTGCTTGGCATCATTTACACATTACTACTGTGCGGTAAGTCAAATGAGGGAGTGCAAATTGGAAAATGGAGGAGTGCATGGGAGTACTAAACCAGGTTAAATGACATTGACTAAATAAGGCACAGCAAGTCAGGAAATATATATTTACATTAAACATTTTAGTCAGTTAGCAGACACTCTGAGCAATTAGCGTTAAGTGTCTTGCTCAAGGGCACAGAGAGACTCTTCACCTAGTCGGCTCGGGGATTCGAACCAGCAATATTTTGGTTACTGGCCCAACACTCTTAACCGCTATGCTACCTGCCACGCTTTATAAACACAATCAATATGACATATATGATTCCAGACTCCTTGAGCCAGTAGCGTAGCCCAAATCTGTTGGTGGGAACTGCTAACTTCCTGCAATTCTACACATTTTGCTATAGGGTAGAGGGGAACATTTGCAGTTTTATAGCTAATCTCATGCTATTGATCACACAATGCCATGTCATATTCGTGGCTTGTTGGGGATGTGACTTTCATTTAGTTATTTTTGGCCACCCATCCCATGAGAGTGAATTGTCATTCCAGTTCATCTGAATGTCATTCCAGTGCACTGCTTGCTATGAATTCTATCTGATGGTGTTTGCATGTTTAGGTAAAAATACATATAATTATTGGGTGGGCCTTGCTCCCCAGTGTGTGGGTCTGGATATTGTGTGATGTATTTTCAATTCACTGTGGAATTATAATGACATCTCTTATAGGATGTACGCGATTTTACGTAATCCCTGGGATGCAAGATATTCAGACTATGTGCCTGTGCTTGCATGCGTGTGGGTTGTCTTTAATGTATTTTTGTATTTCAAAAATAGGAAAATGGGACTATTACATAACATTGGTTTAGGTTGTTATGTTTTTTTCATTTGAGTCTGAGTGCAAGGTTAGTTCTTAAGCATAAACATAATTTTGACTGTAATCTGTCTTCTGTCTGACCTAGACTGCTAACTGTGACCAGCTTTTCTCCATTTAATTTCACATTTGTTAATAAGTACATCTCAATGCCTCTCACCGGTCTCTATGGAAAAATCATATGTGGAAAAGATGTCATGATCAAACTGTCTGCTGTCATTTAGTGATTTGCCTCGTCAATTGGGCTGGTCTCTAATCGTTTCGGAGGCTAGCATTTATACACATGCAGCTCTGTCCTGTATTTTATTAATCAATGTCTAACAAAATGAGACAGGAGTCATATGACCAACAAGACTTGTCTTTCTTTCTCTGCCTCAGGCCTGGAAAAATACTGTGTGATTAAATATTTCCTTTTAATAACATCACTGCGGCAACAGCAAAAGCATCTAGCGTAAGTTTACTCTGGCTCATCAGATAAGGGTAATTTGTCATGTTTGGGTGCTGGAGGATGTTTTCTGCGGTGCCAAGTGATAAATCATCCATAATTCAGAATTTATGTTAGATATTACTTGACAAGAGATTACATTAGTCAAACATAAATCACAGACTATTTAATCATGTCAGGGTATAGGCTCTGTTTTATCAACCAGGGGAATACATTTGTAACAGCAGATCTGCAGGTAAAAGGACATCATGGTATAATGTTGTCTGAGGCTACTCAAGCCATAGTAGATACTGTATACCAGTGACGCCTGAGGCTAACCAAAGCTACGCACATTATAAATAATATCAGTGCCTGCCTAATGAAAAAAGAACTCAATCAATCATGAGATTTACAGTGTGCATGTTACGTCAAAACTCCAGCGCATTCTAACATTACAAACATTCTCTATTGGTTCCAAACTACATTCCAAACTACATAATATCCTTTAGCAAAGCTAGTCGTGGATACTGAGCGTGGTTGATTTGACTAAAGGAAAAACCACATTTCTGTGACACTCTAAATTAGTTGGACTTAAACTATACAGTGGGGCAAAAAAGTATTTAGTCAGCCACCAATTGTGCACGTTCTCCCACTTAAAAAGATGAGAGAGGCCTGTAATTTTCATCATAGGTACACGTCAACTATGACAGACAAAATGAGAAGAAAAAAAATCCATAAAATCACATTGTAGGATTTTTTATGAATTTATTTGAAAATTATGGTGGAAAATAAGTATTTGGTCACCTACAAACAAGCAAGATTTCTGGCTCTCACAGACCTGTAACTTCTTCTTTAAGAGGCTCCTCTGTCCTCCACTCGTTACCTGTATTAATGGCACCTGTTTGAACTTGTTATCAGTATAAAAGACACCTGTCCACAACCTCAAACAGTCACACTCCAAACTCCACTATGGCCAAGACCAAAGAGCTGTCAAAGGACACCAGAAACAAAATTGTAGACCTGCACCAGGCTGGGAAGACTGAATCTGCAATAGGTAAGCAGCTTGGTTTGAAGAAATCAACTGTGGGAGCAATTATTAGGAAATGGAAGACATACAAGACCACTGATAATCTCCCTCGATCTGGGGCTCCACGCAAGATCTCACCCTGTGGGGTCAAAATGATCACAAGAACGGTGAGCAAAAATCCCAGAACCACACGGGGGGACCTAGTGAATGACCTGCAGAGAGCTGGGACCAAAGTAACAAAGCCTACCATCAGTAACACACTACGCCGCCAGGGACTCAAATCCTGCAGTGCCAGACGTGTCCCCCTGCTTAAGCCAGTACATGTCCAGGCCCGTCTGAAGTTTGCTAGAGAGCATTTGGATGATCCAGAAGAGGATTGGGAGAATGTCATATGGTCAAATGAAACCAAAATAGAACTTTTTGGTAAAAACTCAACTCGTTGTGTTTGGAGGACAAAGAATGCTGAGTTGCATCCAAAGAACACCATACCTACTGTGAAGCATGGGGGTGGAAACATCATGCTTTGGGGCTGTTTTTCTGCAAAGGGACCAGGACGACTGATCCGTGTTAAGGAAAGAATGAATGGGGCCATGTATCATGAGATTTTGAGTGAAAACCTCCTTCCATCAGCAAGGGCATTGAAGATGAAACGTGGCTGGGTCTTTCAGCATGACAATGATCCCAAACACACCGTCCGGGCAACGAAGGAGTGGCTTCGTAAGAAGCATTTCAAGGTCCTGGAGTGGCCTAGCCAGTCTCCAGATCTCAACCCCATAGAAAATCTTTGCAGGGAGTTGAAAGTCCGTGTTGCCCAGCGACAGCCCCAAAACATCACTGCTCTAGAGGAGATCTGCATGGAGGAATGGGCCAAAATACCAGCAACAGTGTGTGAAAACCTTGTGAAGACTTACAGAAAACGTTTGACCTGTGTCATTGCCAACAAAGGGTATATAACAAAGTATTGAGATAAACTTTTGTTTTCATTAAAAATCCTACAATGTGATTTTCTGGATTTTTTTTCTCATTTTGTCTGTCATAGTTGAAGTGTACCTATGATGAAAATTACAGGCCTCTCTCATCTTTTTAAGTGGGAGAACTTGCACAATTGGTGGCTGACTAAATACTTTTTTGCCCCACTGTATATACAAAAGTATGTGGCCACCCCTTCAAATGAGTGGATTTGGCTATTTCAGCCACACCTGTTGCTGACAGGTCTATAAAATCGCTCACACAGCCTCGCAACCTCCATAGACAAACATTGGCAGTAGAATTGCCTTACTGAAGAGTTCAGTGACTTTCAATATGGCACCGTCATAGGATGCCACCTATTCAACAAGTCAGTTCGTCAAATTTGTGCCCTGCTACAGCTGCCCCGATCAACTGTAAGTGCTGTTAATGTGAAATGGAAACATCTAGGAGCAACAACAACTCAGCCGCGAAGTGGTAGGCCATACAAACTCACAGAACGTGACTGCCAGGGGCTGAAGCGCGTAAAAATTATCTGTTCTCGGTTGCAACACTCACTACCGAGTTCCAAACTGCCTCTGGAAGCAACGTCAGCATAAGAACTGTTCGTCGGGAGTTTTATGAAATGGGTTTCCATGGCCAAGCAGCCGAACCCAATCCTAAGATCACAATGCGCAATGACAAGCGCCGGCTGGAGTGGTGTAAAGCTCGCCACCAATGGACTGTAGAGCAGTGGAAATGCGTTCTCGGGATTGATCAGTTACGCTTCACCATCTGGCAGTCCGACGGACAAATCTGGGTTTACCAGGTGCCAGGAAAACACTACCTGCCCCAAAGCATAGTTCCAACTGTAAAGTTTGGTGGAGGAGGAATAATGTTCTAGGCTGTTTTTTATGGTTCGGGCTAGGCCCCTTAGTTCCAGTGAAGGGAAATCTTAACGCTACAGCATACAATGACATACTAGACAATTCTGTGCTTCCAACTTTGTGGCAACAGTGTGGGGAAGGCTCTTTCCTGTTTCAGCATGACAATGCCCACGTGCACAAAGCGAGGTCCATACAGAAAATGGTTTGTCGAGGTCAGAGCCCTGACCTCAACCCCATCAAACACTTTTGGGATGAATTGGAATGCCAACTGCCAGCCAGCCAGGCCTAATTGCCCAACATCAGTTCCCGACCACACTAATGCTCTTGTGGCTGAATGGAAGCAAGTCCCCACAGCAATGTTCCAACATCTAGTGGAAAGCCTTCCCAGAAGAGTGGGATTTATTTTAGCAGCAAAGGGTGGACCAACTCCATAATAATTTCCATGATTTTGGAATGAGATATTAGACGAGCAGGTGTCCACATACTTTTGCCCATGTAGTGTATGTCTAATTAGCACGAAGTGGCTATACAGATGGTTAAAGCCCTCTTGCAAAAACATACTTTATTGTAAACCTACAGACATACGAGCTACCAGATCTGGTCTCAGAGATGGCTAACTCCAGAGATCCCTTCGGTCTCTACTGAGTTAGGTAGATCTGTGTTTAGGTTTTTTGCACCTTACTTGTGGAATGATCTCCAGTAATCTCTAACATTTGATGTTTTGGTGCCGCTAGGGCAGTTCAGACAGCTGGTTGATAACCTTTTTACTGAGGAATGTGTTTGTTTTCCATTATTGTGTTTTATAAGTTACTGTTCTTGAACTGCTTGTAAATATTGTATGTTTTATTGCTTTGGAATTGTAAATATTGTGAATTTGTATGATTGTGTGCAGGGCTCCCTTGTAAAAGAGGATTTCATAAGATTTCCCTGTTTAAATAAAGTTTTTGATTGACACTTAAAGACAAACTTTGTGTCTTTCTGTCTGTCCTTCCTGCTTCGTTACATGGTATTTCTCTAGACAATGTTTAGACCGACGCATGAATTGTTCTGTTGTCAGTGTTCTGTTGTCATCAGACCAGCATTAATTAGTTTAGGCTATGACTCAATTTAATTAACCCAGCCAAAATGAAATAATACTGCAGACACGGTATCATAGTGCTTTGACGTGAGACATGACTGAAAACACATTTGCACATAATGATGAGAAGAAAGACACTTAAGATGTTTGGTTTCTTAAAACTTTGACATTTTTTCAACATACCTCAAATAATTTAACATGAAGATGAATAGAAGTACAGAAATGGTGTCCCCACATTTGCCTTTAAAGTTGTAAACATTTCAAAGTCAGTTTTCAAAGCATTTTTTCGACCCTGCCATGGACATTTCAAACTTTCATTCGAGTGTAATTTGTCAATTCTAATTTCCAACTAGCATGGTCCATCCATATGCTATTGGTCACACCGAGTGGCGCAGCGGTCTAAGGCACTGCATCTCAGTGCAAGCGGTGTCACCACAGTCCATGGTTCGAATCCAGGCTGAATCACATCCGGCTGTGATTGGGAGTCTGATAGGGCATAATTGGCCCAGCATCGCCCGGGTTGGTTGGGGTAGGCCGTCATTGTAAATAACTTGTTCTTAATTAACTGTCTTACCTAGTTAAATACAGATTCAATTTAACAGTGAGGAGGCTGACAATGAAGATAGTTCTTGTTGCCCAGAGTTACACGTTTATTAGCAAACGTGACAAATAGCCGGCTACTGTACAATGTGTAAAAACAAAAATATCAAACAGGCCGTTATTCAAAGACAATCTGAATCAAAATAAGTAGAGCTCAAGCAAAGAAAAAAACATGCTTCAAATATAACTGTAACCGGCAGCATGCCAACCTGTTCCCCGTCCTGTCTGACAAACAAGGAAATTACAGGGTTTAAATACCACTAACCATAATGCATCAGCCAATAGGAATAACCATATCACATCATGATAAATTAACAATGCATGACCGAGGTGAGCAGGACGATAATGCATGGCGTTACATCGGGATGCCACAAAGTCGGGAGAAGAAGAATATTGGGACAGGGACACAGAAAGGTGTATTTCTGAGGAGGAATGGAAGGGAAAAAAGAAGAAGAAGAGGTCGAGGAGAATGAGGAAAGCAGAGTTTGGATTTGAATTTGAGGAAGATGGCGATAAAAATTCAGATGGTGTGTCGAAGAAGAGTGGTGTCAAGTGCAAACAGAGTGTGCCGTGTGCCAGACCGAGTTCTGGAGGTGAAATGGAAGTGAATGAGGGCGAGTTAAATGAGGTGGAAGGTGCGATGAAGAGCTTGGAACACGACCCTGGCACCAATGAACACGATAAAGAATGATAAAGACTCTGATTAAGAATCTGGTAGTAGGAGTGACATTTTTTAAGAAAATGGATCCTTGCCTTTTGGCGGTTCCATTTGTGGTTTCAGGGTGGGTGGGAAAGGAGTTGGGTGCAGTTGAATTAGTGAAGGGAACCTGTAGAGGACTTGTGATATTTGTTTGTTTTTCTTCTGACCAGAGGGAGCGGGCACTCCGTGTCACACAACTTGGGTCAAGATCTGTTTCTTGCTTTGCTCTTAGGAACAGGGCAACATTGAAAGGAGTGATTTATGGGATAACTTAAAGGGTGGATTTGGAGCAATTGAAGTTAAAGATTCCTGGTGTTTTTGATTCCCGCCGTTTTGATGAGACGCAAACCCAGTGGTGAGCGTGGTGAAACAGAGCAGTCACTGTCAGTCCTTTTGAGTTTTGAGTCTTGACCCGCCAAGGTCATGTTAGGATGTATGAGTTATCCTCTTAGAACATTTGTGCCGAATCCACTGCAGTGTTGCAATGTTTATGGTCATGTCGCAGCACTTTGTAGGAGGGAGATTCCAAAATGTGGGAAGTGTGCAGGAGGGCATGAGCTAGCTGCTAGAGGATTGTGTTTCAGGGGATAAAATGTAGGGGTGCCCATTTCAAACCAAGGAGGATTTGAAACTTTAAAGCCAATTATCGCAATCATCTTTTTGTAGATAGAACCTTATAGTCCCAAGTTCTCAATGTGTTAGTCAACTGTTTATAATTATATACATACAGCTTCTCTGCTGTCATTATACTTTGACTTAGAAGACTAAATAAACCCTTGATCAACAGAATAAACTTCTCTTTGTCATCTCTGCTTCTTTCACGGAGCAAAGACGTTTAGGCACCGGAGAGAAAATGCAATAACTTTCTTTCTGTTCAAAATGACCCAACATGTTTCTGATAATATTTCAATTCGGCTTCGATGCATTTTATGTGGTTGAATATCAGCTTTTATGAAGCTGATAAACATAACACTTCAACTGCAAGAAATGCTTAATTCCGCAGGAGTTAATATTAAGGCTATGTGAGAGACTGTAGACCTAAAGTCAGTGTCCAGATTTCAGTTTCCATTTAACCCATCTGAACAGTAGGCTACAGTTCCCTTGACGTGCCATAGGCCTGGTTGATGTCCCCGTCTTGTAACACTGCTATCATCCTCTTTGACCACTTCACCAAATCTTTCCCAAACATTACTTTTCTGACCCTCCCTTCTCATTATTTTTAACTCTTCACTTCGCAGCTTTTCTCTTATTGAATTAAACTCAGACATTGTCCTTTTTGACTCAGTGGCTCTACATTTACTTTTTCTGCCCGTTCCCAAAAGTATTTGGCGATTGGCGTGTAGGCTATTTGGTGTGCGTACAGTTGGGCCCTACAGCTTATAGCCCTATGCACTTATATGTTTTTTCTTTATTCAACCTACCTGCCCTTCATCCACAAAATATTTCATGACCCTAAACCTGCCTGCCCCATAGAGTCAACCCACGAATCACTAGCGGTAACTGCTTCGACTGCTTTGCCAGCAGCATACCACCCTGCATCCCACTGCTGGCTTGTTTCTAAAGCTAAGCTGGGTTGGTCCTGGTTGGTCTCTGGAAGGGAGACCAGATGCTTCTGGAAGTGGTGTTGGAGGTCCAGTAGGAGGCCCCCTTTCCTCTGGTTTAAAAAAATAATCCAATGCCCCAGGGCATTGATTGGGGATATTGCCCTGGGTAGGGTGCCGTCTTTCAGATGGGATGTTAAACGGGTGTCCTGACTCTCTCTGGTCACTAAAGATCCCATGGCACTTATCGTAAAAGTAGGGGTGTTAACCCCAGTGTCCTGGCTAAATTCCCAATCTGGTCCTCATACAGTCACCTAATCATCCCCAGCTTACAATTGGCTCATTCATCCCCTGTAATTATTCCCCAGGTTGTTGCTGTAAATGAGAATGTGTTCTCAGTCAACTTATCTGGTAAAATAATAAATACTATTTAAAAAAAAGACCTTCAGCTGAGTTGACTTTACTCAGTCCGGCCAGGTAGGCAGGCTTCCAAATGAGTTTCTGGCCCCCTGCCCAACCAAGAAATCATCTGAAATCAATCATTCTTACAAAAACAAGTAGTGATGAAGTCAATCTCACCTTCACTTTGAGCCATGAGAGATTGACATGCATATAATTAATGTTAGCTCCCTGTGTACATTTAAGGGCCAGCCGTGCTGCCCGGTTCTGAGCCAATTGTAATTTTCCTAAGTACCTCTTTGTGGCACCTGACTAGGGCCTGTGGGACCTGCCTTGTTGATAGTGTTGTTATTAAGACATACTTCGCCCCATCTTAGCTACTGTTGTATCAATATGTTTTGACCATGACAGTTTACAATTTAGTCAACTAAACTTGCTCCACGTTATTCATTACAAGATTTAGTTGGGGTTTAGTGAATGATTTGTCCCAAATACAATGCTTTTGGTTTTGGAAATATTTAGGACTAACTTATTTCTTGCCACCCATTCTGAAACGGACTGCAAGCTCTTTGTTAAGTGTTGCAGTAATTTCAGTCGGTGTAGTAGCTGACATGTATAGTGTTGAGTCATCCACATACATAGACACACTGGCTTTACTCAAAGCTGGTGGCATGTCGTTAGTAAAGATTGAAAAAAGTAAGGGACCTAGACAGCTGCCCTGGGGAATTCCTGATTTCCTGGATTATGTTGGAGAGGCTTCCATTAAAGAACACCCTCTGTGTTCTGTTAGACAGGTAACTCTTTATCCACAATAAGCATGGGATGTAAATCCATAATACATATGTTTTTCCAGCAGCAGACTATGATCGATAATACCAAAAGCCGCACTGAAATCTAACAAAACAGCCCTCAATCTTTTTATCATCAATTTCTCTCAGTCAATCATCAGTCATTTGTGTAAGTGCTGTGCTTGCTGAATGTCCTTCCCTATAAGCGTTCTGAAAGTCTGTTGTCAATTTGTTTACTGTAAAATAGCATTATATCTGGTCAAACATAATTATTTCCAAATGTTTAGTAAGGTTTGGAAACAGGTTGATTGGTCGGCTAGTTGAGTCAGTAAAGGGAGCTTTACTTTCTTAGGTAGCGGAATGACTTTAGCTTCCCTTAAGGCCTGAGGGTACACACTTTCAGGCAGGCATAAATTGAAGATATGGCAAACAGGAGTGGCAATATCGTCTGCTATTATCCTCAGTAATTTTCCATCCAAGTTGTCAGACCCCAGTGGCTTGTCATTGTTGATAGACAACAATCATTTTTTCACCTCTTCCACACTCACTTTACGGAATTCATAATACAATGCTTGTCTTTCATAATTTGGTCAGTTATACTTGGATGTGTAGTGTTGGCATTTGTTGTTGGCATGTCATGGTTAAATCTGCTAATCTTGCCAATGAAAAAATCATTAAAGTAGTTGGAATTATCTGTGGGTTTTGTGATGAATGCGCCCTCTGATTCAATGAATGATGGAGCTGAGTTTGCCTTTTTGACGAAGAGTTCATTTAAGGTGCTCCAAAGCTTTTTAGTATCATTCTTTATATAATGTATCTTTGTTTCATAGTATAGTTTCTTCTTATTTTTATTCAGTTTAGTCACATGATTTCTCAATTTGCATTACGTTTGCCAAATCAGTTGTGTTGCCAGACTTATTTGTCTCATCTCTCTCAACCATACACTTTTTCAATTCCTCCTCAATCTAAGGGGATTTAACTGTTTTTACAGACATTAAATGGGTGCATGCTTATTTGTAACTGGAATAAGCAATTTCATAAACGTGTAAAGTGCAGCATCTGATTGATCCTCATTACACACCAGCAAATATTATTTACATCATTAACATAAGAATCACGACAAAACTTATTGTATGACCTCTTATACACTATATTAGGCCCAGCCTTTGGAACTAGATCGCAATTGGATATCACAAAATTGGGGAGAAAAAGGGGGTGAAATGACCACAACAATTTATTTATATTTTTTTTATAACGTCACCATAGTTAAATCACTGAGTTCCTCTCCGGGAACTGAATTAGGAAGAACGCATGTATCATTGTCATGACTGGGTGTATTGATACACCATCCAAAGTGTAATTAATAACTTCACCATGCTCAAAGGGATATTCAATGTCTTGCTTTTTTTTTTACTAGCAATAGGTGCCCTTCTTTGCGAAGCATTGCAAAACCACCCTGGTCTTTGCGATTAAATCTGTGTTTGAAATTCACTCCTCCACTGAGGGACCTTACAGATAACTGTATGTGAGGGGTACAGAGATGAGGTAGTCATTAAACACTATTATTGCAAACAGAGCGAGTCCATGGAACTAATTTTTACTCCTGAACTTATTTAGGCTTTGAATATTTATTGACTCAAGACATTTCAGCTTTACATTTTTTATTAATTTGTACAAATTTCTAAAAACATAATTCTACTTTGACATTATGGGGCATTGTGTGTAGGCCAGTGACAAGAAAATCTAAATTAAATCAATTTTAAATTCAGGTTGTAACACAACAAAATGTGGAAAAAGTCAAGGGGTGTGAATATTTTCTGAAGGCACTGTATATGCATGCAGGTATAAGCCAAGCTTGGATCTGTCTTTTATAGAAATGTAGGGAGTTACGCACTAAATATTCTATCTTGTCTTGTTCGTAGGCCCATCTGATAGACACTTTTCTTTTGTAGTTTTTTGTACCACTTTTTTTGTAGAACTCTATTATATAGTCACATGCTTTTATCTATATAAACATGTAAAATACACATAGCCTAACTGTAGAGATATGCTTTTAAAAAACACTATTTTCCCCAGCGTCAAACTGCTGATAAAAGTATTACCATACCATCCACGTACATTCAGGTCTGAGGCGCTGTAGATACCCCCACCGAAGCTCTATGGAGATGACTAAATGTAAATGTGTGATTCAGGCTGTTAGGATAGCAATAACCACATAAGCCACGCAATTGTAATTATCTTGTCTCTTCTAGTAACTCTGAACTACATTAATGGAAAGTGACGGTAGAGATAACTGAGTCAAACAATTATAATGAAGAGGGACGAGAACCAAAGTCATCTACTTGTCACACAGAAAATATAATTCACAAATCATCCCTAACAAAGGAAACAGGGTCATATCCAAGGCCTTTGAATGTCTCATCATCAATAAACCAGCCTGCCAAATGTTTAATGAAACAAAGGAATCAACAGCCAGGCCTACTATGATTGTGGGTTTGAAGAGATTATTCGCCGCTCTTTCTCCATGTTTTTCAATGCACGGCTAACTGATACAATCCGTTTCCACTAGCATTGCTAAATGGTACACTACAAAGGCTTGAGCAGAACGTTCCTTGTGGCTAAGACACACATAGTTTGTTAATTGCTAACATGCTACAGTAAAAAATGCACTCTGGATTTTGATGATGTGGCGGTGGCAGCATGGAAGGCACAGCTTGTCCCATGAACTAATCACAAAAATTGAGTATTAGCTGATAACTACGAAACAAACATTCTGGATAATATAGAGAATCTGGAACTATTTATTGATCAGCATTTTGATATGCTCGAAAAAGAAACGGATACATTGAAACAAACAAACAAGTCTAAAATTCCTAATTTAACATTGGAGGGGGACATTTTTATAACTATGTATCCAGAAGATTGAGCATTGCTTTCAAGCATGAGCGAGCAGTTAAAAAAACTGGATCTATTGCCTGGGCTACTTGGGGAGGTTGAGGCCTTAAAAACAGGAATGGATTACACTAATAAAATTATGGAAGAAATACGAGCGGAAAATAAGATATTAAAACTACCGTGGACTTCTGTAAAGACACTACTACAGAGAGGCTACGGTATGATAATAAAACAATGAAAGCCGAATTACTTGCTCTAAAGTGCAGAAGTTTGAAAAATAATATTGCTATAATGGGGATAAAGGATGATGAAAATGAAAACTATCAGTCAACGGAGGAAAAAGTCAAGGTGTTCATGAAACGTAATCTCATGATGATGGACAAACAAGTGGAAACAATTGATTTTCAAAGAGCTCACCGTTTCGGTGGCAGAGCAGAGGGAAGGCGCCGTCTGATCGTAGCTATGCTAACCCACTCAGAATGAAAATTGCCTTGTTACAACAGGGTAGGGAATTGAAGAACACCCCATTCTCTATTAATGAGCAATTTCCTCATGAAATAGTGGACAGATGGCGTGCCCTGTACCCCACTTTCAAAAGGCTCTGATCAGAGAAGCAGAATGCTCGTCTGGTGGTGGATAAATTGTAAGTAAACAACCAAATGTTCAAGGACTCGAAGATTACAACGTGGCTGTGAGTGATAGCTACCTCCTGTTGAAGTAGTCCCCAACACATATTTGCACCGCATTACACAGTACAAATACGGATTCATTTGTTTTTTACAAAAAAAATTATTTGTTGCATGAACGATTTTTTTATATATATTTGTATATATTTTTTATATTCATGCAGTATGGAACCGAGGACTATGTGTCACGTCCTGACCCTAGTAAGATGTCATTTTTTATAGTAGAGTAGGTGAGGGCGTGACAGGGGGTGTTTTGGGTTTTTCTATGTTATATATTTCTATGTTTAAGTTCTAGTTTTTCTATTTCTATGTTTGGATTGATCTCTAATTGGAGGCAGCTGATCCTCGTTGCCTCTGATTAGAGATCATATTTAAGTAGGGGTTTTTCTTCCTGGGTTTTGTGGGTAGTTGTTTTCTGTTTAATGTATGTCACCTGACGGAACTGTTATCGGTCGTTTTGTTGTTTTGTTAAAGTGTATTGATTAAAAGTAAATATGAGCACTATACACGCTGCGCCTTGGTCCCCTTTATACGACCCACGTTACACTATGTGAACTTAAAATAAGGTTGGACTTATGGTAATGCAGAATGTGTATGATGAACTTATCCTTTTTCTATTTAGGCATTATGGAACTTTGGACTATATGGACATAATATCTGGTTTTGATTTAGGGGAAGGCGAAGATAGGTAAGGCTGACTTTTTTCTTTATGATTTTTTCTTTATTTAAGTTGAAGATTGTACATTAGAAATACCATGGTAGTTTTTTTAAGTTTAATATGATATGGCCATATTGTAGAGGTCGGGGTATATTATGAATTAAAAGCTGTTATATGGTGCAGCCCTTGTTCGCCGATGTGAATCGGAACGATTAGCTTTTAAGATAAAACTTAATGAATATGAATAGATTTATTATAGGGCTAGGATAAACTATTATATAATTAAAAACCTGCCTAGGTTCTCTATTGGAAAAGGCCTATATGATCCTAAAATAATTGGTGTTATTACCCTTTTACATTTAAAAAGTTTACTCGCTCTGGATTGTCAGTACTGCATGTGTCCTTGGCTGTCGTGCCGTGGCTGTGTCGGAGTCGATTGTGAGTTGAACTTGGGTATGCCTTCCCATAGAGGGGTGCCCGGGTTTGGTTTGCGGTCAGCTCTGGCACAGCCACGGCACGATACAACAGGATATAATGTGATGCCTAAGACACATTTTTTACTTGCAGTCATTAGCAGCAGTTAGAATCTATGTTCCTTTGTCCTTCTTCCTTTTATTTTTTTCCGGAATACAACAGGATATAATGAGTACTACATGAAATATTTCTTGAATGTAATGAACATTAAAAAATGGCTGGTCTTGCAATATATTTAGGTTGTTTTCTCTTCATTCTCTTCTCTTAAAAAAAAAATGGAACAATTGAATCCAATGAACTAAGCAGGCTGGACTGACATGCTTATAGCCTTGCTAGGACTTTCTAATATGAGTATGCATTTATAAGATTGTGCTGTTATTTTTTTTATTGTTTTCCATGTTATTTGGTTGGTTCTCTTAAGCATCCTCATAGATATTTATGTTATCATGGGACTGCCCATATTTCCCTCTGGTCAACGCCAATTGTCGGCCAAGGGTTTGCCTTAGGATGCAAAGGTGCGTCATGAGTCAGGGAGATGGTCTGATGGTCTTAGTGACAATAGACCTAGATATGGGGGGAGGTTTTAGTGCGTGGAATATTAGGACAATTGGAGGTTTACAAAGTTGCAGCTACAGTATGCTTAACCATGCAAATTATTATGGTACAGCTATATGGACACTTAATCATCATGGTGCTTTTTAATAGTAAGTTTACAAACATTGGTTGTGTTAAGTATAATTGAAACTTGGGTATCAATATGGTAAGTAAGTATAGCAAGTTATAATTGTAATGGCTTAGCAGATTATAAAAAAGACACATTTTACATGGCTAAAAGAGAAAGAATATAATATCTATTGTTTACAGGAAACTCATTCTATAAATATAGATGAGGTTGGGAGGGAGAAATATATTTTTATCATGGGCAAAGAAACTCAAAAGGGGTGATTATACTAATTAATACAAATTTTGATCGAATTGTGCAAACAGATCTGCAAGGAAGATGGATTATTTTAAATATGCTACTGGACCAAAAACAGATTTGGCTAATTAATCTATATGGGTCAAATAATGATGATCCACACTTTTTCGAAAATATATATAATAATCTATTGAGCTCAGAAGCAATGAAAGAACCTATTATTATGGTGGGAGATTATAATACGGTTTTAAGTACCTCAATGGATCGTAAAGGAAATCACTCTACACACTATCACCCTCAAGCACTTAAGGAGATCACAAAGATCATGGATACATTAGAACTAGTGGATATATGGAGGTTGAAAAATACTGACCTAGTGAGATATACATAGGAGGCTTAATCAAGCTAGCCATCTTGATTACTTCCTAGTCTCATTCTTGCTGGCATCAAAAGTAAAAAAGTATTAATAGGAGAATGAATGCGATCGGACCACAATCTAATTTGCCTCCATATAACTCTTACAGAATTTCCACGTGGACGGGGATATTGGAAATGTAATCAAAGCCTATTGGATGACAATTTGTTCTTAACTAAGAAAAAATAATTAATAATTTACTTTTTTTGTACAACATAGCAGATCCCTTATTATATAGGACACTTTCAAATGTACTTTCAGATGGTCATTCAATACAATACCCTTCATGAAAACAAAAGCAGTTTAGGTCAAAAGAGATTAGACTAATAAAGAAAATAGAGGAAGCAACAGAGCAGGTAGATGGTTATGGAAACTGTTCTATAGAGGCACAAAATAGGTTAGAGGAAAAACAAAAAGAATTGGAGGTACTTATTCAAGAACGATCAAGTGTAATTCTTTACACAAATAAAGCGAAACGGATGGAAAATTGTGAAAAATTCACAAACATTTTCTTGAATCTTCAACATAGAAATTCTACTAAAAAGAATTTACAGAAACTCGTTACAAATGATGGAGTTACCCATGATTCAACAAATTATATTTTGAAAGAGGAAGCAAAATATTTTAAGCATATGTTTTCTTTTCAGTCTCCTCCATTTCCACTGAATGATGTTAACTGTAAGGATTTATTTCCTAATTATAATGTAAAATTAACACATTTACAGAAATACCTGTGTGAAGGCCAACTTACAGAAGAGGAACTTTTTGAGGCAATAAAATCTTTTCAGTCTGGAAAAACACCAGGGCTTGATGGTATACCAGTAGAGGTATATCAGACCTTTTTTTGATGTACTCAAAGATCCATTATTAGCATGTTTTAATTACTCTTATACAAATGGTAGACTTTCAGGTACTAAACAAGAAGGTCTGATTTCATTACTACTAAAACAGGACCCAGGTGGTTAAGTACTGTATAAAGATCCAGTCCATTTAAAAAACTGGAGGCCTCTAACACTTCAATGTTGCGATGTGAAAATCCTGGCGAAATGCATAGCATATGGAATAAAAAAGGTTTTACCAGATATTGTTCATCCTGATCAGACAGGTTTTTTACATGGACGATATACTGGAGATAATATATGACAATTACTTGAACCAATTGAACATTATGAAACATCGAAGACACAAGGCTTGGTCTTCATTGCACATTTTGAAAAGGCGTTTGATAAAGTACGACTAGAATTTATATATAAATTCCTGGATTACTTTAATTTTGGTGAATATCTTATACAGTGGGTTAAAGTTATGTACAGCAACCCCAGATGTAAAATAGTAAATAATGGTTACTTCTCAGAAAGTATTGAGCTTTTAAGAGGAGTAAAACAAGGCTGTCCGTTGTCTCCATATCTATTTATTATGGCCATTGAAATGCTAGCTATTAAAATTAGATCCAACAAGAACATAATGGGGTTAGAAATCCAGGGGATAAAAACAAAAGGTTTCAATGTATGCCGATGATTCTAGTTTTCTTAAATTCGCAATCTGGATCCCTGCTCAGTCTCATTTAAGATCTTGATCACTTTTCTAGCCTCTCTGGATTAAAACCTAATTATGACAAGTGTAAAGATTTACGTATTGGATTGTTAAAACATTGTCTTTACACTACCGTGTAGTTTACCAATAAAATGGATGGATGGTGAAGTAGACATACTTGGTATTCACATCTCAAATAATACACTGCTCAAAAAAATAAAGGGAACACTTAAACAACACAATTGTAACTCCAAGTCAATCACACTTCTGTGAAATCAAACTGTCCACTTAGGAAGCAACACTGATTGACAATACATTTCACATGCTGTTGTGCAAATGGAATAGACAACAGGTGGAAATTATAGGCAATTAGCAAGACACCCCCAAAAAAGGAGTGGTTTTGCAGGTGGTGACCACAGACCACTTCTCAGTTCCTATGATTCCTGGATGATGTTTTGGTCACTTTTGAATGCTGGCGGTGCTTTCACTCTAGTGGTAGCATGAGACGGAGTCTACAACCCACACAAGTGGCTCAGGTAGTGCAGCTCATCCAGGATGGCACATCAATGCGAGCTGTGGCAAGAAGGTTTGCTGTGTCTGTCAGCGTAGTGTCCAGAGCATGGAGGCGCTACCAAGAGACAGGCCAGTACATCAGGAGATGTGGAGGAGGCCGTAGGAGGGCAACAACCCAGCAGCAGGACTGCTACCTCCGCCTTTGTGCAAGGAGGAGCAGGAGGAGCACTGCCAGAGCCCTGCAAAATGACCTCCAGCAGGACACAAATGTGCATGTGTCTGCTCAAATGGTCAGAAACAGACTCCATGAGGGTGGTATGAGGGCCCGACGTCCACAGGTGGGGGTTGTGCTTACAGCCCAACACCGTGCAGGACGTTTGGCATTTGCCAGAGAACACCAAGATTGGCAAATTCGCCACTGGCGCCCTGTGCTCTTCACAGATGAAAGCAGGTTCACACTGAGCACATGTGACAGACGTGACAGAGTCTGGAGACGCCGTGGAGAACGTTCTGCTGCCTGCAACATCCTCCAGCATCACCGGTTTGGTGGTGGGTCAGTCATGGTGTGGGGTGGCATTTCTTTGGGGTGCTGCAGAGCCCTCCATGTGCTCGCCAGAGGTAGCCTGACTGCCATTAGGTACCGAGATGAGATCCTCAGACCCCTTGTGAGACCATATGCTGGTGCGGTTGGCCCTGGGTTCCTCCTAATGCAAGACAATGCTAGACCTCATGTGGCTGGAGTGTGTCAGCAGTTCCTGCAAGAGGAAGGCATTGATGCTATGGACTGGCCCGCCCGTTCCCCAGACCTGAATCCAATTGAGCACATCTGGGACATCATGTCTCGCTCCATACACCAATGCCACGTTGCACCACAGACTGTCCAGGAGTTGGCGGATGCTTTAGTCCAGGTCTGGGAGGAGATCCCTCAGGAGACCATCCGCCACCTCATCAGGAGCATGCCCAGGCATTGTAAGGAGGTCATACAGGCACGTGGAGGCCACACACACTACTGAGCCTCATTTTGACTTGTTTTAAGGACATTACATCAAAGTTGGATCAGCCTGTAGTGTGGTTTTCCACTTTAATTTTGAGTGTGACTCCAAATCCAGACCTCCATGGGTTGATAAATTGGATTTCCATTGATTATTTTTGTGTGATTTTGTTGTCAGCACATTCAACTATGTAAAAAAAAGTATTTAATAAGATTATGTCATTCATTCAGATCTACGATGTGTTATTTTAGTGTTCACTTTATTTTTTTTGAGCAGTGTATAAATGAACTTACCACAATTAATTTCAATAGAAAGTCAGCAAAAATAGATGAGATTCTGCAACCATGGAGAGATAAATACTTGTCTATTCATGGAAAAATCACATTGATTAATTCTTTGGTCCTATCACAGTTTATTTACGTACCCATGGCACTGCCTATTCCAGATGACTCATTTTATTTAAATCATATGAGCAAGAAATATTTCATTTTATTTGGAATGCTAAGCCAGACAAAATTAATTGTGCCTATTTATAAAATGAGTATGAGTTTGGGGGACTAAAATGATTAAATATTAAAGATTTAAACCTCTCACTAAAAGCTTCACTCATGCATAAGTTAAACTTAAACCCAAAATGGTTCTCCAGTAGATTATTAAGAAGGGCACATCCTTTGTAAAAAAAAATCATTTTTGCCTTTATACAGATTACAACTTCTCATTTCCGACTATTTGAAAATGAAATTTTGTTTAAAGTATCACCCTTTCTTAATAAACAAGCCATACAAAGCTGGTCACAATTTCAGTTTTATCCTCCAGAAAAGATAGAACAAATATTGCAACAAATGTTATGGTTAAATGAAAATATACTGATAAAAAAAACATCATTTATGGAAAAAAAAAATTACATTTTTTTTAATTATATTTGTTAATGATATTAAGAATAGAAACGGAGGAGTTATGTCACATATGGGAATATCTTCTCAATCCAAACTTACAACCAACTGATTGCAGCTTTACCACAAAAATGGAAGAGGCAAGTGGAAAAGGGAGAAGGATGGGAACTTGTTTATCTGCCATATATAAATGATAAAAATTGGCTGAAGGAACTGGAATAAATAGAAAAATATACCAGTTTCATCTGAGGAAAACAATGTTGACAGCTGCGCCATACAGGTTGCAAAATAAATGGGAGGAGCTTTTCGATTGAACCAATTCCATGGCATATGGTTTATGAACTGGTACACAAAACTACACTTGATTCAACAGTTAGTTTTTATATAAAATTCTTGCCACCAATAGAATGCTATATACAGTTGAAGTTGGAAGTTTACATACACTTAGGTTGGAGTCATTAAATCTGTGTGTAGATTGATGAGGGGGAAAAAACAATTTAATACATTTTAGAATAAAGCTGTAACGTAACAAAATATATACAGTTGAAGTCGGAATTTTACATACACTAAGGTTGAAGTCACTAATGTTTCAACCACTCAACAAATGTCTTGTTAACAAACTATAGTTTTGGTAAGTCGGTTAGGACATCTACTTTGTGCATGACACCAGTAATTTTTCCAACAATTGTTTACAGACGGAATATTTCACTTATAATTCACTCTATCACAATTCCAGTGGGTCAGAAGTTTACATACACTAAGATGACTGTGCCTTTAAACAGCTTGGAAAATTACAGAAAATGATGTCATGGCTTTAGAAGCTTCTGATAGGCTAATTGACATCATTTGAGTCAATTGGAGGTGTACCTGTGGATGTATTTCAAGGCCTACCTTCAAACTCAGTGCTTCTTTGCTTGACATCATGGGCAAATTGAAAGAAATCAGCCAAGACCTCAGAAAAAAGATTGTAGACCTCCACAAGTCTGGTTCATCCTTGAGAGCAATTTCCAAACACCTGAAGGTACCACGTTCATCTATACAAACAATAGTACGCAAGTATAAACACCATGGGACCACACAGCTCTCATACCTCTCATGAAGGAGATGCGTTCTGTCTCCTAGAAATGAACATACTTTGGTGCGAAAAGTGCAAATCAATCCCAGAACACAAGTGACCTTGTGAAGATGATGGAGGAAACGGGTACAAAAGTATCTATATCCACAGTAAATCGAGTCCTATATCGACATAAAAAAAGCCAGACTTCGTTTTGCAACTGCACATGGGGACAAAGATCATACTTTTTGGAGAAATGTCCTCTGGTCTGATTAATCAAAAATATAACTGTGCGGCCATAATGACCATCATTATGTTTGGAGGAAAAAGGGGGAGGCTTGCAAGCCAAAGAACACCATCCCAACTGTGTAGCACACGGGTGGCAGTATCATGTTGTGGGGGTGCTTTACTGCTGGAGGGACTGGTGCACTTCACAAAATAGAAGGCATCATGAGGGAGGAAAATTATGTGGATATATTGAAGCAACATCTCAAGGCATCAGTCAGGAAGTTAAAGCTTGGTCGCAAATGGGTCTTCCAAATGGACAATGACCCCAAGCATACTTCCAAAATTGTGGAAAAATGGCTTAGGGACAACAAAGTCAAGGTATTGGAGTGGCCATCACAAAGCCCTGACCTCAATCCTATAGAACATTTGTGGGCAGAACTGAAAAAGCATGTGCGTGCAAGGAGGCCTACAAACCTGACTCAGTTACACCAGCTCTGTCAGGAGGAATGTGTCAAAATTCACCCCACTTATTGTGGGAAGCTTGTGGAAGGCTACCCGACACATTCGACCAAAGTTAAACAATTTAAAGGCAATGCTACCAAATACTAATTGAGTGTATGTAAACTTCTGACCCACTGGGAAGGTGATGAAAGAAATAAAAGCTGAAATAAATAATTCTCTCTACTATTATTCTGACATTTCACATTCTTAAAATAAAGTGGTGATCCTAACTGACCTAAGACAGGGAATTCTTACTTGTTTTAAATGTCAGAAATGTAAATGTATTTGGCTAAGGCGTATGTAAACTTCCGACTTCAACTGTATGTATATGTAGCAAAAAAGCTGTAAAAAAAACGAAGATATGTGTAATCCGAAGAGGGTGGGTGGTGGAGTGGTTAATACATTTAAAAACATGCTACAGCACTAAGAGAAAAATCTTTTGGTATTTTGTTGTTGGGCTGCTCGTTAGTATCTCTGACATCAAGCATGAGGGCTTCGCTACCTCCTCTTTCATCTTAACAGAAAGTTCTTCAACCTGAACTGAATCAAATCCCTCTCCGTCAAAACCTTAGTCCCTTCTTTCAATTACATGACAACAATTATACAAGAGAACAATTAGGACAGAACACAATCTATATAAAAAAATCCTTTAATCTTTTTGTTTTGTTGAAATGCCCAACCATCCATTCCCACTTAGGGTTTCACATGTAATTGCTGATTCATAAGCTCATTCTTGTTTTTGACGAAACTGACTGTGTTCTGTCTGGCTAATAATTCAAAGCCAATGTCACAGTTAAGAGAACCTACACCAGGTGTGGTGGGCATCTTACCATTCAGCCAGTGTTCAGGGAAGAGGATATTATAAAATTCTTAACATACCAAAGCAATCATATTAATCACCTTCTGGGCTGTGTGATACATATTCAGAATGTTAATCTCGTTGCAAAGGCAATCCCTCAGGCTTGTAATTACCGCCCAGTTTAGATATCTAATAAAATTGTGGATCTGCTTCTCCACCATAGCATTACCACTTTTTCAGGCTAGAAAATGTTTCCTTGTAAACATTGGAGATCAGGGGCTTTTATGGATAGTTGAAAGGGGGAAGAGAGCTCGAGCTACTAGCAAAAAGAGTTTTGATATTGCAAGCCTCCTAAAGTTTTCCTTTCAACTTCTCATATCTTATAACAAACGATTTGTGGATTCCAATAACACCCTAGTATGAAAAGAAAAGAGAAAAAAGACAATCCTATTTGGACATTCTGTCGGTTAACATATAGAGAGAGCTTCCTCCTGATCCGATCTTTACAATTGATTTGCTGACAGAGGATTTCAGCTTCACCTTCAGTGAGGCCAACAGACAGGTACCGTGTGCAGCAACAATCTTTCATTTCAAATTCAGGGAGCCTTGATGTCTTGAATAGGATATATGCATTAGTTGTCGTCAATTCGGATGACTGATTTCAGTGACTAAATTCTGATTATCAATAAAATGACCTTCTCTTCCAACATCAAAATCAGATGACTACAAAAACATCAAAATAAGCAATTCACCAGTCCTTTATCAAAGAGAGAAGCTACACCTATGAATAATACACACTTGATTGGTTGGAAGTCCTGTTGATATTAGCAAATAATATACAGGCCTCCTTAAAAAGTAGTTGAAGAGCAGTTAACTAAAGTAGAGTAGTATGGAATAAATATTTGACAGTGAGCTACTATAACAAAGGAATAAGAGAGAAATAAGGCCATCGACTGACTGTATGAGTCTCTGAGCCTTGATGTAGTATCCCACTACAAAGTGTGCTATCAAAGGCATCGGACATCAAACGTGACAGAGTGTGTTAAGAGATAGTTGTCTCTGCAAACGTTCTAATTTCAGCGTGAGGGTGTCCTGAATATGGCTCGAGTAACTTCAGGTAACAGTTTTAGACATCCTAAGAAAGATGTGCAAGAATTGCAGCAGATGTAAGTCACCAAAATCCCCAACAGGTGTCAATTTAACCTCATCAAAATGCACAACTAATTTCTTGCCATTTTGGAAACTCATCATATATTATTAGTGAGACAGTAGCCTAGGGGTCCGTATGAAGGCCAGTGCTCCCTCTCTCCTCGCTCTCATATCCCCACTCTATTCATTACCCAGACAGCACTGAGACATGTTTCCAAGCAGTGTGTGCTTCTCTTAAATCCTCCCCGTCAACATCCCTACACACACACACACACACACACACACACACACACACACACACACACACACACACACACACACACACACACACACACACACACACACACACACACACACACACACACACACACACACACACACACACACACACACACACACACGGAGAGCTCAACCATGTCTCTCTACCCAGCCACCATCACCATCACCATCACTATCCTCAGCTCATTGTGTCCAATCAGCTCCTTCCGTTTGGCTTCACTGCTCGGCACCAATTAGGTCAGCTTGGTGAGTTTGTCTGTCAGCGGCCAAAGCTCACTACACAACCTCCACTCTCTATACACCTCCCTCCCTCTTCCCTCATCTTCTCCCACAAATAACTGACAACCACTTTCCCATGTCTCTACTCAGTGCTATCTTACGCCAGCTCACTTCACCAGTGCTCTCTGAGACAAGTGTCCTCATCCGTCAACATATCCCTTTCACAAAACAGTCGGAGGTTGGCCAAGGAATACAAGCAGAAGTAAGAAGTATTCTAAAATTAGACTTGGCAGTACAGGTTTGTACTTGCAAGGTTTGGAAGAGAATATGAAAATACACTTAACCTCTATGGGCTAGGTGGGACGCTATTTTACACCATTTTAAAGACAAGACTCTCGTTAATCTAACCACACTGTCCGATTTCAAAAAGGCTTTACAACGAAAGCAAAACATTAGATTATGTCAGCAGAGTACCCAGCCAGAAATAATCAGACACCCATTTTTCAAGCTAGCATATAATGTCACATAAACCCAAACCACAGCTAAATGCAGCACTAACCTTTGATGATCTTCATCAGATGACAACCCTAGGACATTATGTTATACAATACATGCATGTTTTGTTCAATCAAGTTCATATTTATATCAAAAACCAGCTTTTTACATTAGCATGTGACTAGCATGTGACTAGCATTCCCACCGAACACTGCCGGTGAATTTACTAAATTACTCACGATAAACGTTCACAAAAAACATAACAATTATTTTAAGAATTATAGATACAGAACTCCTCTATGCACTCGATATGTCCGATTTTAAAATAGCTTTTCGGTGAAAGCACATTTTGCAATATTCTCAGTAGATAGCCCGGCATCACAGGGCTAGCTATTTAGACACCCAGCAAGTTTAGCACTCACCAAAGTCAGATTTACTATAAGAAAAATGTTATTACCTTTGCTGTTCTTCGTCAGAATGCACTCCCAAGACTTCTACTTCAATAACAAATGTTGGTTTGGTCCCAAATAATCCATTGTTATATCCAAATAGCGGCGTTTTGTTCGTGCGTTCAAGACACTATCCGAAAGGGTAAATAAGGGTGACGAGCATGGCGCATTTCGTGACCAAAAATCTCTAAATATTCCATTACCGTACTTCGAAGCATGTCAACCGCTGTTTAAAATCAATTTTTATGCAATTTTTCTCGTAAAAAAGCGATAATATTCCGACCGGGAATCTGCGTTTAGGTAAAAAGAGGAAAGAAAATAAAGCACAGGGTCGACTCCTGCACGCGCCTAAGCCCATTGTCCTCTGATCGGCCACTTGCCAAACGCGATAATGTGTTTCAGCCAGAGGCTGCCTCGATATCATTCAGCTTTTTCCCGGGCTCTGAGAGCCTATGGGAGCCGTAGGAAGTGTCACGTTACAGCAAAGATCCTCAGTCTTCAATAAAAAGAGCCAAGATGAACAACAACTTGTCAGACAGGCCACTTCCTGTTCAGAATCTTCTCAGGTTTTTGCCTGCCATATGAGTTCTGTTATACTCACAGACACCATTCAAACAGTTTTAGAAACTTTAGGGTGTTTTCTATCCAAAGCCAATAATTATATGCATATTCTAGTTACTGGGCAGGAGTAGTAACCAGATTAAATCGGGTACGTTTTTTATCCGGCCGTATCAATACTGCCCCCTAGCCCTAACAGGTTAAGTTCTGAATCATTGTAGATGAGGAAACAAATTATGTTATTTTCTGCTGAGATGATACAGTACATTCGGGAAGTATTCAGACCCCTTGACTTTTTCAAAGCTCCCTTAAATGTATAAAAGAAACTGAAATATCACATTTACATAAGTATTCAGAACTTTGTTAAAGCACCTTTGGCAGCGATTACAGACTCGAGTCTTCTTGGGTATGACGCAACAAGCTTGGCACACCTGTATTTGGGGAGTTTCTCTCAAGCTTCTCTGCAGATCCTGTCAAGCTCTGTCAGGTTGGATGGGGAGCGTGGCTGGGCCACTCAAGGACATTCAGAGACTTGTCCCGAAGCCACTCCTGTGTGGTCTTGGCTGTGTGCTTATGGTCGTTGTCCTGTTGGAAGGTGAACCTTCGCCCCAGTCTGATGTTCTGAGTGCTCTGGAGCAGATTTTTGTCAAGGATCTCTCTGTACTTTGCTCCATTCATCTTTGCCTCAATCTTGACTAGTCTCAAGGTCCCTGCCGCTGAAAAACGTCACCACAGCATGATGCTGCGACCACCATACTTCACCGTAGGGATGGCGCCAGGTTTCTTCCAGACGTGATACTTGGCATTCAGACCAGAGAGTTCAATCTTGGCCTCATCAGACCAGAGAATCTTGTTTCTCATGGTCTGAGAGTCTTTAGGTGCTCTTTTGGCAAACTCCAACTGGGCTGTCATGTGCCTTTTACCGAGGAGTGGCTTCCGTCTGGCCACTCTACAATAAAGTCCTGACTGGTTGAGTGCTGCAGAGATGGTTGTCCACAGAGGAACTCTGGAGCTCTGGCAGAGTCACCTCCCTGACCAAGGCCTTTCTCCCCTGGCCGGGGGGCCAGCTCAAGGAAGAGTCTTGTTGGTTACAAACTTCTTCCATTTAAGAATGATGGAGGCCACTGTGTTCTTGGGGGCCTTCAATGCTGCAGAAATGTTCTGGTACCCTTCCCCAGATCTGTGCCTCGACGCAATCATGTTTCGGAGCTCTACAGACAATTCCTTCAACCTCATGGCTTGGTTTTTGCACTGTCAACTGTGGGACCTTATATAGACAGGTGTTTGCCTTTCCAAATCATGTCCAATCAATTTAATTGACTACAGGTGAACTCCGATCAAGTTGTAGAAACATGATGCACCTGAGCTCAACTTCGAGTCTCATAGCAAAGGGTCTGAATACTTATGTAAATAAGGTATCTGTTTTTATTTTTTAAGAATGTGCAAAAATGTCTAAAAACCTGTTTTCTCTTTGTCATTATGGGTTATTGTTTGTAGATTGATGAGGAAAATGTTTTATTTAATTCATTTTAGAATAATGCTGTAACATAACAAAATGTGGGAAAAGTCAAGGGATCTGAATTCTTTCCGAATGCACTGCACCTACACTGAACAAAAATAGGAAATCAGTCAATTGCAATACATTAATTAGGCCCTAATCTATGGATTTCACATGACTAGGAATACAGATATGCATATGTTGGTCACAGATACCTTAAAAAAAAGGTAGGGGCGTGGATCAGAAAACCAGTCAGTAACTGGTGTGACCACAATTTGCCTCAAGCAGTGTGACACATCTCCTTCACAT
This sequence comes from Salmo salar, assembly GCF_965601325.2. Classification (NCBI taxonomy): domain Eukaryota; kingdom Metazoa; phylum Chordata; class Actinopteri; order Salmoniformes; family Salmonidae; genus Salmo; species Salmo salar. Next base: position 13,524,597 of record NC_138306.1, on the reverse strand, counting down.
AGAGTTGATCAGGCTGTTGATTGTGTCCTGTAGAATGTTGTCCAACTCCTCTTCAATGGCTGTGCAATGTTTCTGGATATTGGCGGGAACTGGAACACGCTGTCATGCATGTCGATCCAGAGCATTCCAAACATGCTCAATAGGTGAGATATCTGGTGAGTATGCAGGCCCTACTGTAGAAGAACTGGGCCATTTTCAGCTTCCAGGAATTGTGTACAGATCCTTGCGATATGTGGCTGTGCATTATCACACTGAAACATGAGGTGATGGCGGCAGATGAATGGCATGACAATGGACCTCAGGATCTCATCACGGTATCTCTGTGCATTCAAATTCCCATTAATAAATGTAATTGTGTTCGATGCCAGTAGCTTATGCCTGCCGATACCATAACCCCAACACCACCATGGGGCACTCTGTTCACAATGTTGACATCAGAAATTGCTCGCCCACACGACATCATACACGCTGTCTGCCATCTGCCTGGTACAGTTGAAACCGCGATTCATCCCTGAAGAGCACACTTCTCCAGCGTGCCAGTGACCATCGGCGGTGATAATTTGCCCACTGAAGTCAGTTACGATGCCCAACTGCAGTTTAGTCAAGACCCTGGTGAGGACAACAAAAACGCACATGAGCTTCCCTGAGACGGTTTCTGACAGTTTGTGCAGAAATTCTTTGGTTGTGCAAACCCACCTTTTCATCAGCTGTCCGGGTGACTGGTCTCAGACGATCCCGCAGGTGAAGAAGCCAGATGTGGAGGTCCTGGGCTGGCGGTTACACATGGTCTGCGGTTATGAGGTCAGACGTACTGCCAAATTCTCTAAAACGACGTTGGAGGCGGCTTATGGTAGATAAATTAACATTAAATTATCTGGCAACAGCTCTGGTGGACATTCCTGCAGTCAGCATGCTAACTGCATGCTCCCTCAAAACTTGAGACATCTGTAGCATTGTGTTGTGTGACAAAACAGAACATTTTAGAGTGGCCTTTAATTGTTCCCAGCACAAGGTGCACCTGTGTAATGATCATGCTGTTTAATCAGCTTCTTGATATGCCACACCTGTCAGGTGGATGGATTATCTTGGCAAAGGAGAAATGCTCACCAACGGTGACGTAAACAAATTTGTGCAACACATTTTAGAAAAAATAAGGTTCTTGAGCATAAGGAAAACTTCTGGGCTCTTTTATTTCAGCTCATGAAACATGGGACGAACACTTGACATGTTGCGTTTATATTTATTTCAGTATATTTACTATGAATATGAATGGAATGCCTCCAGGCTTGTGTAGGTGTATAGCTAAGGATAATGTACTCTAGGTTTACATCTTGGCAGATACACTATAATTCCTCCCACTGATTATTATCAAATAATGATATGGTAATGTGTATGAATTGTATAATAGGCAGTGTTCGCTCTCAATGTTACTCTTAGATAAAGATAATAGAGCAGCAGTATGAGAGTGACCACATTGCAGCAGTGGGGAACTGTACAGAGGAATGAAATGTTTGACATGCCGACACTGAGACGGTCCTGGAAATCCTTTTCTTAAGGAATATCACATTCCTACCACAAGACAATAGCTGCCTTGGAGAGAGTGTGACGTGTGTTTAGGGGAGAAAGTCCAGACTGTCACTCAAACCAGTGTGTGTGTGTGTGTATGTTTGTGTGTGTAAATGCATGCTCTCAGGCCTCTCACTGCGGTACAGGAGGGAGGAATCCACAGAGCAAATTATGGGTAGATTACTGTCAGAAAGGCCTTTGGACCTAAGGGTTCATTTACATAGGAAAACCATGGCTGCCAAATGCCGTTAATTGAAAACACATTTATGAGGGGACCCTCATGAATTAAAGAAGCTCTGTGCATAATGTGGCTTTATTGTGTTTACAGGGTTCTGTGTTATGAGGACTTTAGGAGCTGGAGGGATCGGGCCATATTGCCTGAATCTTAACATGGGAACACTCCTACTAATAGAGACAGAGACATTCAGTACAATCCCTCTGGGGAACAAGCCAAGAACCATGTTGAATGTTTCCAACAACAACAAAAACCCACCAAGGGAACCTTCACTACAAAAGCGTAGGACCTGCCCTTCAAAAGCCTAGGACACTGACCCTCAGTACACACTGTCAGTCACACAACAGTTAGTTGTTCACAGCTCCTGCTAAAGTTCCCAGAGCTTTCGGGACTTCAGTATACTGATGTTGCCACGAGGTGACAAAGTACTTCCAAACATTTGAGATTCCATTTGAAGATAGCTTTACTAAGCAGAAATTCATTATTTTATTGTGCTTTAGAAATGTCAAGATTGGAGGGGATCGGAAGAGATGCTGTCAAGCGCTGCCTGGATGCTTCAGGTTTTTACCCGCTTACCGGGATGTATATGGCAGGCAATAAAGGCTGAGTTTGGCTTTCGGATAGGTTTGCAGCAATTTCCTCTGAAGAAGTCAAGTATTCAGATGAAAGTGAAGGACAGCTATGCAAGCTGGCATGCCCGCTGATTTCATCCCAACCCTCTGACAATCTCAGTGAAATGAAGCCTTCGGGGGGGAAAAAAAGTAAAGTAAAAAGACAGACCGAAACACTTAGGATTTGTTTATGAGACGGAGGAAAAGACATTCCAGTCAAAATACATTCTATCTGTGAAGTGTCTGGTGAGAGGATAAGATATAGATGCGCTTTGTCAACTTCCAGACCGACGATAACTGACAACAAACTTCTAACTTTGTTTACAGCTGAAATGGAATACTCCAGGAAATAGTCGGACATGTTTGTGCACTAATTTCGATGTCCCTGGCCAGATAAAGACCCTGTGCATAGCTAGCGCATGTTGCCTATGACGTTTACATATAACCTCCAGTATAGAGCTATATTGCATGTCACTGATACCATGCTGCTCTACTACTACAGGAAGTCTTTGTGCTCTGCAGAACTATACAAACAAAACAATCTCCAACCAAAGTAAAATTTCTATCAAATATTCACGTGATTATTCTTCCAGGTAAACAGAAAGTCAAATTAACCCCAGCAATATTGTTTACCTGTGCACACCTGTGGGTGCTGTGAGGCATATCGCTCCTCCAGGCCCAGGATTAAAGATTTGTTAAGAGATCTTGGGCTTTGTCTTATTATCAGAGCTAATTCCCAGCTGGATGTTTGAGATTCTTCTGTAATCCCGGGCTTACTGGAATCTATGAACTGTGCACCTTTGGACCAGACTTTCTCCCCTGGTGGAGTTGTGTCCACCAGACCTGAACAGAGTACACTGGCAGACTGGACAGAGTCAAACATGGGTGCTTAGGATACATCCTATCTACGGAGGAAAAGCCTCTCTCGTCCCCTGGGAAAGCATTTAAAGTGGGTGGTGGGCCCGAACAAACACACACACGTTTGACCAGCTGTAGTGGAATGTGTATGGCCACTGGCCAGACTGTAAAAAGATGAGTGGGATCCACAGTTCTGTAGAAACCAGACAAAGTATTCACGAGCATATCACATAGTTCTGAAGTGACAATGGTGAGTGAAGTCAGAAATCTAATAACAGTCATGAGAGAAGCTCAAACAATAAACACCAGATGGTTGGGATATGATTACCAAGCAATATCGTTTTACATCTATTTTTCAAGTGACAATCGTTGCTGGTTGAGGAAACGTTGATATAACAAAAAAATAAAAGTACAGAAACTTCTACCTCAGTAAAATTCAATTCAGTTTCAAGTCCATTGTAAAAACAGCCTCACAAGCCAAGAGAGGGGTTAGGCCTGTCTTTCAAATACTGATGTCTCCATGCAACATCGCAAAGCTAAGCTGACAGGCAGCCAGGAAATTGCCAGTTGGTTGAAATTAGACAATTGTTCCTCGGTAAACTACTGGAACTCCTGTCAAACAATGCAGCGGTCTACTCTACTGAATCCTGCCTGAACAAAGGGCCCAGCGAGCAGAAGATTCACACAGGGAAGAATTCTGTGGCGGCCGTCCAAACCGAGATAGCTTAAGACTGTCTGTAAAAAGTATTGGGCAATATTTCCCATCATGTACTGTGGACTGGACGGGCTAGCAGGCGTGGTGGAAAGGCCGGGCTGACAGAGAGAGCTCCCCAGAGATCTTATTTACTCTAAATTGCCCCAGCTCTAGACTGAGCTAATCCAAGCCTTGTGAGGGGGATATAGAGGGGGACATACTCTATGCCTTCTGTATAAAAGTGATGTGCTGCCAAATGTTTAATTAGAGTCGGATTCAGACGTTGCAAGGCACATTCTTTAAGTTTTCCTGCTTTTTTTGCAACAAGCAACGCATTTAGAGACCACATACTCCACAGGAATCTTTACTTGCATTTTCGAGTCTGGAAATGGGATGAGCATTTTCATAGTTGCAATTTGCTGCGTCTGTGTAGGTTCTCAGCCCACTCCAGTACTCCCTGTTCACCCATGACTGCGTGGCCACGCACGCCTTCCACGGAATCATCAAGTTTGCAGACGACACAACAGTGGTAGCCCTGATTACAAACAACGATGAGACATTTTGCTTGGCCCCTAAGACCCTCACCAACTTTTACAGATGCACCATTGAGAGCATCCTGTTGGGCTGTATCACCGCCTAGTATGGAAACTGCAGCATCCGCAACCGCAGGGCTCTCCAGAGAGTGGTGCGCTCTGCCCAACGCATCACCGGGGGCACACTGCCAGCCCTCCAGGACATCTACAGCACCCGATGTCACAGGAAGGCCAAGAAGATCTTCAATGACCTCAGCCATCCGAGTCACGGCCTGTTCACCCCACTATCATCCAGAAAGCGTGGTCAGTACAGGTGCATCAAAGATGGAACCGAGAGACTGAAAAACAGCTTCTATCTCAAGGCCATCAGACTCTTAAATAATCATCACTAGCCGGCCTCCACCCAGTACCCTGCCCTGAACTTACTCACTGTCACTAGCCAGCTACCACCCGGTTACTCAACCATGCACCTTAGAGGCTGCTACCCTATGTACATAGAATGGTCACTTTAATAATGTTTACATATTGTTTTACCCATTTCATACGTATATATACTGTATTTTCGTCAAGGCCATCCTATTAAACTGTTGCTGTAAATATACTATTCTATCCTACATATTCTTCATATATACTACATATTCTATCCAAATACTGTCCATAATGCCTGAGAGTCTTTAGGTGCATTTTGGCAAACTCCAAACAGGCTGTCATGTGCCTTTTACTGAGGATTGCCCACTCTATCATAAAGGACCTGATTGCAGGAGTGCTGCAGACATGGTTGTCCTTCTGGAAGGTTTTCCCATCTCCACAGAAGAACTCTAGAACTCTATCAGAGTGACCATAAGGTTCTTGTTCACCTCCCTGACCAAGGCCCTTCTCCCCCCGATGTCTCAGTTTGGCCGGGCGGCCAGCTCTAGGAAGAGTCTTGGCGGTTCGAAAATTCTTCCATTTCAGAATGATGGAGGCCACTGTGTTCTTGGGGACTCATGGCTTGGTTTTTGCTCTGACATGCACTGTCAACTGTGGGACCTTATATAAACAGGTGTGTGCCTTTCCAAATCATGTCCAATCAAAAAGTGTTGGAAAAAATGACTGGCTTTCCTGATGTCTTTAATATTCTCTCTGGTATGCAATCTGGTTTCCACTCAGGCTAGGGATGTGTCACTGCAACCTTAAAAGGTCCTAAATTATGCCACTATTGCCCTTGATTCTAAGCAATGTTGTGCTGCTATTTTTATTGACTTGGCCTAAGCTTTTGATACGGTAGACCATTCCATTATTTTGGGCCAGCTAAGGAGTATTGGTGTCTCTGAGGGGTCTATGGCCTGGTTTGCTAACTACCTCTCTCAAAGAGTGCAGTGTATAAAGTCAGAACATCTGCTGTCTCAGCCACTGCCTGTCACCAAGGGAGTAACCCAAGGCTTGATCCTAGGCCCCACGCTTTTCTCAATTTACGTCAACAACATAACTCAGGCAGTAGGATCTCTCTCATCCATTTATATGCAGATGATGGTCTTATACTCAGCGGGCCTCTATCCATATGTTGTGTTAAATGCTCTACAACAAAGCTATGTTCGTGTCCAACAAGGTTTCTCTGCCCTTAACCTTCTTCTGAAAACCTCCAAAACAAAGGTCATGTGGTTTGGTAAGAAGAATGCCCCTAACCCCACCCATGTGATTACTACCTCTGAGGGTTTAGAACTTGAGGTAGTCACCTCATTCAAGTACTTGGTTAGACGGTACACTGTCCTTCTCTCAGCACCTATCAACACATATCAAAGCTGCAGGCTAAGGTTAAATCTAGACTTGGTGTCCTCTATCATAATTGCTCCTCTTTCACCCCAGCTGCCAAACTAACTCTGATTCAGATGACCATACTACCCATGCTAGATTATGGAGACATAATTTCTAGATCTTCAGGTAAGGGTGCTCTCGAACGGCTAGATGTTCTTTACCATTCGGCCATCAGATTTGCCACCCATGCTCATTATAGGACACATCACTGCACTCTATACTCCTCTGTAAACTGGTCATCTCTGTATACCCGTCGCAAGACCCACTGGTTGATGCTTATTTATAAAACCCTCTTAGGCCTCACTCCCCCCTATCTGAAATACCTACTGCAGCCCTCATCCTCCACATACAACACCGTTATGCCAATCACATTCTGTTAAAGGTCCCCAAAGCACACACATCCCTGGGTCGCTCGTCTTTTCAGTTCGCTGCAGCTAGCGACTGGAACGAGCTGCAAAAAAAAACACTCAAACTGGACCATTTTATCTCCATCTCTTCATTCAAAGACTCAATCCTGGACACTCTTACTGACAGTTTTGGCTGCTTCGTGTGAGGTATCGTTGTCTCTTCCTTCTTGCCCTTTGTGCTGGTGTCTGTGCCCAATAACGTTTGTACCATGTTTTGTGCTGCTACCATGTTACGCTGCTGCCATGTGTTGCCACCATCCTGTGTTGTAATGTGTTGCTGCCATGCTATTGTCTTAGGTCTCCCTTTATGTAGTGTTTTGGTGTGTCTCGTCGTGATGTGTTTTTAAAAAAAAAATGTATCCCAGCCCCCATCCCCACGGGAGGCCTTTTGCCTTTTGGTAGGCCGTCATTGTAAAGAACTATTTCTTCTTAACTGACTTGCCTTTACAATAAAACCCACACTAGAACTGCTAAAGCAATCATGTGGACTGCTCATTAATAGATGTGTTTATTACTCTGACATTTACAGGAAAAGGAGGACTGAGCACGCTCCCATTCTCATCGACGGGGCTGTAATGGAACAGGTTGAGAGCTTCAAGTTCCTTGGTGTCCATGTCACCAACAAACTATCATGGCCCAAACACACTAAGACAGTCGTGAAGAGGGTACAACAAAGCCTATTCCCCCTCAGGAGACTGAGAATATTTGAAATGGGTCCTCAGATCCTCAAAAGGTTCTACAGCTGCACCATCGAGAGCATCCTGACTGGTTGCATCACTGCCTGGTGTGGCAACAGCTTGGCCTCCGACCGCAAGGCACTACAGAAGGTAGTATGCCCAGTACATTACTGGGGCCAAGCTTCCTGCCATCCAGGACCTCTATATCAGGCAGTGTCAGAGGAAGGCCCTAAAAATTGTCAAAGACTGCAGCCATCCTAGTCATAGACTGTTCTCTAGGCTACCGCACGGCAAGCGGTTCCGGAGCGCCAAGTCGAGGTCCAAAAGGCTTCTTAACAGCTTCTACCCCCAAGCCATAATACTCCTGAAAAGCTCATCAAAAGGCTACCCAGACCCCTCTTTTACACTGCTGTTACTCTCTGTTTGCATAGTCACTTTAACTCTACCTACATGTACATATTACCTCAACTAACTAGTGTCCTTAAAGCATTGTTGGTTAAGGGCTTGTAAGTAAGCTTGTAAGTAAGCATTTCACTGTAAGGTCTACACCTGTTGTATTCGGCGCATGTGACAAATACAATTTTGTTTTATTTGATTTGGTTTAAGTCATGCCCACCCTCCGTCCTTGACTTTTACAAATTAAGTCTATAAAACACACTGTCATTGTTATAATCGTAATATCACAAACAGAACTGGAGTTATAACCAGTTTAAGTTTACTTTTTTGAATGTTTTCCCCCATTGCCCCTCCTTCTCCCAACAGTTGGGCATGCTCCCCACCTCCTTCCTGCTCCCCTCCTCCTTCCCAGTTGATAATCACCCCGAAACTGAACCAAAACTATACCGAAACTAATTTCACACATACTGTATAACAAGAGATTAAGTAAATGAAGTAAAGCATGGTGTGGAGAATTGGGGAGAATGGGTGAGTTGATGAGCGAGGGGAAGCCAACCTTGCATCATGTTCTAATCACCAATTGTGAATGAAGAAAAGGGTGGGCCATTCTATTGTATTGATCTATTCTAATTATAATCTTAAAATGGCATGTACCCTCTATAAATCCACTATTTGGAGAACACAGTGAGAGCGTCCGTAATTTACAGTGGCAAGAAGACAAAGACAAATGCTACAAGATTTGAATGAAAACGACTTCGATGGTGGGGAAGAAATGAATCCTGATGACATCCCTGATAATTATTATTCTGATTCTGAGCCTCAGCATGAACCTACACCTCCGAGGACTAAGCGCAAAAAAAGCCAGATGCTCGTGTCAACACAAAATGAAACAGTGAGACAGGAGAAAGGAAGGGACGGCGGCGTTTGGATAGAACAAGACAATGCTACCGGTTGATTATCAGCACAAAATTTCATATCAAGAAAAAAAACTAAATCAGCAACGCACTCACCAGCTTTCGTTATATATGTGACATAGACATGCGCCAACTGATAATTGACGATTTTTGACTGCCATCATCGACACTTACAGTATATTCAGCTATTATAAAGCTATTATTGCTTTTGCTGTTACCACGTTCCAACACGATGCTTTCTGTTTCATAGTTATAACAAAGGCAGTCCACGAATAAGTGATTGAAAACTTAAAATTTGTGTTTTTTGTTTTCACATATTTTACAGTAAAAGTAATTAAAATGATTGTGTTATTTAAAAAAAGATATACAGTACCAGTCAAAATTGGACACACCTACTCCTTCAAGGGTTTTTCTTTATAATTACTATTTTCTACATTGTAGAATAATAGTGAAGACATCAACACTATGAAATAACACATATGGAATCATGTAGTAACCAAAAAAGTGTTAAACATATCAAAAAATATTTTATATTTGAGATTCTTCAAATTAGCCACCCTTTGCCTTGATGACAGCTTTGCACACTCTTGGCATTCTCTCAACCAGCTTCATGAGGAATGCTTTTCCAACAGTCTTGAAAGAGTTCCCACATATGCTGAGCACTTGATGGCTGCTTTTCCTTCACTCTGCGGTCCAACTCATCCCAAATCATCTCAATTTATCACGACTCAGGATATGACCCAGATGCAGATACAGGAGGCAGATAGCATAGTTCTCAGATCATTTATTATGAACACGGGGCAGGCAGAGGGCAGGTCGAGGACAGGCAGAGGTTGGTGATCAGGTCAGAGTCAGGCAGGTACAGGACGGCAGGCAGGCTTGGGGTCAGGGCAGGCAGAATGGTCAGAAGCAGAAAAAACTAGGAAACAGAACTTGAAAAACAGGAAGACGGGAAAGCACACTGGTAAGACAAGACGAACTGGCAACAGACAAACAGAGAACACAGGTATAAATACACAGGGGATAATGAAAAAATAAATAAAAAAAATACCCTGGAATGAGTAGGTGTGTCTGAGCTTTAGAATATATATACAGTACCAGTGAAATGATACCTAAGACCTTCATAAACACAGCCAAATTATCATTTTTGTGATAGAACTGTTTCTCCAGTTTTGCCTCCAGCACCTTCACAAATCAGCTTTGGATGTGTGGTAGATTCTGCCTATTTTCTACATGTGATAGCATATATAAAATGTATTAATTATTCTGTTAGAATGTTGCAGTCACCCGAGGCCCAGTGGTTATGGTGTTCTAAAAAAACAAAGCGTGCGTGTGCACACGAGGTACCGTGAAAAAAATGTGTCCGCCTATGGAAATCAAATGCCCGTCCAACTGATTCGATCTGGCGCCGGCCCTGGCCTTACAGCAGCAATCAGCAGTTGAAACAATAACAAAGCATACTTCCCGCTCCGGTTTCGGTAAAAAGCTGACAGATGGGGCTGGAGAAATGTAACCACTCTCAAATTCATTAGACACATGGATGCTATGACTGACCACCCATGATATCAAAATTATAAACTTAAAACAGGTTTTTAGGCTATATAGTATTTGTTTACATGTACTTTGTTTACAAACATTGGAGTAAAACAAGCTTATACTTTGGGTTCTGATGGGGTATGACAGTTTAACTAAGCTCATGAGGCATTTCTAAGTTATATTCTTCACGAATCATATATATTTTTTAACAATACAAAACATACATATACAAGCGACAACACACAGACCCACACAAATATCCACAACATCAGTCCTACACAGACCTACCTGCTTACACCTCCATCTCCCGCATCACTCTCCGCCACATAGCCTCAAACTGCACCATTTTGTTTCCCTCCGTCACCCACACACTTTTAACATTTAGATAATAAAGCATTTGACCTTTCCATTCTTCAAGAATCAATGGGTGCATATCATTAATTAATGACTCCAAAATTGTATGTAACAACTGCTTGAATGCCCCTTTAAGGATGACATGTTCAGGAGAGAGACATTATTAGCAAATATCACTATAATGAGGTTGTGCAGAAAGGAATATATTAAGGATCATTTGATTTAATTTAAAAATAAAATGTTGCTTGACATAGTTGCAATTTGTTTGCTTCATTTTATGTATCATCCTGGTGTAATTATATGCAGTTCAACATCACCACCACAAGGTGTGAGCACTAGCATTTGTGTTATAGTCTAGCTTTACTACATGTAAACAAACCACTAGCTAGGTCTCATAACCGGAGGTCAATATTACATGCCTAACACAAGCTAGCGGTTCATTATTATGTTTCTTAATTGAAACTAAGTAGGCAATACAGCTGGGTAAAATATAGTTGTGTTTTGAAGAAAGAAAATTAAGAGCTAGTAGAGACAGATTTGTGAGGGCGAGAGGAGGGGTTGATAGTGGGGTAATTACTGCTGCTAGCTCACTTTTTTTATACTTTGTTTTTATTGTAGGAACACAAAAAGTACAAATAAAGTAAAATAAAAGAACAACAAAAAGGATCTGGCAGTTATAGTGCACGTCATACCTTCATCATATTAGTTACATTGACATCTTTGAATTAGATCTTTTCCAAGTACGAAACCTATTTTTCCCAGTATTCCTGACCTCTCTCCTCTTGTGTTCTTAAAGCAAAGGTCATACGCTCCATGTGGTGTATTTCTTTTACAATGTCTATCCATTGTGTCACTGTGGGAGGGTCTTTTGTAGCCATTTCCTAGTGATAGCCTTTTTACTGGCTGCCAGTAGGACCTTCAAGAGGTACTTTTCTCTATTGTGTAAGTTATCAGGTATTTCACCCAAGTACAAAGAATGTTTGTTCTATGTCAAATCCCATTATTTTTCCAATGTTAGATCTTATTTCTCCCCAGTAGGTTTCGATTGCGGGGGAAGTCCAAAAGATATGAGAGTGATCCACCCTCGATAGGCCGCATTCTCTCCAACAAGGATGTAGGGAGCCAGTCTGTTTTGATTTCAGTTTAGGTGTTATGAAGAAACGTACAACATTCTTCCAACAGAATTCTCTCCATGACCTTGAGTTGGTGGAGCTTTGTTGTGTCTCTAATATGTTCAAACATGTTTCATCAGTTATTTCAATGTTAAATTCCTCCTCCCATTTCTTTTTAATATAGTTTGTAGAATGTTTCTGAGGTTTGAATACCCAAGTAGAGATTTGAGATAGTTTTTTTGTTACTCCCCAAGTTGTATGCGTTAGTGAATACTTGGATAGATTTTTTGGAGGTGCTCGAGGGTCAGTCACTTTTATCTCCCTTAAGAAATAATGTCGAACTTGTTGGTATCTGTAAAAATCTTGTTTATCCAAGCCATGTTGTTTTTACTTAGGTCCTGGACGTTATCTAGGTCCCCATTCCTTATAATTGTACTGAATGATGTGATGCCTTTCTGCGTCCATTGTTTAAATCTGCTGTCCTGAGTTGCAGGGATGAAGCTGGGATCGTATGCAGGCCAACTCAGCAGTTTGATCTCTCTGTCTAATTTATTTTGCTGCTAGCTCACTTTTGACATACATACATTAGTTGAATTATATTGTTGGCTGTCACGAGATTAATTCATCTCCATCTTGCTGGCTAACCAAGTAAGCTGAACATTCTCTACCTTCACATCACACTAGCTCTGTGGTTATTTGCTGTGCTAGCCAAAATGTATTTAGCTAACACCACTAGAGCAAACTAATAATAAACTGGAAATAGGCCCATCAGCACACTTATGTAAGGGTCTGCAGAGGTCATGGCATCTGATAAATGTTTTGTTTAGTGGATCTGGTAGCATCAAGTCAATGTGTGTATATAAATTGTGTGATCTCTTTTTTGGTTGGATCAAGAAATACGAACTTGTAATTTTGTGCTAGCTAGACAGCTAACTAGCTAGACAGCTAACTAGCTAGACAGCTAACTAGCTAGACAGCTAACTAGCTAGATGGCTAGCTAGCTAGCAATTATGGCACACTACAGCATCTGATGTTTACTGGGGAACCTCTTGGTTGCACATGCATATAGAACGCATTATTGTTCTGACAATTAAAAAGGTCTATAGCCTCAAAATATGGTTAAAACTGTCATTTTGATTTCATGGATGGTCAGTCCTTGCATCCATAGCTCTGTCTATACATTTGAGTGTGGATATATTTCTCCAAACCCATCCATCATCATCATTTTACCAAAACAGAGGCAGGGTGGCAACTTTGTTATTGTTTTAACTGCAGATTCTAGCTTTAATCTTCATTCATTATTTACAAAAATATCCAACAAAACATTGTAATAAAGTGTTCAGAACATGGAGATTTACATTCTGAGCATCACTTCCAGCTCTTGTCCTATGGTGTCTCTTTTAAGTATATTCAGATTAATCCATGTTTTGCCCTGCCTTATCTTGATGCTACTGTTACGTGTCGGTGTTAAGAAGAAACTATGTCCCTTCCCTGGCAAGAAATGAATGCTGAGCTCCTTCAGTAGCATTTCCCCAAGGTCAGTAGCAGAATTAGAAAATGTAATCACCCCATAACTGGACAATGTCACTTCCCGGGGCATTGTCAAATGATGAGCATGGAATGTTAAGAGTGAGAAAGAAAGGGCATTCTACACGGAAAAAGGCTCTGCTGTCCAAAAAAAACATTGCTGCATGTCTGAAGTTTGCAAAAGTGCACCTGGATGTTCCACAGCGCTACTGGAAAAATATTCTGTGGACAGATGAAACTACAGTTGAGTTGTTTGGAAGGAACACACAACACTATGTGTGGAGAAAAAAAAGGCACAGCACACCAACATCAAAACCTCATCCCAACTGTAAAGTGTGGTGGAGGGAACATCATAGTTTGGGGTTGCTGTGCAGCCTCAGGGCATGGACAGCTTGGTATCAGACGGAAAAAATGAATTCCGAAGTTTATCAAGACATTTTGCAGGAGAATGTCATGCTATCGGTCCGCCAATTGAAGCTCAACAGAAGTTCAGTGATGCAACAGGACAACAACCCAAAACACAGAAGTAAATCAACAACAATGGCTTCAACAGAAGAAAATACGCCTTCTGGAGTGGCCCAGTCAGAGTCCTGACCTCAACCCGATTGAGATGCTATGGCATGACCTCAAGAGAGCAGTTCACACCAGACATCCCAAGAATATTGCTGAACTTAAACAGTTTTATAAAGAGGAATGGTCTAAAATTTCTCCTGACCGTTGTGCAGGTCTGATCCGCAACTACAGAAAATGTTTGGTTTAGGTTATTGCTGCCAAAGGAGGTCCAACCAGTTTTTAAATCCAAGGGTTCACCTACTTTTTCCACCCTGCACTGTGAATGTTTACACAGTGTGTTCAATAAAGACATGAACACGTATAATTGTTTCTGTGCTATTAGTTTAAGCAGACTGTGTTTGTCTATTTTTGTGACCTAAATGAAGATCAGATCAAATTTTATGACCAATTTATGCAGAAATCCAGGTATTTACAAAGGGTTCACATGCTGTTTCTTGCCACTGTATGTAGTTGCATTTAACCCTATACAGCATGAAAACATTCGTCACTGTCACAAACATCAGGACATTTAGAATTTATTGTGTAAGCTTTGACAAATGAAGCATGAGTTTACCTCTGGATCTGTGTGTGTGCAGCAACTTTATTCTCTCTTTTGGATTAGCAATGACTGAGAAATCACAGTAATCTAAATACAGATCACATTGTTACGTACTCAGCAAATAAAACAATACACAGATGGAACAGACTGACGATCTCTAAGAAAAACACACCATAGACCAGATAGCAGAAACCTCAAAACGCACTCTCCCAGACACAGCCATGTTGTCAGAGAGACACTCACAGATGCCAAAACACTGATTATCTAACCCTGCTGTCATATCTATGATTTCACTCTAAATATCTTCCTCTTATGGCTTCATCTTTAGAGAGAAATGTTTACAGTATGTAAGCCATTATATGAATGGCCTACATAGAATCATATAAAAAAAAAAAAAGAACTCTGATGGCCACATTGATATATGATCAAGGAGATGCCATTCCAAAGCAAACAGATGACAGGTATGATGAATGATGTAGACTTAACAGGCCAGGGCACAGCAGTGGATGGATGACAGAAGGGATGAGCATAGAGATCCTATGGAATTTCTAGAGTGGCTATGGCAAACACTCAAAGTTCTAGAATGCTTTAAAAATGGCAGCCATTGTTTAAAAAAAAAATCCATTCATTGTGAAGGATACGCAATAAAATGTGTTACAAATTTTAAGGATGTACAGTATAGATTTTTGTAACACAAAACATCAAGCATACAAACAAACAAACACAAAAACACAGGGTTTTTACATTCAAAGAAATTTGAAAAGCTTAAGAGTATCAATTGGTTTCATTACCGTCTTTTTCTTACAGATCATAGTATTCAATGTGGCAAAGTAATTGTTTAAATCTACAATTAAAAATATTGAATACTATGTTTTTTTTAATGCATTTTATAATCAAATTCATCACATACTTTTGTTAGTGGAGAATCTTGGACTATCAAAAACAAAAAGAACATCAGAAGCTTGCAGATGGATGTCCCGACTGTAGCCAAAATATTCTACCTAAGTCCAGCTGAAAACCCACCCACAACACAGTCACATACACACATTAGGAAAACAAATGCTCAAGAGATTCTGTCCCAGATTGACAAAATGTACATTTCTCATCAACATTTCTAATATATTTACAAATACTTTCGTTGAACAGGTAACACCTTAGTTATTTTAAAGAGTGTTTATCTGACTTTGTTTGTGATCACATATTTGTATGATAAAGTCCATACCTTTAACTAATTTACAACAAAGTTTCTATAATTAATGAATTATTGATTCAAAAAAAAAATAATAGAGACAATTACTATGGCTGAATTTAGAAGTGATGGATCTGTATTGACCACAATTTGTTTCAAAAGGGCTAGAACACCATCTGGTAACACACTGTTTCATATTCCTTTAGTGAGAGAGTGAGCGCATACATTCTAAAAAAATAATTTTATGTATAAAGATGTCCGTCCGAAATGAGAAGCTGACCCACAAGTAAAATGTCCGTTCTAAACCAATGTCCTAAAAATAGTGGCTTGTTTTTATATTTTATGACAAGATTATTCCATATAACATACTTATGAGGGGGAAAATATGTTTGCATAGAAGGGACCAACAATTAAGCACATTTTTCAACTGCATAAGGACACTGCAAAAGGAAACTTAAACCACTAAACTTACTGAAAATAAGATTTGGTATTGTAAACCAAAAGGTTTGGGTCCTTTAAAGTAATGATTTGTCCAATATATATCTTTTCGACTTGGTTAAAAGTAGTAAAGTCCAACACATTAAGAACACACACTATATATACAAAAGTACGTGGACACGCCTTAAAATTAGTGGGTTCGGCTATTTCAGTCACACCCACTGCTGACAGGTGTATAAAAATCGAGCACACACAGGCGAACATTAGCAGTAGAAAGGCCTTACTTAAGAGCTCTTGACTTTGAACGTGGCAAACAATACCACCTTTCCAGCAAGTCAGTTCGTTAAATTTCGGCGCTGCTAGAGCTGCCCCAGTCAACTGTAAGTGCTGTTATTGTGAAGTGAAAATGTCTAGGAGCAACAACGGCTCAGCCGCGAAGTGGTAGGCCTCACAAGCTCACAGAATGGGACCACAGAGTACTGAAGCGCGTAGCGCATAAAAATCATCTGTTCTTGGTTGCAACACTCACTACCAAGTTCCAAACTGCCTCTGAAAACAACATCAGCACAAGAACTGTCCGTCGGGAACTTAATGAAATGGGTTTCCATGTCCGAGCAGCCACACACAAGCCAAAGATCACCATGCGCAACGCCAAGCATCGTCTGGAGTGGTGTAAAGCTCACCATCATTGGACTCGGGAGCAGTGGAAACGCTTCACCATCTGGCAGTCCGACTAACGAAACTGGGTTTGATGGATGCTACCTGCCGTAATGCCCACTGTAACATTTGGTGGAGGAGGAATAATGGTGCTCCCAACTTCATGGCAACAGTTGGGGGAAGGTCCTCTCCAGTGCACAAAGGGAGGTCCATACAGAAATAGTTTGTCGAGAACGGTGTGTATCAACTTGACTGTCCTGCACAGAGCCCTGACCTCAAACCCATCGAAAACCTTTGGGATGAATAGGAACGCTGACTGTGAGGCCTAATCACGAGGTCTAACCGACCAACATCAGTGCCCGACCTTACTACAGTGAGGGAAAAAAGTATTTGATCCCCTGCTGATTTTGTACGTTTGCCCACTGATAAAGAAATGATCAGTCCATCAATTTAATGGTAGGTTTATTTCAAAAGTGAGAGACAGAATAACAACAACAGAAAAACGCATGTCAAAAATGTTATAAAATGATTTGCATTTTAATGAGGGAAATAAGTATTTGACCCCTCTGCAAAACATGACTTAGTACTTGGTGGCAAAACCCTTGTTGGCAATCACAGAGGTCAGACGTTTCATGTAGTTGGCCACCAGGTTTGCACACATCTCAGGAGGGATTTTGTCCCACTCCTCTTTGCAGATCTTCTCCAAGTCATTAAGGTTTCGAGGCTGACGTTTGGCAACTCGAACCTTCAGCTCCCTCCACAGATGTTCTATGGGAATAAGGTCTGGAGACTGGGTAGGCCACTCCAGGACCTTAATGTGCTTCTTCTTGAGCCACTCCTTTGTTGCCTTGGCCATGTGTTTTGGGTCATTGTCATACTGGAATGCCAATCCACGACCCATTTTCAATGCCCTGGTTGATGGAATGAGGTTCTCACCCAAGATTTGACGGTACATGGTCCCGTTCATCGTCCCTTTGATGCGGTGAAGTTGTGCTGTCCCCTTAGCAGAAAAACACCCCCAAAGCATAATGTTTCCACCTCCATGTTTGACAGTGGGGATGGTAGTCTTGGGGTCATAGGCAGCATTCCTCCTCCTCCAAACACAGTGAGTTGAGTTAATGTCAAATAGCTCCATTTTGGTCTCATTTGACCACAACAGTTTCACCCAGTTGTCCTCTGAATCATTCAGATGTTCATTGGCAAACTTCAGACGGGCATGTATATGTGCTTTCTTGAGCAGGGGGACCTTGCAGGTGCTGCAGGATTTCAGTCCTTCATGGCGTAGTGTGTTACCAATTGTTTTCTTGGTGACTATGGTCCCAGCTGCCTTGAGATCATTGACAAGATCTTCCCGCGTAGTTCTGAGCTGATTTCTCACCGTTCTCATGATCATTGCAACTCCACGTGGTGAGATCTTGCATGGAGCCCCAGGCCGAGGGAGATTGACAGTTCTTTTGTGTTTCTTCCATTTGCGAATTATTGCACCAACTGTTGTCACCTTCTCACCAAGCTGCTTGGCGATGGTCTTGTAACCCATTCCAGCCTTCCTTGTGTAGGTCTACAATCTTGTCCCTGACATCCTTGGAGAGCTCTTTGGTCTTGGCCATGATGGAGAGTTTGGAATCTGATTGATTGATTGCTTCTGTGGACAGGTGTCTTTTATACAGGTAACAAGCTGAGATTAGGAGCACTCCCTTTAAGAGTGTGCTCCTAATCTCAGCTCGTTACCTGTATAAAAGACACCTGGGAGCCAGAAATCTTTCTGATTGAGAGGGGATCATATACTTACTTCCCTCATTAAAATGCAAATCAATTTATAACATTTTTGACATGAGTTTTTCTGGATTTTTTTGTTGTTATTCTATCTCTCACTGTTCAAATAAACATACCATTAAAATTATAGACTGATCATTTCTTTGTCAGTGGGCAAACGTACAAAATCAGCAGGGGATCAAATACTTTTTTCCCCTCACTGTAATGCTTGTGGCTGAATGGAAGCAAGCACCCACAGCAATGTTCCAACATCTAGTGGAAAGCCTTCCCAGAAGAGTTGAGGCTTTTATAGCAGCAAAGGGGGGGGGGGGGACAACTCCATATTAATGCCCATTGTGGAATGAGATGTTCGACAAGCAGGTGTCCACATACTTTTGGTCATATGGTTTATTCTTTTTACTTTGTGAGGGTTCCTTTTCCATATAAAGTTATAGAGTGTCTTATCTAATTGGGAGCAAATAGATTTGGGACTGTCAAGACAAGGGAACACATACAGTTGAAGTCGGATGTTTACATACACCTTAGCCAAATACATTTAAACTCAGTTTTACACAATTCCTGACATTTAATTCTAGTAACATTTCCCTGTCTCAGGTCAGTTAGTTAAGATCACCACTTTATTTTAAGAATGTGAAATGTCAGAATAATAGTAGAGAGAATGATTAATTTCAGCTTTTATTTCTTTCATCACATTCCCAGTGGGTCAGAAGTTTACATACACTCAATTAGTATTTGGTAGCATTGCCATTAAAGTGTTTAACTTGGGTCAAACGTTTTGGGTAGCCTTCCACAAGCTTCCCACAATAAGTTGGGTAAATTTTGGCCCTATCCTCCTGACAGAGCTGGTGTAACTGAGTCAGGTTTGTAGGCCTCCTTGCTCGCACACATTTTTCAGTTCTGCCCACAAATGTTCTATAGGGTTGAGGTCAGGGCTTTGTGATGGCCACTCCAATACCTTGATTTTGTTGTCCTTAAGCCATTTTGCCACAACTTTGGAAGTATTCTTGGGGTCATTGTCCATTTGGAAGACCTATTTGCGACCAAGCTTTAACTTCCTGACTGATGTCTTGAGATGTTGCTTCAATATATCCACCAAATTTTCCTCGATCATGATGCCATCTATTTTGTGAAGTGTACCAGTCCCTCCTGCAGCAAAGCAAAGGGGATGGTGTTCTCGGGGTGATGAGAGGTGTTGGGTTTGCGCCAGACATAGCGTTTTCCTTGATGGCCAAAAGTACCTTCTTTCATATGTTTGGGGAGTCTCCCACATGCCTTTTGACAAACACCAAATGTGTTTGCTTATTTTTTCTTTAAGCAATGGCTTTTTGCTGGCCAATCGTCCGTAAAGCCCAGCTCTATGGAGCGTACAGCTTAAAGTGGTCCTACGGACAGATACTCCAATCTCCGCTGTGGAGCTTTGCAGCTCCTTCAGGGTTATCTTTGGTCTCTTTGTTGCCTCTCTGATTAATGCCCTCCTTGTCTGGTCCATGAGTTTTGGTGGGCGGCCCTCTCTTGGCAGGTGTGTTGTGGTGCCATATTCTTTCCATTTTTTTATAATGGATTTAATGGTGCTCCGTTGGATGTTCAAAGTTTCTGATATTTGTTTTTATAACCCAACCCTGATCCGTACTTCTCCACAACTTTGTTCCTGACCTGTTTGGAGAGCTCCTTGGTCTTCATGCTGCCCCTTGCTTAGTGGTATTGCAGACTCTGGGGCCTTTCAGAACAGGTGTATATATACTGAGATCATGTGACAGATCATGTGACACTTAGATTGCAGTTTATTCAACTAATTATGTGACTTCTGAAGGTAATTGGTTGCACCAGATCTGATTTAGGGATTCATAGCAAAGGGGGTGAATACATATGCACGCATTACTTTTTTTGAAACAAGTAATTTTTTTCATTTCACTTCACCAATTTGGACTATTTTGTGTATGTCCATTACATGAAATCCAAATAAAAATCAATTTAAATTATAGTTTGTAATGCAACAAAATAGGAAAAACGCCAAGGGGGATGAATACTTTTGCAAGGCACTTGCAGGTGTACAGAGGCCCATTATCAGCAACCATGACTCATGTGTTCCAATGGCACAATGTGTTAGCTAATCCAAGTTTATCATTTTAAAAGGCTAATTGATCTGTATCTGGAGCATCAGCATTTGTGGGTTTGATTACAGGCTCAAAATGGCCAGAAACAAATAACTTTCTTCTGAAACTCGTCAGTCTATCCTTGTGCGGAGAAAGCAAGGCTATTCCATGCGAGACATTTCCAAGAAACTGAAGATCTCTTACAATGCTATGTACTACTCCCTTCACAGAACAGCGCAAACTGGCTCTAACCAGAATAGAAAGAGGAGTGGGAGGCCCTGGTGCAGAACTGAGCAACTGGACAAGCACATTAGAGTGTCTAGTTTGAGAAACAGACACCTCACAAGTCCTCAACTGGCAGCTTCATTAAATAGTACCCGCAAGACACCAGTCTCAACGTCAACAGTGAAGAGGCGACTCCGGGATGCTGGCCTTCTAGGCAGAGTTGCACAGAAATGCCATATCTCAGATTGGCCAATAAAAATAAAATATTAAGATGGGCAATATAACACAGACACTGGACAAAGGAAGATTGGGAAAAAAGTGTTATGGACAGACGAATCTAAGTTTCAGGTGTTCGGATCAGAAAGAAGAACATTCGTGAGATGCAGAAAACATGAAAAGATGCTGGAGGAGTGCGTGACGCCATCTGTCAAGCATGGTTGAGGCAATGTGATGGTCTGGGGGTGCTTTGGTGGTGGTAAAGTGGGAGATTTGTACAGGGTAAAAGGGATCTTGAAGAAGGAAGGCTATCACTCAATTTTGCAATGCCATGCCATACCCTGTGGACAGAGCTTAATTGAAGCCAATTTCCTCCTACAACAGGACAATGACCCAAAGCAGTCAGCTGGGATTCTGTCTATAATGGAGTGGCCAGCACAGTCACTGGATCTCAACCCTTTTGAGTTGTTGTGGGAGCAGCTTGATTGTATGGTACATAAGAAGTGCCCATCAAGCCAATCCAACTTGTGGGAGGTGCTTCAGGAAGCATGGGGTGAAATCTCTTCAGATTACCTCAACAAATTGACAACTAGAATGCCAAAGGTCTGCAAGGCTGTAATTGCTGCAAATTGAGTATTCTTTTAAGTAAGCAAAGGTTGAAGGAAACTATTATTTCAATAAAAAATCCTTATTTATGACCTTGTCAACATTTTGACTATATTTCCTATTCATTTTGCAACTCATTCCATGTATGTTTTCATGGAAAACAAGGACATTTCTAAATGACCCCAAACTTTTGAACGGTAGTGTATTTAAACAGACCATAACTGTCTCAATGTTTGTTTTCTTGGAATGATGTGTGTGTTCTAATATTATACAGTTTCTGTACTTATTGCATTTACAACTTGTCTAAATCCAATCATCAACTGTTTTCAGCCAGTGTATGGCTGTGGATTTCCTGCATTGTTTGTATGGAATGTTGGAAGTTAATAAAAACAATATTGTAATCATTCCGCTTAAACTGGCAGGCTAGCTAGCTAAAAAAAACACACTGGACTCTATTTACGTCTGGCACTAAGGAGAAGCAAGTGTCAAACGCACATTAGATTGCAATTTTTCCATGTAAAAACTGGCACACTTTCCAGCTCTAACGCTAGGTTCGGCAGCTCTCTTGTGCTGAGATGGGAGGTGTGGCAATATTGAGGTGTGTCAAAAACAAGTGCAAAAGTTCAAATTTTATGCAGTGCTAATGGGAAGTTAAGACCCACAAAAAGCAGGTCTCAATGGTAACGCAGTTGATAATGGCATGGACTTTGACGGTGGAAGCACAGCCTATCCAGCCATGGCGCACAATGCCCATGGAAAAGAGATGTGCCCTTTGTCCCGGTGATTGGTTCCCCCCATTTTGTTTAATTTGATTATAAACCAAGGATAGCCTACCCTTCCCTTAATCAGGGCTGGTTTAGCAGCATTGCAGAGATGCATATTTTATTCTGGCCATTAGCCAAGTAGCCTATGAATAAAGGGGTTTGAAATTACATTTACATTACATTACATTACATTACATTACATTTAAGTCATTTAGCAGACGCTCTTATCCAGAGCGACTTACAAATTGGTGCATTCACCTTATGATATCCAGTGGAACAACCACTTTACAATAGTGCATCTAAATCTTTTAAGGGGGGGGGGGGGGTTAGAAGGATTACTTTATCCTATCCTAGGTATTCCTTAAAGAGGTGGGGTTTCAGGTGTCTCCGGAAGGTGGTGATTGACTCCGCTGTCCTGGCGTCGTGAGGGAGCTTGTTCCACCATTGGGGTGCCAGAGCAGCGAACAGTTTTGACTGGGCTGAGCGGGAACTGTGCTTCCTCAGAGGTAGGGGGGCCAGCAGGCCAGAGGTGGATGAACGCAGTGCCCTTGTTTGGGTGTAGGGCCTGAAGGTATGGAGGTGCCGTTCCCTTCACAGCTCCGTAGGCAATCACCATGGTCTTGTAGCGGATGCGAGCTTCAACTGGAAGCCAGTGGAGAGAGCGGAGGAGCGGGGTGACGTGAGAGAACTTGGGAAGGTTGAACACCAGACGGGCTGCGCCGTTCTGGATGAGTTGTAGGGGTTTAATGGCACAGGCAGGGAGCCCAGCCAACAGCGAGTTGCAGTAATCCAGACGGGAGATGACAAGTGCCTGGATTAGGACCTGCGCCGCTTCCTGTGTGAGGCAGGGTCGTACTCTGCGAATGTTGTAGAGCATGAACCTACAGGATCGGGTCACCGCCTTGATGTTAGTGGAGAACGACAGGGTGTTGTCCAGGATCACGCCAAGGTTCTTAGCACTCTGGGAGGAGGACACAAGGACGAGTCGGACTGGGCTGACGCACTGGAAGCCTGGTGCGTGGTGCTGGTACTGGACGTGCCAGACTGGGATTTCGCACTTCCGGGTCCGCACGAGAGACAGGAACTGGAAGCACCAGGCCATGGAGGCGCACAGGCGGTCTTGATCTCACCTCCTGCACAACCCTTCCTGGCTGGATGGAACTAGTAGCCCTGTACGAGCGGGGTACTAGTACAGGGCGAACTGGGCTGTGCAGGGGCCTGATGGTTGCCGTGCGTAGAGCGGGGGTAGGGTAGCCTGGTCCTAGGAGGCGTACCGGCGACAAGACGTGCTGCGCAGGCATCCTCCTACCAGGCTGGATGCCCACTCTAGCACGGCATCTGCGAGGGGCTGGAATATCTCGCACCGGACTGTGCGTGCGTATGGGCGAGATTGTGCGCACTTCAGCAAAACACGGCGCCCTCCACTCCATACGCTTCTCCATATTAACACGGGGAGCTGGCTTAGGGCTCACCCTTGGCCCAGCCAAACTACCCGTGTGCCCCCCCCAAACAATTATTGGGGGTGACTCTCGTGCTCTACCTTCCTCCCAGGCAGGTTGTCACAGTAGTCCAGTAATTGTTCCCATGTCCAGTCAATCCTAGATTCCAATACCTCCAGCGACCAGGATGCCATCTCCTCCCAAGCGCGCTGCTTCCTATAGTCCAGACCGTATTCCCTTGACTCCCTTCTCCGCTGCTTGGTCCATTTGTGGTGGGAGATTCTGTCACAGTTGTTGTAATTGCCATTTCTCAGTAGAAATGGTCTACTGAGAGTGCTTTGAAATATTTTAGAGGTTTTTGCCCTCATTCATTTTCATAATTCACATTATACATACTTGCATTTTGCTTGTTCAAGTAGGCTATCCATCCCCATTTTCAATAAGCACACCTCGTCCGTTTTTTGAGAATCTGCCTCACACATAGGCGACGCTACAATTGACAGGAACCTAGTATTTTGTATAGACGTGCGAATGTTACACATAAAGCAATTTACGATATCATGCTTCTGACCCCATCTTATTTATGAATATTGTTGTTTTAAAAAAACTGATTGCTTGTTTTTCGTTTCATATCGAGCCCTCCATAGGGTACCCTTTCCCTAGGCCTCAGCTACTAAGGCTAGTTTAACAGCAATGCGTCATGTATTTTTTTATCCTGACCTTGCAAAGTAGCCTATCCATAAAAGGTGTTTAAATGGTCTATTCTTCAGAGTGCTATATATCGCTTGCTCAAGTATTCATGACATCTCCAAAGAGCGCATCTCGTCCGGTTACCAAAGCTGCGCTCCTCCAAACATATTTAAATGATTCAGTTCTATAATATGGTATCAATGGCAGGCCTAGGCTATATTTTTCTTTTTGAGAACATGCCTCAAACATAATATAACATTTACAAGAGCTAAGTGTTTTCCATTTTAGGAGACGTGTGATACGTAAAGACATATAGGCTAGGCTCCTTGAAGCAATTTACAACAATGTTGACTGCCAACACTCCAAACATAGGCTTGTGAGCAAACATGTCATTTTAATTTTTTACTGTTGCCAGTACTTGACGATAACGCAAAGACCGTCAATAAGAGGGTCTTATTCAGCTGATGGTTGGATGGCTTTTAAACGCATTCAGAATGAATCAGGGTGTAGCTAGGACCCGAAAACTGAAAGCAGACTACCTCAAATCTAATGTTGAGAATCTGAATAATCCTTACAAAGGTTGGCAAGTAGTGAAAGGTTTGGAGTGCAAAAAAGATGCACAGCTTCCTTAACAACTGCTGGTAGACTCACAGGTAGTAACTGAGAAAACCTCTATTCTGAACTCTTTTAATCAGCATTTTCTTGATGCAGGCAAATTATTTAATAGGGTTAAAAGGTCAAAATGAGCACCCTGTGCACTCCCGAGCACTCCTGCTCCAGGTTCTCTTTCTAACCTTTGTCTCAGAGGTGCATAGAGCCATGAAAGCAATTATCTAAACCTCCGCCTACTACTATTAGCTGCAGACCAGGTTTTAACTGAAAGCGTCTGACATCACTGTGATCTCTATAGTGCCGTTGGCTGGTTTTCACTGACTCTAGGTAGGATTAAACATTGGCATACCATGACCTTTAAGGCCATTTTGGGAAAACTGCCGCTTTATTTCTGTTCTTTTTCGATAAGGTCAGGAAATAAATAGCAGTTAAGGTCTCACTCCTACTTACTTTAAACGGGTGTTAAAGTCAGAACAGATCAGAAGTGTTAAAAAGGTTGGTTGACACCTGTTACTGAGGAATGTGATTGTCATTAGGACTTCATGCGGGGGTATATATATATATAGAATTTTGACGTAGACGCACATAAATTACAATTACAGAACATACAAGCGTCTATTGACGTAGACGCACAATTTATGTGCGTCTACGTCAAAATTCTGTTTATGGTGTGTCTATGTCTGTAAATTGTTATGTCTGATATTTGTCTGAAATATTGTTCCCCCCTGCTGCTGTCTTGGTTGGACCAGGTCTCTCTTGAAAAATGTATTTGATCTCAATGAGACTAACCTGGATAAATAAAGGTTAAATAAAATAAAACAAATAACCTAAAGAACTTGAGACAAAAGCATGTAGTAATAATGCCGATTGGCTTAGCGTCCAAGGCACTGCATCTCAGTGCTAGAGGCGTCACTACAGACCCTGGTTCAATTCCAGGCTGTATCACAACCGGCCGTGATTGGGAGTCCCATAGGGCGGCACACAATTGGCCCAGTGTCATCTGGGTTAGGGTTTGGCTGTCATTGTAAATAAGAATTTGTTCTTAACTGACTTGCCTAGTTAAATAAAAGGTTAAATGTTTTTTTTTGCTTTTTCAAATAAGCCATGGAATGCGTTGATTGGCCAGTGGCCAAGCCCTCGTCACACTTACAACTTGTTTATACATCAAAACCCAGCCCTTTTGAGCCACCGCCAGCTATTGTTCTCATAATTCTGGCTGTGAAAATATAAAAAATATTTCTCACACACCCCCGGACCAATAGACCTACAGCCAGCGCTTAGATTTACCATTGCGTTAGGTTTGTTAAACTAGAGCCCACTGTGCAAATAATCTTCAAATTCATTGTTTTACCCAATATCTTATGACAGCACTGGCTGACTACTGGCTTACCAACTCCCTTACCAAAATGGCTGACCATTTACACTGTCATAAGAAGGTTCATGTCCATTCAAGTATTTGAATTCCTAATTCTATGGATTTGAGAACACTTGTCACTGCCACATCCATAAACAAAGTCATAACACGACCTAAAGACTGCTCTTTGAATTCTGGAAGAATGTGTATTTTATATGGACCATTAACTAATATGTTTCCTGTGTAATTCTATCCCTATTTTATTACCAATTTCAATCAGTAATAGGTGTTTCAAATGTATATTGAGCACATTCCTATGGGTTTAATTCTACTTTGATTGATATCACAGTAATTTATTTTACAACAACAACAATTGAGTAATTGAATTACAAACAGAAAAGTTGAAAGCAGATATTGGTGATTGTGGCCCACATCCAGAATCCGTGACAACCAATCATATTTGCTTGTGACAGGAAGTCAAAAAGAACACTATCCTCCATCTGACACTTGTCAACATTCCCATTATTAGTCGGCCCTCACAGCATTGTGGTGAAGAAAGGATCACATGGGTTACGAGCCTTTCCTGTGTGACCTTTAAGATTCTCTGTGAGGCGGCCATCCTTACTCACCTCTCCCTCCATTAGCCATGCCACCGCTCCTCCACAGCCATCCCACAATGCCCCTCTGCATCTCATCTGTCCCTGGCCTCAACACTATTGTTGCCATGTCACCCGAGAGCAGGGAATTAGCACTAAATAGCAGAGCGGTGCAGATCAGCCAATATACAGACTTGTGTGTTTCATTAATATGCCAGAGAGGGCCTTCCATTAACTGATCAACCTTTGACATGCTGTTTCAGAAGCGGAGACAGGCACATTAAGACATCAGAAAGTCAGATCCAAGCCACTTTTTGTCTGAAGATCAGATATTGCGGATCAGCAAACATGAACAGTTCGGAACCCATGATGTTTTTTAGGACCTACCTTCTGTCTTATCTCCTCCTCCATCTTAACTGGAGACCCCAGCTCTGCCACCTGTTTCACCCCTTCGCTGGCGAAGCCACCGTACTCCCACAGGACATAGCTCCTGGAGTGGGACGCCCCGATGAGGGCTGACCAATGATTGGCACGTCCTGTATAGGGTGGTGACAAAGAAACAAAGTCGTCTGCGTGTGTCTGTGTACAGATGTAGGATCTTAATTTGATCACCATGTTGCAGGAGAACTTTCCTGCAATGCAGGAAATGTTAAACTCACAGTGCATTTGAGGTTTAAAAAGGCTAATGAAGTTTGCAATTTCCACTTTGAAATTTAAGACTTGATTTTCCCTTATGAAAAATGTATCAACCCCCTACAAAAACGTGGATGAATTAGAACTCATTTTCTGTTGCTGCAGGACTACTTTCCTGCTGTAGCAAACTGTAGCAAAATTAAGATCCTACATGTGTAGGTGTAGAGGCTGACAGATCGCTCCTGGCTTTAACTGTGTCTGCTGGGCGTGTGAGGCTAACAGCAGAGTGGTGGAGACAGTGTTCATTAGCCATGCATGTGGCTGGAAGGCCACTGTTAGATATACTGTGACAGGCCCGCACTTCCACTGGTGGAGCCCTCATCATTACTGAAAGAGTTGAGGCTGGAATAGACCCAGTCAGACCACACACACACACCAACCAATTTGTACATATCATTTTTTTTACTTACCCTTGAATGTAATTAAGTTTTCCCATGATACGCTTCCCTCCGTGAAAGATTAGATATAAAGCTGGAGGGAAAGGTAAACTATACAGTTCATCTCTTTAAGCCCATCAGGCCTATAGAGAATCCATGTGATGTGCTTTAATGTACCAAAACTTTTTTCTTGTTTCCTGCCAAAAGAGTCTCTTCCCATCTCAAATTATTTATGGCGATTCCCTTTGTAAGCTGTGACTACATAACACTGACTGCAGGGAATATGTGTGTGGTTCGGATCATCAGCTCCAAAAGAGGAGACTGTATCATAACAGTTATCCAATATCATACTGTTTTACTGACTTAGGCTTACTGAAAAGTATTTGTTTAAATCCCAACAACACACAAATAATTTGAGAGAAATCCTCTAAACCAGTGGTTCCAAAGTGGTTTGCCTTGAGGAACTCTCAGGAGTCTAGGAAAACCTTTCCTAATCTTGTTTTTTTTTAACCGTTATAAACATGACCTGTGGAATGCAGTGCCAGTCTGATAAAACATGAAATGGCACATGATTACATCTGTATCGTTGTTTCAAGTCCAGTGCACTCAGGCTGCTGTTATGTTCGTATCATTTTGAGGGGTGCCCATCATGAGCAAACTCATTCGTATGATTTTACTTTGTCTGTGAAAACAATTAGAACAGGCAAGTCTGATTAGTCCTTGGGCTTAGCTATACTCTGGGCTTAGCTATACTCTGGGTTTAGCTATACTAGCTATACTACAGCCTCTGCCATATAACGAAACAGAGCATGGCTTTGCGTCTGTGGTTGCACCTTTACAATGCAGAAGGCAGCTCATCTTTAGCCCAAACCGTTCAAAACTAAAGACCTATTTTATCAGAGCTACATGCTTTTCTTTCTGGCTCAAATTGACAGGAAGCTCTTAAAAGGGTACGCACAAATGAACCATCATGAGTAAGAAACTATGAAAACAAACCTTTAAAAAAACGTCACAGACAATAGATGATTTGCAGTATGGATCAGATGAGGTCATTACCACTAAATAAATTAGAAGGGACATTTTAGGTGTGCCACAGAATTTAATATCCCATAAAGGTGTGCCACAGTTCAAAAAAGGTTGGGAACCACTGCTCTAAACTACAGTGTGCTGTTCTTTCGTGCAGTATGTTACTAAAGTCAACAGACAGTCTAAATATGTCCAGGGTAAAATGTAACCTTTTTGTGTTTCTTCCAAAACCACAATATCTTGCTTAATGACTATAAATGGTGCAAATCCTTTCACACTCCAGAGCAAACGGACAGTTGAGCAACAGGTGGGAAGTTGTACAGCAATGTGCAGTGTGCGTGGGTGTACATACATGACTGCAGTGAAGGACTTACTGGGGTAGTCTTTAGGGTGAATCTTCTCCGACCAGTTCCCATAGAAGGTGACTCTGTACTTGGCCGTCCCACAGGCACAGCATTCCGGAGGGGGCTTCTCTGTGGTCTCCCCAAACACAGCCTCTGAAACACACCCACCCACCCACCCACCCACACACACACAACCACCCACCCACACACACGTACGCATGACCCCTCAACCCCACCCACGCACACACCCACACAAAGTGAAGATAAGAATGGTGATCTTGCTTGACCGAATATAATTTCTGAATATGACTACATACAATATCGCCATTATAATCTACTACAGTAACAGACCATATAAAAGCATTGGGCTGTTCCGTGAGAAGTAATATTCGTATAGGACAGATATGCTGTACCTTTCTCACACAGTCTGACAGTGAGGGAACCTTCATCCTGGAAGTAAATGATCCTCTTCTGCACAATGCTGGCCCTGCAGAGGAGAAAGAATAGCATTCCTTCTATTCACTGACAGCACAATGCAATACAGCGCTCATGTTAGCTCACAACTCCCAGGGACGGACGGACGGACGGGGACACACACACACACACACACACACACACACACACACACACACCCCCCCCCCGAGTGCATGAGAAGGAGCCTCGTAATTACCATGCTGATTACCGATGCGCTGTAGCGAAAAATAATGTAAGCTTACGAGACTTCCGGATGGTTTTACAAGGTTACGTGAGGAGTGTAAGAGGCACTGACTGTCTGTTTCCTCTGAGGAGAGGTGGTAAAATCCCCCCCATCAGAGCGCACGCCAGAGGCACTGCCAGACCTGCTCCCCATCAACCTCAGCAGAATACCAATGTGCAGAGAGCCAGACTGAGGCTGATCCTCAGGACAGTCCATCAAATCTCTGACAGATACTGTATGACTACTCTGTCTCACACACTCTACAGCTCGTCTCTCAGGAGAGACTATTCTCGGCAGACAGAAACCTTTTGGGGGCTAAAAGAAAATTGTGATAGTCTCATCAAACCACAGGATCTGAGGCCACGACACGTACAGTGAGGGAAAAAAGTATTTGATCCCCTGCTGATTTTTGTACGTTTGTCCACTGACAAAGAAATGATCAGTCTATAATTTTAATGGTAGGTTTATTTGAACAGGGAGAGACAGAATAACAACAAAAAAATCCAGAAAAACGCATGTCAAAAATGATATAAAATGATTTGCATTTTAATGAGGGAAATAAGTATTTGACCCCCTCTCAATCAGAAAGATTTATGGCTCCCAGGTGTCTTTTATACAGGTAACGAGCTGCGATTAGGAGCACACTCTTAAAGGGAGTGCTCCTAATCTCAGCTTGTTACCTGTATAAAAGACCTATCCACAGAAGCAATCAATCAGATTCCAAACTCTCCACCATGGCCAAGACCAAAGAGCTCTCCAAGGATGTCAGGGACAAGATTGTAGACCTACACAAGGCTGGAATGGGCTACAAGACCATTGCCAAGCAGCTTGGTGAGAAGGTGACAACAGTTGGTGCGATTATTCGCAAATGGAAGAAACACAAAAGAACTGTCAATCTCCCTCGGCCTGGGGCTCCATGCAAGATCTCACCTCGTGGAGTTGCAATGATCATGAGAACGGTGAGGAATCAGCCCAGAACTACACAGGAGGATCTTGTCAATGATCTCAAGGCAGCTGGGACCATAGTCACCAAGAAAACAATTGGTAACACACTACGCCGTGAAGGACTGAAATCCTGCAGCGCCCGCAAGGTCCCCCTGCTCAAGAAAGCACATATCCATGCCCGTCTGAAGTTTGCCAATGAACATCTGAATGATTCAGAGGACAACTGGGTGAAAGTGTTGCGGTCAGATGAGACCAAAATGGAGCTCTTTGGCATCAACTCAACTCGCCGTGTTTGGAGGAGGAGGAATGCTGCCTATGACCCCAAGAACACCATCCTCACCGTCAAACATGGAGGTGGAAACAACATGGTTTGGGGGTGTTTTTCTGCTAAGGGGGCAGGACAACTTCACCGCATTAAAGGGACGATGGACGGGGCCATGTACCGTCAAATCATGGGTGAGTACCTCCATCCCTCAGCCAGGGCATTGAAAATGGGTCGTGGATGGGTATTCCAGCATGACAATGACCCAAAACACACGGCCAAGGCAACAAAGGAGTGGCTCAAGAAGAAGCACATTAAGGTCCTGGAGTGGCCTAGCCAGCCTCCAGACATTAATCCCATAGAAAATCTGTGGAGGGAGCTGAAGGTTCGAGATGCCAAACGTCAGCCTCGAAACCTTAATGACTTGGAGAAGATCTGCAAAGAGGAGTGTGACAAAATCCCTCCTGAGATGTGTGCAAACCTGGTGGCCAACTACAAGAAACGTCTGACATCTGTGATTGCCAACAAAGGTTTTGCCACCAAGTACTAAGTCATGTTTTGCAGAGGGGTCAAATACTTACTTCCCTCATTAAAATACAAATCCTTTTATAACATTTTTGACATGCGTTTTTCTGGATTGTTTTGTCGTTATTCTGTATCTCACTGTTCAAATAAACCTACCATTAAAATTATAGACGGATCATTTCTTTGTCAGGGACAAACGTACAAAATCAGTAGGGGATCAAATACTTTTTCCCCCTCACTGTACATGTGTTTCTCCAAACAGACAAACTCAAGGCCAAACTTTTCTCCACAACTGAATCTTTTGATATATATGCTCAGCCATACAGCTGTTCTAAAGGCCATAGTTACATTGTATGGAGCTCAGCGGGGACTTTGCATGTTATAATACATCATTTTCACTATCATTTCACTTTAAAATGGGGCGGCAGGTAGCCTAGTGGTTAGAGTGTTTGACTAGTAACTCAAAGGTTCGAGATCGAATCCCCGAGCTGACAAGGTAAAAATCTCTCGTTCTGCCCCTGAACAAGGCAGTTAACCCCACTGTTCCTAGGCCGTCATTGAAAATAAGAATTTGTTCTTAACTGACTTGCCTGGTAAAATAACTAACCCAATGTAAATATCTTAACATTTGCTGGCATCAGTAGGTTGCAGTTGGGTAATCTTTGGTTAATATATCCCTGACTTCCATGGCTCTCTCCATGGTTATGTTCTTCACGCCAACGGTTTGGGCTGGGCTTCTGTCCACAACATTAGTTCCTGCGGGAGTGTTTAGGATCCTTTAGTTGTGGTCCCACACACAGGCCTGTGGGCCCTGGCTCCGCATGTCCCCAGTGCTGCTGCCCGCCTGCAATCTCTGTGTCACTGGGGAGAGGGTGGCTATAGTGAGCGGAAGCTCCATGTAGACCTTCATCTCTCGTTCTTCTTCATCTGACTCTCAAACACTGTTTTTTCTTAACCTCACCCTCAAAAAGAGAGTCTGTCTTCTTCAGCAACTCTAAGACACTATTCAGGTCAAACCTCTAAGGGCTTTATATGCAGTGCCCTATGACATAATAGCCGTTGACATTTCAGTATACAAGATAAACTAGCACTAATGGCAGGACTCTGTAGTGTAGAAGGAGGAGCATCGTTTTGGGATCTCAGCTGTTAAATGTGATATTCAGTGGGAGAAGTATTGGATCCTCTTCTAGCAGTAATTTGAGTTCTATTTGATGTTCAGTGGATAGAGTTGGCAGCTGTGTTTCATGGCCTTTGTCTGGCAGGCAGCCCAACGCTCCGGTACGAGGTAGAGAGCTGTATCTCTACTTTGACAGGCAAAGACAAAGTGACAGCAATACGGCGGGATTTGCATAGCAGATGTTTCTCGGTGCAACATTTATTGGAATAATACCAGGACTGCAATAAGCCATCTGTCGTATGGGACGGGAAGATATATTAAAAGTAACTATTGTGGATATAGCTTCAAAAAGCTAGGCAGAGAGGAGTGAGTTACATCTAGCACTAAGTCAGTGAAGCAAAGCACTATTTGCACTGTAAATACAGGGCAGGGGATGGAGAGACAGGATGTGTTAGGGAAAAATCTCTCTTAAATATCTATACAGCAGAGCTTAATTGTTCAGTATTCAAGCACCAATTCGATCTCACCTCAATTTCACATTTCTTAACATAAGAAAGAGCTTTCAGGTGAGTAAGCAATATGCCATGGTAATAGTTATTTAACACCCAATTTCAACTGTTTTTTGAGAATTATTAGGGCTAGGCTGCCTATTCTCCCTTCATGCTAATCATGCAAGTTTGTGTGTGCGTGGGTAGCGCAGCTACTCTAGGAATCCACTGAGGCAACGCCTAGCCGCCTGGCTTCACAACTCATGAAGCCGATGCAATAAAAAGACACTATATCTGATCGTGCTTTTCCTGCCGATTCATTTTAGGTCTGTACCAGCAAGTATCCCCCACAAATGACATGTTCACGAAGACATAAACAATTGAAGATATAGTCGAAACAGTGATGACCTTTTGATCGTTGCAAAATGTGTTGTTTACTCAAGAATTCGTCAGCTAATGTTGAATTGGTCAGCTAAAGGGCATTCGGACTGCTAGCTCACTAGCTGTTGTGACAGTACATTTTTCATTTTTAGCCTGTATAACATGTTTACAGTTAAGAGGCTTATTGATAACAAGTTCATAACATACCTAACAGGTTATGAAATTCATATCCAAATGCAGTTTTATATGTAAGTGCTATTTTCTTGGCTGCCAACTTTCAAAGAAAGAAAATCTCACTCCAAGCTATCTTGAAAATCATTGCCCCCTGACACAACCCCTAGATGTGGGTTTGGGGGTCCTCCCCCAGGAAAATGTTACAGTTTTAAAGCTAATTTCCTGAAATTCTACATATTTTGACATGGCTTAGGACTATGACCAATAAATAAATAAATAAACACACACCACTCGGAAAGTATTCAGACCCCTTGACTTTTCCACATTGTTACGTTATAGACTTATTCTAAAATTGGTAAAATAATACTTTTTTCCCTCAATCTACACACAATACCCTATAATGACAAAGTGAACAGGTTTTTAGAAATGTTAGCAAATTTATTACAAATTTAAAACAGAAATAACTTATTTACATAAATATTCAGACCCTTTGCTATGCTATTAGCTCAGGTGCATCCTGTTTTCATTGATCATCCTTGAAATGTTTCTACAACTTGGAGTCCAGCTGTGGTAAATTCAATTGATTGGGCATGATTTGGAAAGGCACACACCTGTCTATATAACATCCCACAGTTGACGGAGAATGTCAGAGCAAAAAAACAAGCAATGCGGTCGAAGAATTTGTCCATAGAACTCTGAGACAGGATTGTGCCGAGGCACAGATCTGGGGAAGGGTACCAAACATTTTCTGAAGCATTGAAGGTACCCAAGAACACCGTGGCCTCCATCATTCTTAAATGGAAGAAGTTTAGAACCACCAAGATTCTTTCTAGAGCTGGCAGCGTGGCCAAACTGAGAAAACGGAGGAGAAGGGCCTTGGTAAGGGAGGTGACCAGGTCCCCGATGGTCACTCTGACAGAGGTCCAGAGTTCCTCTGTTGAAACGGGAGAACCGTCCAGAAGGACTACCATCTCTGCAGCACTTCACCAATCAGGCCTTTATGGTAGAATGGCCAGACGGAAGCCACTCCTCAGTAAAAGGACAAGAAACAAGATTCTCTGG
This sequence comes from Salmo salar, assembly GCF_965601325.2. Lineage (NCBI taxonomy): Eukaryota > Metazoa > Chordata > Actinopteri > Salmoniformes > Salmonidae > Salmo > Salmo salar. Next base: position 13,489,529 of record NC_138306.1, on the reverse strand, counting down.
TCTGATGAAACCAAGATTCTAAAGGCCTGAATGCCTAGTGTCACATCTGGAGGAAACCTGGCACCATCCCTACGGTGAAGCACGGTGGTGGCAGCATCATGCTGTGGGGATGTTTTTCAGTGGCAGGGACTGGGAGACTAGTCAGGATGGAGGCAAAGATGAATGGAGCAATGTACAGGAGAGATCCTTGATGAAAACCTGCTCCAGAGCACTCAGGACCTCAGACTGGGGCAAAAGTTCACCTTCCAACACGACAACAACCCTAAGTACACAGGCAAGACAATGCAGGAGTTGCTTCGGGACAAGTCTCTGAATGTCCTTGAGTGGCCCAGCCAGAGCCTGGACCTGAACCCGATCGAACATCTCTGTAGAGTGCAGGAACGCTCCCCATCCAACCTGACAGAGCTTGAGAGGATCTGCAGAGAAGAATGGGAGAAACTCCCCAAATACAGTTGTGCCAAGCTTGTAGCGTCATACCCAAAAAGACTTGAGGCTGTAATCGCTGCCAAAGGTGCTTCAACAAAGTACTTGTATTAGTATTAGTTGAAGATCCTTGCCATCATCTTATTCTATATAGACAAAATGTAATGTGTTTATGAGTTGTGAGTCCCCCTACCATCTCTGCCTAGGAAGTACACAATACAAAAATGTCATAAAATGATATTTGAGGCCTGGAGCATTTAATATCCAACACTGAAAATGAATATGAGGCTATGTATTTTTGCAGCCATTCATGGACAAAGACATATCAGGACATATCAGGTCTTTGATGTTATGGGGTTATTTTGCGTCCTGGGGCCCTTGTTAAGGTCAACGGAAAAATGAACTTCACTACCAGGATATTTTAGCCATAAACCTGGTTGCGTCTTCCAGGACGCTGAAACTTTGCCACAAGTGGATCTTCCAGCAAGACAATAACCCCAAGCATACATCACAATCCACAAAGAAATGGTTAATTGCCCATAAAAATCAACATTTTGCAATGGCCATCTCAGTCTCCGGACTTGAAACCCATTGAAAAAGTAACATTATGACTAACTTTTGTTCCCTGAAGGAGGGAAACAAGGCAAAACATACTATTGGCTCGCTGTACGATAAGCGTGACAATCGGGTTCATTCCTTCAATTTAATACCGCACTTCACAGAGCACAGGTATGGGTGGAGTGGGGCCAGACAGGTGTTGTACCTTGTTTCCCTCCTTCAGGGAACATTAGTTATAGTCATAACGTTACTTTCCCTTTGTCAGTCAACTTCGGTACACATGCTATGGGGAAATATAATCACGCACCAAGCCGATCCCAATGGGTACTAAATGAACTGGACAATGGAAGACCACCCAGACCTGACCCCACCAGATGTAGCAGCCTGGGTATTATGCACACAATGTGTTGCCTAGCGACTTTCCCCTTTCCCCCTACACTGTGTGTTACACTGGGAGCAGTGACATCCAAGCGATAAAACCTCACAAAAGTGTGTGGTGATGCCCAACTCACCGCAGCACAAATATCTCCTACAGTCAACCCTTTAAACAACGCCCAAGACACTGCCAGACCCCTAGTGGAGTGGGTGCGTACACCGCTAGGTAACCTTTGCCCCTTGCTGCTATATGCCAGAGACATACCCTTTACAATCCAGTGGGAGAGACGCTGCTTAGAGAGCGCCGTGCCGCGACCTGGATTAGCAAAACAGACAAAAAGTTGGTCACAAAACCGAATAGCTCAAAAAGCTAAGGACCTGTAGGACATAGCCATGACTTTCGGGGCAAAGGCCACATTTGGAAGCAACGTCACCTTAGAGTACAGGAAGAGTGTACAGAAGTCCCCAACACATTTAGTTGAAGCCAAAGCCATGAGCAGGGAGGTTTTGTAAGAGAGGATCTTCAGATCCATCAACTCCTGAGGATCAAAGGGGGCCACATACAGTGCTTCCAAAACCAGCGGCAAGTCGCAATGGGAGCGCAATTGGAGTTTCCACGGGTCCCCGCTTAAAAGGCAGATGATCACCATGAACCAAGGCTGCTTGGGCCAACGGGGAGCCACAAGAATCAATGGTAAGCCCTCCCGGCGCACCCAATTCAACGTGGGCTGAATCAGAACCACTGGCGGAATCACGTAAAGGAGTGTTTGAGGCCACTGGTACGCAGGAGCGTCTGTTCCCAGCGGGGCACTCAGGTACCTCATTGAGAAAAATAGATGACACCGTGTTTTCTCGCGTTGCGCAAAGATCTACGTCGGCTCGCCGAGCGACTTAAAGATACGTATACTAAACAAGAGAGCTACCCCAGCAACTCTACCGTGGGGATGCAGAAATAGCTAGTAATAGCTAGCTCACCTCAGAGAGTTAGCCAACCTGGCTAGCACGCTATGTAGCGTTCGTTTAGCTAGCCTCTCGAAAGGTTCACGTAGGACAGGATCATCGAGGGACCGGACCCTTCATCAACAAGTCTGGGAAGAGAGTCAAGCGGTGCTTGCAGTCCATAAGAGCAAACAAATTATATTAAGGATCTGGAAGGATTCTGTATGGAGGAATTGTCTAAGATTCCTCCCAATGTGTTCTCCGATTTATAAAACATTTTAGAAAAAGGCTCAGTGCCATTATCCTCGGAAGGTGAGGTATTGAAAACAGAGCTATACATTTTAACCCCTACCTTTTTGAGAAATATATTACTTTCCTTCTCTGAGCAATTGAATATAAATTCCTTATTTTTGTTAGCATACAATATACAGTAGCTCAGTATTTGAATCATTTATTATATATAGAGTCATTTTTCCTCATTTTTATCAAGGGTGTCAATCATTTCAAACCCCACTGTAGGACTGTCTGTTGCCTTTTCGTTGTCACAGCCCCCTAGAGTTTAGGCTCAATAACAAACATGAAACGAGGGGACCAGGCTAATTCAAGTGTGGATTAAAATCGACTTTAGCACATGATGTCAAAAGGCAACATTCTGTATATGGGACGGGAGTAACAGCAACCTAATTTGTTGACAACATTATACAAGACAACAGTGCTACCATGCTGCTCTTTCTACAGTTTTATAAACTCAGAGGAGAACATTCTCTCTCTCCATTCAGCTGCGTCTGCTCCACTCTATCCTTGAGGGCCGTTTCTTTAAAAAGTGCATCCAATCCTTTTGATGACCTTACATACCTAGACAAATAATTTGCTTCAATGTGCCGCGGTTCACAGTTCTGTGGCAGGACATGGCCATGTTTAGTATGAAAATATTCTCGAAAGTTGCAGATAGAAATACCACAAATAGAGCCGACGTGATTACTTATTCTACATGAGAGAGATGCATGTTTAACTCGTGAGGCACAGTTGAAAAGTTAAAGCACTGACTATACAATTGGACTAATTCGAAAAATAAGAGCAGTACTTTTTTTAACCAGCTTTTTCTCCCCAATTTCATGATTCCGATCTTGTCTCGTCACTGCAACTCCCCAACAGGCTTGGGAGAGGTGATGTTTGTCAGCCTGCAGGAGCCCGGTCCACCACAAGGTGTCGCTAGAGTGCGATGAGCCAAGTAAAGCCCCCCCGGCCAAACGCTCCCCTAACCCAGACGACGCTGGGCCAATTGTGCGCCGTCCTATGGGACTTCCAGTCATTGATCGAACCCCAGGCTGTAGTGCGATGCAGTGCCTTAGACCACTGCGCCACTCGGGAGGCCAAAAAGCAGCACTTTTTAAAGCATGAGGTGTGGTATGTGAGCGTGAGATGAGGGTTAAATACATGTCTCACGCCCAATACGTGAAGCAGAGGTGACCCGTCATTCAGGGAAGGTGAGGCAGAGCCCCACCTGTTTTGAGCCCCACCTGTTTAGAGTTTTTTTTTTTGCATGTTTGCATGTTATTTTGGCATTTATTCATGTCACATATCAGTTTGCAAACAATGTAAAAAACAAAAAATTTAAAAATCATTCAGTTAATAAAGCTGCTTACAATCACGGTCTCTTTTTTTGCTTTCTTGAGTAAGGCAGCTCCAAAAAAATTCAGGTTTTTCAGCCTAGCTCAGTGCTTTCTGTGGTGGTGGGGCAGTCAGTGGAAAATACGGGGTTGGTAATGTTCTCTAGTTGTGCCATAATTGGCTCAGTGTTCCATCACTCATGGGGACAATACGGATAGAGCTCGAAAATTCAAGTCTCTTGGGTACTGCCATAGAATTACATTAGATGTGCCCATCCAAGAAGGCTCAGATAAATTGGCCACAGAAAATTACAGCTAATTATGTTATTTACTATAGCAATACCATACTTTCAAAATTTTAGCTAGCGGTCGTCATCATGAATCAAGTCGACAATCTACTGGCAAATTATTTTCAATCCTTGTCATATGAAGAGAAATTATGGAAGGAAATTCTAGATAAAATGTTTCGGTGCTCATCGGCCACTGGACATAAACATTACACAACAAGTTGGAAATTGCAAATTCAACAATGAGTGGTTTGGAAGGAATCTGTGACTAACTGCAAGCATTCAAAGCAATCACTAGCCTACTATTCAGACTAGTGATTGTGTGGTCCAAGTCTAGATTTAAGGGTGTCTTTTCCAAGCTTAAAAGGATAAACATTCACATTGCCCATGCTGTCAATCCAGCATGACTTCTGCCGTGTTCGAAACAACTGGTAACTCGGAAATCTCAGACTTTAGTGAATTCAAGACAACTGGGAAAACGGAAGAAAATGAGGTTCGACTGGGAAAATACGTTTTGAATGGTTATCCAACTCGGAATTCCAAGTCGGGAACTCGGGCCTCTTTCTAGAGCTCCGACCTGAAGATCACTGACGTCATGATTCAACCTTGTTTTTTTCCTGAGTTCCCAGTTGTCTTGAAAGCACCATAAATCCAGAGAATGCCAGACTTTGATGACAGTTTGATAAAGTTTGATAACATTTTTCACGAAGGACCAACGCACCACCTTCCTGTTCAAGTGAGCACAGCAAAACAAGGTGAGTCCAAAAAGGTATTGTATGCTGCTGCATACATGACGTAATATGCCAGGAAGATATGTATACTTTAGTTAAGAAAGTAATACTAAATGTATGTTGTGTAGCAAGCCGTTAGTAGCCCATGTGCCTCACCTTAATAATTTGCTCCCTTTCCCCTCATAAATTAGCCTACTGTTCTGACTTGGTGGTGCACATTTAGCCTATAGCCTGTTTTAGAGAAATGTCATCAAATATTGTAAGAGCTTTCATTGTGTGCTTATATGACTTGTTTATTTATCCTACGGTTCTGACTTGGTGTAGAGGGAGAATACTGTAAGAATGGCCCATGTTCTGAATTCTGTTGCTGTACATTATACAAGTGCTCAACAAATATGTAAAGTCTGTCCTAGCTCGCTCATTAATGTCTTAATCGAAATTACAGATTGCCTCTTATCAGCTCGTCCTCCCCTTATGCCATAGTTTGCACATCTCAATTGTCAGTAGAGACCACATTTGTTTAAAGCAAGTCAGCCATATCACCTATGGTTTTTTTAAATGCAGTAAATGAGGCTGAATGAACTGTTTCTCTGCCAGACAAGTCTCCGCTGATAGCCAGGTGAAGCAGTGGTAAGTATTTACTCCATGGTGCAAAAAAAAAAAAAAAACTTTTCTGTTAGGACAGCTTTATGTAGGCCTTAACAGTTTGTGCGCACTGTTTGTCACCGTTATAGTGCAATTAATGTATTGTTTAGTGCTGTGTAGTAGCTTTACTGGCATACATCTAAAAACATAATTATGTTTGCCCCACCAAGATTTACATGCTAAAATCACCACTGTGTGAGAGGTGGCAGATCTGTATTTTGGAGTTTGTTGCTACATTTAGCAAATATTTTAGCTCCCTAGCTACCATAGCAACTGAAGTTGTTTATCATTAGGGCTAGCTAGCCTAGTTACCTGTATTCCAGTTTGTCTATTTATTCATTTGGCTCTTTGCTCTGTTGTGTTATTTGTTCTAATGAGTTGTTGAACCCTATGAAATGAATCTGTATGGACAACTCATGAAGCTGATGCAGTAAAATACAGTACATCAGATCCTGCTTCCTGTCAATTCATTTCAGGCCCCAGACAATGTGGGGGCTCAACCGGGATTGCTACAGTGGAGTGAGGAGACAACCAGCCTGCTACAACTTCAGCACAGCGATCAACAGCAGGACAGAACTAGTCTAGACCTACGGTGTGAAGTTTCAAGTAGTTGTCCACAATAGTTTCTGCATATAAGACACTTGTTTGGGGGAAGAAAAAAACAAACAATTACCACAGTTAAATGAACTGGAGCTGCGAGCAGTGGCACCTTTAGTTGAAAGGGAGACAGCATTCCAGAGACAAATGACTGTGATGAAGTGTTTGAGTATATCAACATACGGTTAAGCTTCTCTGCATTGATGGAATCAGAGAATCAAGGCTTCTCAATACCGCTTAACTTGAAAGATGATATTGATGCAATGGTTAACGGTGGAGAGAAAACACAAAAGGAGAGACAGTCAAAGGAAATTAAGGAGGTGTCTAGGACCACAGGGTTCCAACCAATAAATTAGCATGTCTTGGGGGTATGATCTTTCATCCTCTAACTTTCTCACTCATCATTATATTAATTCAGGATTATCTGTAATCATGGTAGCATCCATATTAATGTAGAAGTATTTAGGAACATAATTTATTCTTATTTACAATAAAAGTGACTCCAAAATGACACAATACATTATTTACCATAATTTCTATTGGGCACAAAATAATCTGAAACACAAGGAAAACAAACTGCAAACACATCCAACAGGACTTTTCCAGAATTGCCAAAGTATTGTATGAATTGCTCCAAAACCACCAAAAAAACAGGTGACCTGCTACTCCAAGCTGTCAAGAAGAAATCCAAAACTAAACATTCAGACACAGGCCAACTCCCATCAACAGCAATGGTGAACTGGACAGCCGAACATCTACAAACCATAAAGCGGCTCATAGACCTACTCCTGTTCAGAATTTGAACTTCCATTGGTCCTTCACACAGATGCGTCAGGTGAAGGTTTGGGAGCTGTGTTCTACCAAGAGCTGGAAGGGAACTTAAGAGTGATAGGCTATGGCTCAAGAACTCTCACCACAGCAGAGAAAGACTATCATTTGCATTCAAGAAAGCTTGAGTTTATGGCTTTGAAATGGGCTGTCTGCGAAAAATTCGGAGACTGTTTTACACTCCCCCATTTTACAGTGTAAACAGACAATAACCCCTTGATTTATGTTATGAGCACTGCTAAGCTGAATGCCAATGGCATAGATGGGTGGGAGAGCTGGCAGATTTTTTATTTAACAAAGTATAGGCCAGGACAAACTAACGGTGATGCAAACACCGTCACAACTGCCTGTGACTCTGGAGGGGCATTTGTAGGTGGTTGACAAGGAATTGTCACAGGAGACAATCTCAGCCATTTGGCAGGGAAGTAGGATGGCAGAAAATGAGTCCTCTTGGCTGGCTTCCTTGAACATCCAGTTCTGTCCCGTTGGAGAAAAGACTGAAATGCTGCTGCCGGCTGTGACCAACAACGAGATCCGGAGAGCTCAAGAGGAAGATCCCACTATAGGCCCACTGCTCAAGCTCCTCAGAGAGAACAATCAACCACTTGGTCAGCAATGGACAAACTAGAGCACTGCTCTGAGAAAATACCTCCATGAATGGAACAAACTGTATCTGGAATGAGGTGTACTGTTCAGGGGAGCAGGTTCAAATAAACAACTGGTTCTACCAGAGGGCTACAGATGAACAGTCCTTTTTTTGGCCTTTTATGCAAAGAGAAATTGAGGATAATGTTACCATCAAGCAGAAAACTACCCCAGAAAGGGCCCCAATGGGCAGTATGAGTATCACCTCTTACTCTCCTCTTGAACTGACCTCTATTGACTAGGTACCTTGAGAAAAGTACTGGAGGGCATGGGTATATCCTGGCGTAAAATAGGTACCTCCTAGCAGTCATAAGGACATAGATTCAGCAGGAGGCAGCTAGAGGTGCAAATGGATGTTGAATTTATTTTCACAGCGCTGGTGTTTCAATATGATTTTAATATTTACAAATATTTACAAAACTTATGACTTTAAAATGTCAGCATTCAAAACCCTCGTCTGGCAAAACCTGACTTAACCCGTAACGCACAGGTTACCAGGCTCAGATTCAGCCTCCCCTTGAGTTAACCAAAAGTGAACAGTCAAAACATACCCAAATGGGCACTGTATATACAAGAAGCCCCACTTATTCTGGCACGCAAGCCAGGTACATCTATGCACACTCAAGTGTGCATTTAAACGCAAAACAAAACAGAGAAACAGGACTCATGCTCGCCAAACAAAGATTTAAAAATTAACTAAATCGGTGATTCCATACCGTCTCCCAATTTGTCTGTCTGTCAGAAAGTGTAATTTCTTTTCAGCATTCAGTGGATAAAATTCATTGTTTTTGTGCTGCTAGAATTAATTGACTATAGACATGAGAAACAACTTATTCTGAGGATCATCTGTTCATTAGAAGTTTGACCAATGGGTGTACCGGTAAATCTGTAATTCTGCTCCACAGAGGACCCCATAGGCTCGAATAGGTAGGTGGAGTTGAAGGTAAACACAAAATGATGAACCTGGGACATTAAAACACTGGCGAATTTCCTAGAAACTGAAGAGTCCATTCACATTGAATATGTCTTTGAAAGTATAAATACCCTTAGACCAAGAATCTGATATACAGTGCATTCGGAAGGTATTCAGAGCCCTTGACTTTCCCCACATTTTGTTACGTTACAGCTTTTTTCTAAAATGTATTAAATACATGTTTGTCCTCATCAATCTACACACAATACCGCATAATGAAAGAGCGAAAACAGGTTTTAGCAAATGTATTCAAAATAAAAACACAGAAATACCTTATTTACATAAGTATTCAGACCCTTAGCTATGAGACTTGAGATTGAGCTCAGGTGCATCCTGTTTAAATTGATCATCCTTCAGATGTGGTAGTCCACCTGTGGTAAATTCATTGACTGAACATGATTTGGAAAGGCACACACCTGTCTTTATAAGGTCCCACAGTTGACAATGCATGTCAGAGCAAAAACCAAGCCATGAGGTCGAAGGAATTGTCCGTAGAGCGCCGAGACCGGATTGTATCGAGGCACAGATCTGGGGAAGGATACCAGAACAATTCTGCGGCATTGAAGGTCCCCAAGAACACAGTGGCCTCCATTTTTAAATGGAAGAAGTTTGGAACCACCAAGACTCTTCCTAGAGCTGGCTGCCCAGCCAAACTGAGCAATCGGGGGAGAAGGGCCTTGGTCAGGGAGATGACCAAGAATGCGATGGTCACTCTGAACAGAAATCTAGAGTTCCTCTGTGGAGATGGAAGAACAACCATCTCTGCAGCGCTCCACCAATCAGGCCTTTATGGTAGAGTGGCCAGACGGATGACACTCCTTAGTAAAAGGCACATGACAGCCAACTTGGAGTTTGCCAAAAGGCACCTAAAGGACTCTCAGACCATGAGAAACAACTCTTTGGCCTGAATGCCAAGCATCACGTCTGGAGAAAACCTGGCACCATCCCTACGGTGAAGCATGGTGATGGCAGCATCATGTTGTGGGGATGTTTTTCAGCGGCAGGGACCTTGAGACTAGTCAGGATCGAGGGAAAACATTCTCCAGAATGCTCTGGACCTCAAACTTGGGCGAAGGTTCACCTTCCATCAGGACAACGACCTTAAACACACAGCCAAGACAACGCAGGAGTGGCTTTGAGGCAAGTCTCTGAATGTCCTTGAGTGGCCCAGCCAGAGCCCGGACTTGAACCTGATCTAACATCTCTGGAGAGACCTAAAAATAGCTGTGCAGCGACCAGTGGTGACTCATCATCCAGGGCAGTTGGGGTTGCCTGTTTTGCATGTTATTTTGGCATTGGAGACCTTATAGCTTGAGAGGATCTACAGAGAAGAATGGGAGAAACCCCAAATACAGGTGTGCCAAGCTTGTAGCGTCATACCCAAGAAGACTAGAGGCTGTTATAGCTACCAATGGTGCATCAACAAAGTACTGAGTAAAGGGTCTGAGTACTTATGTTATATGTTCGTTTTTTTATTTGTAATGCATTTCCAAAAATGTCTAAAAACCTTTCTTGCTTCGTCATTATGCGGTATTGTGTGTCGATGGATATAAATGTTTGTTTTTTCCTCCATTTTAGTATAAGGCTGTAACGTAACAAAATGTGGGGGGAAAAAAATCAAGGGGCCTGAATACTTTCCGAATGCACTGTAAATGGTTTATTACATTCTAAGAATTCTTTATTATGCCATACTGGAAAGTATGAATGCCATTTAAAACTCATGTTTCTCTGTAGCTTTCCACACATTGACTCAGTATGCTATAATAGGTCCAAACAATAATGCATCATTTTTAGGAGGCAATACAGAAAATAAATCTTCTAATCTAAATCGGATAAATTATTGACTCTTCTATAGTAAGCCAAGGAGCTGACACCTCTGGGTTTAACCACATCTTCAGGAAATTCATTTGGAATGATAGGTGTCTCTAACTGACAATGAATGGGCGACATAAACCAAATAGAAACTGATAATTGTGCACTACTTCAAAATTGAATTTCAATTAACTGAATGATGAGGATGAAGAAGGTGACTGAATTTAGAACAATAGTTTAAGAATTACTATTCCTCTGTCCTGCACGTGCACACCCTGAAAAAGCACTTATTTTTTTGTTTCTACTCATCAGTATTACTTCCTAAAACTGTTTTTACACTAGGGTTTTATTCTAAGGGAAACGAAAATGTTCAATTATATTACATGATATTCTTAAGATATGTGTTGATTGAATATAAGCAAGTGATGTCTGCTAAATAATCAAGTTGATGGCACAGTCATATAGCCTCGGCACCTACATAAAGCTGTGTGGCTCACTCATTCATGGCTTTGGATCAAAATAAATAAGTACCAACATTCTTTCTGATAGTCTTTAATAAAGAAATGTTTGGGTTATCCTGACCTGGACACAACGCATTATAATAGCCCATTATGGGCTATTAGCAGGACAATAGAAACTTGACAACACCTCTCTGTATTTTGATTCTTTGTGCAAGGCAATTGATCAGCATTAAACTTTGTGGATGGGGCCTCCCGAGTGGCGCAGCAGTGAAAACTGCGTTGCTACAGATTCTGGTTCGATACCCGTGCCGTCCGCGACGGGGAGACCCATGAGGTGACGGTGGGCTATTGGTTTCTCTCCCTCTAAAAACAGAAATAAATCATTCTTACTAACAAACTGGCTTAATTTACAAATTAGTAAGAATGTCTCACCCCTTGTTCAATGGCCTTATTCTCGCTCACATTAGGTTATTTGAAAAAAAAAAAATCTCCAAAATATCGTTATTTTTTTAAACAAAGCGATTATTATTATTAATTTGGAATTATATAAAAGTCCCTTAGATATTCTCACAGATCAGATTTTCCCTAACGAAAAATGCCCCTTAGAAATTAATTTAGAATCCTCCAATCCTCTAAATCAAATTTAAATCAAATCAAATTTATTTTTATATAGCCCTTCGTACATCAGCTGATATTCTCAAAGTGCTGTACAGAAACCCAGCCTAAAACCCCAAACAGCAAGCAAAGCATGTGAAAGAAGCACGGTGGCTAGGAAAAACTCCCTAGGAAAAACTCCCTAGAAATCAAATTATTGGCCGAGTCAAGTCATTGAAAAAAATATTTTTAGATATACTGTAGGTGACATGAGTCTCACTAGTGTTCAGTAATGTGCTGTTAAAAGTGGTGTAGGTCTTATTTAAAAACCATACTGAAGTTAGAAGCAATAGGATTTGAAGAAATAGTCTTCCCACTGTGGTCAACTACAGTATTTCGTCACTGTTTCGTGCTGCTCTGAGACAAGCATGGGGACTGGTCTTGATAAATCAGTGAGATTTTCATTTTCACTGAATCTCAGTTTGGGTATTGGTTAGACGACAATTAGGGTGTGGAAATGTTATGCTCTTAGTACTGTAGCCTACTCCCGACCCGTTGTACAGTGCCATATTTTCCTAACCGAAACCCTGAGGGTTTTCTTTTTCGCTTTTCTTTGAATAGAAACACTATAATAATAATCAAATTAATAAAGCTAAATTTCTTAAAATCAATCCCATACTATGTTCTTACAAAAAAGGTTTTAAATTCTCTAGTACAGCCACTATTGAAGACTATCAAATGCTTCTCAAAGATGCCCTCTGGTGGTCAAACTAGCACTAACTAGCATTAATGGTAACAATGGCTGACAATTAAATAACGTGCCATAGAATTCTGCAGCAGCCCGCAAGGTATGCTGCAGTAAGACGCAACTTTTACAGGAAGAACCATTGTAATACCTAAAGGGTAGTGCCAGTAGATACAATAGAAGAAAGATTCACATACATGGTGTGGATCATATGTATAAATCTAGCCCCAAAACTAAAATGTTCAAGAACAAGCCATAAATATTCCCACTCTAAGCAGTCAAAGGTCTTTTCTGCATCTAATGATAACACTGCATATGGGGTATCCAGGTTGGAAGCCTCAGCAATCACATGAAACAGGCAGAGCATATTATCGGCTGCCTGACGAACCTCTAAGATGTAAAGTCCCCTGTTTAGGGGACCTGCGTGGTTCTGGTACCGGTATATTTTCTGAGCCTGTATGACGTAGGATGTGAAATCTGAAACCACTTGAAGCTGGGATGTCCCTCCTACCATTTAATTCGCTCTTCCAAATATCAATCTCCGGGCTGAACCCTACGTCACTGCCACTGACAAAGCACATGCATGCAATTGTTACATGTAGCGCGGCAGGAGAGAGTGGTTTCATCATGGTAGCACATTCAGAGATCGATTAACATGTTTAGCATGTAAGTTTAAACAAAAAACACTGTCATAGAAGGGCAAGCTCAATATGAGATGAAAGGCGTGTTCCTAATGAGTTCAGGAAGCCAATCTAGAGCTCTGTGAGACGTTCACAGTGATGGGGGTAGAAGTTTTGATCAAGAGAGACTTTTAGAAAATAAACATACAACTGTAAAATGCATATATTTGTAAGGAAGGTGAAATCTTATAGTTAGCCGTTACTACATTTAGAAAGCATATACTGTAAGTCATTTCAAGCCTTATTCATAATAAATATTTCATATTTTCTTCCTATTTGTACTGTGTACTTGAGCTTGTGTCCTCAAAAGTGACAACACCTCAGCAACTTATAATTATTTTTTACAAGAAAGGTAATATTTTATCCTTTGAGTATGCAGCATTACTAGTTATTGTTAATGGCCCTCATGACAAATAACTACTTTTGGGGTTTACATAGATTACATTTTCGATTACATTTAACTTTTAATAAACCCTGTTAGGTCAGGATGCATGAGCTTGTTCATAACTTTCTATAGGCGTATGGCTAGAACTTTGGCATACATCTTCATGTTCTGTTACGATTAAACTGATTGGCCGATAATTAGCACAATCTGTGAGGTCTTTTCCTTTCTTAGGGATTAGGGATATAATAGCTGCACTCATTCCAAACATTGAGAATGAATTAAGGCGGTATTCCATCAAAAGCAGGCACTTTCCCTTTCTTCATATTTAAAAGGAGCAGCTTTCAGTTCACATAAAGTGAAATGTAATGTAAATGTAATAAAGTGACAGGTTCCTTCCTGAGAAAGTTTGGGCAACATAAGGTTCTCCAGGAACTGCCGACAAGCAGTCGGCAAGTATCAAAGCTATGTGAGGAACTGTATAAATCAAAATAATATGCTCTAAAAGTTGCATTTATTGTTTCAGCATGTTTAAGCTACAGTGCCAGTAACTGGCTAGGCCTACTCCCTTGAAAATGTTATATTTGTCGCACCCTCTGCATAATGATTTCTGTTCTACGTTGCAACAGGTCATTAAGTTCCAGTCTACTTGTTTTTAGCTCAATTTCTCTCTGTTGAATAGTTGTTTTTAAGCAAGTCTTCCAGAATTGTACAATTATTTTCTAATTCACTGATCTTCTGAAATGTTAATTTCTGTAAATGAGAGGAAAAAGGTTTAGTGTTACCTTTTATGAAACCTTTTGCAGTTAATTTTATTTATTTAACTAGGCAAGTCAGATGAGAACAAATTCTTATTTATAATGACGGCCTACCCTGGCCAAATGCTAACCCGGGCTACGCTGGGCCAATTGTGCGCCGCCCTATGGGACTCCCAATCACGGCCGGTTGTGATACAGCCTGGAATCGAACCAGGGTCTGTAGTGACGCCTCTAGCACAGATGCAGTATTTTAGACCGCTGCGCCACTCGGGAGTAATTGAGTCCTCCACTGAGAGATAATTTATTTTTAAAAAGTAATTTAAATTTAATCTAAACAGTTATGTATTAAAGTATTATTAAATCTCCATCTCAGTCTACGCTTTTCATTGGGAAGATTTGAAAATTGACAAAGAATGGGATTATGATCAGATAGAATGGGCAGTAATGTTTTAATAAATTCCATGTAACATGCAATATCAGTAACTGTTAAAGCATAGACTTTCTCGAGAATTGACTTACATCTAGCAGAAAAGCATGTATAGTCCTTAGTTGTGGGATTATGAAATCGCCAACAGTCATTAAGATTAAGATCTTTAAGAAATTGTTTGGAAGCATTCACTTGTGATGAGCTATGAGAAGGTCCAGATCTATCTAGCTTAGAATCAGGGAAAGGCAGATACCTACAGATTCAGTTGTCCAACTGAATGTATTCAACTGAAATGTGTTTTCCCGCATTTAACGCAACCCCTCTGAATCAGAGAGGTGCAGGGGGCTGACCAAAAGGTTGCTGGATTGACAAGGTAAAAATCTGTCATTCTGCAACTGGGCAAGGCAGTTAACCCACTGTTCCCCAAATCAATAATGGCATCCATGTCAGTTCTAATAATAAGCTTAGATTCCGATAAATTGAGCAAGCTTCTGGTTCCAGAAGGGAGAACATTTTTGTCATATGAGTTAGGAGTATAAATAGATACAAATGCTATTTTCCTTCCATAACAGAGTGGAACATTCTGTATGTAACTATAAAAAAATAAAAAATAAAAATTACAAAAAAAATATAAATTCAAAATAATATATATAAAAAAAAATATATATAAAAAAAATATATAAAAACATTAAAAAATATATATATATATATTAAAAATATATATATATTATTAAATAAAAAAATAAAAAAATAAAAAAAATCGGCCCTGTTTAGAATTTCCACTTTTTCAAATTTTAAGGGGTAAATTGTGTTTATGTAGAATAAGCACCTCTTTAGATTTCGATATGAAAAAGGAAGCAGCTGCCAGTTTGTAGTATTTGTTTTGAAGTCTACAGACATCACCCTTTAAAAGATGTCTCTTGCAATAGAGCAACGTCAACTTTATTCCTATGTGATACGTCAAGACATTTAATTTGCTTATTTGGCTCATTAGGACCCCTCAGATTACAGGAAATTATCACTAAATTGATCTGAATTCCAGTTTGATGGATAATTTAGTTGCCAACTAAATAACTGTAAACCAGATATTCCAGGAAAAACTGTAAACATATCCATTGTTGGATAAAATTAAAAATCAAATTACAAAACCCTTCAGATTGCCATCCCACCCTAATAACCCTACAAAATGTATCAAAGCAATTGAAACAAATAATCCCTCCACTCCCTGACAGGTTAGGACACAACAGTTCTCCCTCTCCCCTCAATGTTAGACCCGTGACTGAACGCAGTGGTTTCTACTGCAGTGTCTAAAACACTCCCCAGATCCCTCCATTTCCTAAATATTTTGCATTAACTGACACAAAGGAGATATGAGAAAGGCAAGAAATGCTCAAATGACTGAACAATTAAGCTTAAATGTAGCACAAACATGGATATCTAAATCATTCAGTGGTGATGGTGATAGCTGACTTAGCTGACTCTAGCTGTGCAGTTGTCATAGCAACGTGAAACAAGCTAGCTAGCTGCTGGCTAGGTTAGCTAGATAGCAAGCTACCACTAGACAAAGTTAACACAGAACGTTGTGAACATAACTTTGTTGTAAAATAAAACTTTGTTTGTAGAATCTAGGTTAACTTGCAGAGCACCAGCAAGCTAGTGTACTAGCGTTCCAGCTAGCTGCGTGATTGGGACAGTAATGTTACAGCTAACTTTAGCAGCTAAGTCATCACAACTGTTAGCTAGCTAACTAATTCTCTTCAGTAGCGTCCAGTGTAACTTATATGTAACATTACTGTCTCAATCACTCAGCTAGCTGGAAAGCTAGTACACTAGCTTGCTGGTGCTCTGTTGCTGAAGTTCAAAATGATCACAAGCAATTAGATTAAATGTTCCTCAAAGTTCCTTGAAGGTGTGGATAAATTCTCTTGACCAGTTAATTTAATCCATAGGTTCCCTGGTGTTTGCATGGCCCCGTTGTTGAGTCCTCCTCTTCACAACAGGACCAGCGGCGTTTGCTGTTTGCTTTCCCTAATTCCACCTTGCTGATTGTCCACTTTAGTAGGCAGGTTGTCAACCACTTTCATCCATCTCTCAATGTCAATTGTAAGGGCTTCAAAAGCCGCTAAAGTCTCTTGATGTTTTTTTGTTGAGTGGTTCCACCGCATCAGCTAACACCCATTGTGACATAGCTTCAAAAGAGTTCTGTTGCTTGGCTAACGCCTCAGAAATGTAGCCAGCTATGAAGGCCTCAGTTTCAGTGCTGAGGGCTTTCTTCTGACACTTAACTATAGGCAAAGAACTCAGAGAAGCGCCATGTTTCTTTCCTCCTTGGGTCATTGGCATTGTTAGTCAGTCTTTGGTTCATTTTTTAAGAGTTAATTATAGAAATAATGTGTTTAAAATATGAAAAAAAAGAGGTATTGGGTTTGCGGAGCTCTGGTGATTAGATCGACCATAATGCCTGTTGGTCACGTGAGACCTCTTAAAAGATCTTCAATGACTATATTCCACACTCTGGAAATCCAGCCAAACTTCACCACAACCTGGGCCATGAGTTTAAAATTACCTGTTCAGATGACTTGCTATCAGATTACGTCAAAGAACAGCCAACACTCATTTGCACAGGGAAAGTTAAAAAAAATAAGCATACCTCTTCAACCTGGGGACCGTGTGCTTGTCAGAAACCTATGGGAAAGAGGAGGGCCAGAAAAACTGAGAGCCTGCTTGGAGAAGTATACCTACATGGTTGTGGAACAGGTGGGTGAAAACCCTGTCTACAAAGTTCGACCTTTGTGGACAGAAATTGCAGAGAATCCTTCACCACAATTTGTTACAACTTGTCATTGACTTGCCTCGAGACAGAGGGAAAGACACTAGGCCATGATCCAAATAAACGCCACTGGGATGCAGAGAATCCTTCACCGCAATTTGTTACAACTTGTCAATGACTTGCCTCGAGACAGAGGGAAAGACACTAGGCCATGATCCAAATAAACGACAGACAAGGAGGACTCAATAGGAATCAGCACAAGTCAGAACTCACATTTGAGTGACACTGACCTCTCTGATGACAATGAGATGGTTTTGTCTTTGTGTCCAGAATTGCTAAATGACAGACCGCTGTGTCAAAGGTCCCTCAAAATACAGTTCCAGAGAGAGTGGAAGAGAGTAACCTGAACCCTATTGCAGCAGATTTCCTCCCATCCAATGAAGCAACAATCAAAAAAGTAAATAGTGTGACAAAGACTACTACAGCCATTGATGGCAACACAAGTGATCATAATGGGGCTCTGGATTTGCAAGATAAATACTCAGAGTACACAGATAATGCATATCCAGTGGAGACACCTGACAACCGCAATTATGGGACCGACTCAATGATACCAGCAGAGTGCCATGATGATCAACATGAATTCAGACGTTCAACTTGTGATCGTCGGCCCAGGGAAGTGCTCACCTACTCAGAGCTAGGTCGACCCTCCTATTTCTATTGGCCTTCAATTGGGAACAGCATGGGAATAATGGCCAATCAAGAACTTCCCCTGTGGACTGATATCTTACAGTATATTCCCATTGGGCAATGGAACAATGATTGTACAAGACAGTTCAAGTGGCTCAAATGCCAGGAGACATTTGAATTAAGAGAGGGAGTATGTTACAAAGTGTAAATTGACTAGTCTGGCTAGGTTCACCTAGTGTCACAGCTTCTCCCGGAATACACTGAGGCAACGCCTCCTGGCTTCACAATTCCAATGCAGTAAAAGACACTAAATCAGATAGTGCTTTCCTGTCAATTCATTTCAGGTCTGTATCAGCAAGTATCCCCCACAAATGACATGTTAACGAAGACATTAATATATAATCGAAACAGTGATAACTACAAAATGTGTTGTTTACTCAATAGCGGACATGCACAAAAGATGGAGGCCCCTATGTACTTACCACAAATGCCTAATTTGCTAAGTTCGCCATGTTATACAGTACTCTCAATTACTCTTTTGTTGTATCTGCATTAGCACAGTAAACTTGATCCCAACTCTAGATCCTATGGGTCATGTTTTTGTTTTACATCCATTGGCTTGGCTTATTAACACTAAAGATAATAATTACATCATTAATACAACTTTAAAAATAATAATGGTAATGCTAGCTATACGTTAGGCCTAAACTCACCTATTAAACCTTCCAGCTGTCTTGAAATCCTAGCAAGAAACCATATTGATGTAGCAATGTTCCAAGAAACACACCTGCTGCAAAAGGACAAGCACAGAATAGAGAACCATTTGTACAAACTGGCTGCTTTTTCATAAGCCCCAAACAAGACTAAAGGTGTAATCATAATGATAGATAAGAATCTCAAAATTACCATCTTGGTTAAAGGTGAAGACCAAGAAAGCAGAATCACTTTCCTTAAATGTATCCATAATGGAAAGAAAATGCCCTTTAATAATGTGCATGTTCCAAATTCATATGACCCTATGTTTTTTTTTATTCCCTGAACAGCATATTGTTAGATTTAAATGAATTACAACTGGTTGTTTTAACATGTTTTAACCACTCCTATATAAACGGTAGATTATCGGAAACGCAACAAGAAGGTCTGATTTCATTATTACTGAAACAGGATCCAAGTGGTATATATAAAGATCCAGTCCATTTAAAAAAAATAGAGGCCTCTTATACTTCAGTGTTGTGATGCAAAAAATCTAGCTAAATGCTTGGTGCATAGAATTAAAAAAAGGTTTTGTCAGATATTACTCATCCTTATCAGACAGGTTTTTTACATGGACGATACATTGGAGATAATATAAGACAAGTACTGAAAACAATAGAACACTATGAAATATCGGAGAAACCAGGCCTGGTTTTCATAGCTGACTTTGAACAGGCTTTTGATAAAGTACGACTGGAGTTTATATATAATTGCCTGGAATATTTCAATTTTGGAGAATCTCTTATAAAATGTATAGTAACTCTAGGTGTAAAATAGCCATTATTTACTATGTCTCAGACAGTTTTAAACGGTCAAGAGGAGTAAAACAAGGTTGTCCGCTATTGCCATCAAAATGTTAGCTGTTAAAATTAGATCCAACAATAATATTAAGGGATTAGAAATTCATGGTTAAAAACAAAGGTGTCATTGTGCGCTGATGATTCATGTTTTCTTTTAAAACCACAATTAGAATCCCTCCACAGCCTCAGAGGATCAATATACTTTTTCTAACTTCTCTGGATTAAAACCAAATTATGATAAGTGTACTAAAAAAATGCAACTTTTACATTACCGTGTAGTTTATCAATAAAATGGTCTGACGGGAAATGTGGACATACTCGGTATACATATCCCAAAAGAAAGAAATGATCTCACTCCAATAAATCTTTATAGAAAGTTAGCAAAAATAGATAAGATCTTGCTGTCATGGAAAGGAAAACATTTTGTAGAAAAATCATCCTGATGAACTCTTTAGTCATATCACAGTTTACCTATTTGCTTATGGTTTTGACCTGCTTTTTAAATTATATGAACCAAAAAATATTCAATTTTATTGTAATGGCAAGCCAGACAAAATTAAAAAGGGCCTATTTATATAATGAATATGAATTCGGAGGGCAGAAATGATTAAATATTAAATCATTAGACCTCTCACTCAAGGCATCACACATACAAAAGTTATACTTAAATCAGAAATGGTTCTCTAGTAAATTAGTAAGAACGTCTCACCCCAATATTGTGGTTAAACTTAATATACTAATAGATTTTTTAAAAACGTATTTTTCGATAAAATAAAAAAAAAGTACTGTCTGTAAATTATATCATAAGTAAGACTGGTGAAGTTGTCACACATGCAGCTAACACAGACATGGAAATGTCTGCTCTACCCAAAATTACAACCAACTTATTGCAACATTACCACAAAAATGGTAAAGGCAAGTTGAAGAGGGAAAAAAGTAAGGAACGTGTCTGTCGGCCCTGGATTAAAGACCAGAAATGGTTAAAGAAAATTGTGATAAATAAAAAATATATACCAGTTTCATTTAAGGACCAAAAAGTTGACAGCTGTGCCATATACATTTCTAAATAGTTGGGAAGAGATTTTCGATATACCGATTCCATGGCACATGGTTTATGAATTGACACGCAAAACGACGCCGGATTCAAAACTTCAAATTTTTCAATTGAAATTATAAAAAATTATTGCGATAGATAGATAGATAGATAGATAGATAGATAGATAGATAGATAGATAGATAGATAGATAGATAGATAGATAGATAGATAGATAGATAGATAGATAGATAGATAGATAGATAGATAGATAGATAGATAGATAGATAGATAGATAGATAGATAGATAGATAGATAGATAGATAGATAGATAGATAGATAGATAGATAGATAGATAGATAGATAGATAGATAGATAGATAGATAGATAGATAGATAGATAGATAGATAGATAGATAGATAGATAGATAGATAGATAGATAGATAGATAGATAGATAGATAGATAGATAGATTTTGCTGCGAGGAGGCAGAGTCATTAGATCATTTATTTTGGTACTGTCCATACGTAGCTCGTTTTTGGTTACAGGTCCAGGAATGATGGAAGAATTGCAACATTTACCTAGAACTAACGCTGCAGATAGCAATACTGGGTGATTTGAAAAGTCATAGTCAATTGATCAATAATATAATAATTATTTTAGCAAAAATTATCTTTAAATTTACAATCTGTAGAAACTATGAGAATAGAAAGGTTTAGTACTTTTGTGACGCATCACAGCACAGTTGAAAAATAAATGGCAAATAGAAATCCAAAATGGATGGTGTTAAGAGATAGATGGGAGGGGTTGAATGTAACTGAAGGGTGGGACTAATAACAATAAGATAACAAATGTAAAATATACCGGGTCTGTAAAATGTATATAGGTTCAGAACTTTTGTGAAATAGCATTGTTACAAATAGAAATCAAACTGGATGGACATCAGAAACAGAGGAAGGCCAGGACTAAAAACAAACAAAATATAACTATTGTAAAATAGATTGTGTCTGTAAAATGTGTATAGTATGTACGTATAAACTGAAGGTAGAAGCCTAAGTGTTATTGTTTATTAGTTTACTCCTATTGGGGGAGGGGTGGTAGGGTTTGCGAGGAATAATAACGTTTGTGTATGTATGTATATAATGTGTATATGTATGAATGTTTATGGATGTATATGGATATATATATTTACAAAAAAAAATCTATGGGGGATTGGAAATGATACAGACAATTGCATTGATAGACGCAACAATCTATCTGCAATATTAAAATTACAACTGGTTATCTGGACAGATTTGAACGCCATTCTGGACATGCAGGACAAAAATCTGGTTAACAAGCTTCTCAGTAATGATCAATTAGCAGATATTGCAACTATTTTATTTGAATCAGGTGAATTACTAATCAGAACCAACATTAACTAACCAAAGATTCTCCCATTTCTATAAAGAATTGTACACCCCTCTGATTGTATATTCACACCAAGCCAGATTGAGTTATTTTTTTTAAAGATATAAAGAACTGGACATTCGGGCCGAGGAGTAGTGTTCATTTGAGCGTTCTGGTCTTACAACGGCAGTCAAGCACCCAAGCTAATGTTGGCTAGCTTGCTAGCTACTTCCAGACACAAATGAGACCACTCTGACCATTTTACTCGCCCTAGCTGAGCTGGTAAGGTAGTTTTCGTGTTAACCAGAGCGTTGGTGACTGTAAATGTGCTGCTGGAAACAATTTAATTCCACTTTTTTCCCGACGTTTACTGACACCGGCCATATTCAACGGGTGTTGAGCGCTTGTAAATTAATTATTCTGTGCTCTGGTACACTCAGACGAGAGTGCTCTGAAATCCGTGAAGATAGTACGCTGGACACATGAAATTCTTAACAACGTTCTTTTCTGATAAAAACTAGTTAATTGTATCTGCCGTGGAGCCCAGTTTCATAATATAACCATATTTCCAAGCTGCTTGCCGTCGTTTTGAAGTAATCGCAGAAAAACAAGCCTTATTTTAGTGCATTTTTCACCCTGCCAACTCATATTGAGCACCGTGGCAACAACTCGCCTTTCGAACATTCTATTCCCAGCTTATTTTTCAACGTCACAATGCCTGCTTCGCTATTGTTGGCAATGAGACCTGCTCACGTTGTTTTATAGTTAAAATGTAAACAAAAAAATAATAATATTGGAACTGTGTGGTCTTCCCATTGTTTCCTATGGGGGAAATATAGGCATATCTGTCTATTTCGTCAAATATCTCGCAATGTGTATATTTCGATTTTTTTCAAGTCAGATGCCATTTTAATCATAAGAATCTCCTCTTTCTAATTATGTGAGCCTGGGAAGCTAGCTCAGTTGTCATCAAATGCTAGCCCCAAAATACTTTTTGCCCTTGGAACGCTGAGCTACCCCCGTTATTTTCTTATGGAGAGGCATGCTGGTCTATTTCGCCAAATATCTCGCTGTGTATATTTCGTTTTTTTCAAGTCAGGCACCATTTTAAAACCAGGAGAATCTCCTCTTTGGAATTATGTAAGTCTGGTCAATGAGCTCCTTTGTCATCGATCGCTAGACCAGAAATAGTCCGTTTTCATTTTTTCCCTACCTTCTCATTACGCAGACATAAGCACAGTTGACACCATCGAGGTGCAGATGTTTACCTTCTCCTATGGATAGCCAGAGCGAATTTACGAAAGCACCCGAATGTCCATTGAGAACGCACAACGACTATACCATTTCGCTCAGCTAAGAATGACTGGAATAATCAAGTCAATAAACGTTGGGTAGTTAGATAGCCTATAGTTAATATACTGGCAAGTTTGATGTATAACTACTAACTTTAGGTAGCTAGCTAACATACCGGTACATACTGCTGTAATGATATGCTATGTGGTTTGTAAAGACAGAGTTCCATTCGCAAATGGAAGAAACACAAAAGAACTGTCAATCTCCCTCAGCCTGGGGCTCCATGCAAGATCTCACCTCGTGGAGTTGCAATGATCATGAGAACGGTGAGGAATCAGCCCAGAACTACACGGGAGGATCTTGTCAATGATCTCAAGGCAGCTGGGACCATAGTCACCAAGAAAACAATTGGTAACACACTACGCCGTGAAGGACTGAAATCCTGCAGCACCCGCAAGGTCCCCCTGCTCAAGAAAGCACATATACATGCCCGTCTGAAGTTTGCCAATGAACATCTGAATGATTCAGAGGACAACTGGGTGTTGTGGTCAGATGAGACCAAAATGGAGCTCTTTGGCATTAACTCAACTCGCCGTGTTTGGAGGAGGAGGAATGCTGCCTATGACCCCAAGAACACCATCCCCACCGTCAAACATGGAGGTGGAAACATTATGCTAAGGGGGTGTTTTTCTGCTAAGGGGACAGGACAACGTCACCGCATCAAAGGGACGATGGACGGGGCCATGTACCGTCAAATCTTGGGTGAGAACCTCCTTCCCTCAGCCAGGGCATTGAAAATGGTTCGTGGGTAGGTATTCCAGCATGACAATGACCCAAAACACACGGCCAAGGCAACAAAGGAGTGGCTCAAGAAGAAGCACATTAAGGTCCTGGAGTGGCCTAGCCAGTCTCCAGACCTTAATCCCATAGAGAATCTGTGGAGGGAGCTGAAGGTTCGGGTTGCCAAGCGTCATCCTCGAAACCTTAATGACTTGGAGAAGATCTGCAAAGAGGAGAGGGACAAAATCCTCGTGAGATGTGTGCAAACCTGGTGGCCAACTACAAGAAACATCTGACCTCTGTGATTGCCAACAAGAGTTTTGCCACCAATTACTAAGTCATGTTTTGCAGAGGGGTCAAATACTCATTTCCCTCATTAAAATGCAAATCATTTTATAACATTTTTGACATGCGTTTTTCTGGATTTTGTTGTTATTCTGTCCCTCACTGTTCAAATAAACCTACCATTAAAATTATAGACTGATCATTTCTTTGTCAGTGGACAAACGTACAAAAACAGCAGGGGATCAAATACTTTTCCCCCTCACTGTACATACTTTTGTACCCGTTTCCTCCAGCATCTTCACAAGGTCCTTTGCTGTTGTTCTGGGATTGATTTGCACATTTCGCACCAAAGTACGGTCATCTCCTTCCTGAGCAGAATGACAGCTGCTTGGTCTCATTATGTTTATACTTGCGTACTATTGTTTGTACAGATGAATGTGGTACCTTCAGGAGTTTGGACATTACTCCAAAGGATGAACCAGACTTGTGGAAGTCTACAATTTATTTTCTGAGGTCTTGGCTGATTTCTTTAGATTTTCCCATGATGTCAAGCAAAGAGGCACGGAGTTTGAAGGTAGGCCTTGAAATACAGCCACAGGTACACCTCCAATTGACTCAAATGATGTCAATTAGCCTATCAGAAGCTTCTAAAGCCATGACATCATTTTCTGGAATTTTCCAAGCTGTTTAAAGGCACAGCTTAGTGTATGTAAACTTCTGACCCCCTGGATTTGTGATACAGTGAATTATAAGTGAAATAATCTGTCTGTAAACAATTGTTGGAAAAATGACTTGTGTCATGCACAAAGTAGATGTCCTAACCGACTTGCAAAAACTATAGTTTGTTAACAAGACATTTGTGGAGTGGTTGAAAAATGAGTTTTAATGAATCCAACCTAAGTGTATGTAAACTTCTGAATTCAACTGTATATAGGACTTGCATCCTTGGCACAATAAAGTTACTATATTCTACTCTATCCATAGGCTTCATTAATGCCATTCAGTCTTGAAGTTGCTACAACAACTATGATAGCTGAGGCTCATAGATTCTGAACTAATATTCATACCAAACGTTCTACTGTAGCTATCTACACATCCATAGGCATACAGTTACTGATATCCTCCACTACACAATAAGCAAATAAGTAGTTAGCTAGCTATGTTACTTCAGCTGCATTGCAAGGCAAGTTTACACAATTGTACATTCAATTTGCTGTAAGTGCTTTAGCTAGCTAGACTGTTTACATCCATTGTTTCACAAGACGACAGCCTGGTTTGCTTGTGTTCTCAGGAGTCCCTAAAACAAACACAAATTACAAATTCATTCTCCTAACACTAGCTAGCTGGCTAATGTTCGCTAGTCAGATAATCTCGCTATTTAGAAAACCACAAAAAAATTGCCAGAAACGTTTTTCTCTACATGAACTAACATATTCCTCTCAATTGTACATTTCTTGCATGAACGTTAGAACTACTTACATTTGGTTCCACCGTAATGTTTTGACAGCCATCTTTGTTGAAAAACGCCACCAGGCACGGGTGGCTCGCGTCAAAACTTGTCATTGGAATCACTCGATATGATTGGTTATATAAAAACCTTGGGACCCAAATGCATAATGAGTGCTCTAACTCCCCCTTGTGGTGGTCTGGAGCAATGAATCCATGACGCTGGGTACCTCTAAGTCCCGCAGTGCAAGCTCACAACTTTTAAAGGAAGAACCACTGTAGCACCATCCCTACGGTGAAGCATGGTGGTGGCAGCATCATGCTGTGGGAATGTTTTTTAGCGGCAGGGACTGGGAGACTAGTAAAGATTGAGGCAAAGATGTACGGAGCAGAGTACAAAAGAGAGAGATCCTTGATGAAAACCTGCACCAGAGCACTCAGGACCTCTGACTGGGGCAAAGGTTCACCTTCCAACAGGACAATGACCCTAAGCACACAGCCAAGACAAAGCAGGAGTGGCTTCGGGACAAGTCTCTGAACGTCCTTGAGCGGCCCAGCCAGAGCCCAATCGAACATTTCTGGAGAGACCGGAAAATAGCTGTGCAGCAACGCTCCCCATCGAATCTGACAGAGCTTGAGAGGATCTGCAGAAGAATGGGAGAAACTCTCCAAATACAGGTGTGCCAAGCTAGTAGTGTCATACCCAAGAAGACTTGAGGCTGTAAACGCTGCCAAAGGTGCTTCAACAAAGTACTGAGTAAAGGGTCTGAATACTTATGTAAATGTAATATTTCCCTTTTTATAAATTTGCAAACATTTCTAAAACCCTGTTTTTGCTTTGTCATTACGGGTTATTGTGTGTAGATTAAATAAGGCTGTAATGTAACAAAATGTGGGAAAAATCAAGAGGTCGGAATACTTTCCAAATGTACTGTAAGCTTTCTGAAACCTGGCTCAAAAAATATATCACTGGCAAATCAAATCACTTTATTGGTCACATACACATATTTAGCAAATGTAACTGTGGGTGTAGCGAAATGCTTGTCTTCCTTGCTCCAACAGGGCAGTAGTATCTAACAATTCATAACAATATACACAAATCTAAAAGTAAAATAATGGAATTAAGAAATATATACCGTACCAGTCAAAAGTTTGGACACACCTACGCATTCCAGAGTTTCTTTATTTTTATCATTTTCCACACAGTAGAATAATAGTGACGATATCAAAACTATGAATTAACACATATGGAATCATGTAGTAACCAAAAAAAAGTATTCAAAAAGAGTCTTCAAAGTAGCCACCCTCTGCCTTGATGACAGCTTTGCACACTCTTGGCATTCTCTCAACCAGCTTCATGAGGCATGCTTTTCCAACAGCCTTGAAGGATTTCCTACATGCGCTGAGCACTTGTTGGCTGCTTTTCCATTTCCTCTGTGGTCCAACTCATCCCAAACCATCTCAATTGGGTTGAGGTTGGGTGATTGTGGAGGCCAGGTATTCTGATGCAGTACTCCATCACCCTCCTCAGTCAAATAGCCCTTACACAGCCTGGAGGTGTATTGGGTCATTGTCCTGTTGAAAAACAAATGATAGTCCCACTAAGCCCAAAACAGATGGGATGGCGTATTGCTGCAGAATGCTGTGGTAGCCATGCTGGTTAAGTGTGCCTTGAATTCTAAATAAAAATCACAGTCAGTGTCACCAGCAAAGCACCCCCACACCATCACACCTTCTCCTCCATGCTTCGCGGTGGGAACCACACAGGCGGAGATCATCCATTCACCTACTCTGCGTCTCCCAAACACACAGTGTTTGGAACCAACAATCTCCAGTTTGGACTCATTAGACCAAAGGACAGATTTCCACAGGTCTAATGTCAATTGCTCATGTTTCTTGGAACAAGCAAGTATCTTCTTCTTATCGGTGTCTTTTAGTAGTGGTTTCTTGGCAGCAATTTGACCATGAAGGCCTGATTTACGCAGTCTCCTCTGAACAGTTGATGTTTTGTCTTACTGGAACTCCGAAGCATTTATTTAGGCTGCAATCTGAGGTGAATTTCACTCCAATGAACTTATCCTCCGTAGCAGAGGTAACTCTGGGTCTTCTTTTCCTGTGGCGGTCGTCATGAGAGTCAGTTTCATCATAGTGCTTGGTTTTTATGACTGTACTTGAAGAAACTTTCAAAGTTCTTGGCATTTTCCAGATTGATTGACCTTCATGTCTTAAATGAATGACGGACTGTCATTTCTCTTTGTTTATTTGAGCTGTTCTTGCCATAATATGGACTTGGTCTTTTACCTTCTGTATACCACCCCTACCTTGTCACAACACAACTGATTGGCTCAAACGCATTAAGAAGGAAAGAAATTCCACAAATTCAGGCACACCTGTTAATTGAAATGCATTCCAGGTGACTACCTCATGAAGCTAGTTGAGAGAATGCCAAGAGTTTGCAAAGCTGTCAAGGCAAAGGGTGGCAACTTTGAATAATCTCAAATATATTTTTATTTGTTTAACACTTTTTTGGGTTACTACATGATTCCATATGTGTTATTTCATAATTTTGATGTCTTCACTATTATTCTACAATGTAGAAAAAAGGCAAAATAAAGAAAAACCCTGGAATGACTAGGTGTGTCCAAACTTTTGACTGGTACTGTAAATATTAGCTCGAGCAATGTCGGAGTGGCATTGTCTAAAATACGGTAGTATAGAATACAGTATATACATATGAGATGAGTAAAGCAGTATGTAAACATTATTAATGTGACTAGTGTTCCATTATTAAAGTGGCCAGTGATTCCAAGTCTATGTATATAGGGCAGCAGCCTCTAAGGTGCAGGGTTTGCGGAACTGGGTGGAAGCCGGCTAGTGATGACTATTTAACAGTCGGCTGGCCTTGAGATAGAAGCTGTTTTTCAGTCTCTCGGTCCCCTTTACCGACCTCGTCTTCTGGATGATAGCGATTTGAACAGGCTGTGGCTCGGGTGGTTGATGTCCTTGATGATCTTTTTGACCTTCCTGTGACATCGGGTGCTCTAGGTGTCCTGGAGGGCAGGTAGTTTGCCCCCGGTGATGCATTGGGAAGGCTGCACCACTCCCTGGTGATCCCTGTGGTTGCGGGCGGTGCAGTTCCCGTACCAGGCGGTGATACAGCCCGACAGCATTGATAGTTACAATGTTTTTCGTTCTGAACGCAAATCTAAGGGTGATGGCATTGCTATATACATAGAGAAAATTTCAGCGATCATTCTGACTTCTTCTACCAAACCCACGCAATGTGAATATCTGTCTTTCAATACAAATCCCTGCGCATCCTTGAATCTTGTTGTTTCCTGTTGTTATAGACCCCCATCTGCTATTGATTGCTCCTGGATTGTATTTTTTTATTATACTCACAGAATGTCCAATCTGAATGTGTGCTAATGGGTGACCTGAACCTAGATTGGTTGACATCCAACTCTGATAGTTAACAATGTAACAAGGTTGAGTGCAAAAGTGTCCTCTAAAATGGTCTTTGATTGATCTTATTTCAAACAACACTCCATTGTTTTAATGCTTCTGGTGTTTTGCAAATTATATAAAAGTTATCTCTGTGCTACTGTCTATGTAAGGGATGGTTTCTAAACTACCCCCACGTATCGTCATGAAAAAAACTGGAAGCAGTTTGATACTCAGGGTTTTTTAAATTGCCTGGAATAGAGTTGAATTCATCCCTAATGTTGAATTAGCCTTTCCTTATTTCCATAAAGTATTCCAGGACGTATGCAACAAGCATCCCTAATAACTATCAGCCCATATCTAAATTGCCTGTCCTGGCAAAGGTATTGGAGTCCCTAGTCAATAAGCAGCCCTCCACTCCAGGAAAACAATATTTTGAGTGGTACGCAATCAGGTTTCAGGTCTAGCCACAGCACTGTCACAACACACTTTGAGGGTTTTGAATGATAGTCATTGTGCATCTGTATTCATAGACTTGTCAAAGGCATTTGACACTGTGGACCATACTGTCTTGATGCAGAGATTGAAGTGTATTGGGATTACTGGTCATGCTCTGCAGTGAATTGTGAACTACATGTCAAATCGAATCCAGTGTGTTAAGACAGATGGTTGTAAGTCGGACACCATAGAGTTGTGCTCGGGTGTGCCTCAAGGATACATTTTAGGTCCCCTGTTGTTTATTATTTAAACCAACAACATTGGGAGACACAGCCTTCCCTGTAGCTCAGTTGGTAGAGCATGGTGTTTGCAATGCCAGGGTTGTGGCATTGCAAAGCTTGTTTTTTCTTTGCCGCCAGGAAATAGTTGAGTCGTCAAACTTCTTTCTGTGTTGGACTACGGTGATACTATGTATGTGCAAGCCTCAAGCTCTATACTGAAGGCTCTTGACTCTGTATCATGCAGCCCCTCGTTTGGTCACCAATCTGAGATGTCTAACTCACCATCGTGATCTCTACAGGGTTGTCGGGTGGACATCACTAGCAACATGCAGACATGTAGTTGTCTCTAGTTGTCACCTGAGTTCACTAGTTTGCGTTGCCATAAGTAAGGAAGCATGTTGTTGAACTTCAAACACATCACACACATTCCTCCACACACACACACACACACTTTGTTTGCTGTTGTATTTGTACTGTTGACAGTGTCGTATGTCTGTGTTGTCTGACTGTTTATCTTTTTTAATTTTTTTTATCCCAGTCCCCATCCCCACAGGAGGCATTCTGCCTCTTGCCAGGCTGTCATTGTAAATAAGAATTTGTTCTTATTTTAGAAGAAATTGTGAATTGTGCTAAGGTGCCAATATATTTGACCCCATCTGTATCAATATTGAGAAATAGTATTCTGAAACAAATAATTGTTAGCATTAACAGGTCTTGTCCCATCTTGATTACTGTCCGGTAATATAGTCAATATAGTCAAGTGACGCAAAGAAAGACTTGGCAAAGCTGTAGCTGGCTCAAAACAGAGCATTGCGCCTTGCACATACAGGACTTACATCAACAACATGCATGCCAGTCTTTCCTGGTTGAGGGTTGACGAGAGACTAACTGCTTCTCTTCTAGATTTAAATGAGAAATATTACTGTGAGGGGACACTCAAACACATTTAATAAAAACAGCTACAGCTTTGCCAAGTCTTTCTTGGCTTCAATTGACTATATTACCGGACAGTAATCAAGATGGGACAAGTGGTTAATGGTAGTGGTAGTAGTGTAATAACTGTTGTAATAGTATCAGTATTAAAAAAAAGGTACCCACTTGAGGATGACACAGCCGCTGCCAGAAGGTGGTGCTGTCCAGAACACTTGGATCCGGGTCCTCCTGCGGGGGGTGCTCTCCGTCACAGCCGGGGGACAGTTGGTCATGAACTGGGTGTCCTCCTCATCTATGATCTAGGGAACACAGGAAACCAGTCAGAATTACAACACTTCTCACCAAAATCCCTTTTTGGACAAAAAGCAAAAGAATAAAAAAAAAAAACGTTTTTTCCCCCCCCACACACACAGACACATATGTTTTTCCAAGAAACAAAGTTATGGATGCAAAAAAAGTGAGTAATTGAGTCAATAACATTTTCCATTTTCAAAAATAGATCAAGAACCTTTGAGAAATGTATTTTAACTTTCACCCATGGAGCTCTGCTCACTACATCTGTGCCGAAAAAGTTTAATGTTTTAATTATCACAACTCAGACTTATGACTAATTTTCATTATTGATCTATGCTATAATTCAAGGCTCCTTGTAATAAACCAATGGTTTAGTGTTTGAGACAGGCTGTAATCTGTAGTCACCTCGCTGCTGCGTCACACTCCACTACGCCCTCATACTAGGATCAATAGTGTATTTCACAGTCACACGTGGCTGAATGTTTTCAAATGGAATCCTTTTCAGACGCCAACACTGGCATTACACGTACTGTAACAATCTGTTTTGTGTAGTTTGATATGCGAACAACTTCTCTTAAAACTGATGAAAACTAAGATGTCTTCAGTTCAAAATGATAGATAACAGAGTTGTCGTAATACATTATGACATTGAATTCCACTGTAGGTATGTTGTTTCATCTCATCTCTCTACAAATGTGACTGGTTGATTGACAGTTGAGTGTACAGTGCATAACATTCTAGGCATCCTGTCCTTGAAAGTAGGACAGTAATAAAAATACTTTTTATTTTATTTATTTATACTCCAAATTACGCAATGAAACAGTGGTAAAACAGTGTTGTGAGTCCATGGCGTGTCCAGCCCAGTCCCCCTCTATGCCACGGCCATGAGAGAGTAATAAAAGCCAGGCGTGACGAGCAACAGACTCACACAGAGATGACCTCTGGGGCCCCGTTGAATGTTCGCCAGCTGCCCTGACTCCACAATCATATTGATCTAACAGCCAGATGCTTTACACATGACAGAAAGTAAGGGAGGGAAGCAATTTTCCTTGATAAATTTGTGTAAGAGGAAGAATTCCTTCTGGAGGTCTTTTAGAAAAAAAAAAATGTCTTCATTGATACTGACAATTGTTTCAATTTGCATCCTGTCTAGGCACCCGTGAGCCCAGTCTTCCCTCACTATAACTAGTATCTCTCACTCTCGCTGTCTTTGTCTCTTTCTCCCTGTGGCGCTCTCTTTTCTCTCACCAACTCACATAAGCTCCACCAGGATTCCTCCATAGTATTCCTTAGGCCACATTATACTCATACTGAAATGTATTTTTGTGCCTCTTCACCATGGAGGTCCTGTCAGTCACAGGCAGCTACAAAACAACTGACAGTGCTGAGGAAAACAACACATTCATAGGAGAAAGCTGAACTTGGAGTTGAGTTACTTCGGAAACTGTGCTTTTCTTACAGAACACCCAGCCTATATCTATTTGTTACCCTGTGGGAAGGAGGAGGGAATGATTCCATTGTCTTGTAGGGGGGAGGGGGGGTCTGGAGGAGCAGCTGAACACTGCTGTTTTCATAGTCATTCCATCCCGGGTGACACAGCAAACACAGATGCTTTGCAGCGCCTGCTAAAGTATGTGTCTTTTCAAGGAGATGCAGATGGGAGAAAATCAAGACATAGAATAAATGATAGCTTGGCAAGAGACTCAGGGCGGATGTAACTTTCTGACACAATATTTAAAATGTCACAACATGTGATTTAAAAGTAGCATGTTTCTTCCGATCTCGATGGAAATCTCCAGACTCGAGAGCACTAAACATTTGCCTTGAGCCTCCTATCAATCAAACACTTATATTACTACGGAAACCCGTAGAGATGTTCAAGCAATCTCTGATATCAAATCTTAATATATAATATTTTTCAAACAGTACAAATGTCTGAACATGTTTGCTACAGTATTAGAGAATCAATATATAGAGTTATACCTCATATTACTGTATACTTTATTAGCAGATTGACTTTAAATTTTAAAAAAATAAAACAGAACATCAATGTCATGCTGCAGTGAGCTTCAGCCTTGAGAGCTAGCTCAAGGATGCTACTAAATAACAGTTGCGTGCAATCTCTGGCCCAAATCAAAACAATGATGAACTATGCTTTATACAAATACAGCGGCTGAGATGGTAATGGTAACACTACTGCTGTTCCCTTCCAATAAAACCTTTGACGCTGGCTGGGTTTGTGTGAAAAGCTTTTAAAAAGGAGGTCACTTGGACAGAAAACACACTCTTAAAGTAATGATGGACTGTTGTTTCTCTTTGCTTATTTGAGCCGTTCTTGCCATAATATGGACTTGGTCTTTTACCAAATAGGGCCTTCTTCTGTATACCACTCCTACCTTGTCACAACACAACAGACTGGCTCAAACGCATTAAGAAGGAAAGAAATTCTACAAATTAACTTTTAACAATGCACACATAGTAATTGAAATGCATTCCAGGTGACTACCTCATGAAGCTGGTTGAGAGAATGCCAAGAGTGTGCAAAGCTGTCCTCAAGGCAAAGGGTGGCTACTTTGAAGAATCTCAAATATATTTAGATTTGTTTAACACTTTTTTGGTTACTACATGATTCCATATGTGTTATTTCATAGTTTTGATGTCTTCACTATTATTCTACAATGTAGAAAATAGTCAATTGACCAATTCGGCCACATTTGGGCAAACTCGTGAGGGACACCTGGCAGACTTAAAAAAAAAAATTAAAAAAAAAGAACAAAAAAAAGTTTAACCTTTATTTAACATAGCAAGTCAGTTAAGAAAAAAATATTGTTTACAATGACGGCCTACACAGGCCAAACCCGGCCAATTGTGCGCAGCCCTATGGGACTCTCAATAACGGCCGGTTGTGATACAGCCTGGATTCGAACCAGGGTGTCTGTAGCGACGCTTCTAGCGCCGAGATGCAGTGCCTTAGATCACTGCGCCATTTGGGAGACTTTATATTATATATTATGTAGCTCTCTCATTCTTGAATGTATCAGTCTGAAACTTTGCACACACTGTCGCCCTGTTGTGGACAACATCTAAATTATTCCCAGCTTCCTACCTCAATGTTTGGCCTTTATTTTGCATTTAAAAGATGATGCAACAAAAATAAATAAAAAACACATGTTTTTTTGCTTGTTTTATCTTTACCCCGATCTATTGTGTTATATTCTCCTACATTAATTTCACATCTCCACAAACTTCAAAGTGTTTCCTTTCAAATAGTATCAAGAATATGCATATCCTTGTTTCAGGTCCTGCGCTACAGACAGATAGTTCCTCAATCATACCCAAATCTAACAGTATGATGCTGTAAAGAAAGCAAATGTTTTGCCTTCGAAAAAGGTGTGAAGTTGAGTTCTGCTTCTTAAAAATGTGAGAAAATGAGTGGTACAACTATACCTTTATCAGAATAGACACAGCAAGAACAGACGCCATGGTCATTATGACACAGGGCCCTATTGAAACTTGGTCAAGGTGACCATATATTTCCCCTAACCTGTTGACCATCTCCCCCTAACTATGTCATATCCTGCTGTGGTATAATATTCCTTCACTAAGGAGTCTGCCACTGTAGATCATCCACCACTAATGTGTATTTTCCCTGCTACATGTAATGCACTCGCACCCTTTGACCTAACGAGCAGATATCCAACTGAGTCAGCTTGTCCGTAACGTAGAAACAAAGTGATGCTTTTAATCTCTGTAAACACAAGGTTATATCTAATCTGGGCTCATCTCTCTCCAAACAAACTTAGTTTGCTTCCCTTGCTTCCCTGGGTAATAACTTCTCTGGCCTAGATAAATAAGAGCGAGGAGGGTTAGGAAATCTGTGTTTGTTTCTCTGAGGTCTAAGGCACAAGTGGAGTATTTTACTAACTTTATCTTCACATACTTTAGTTTTATTTAAATTGATTGAGGCTGTTGTTTGCACATCTCCCAGCAGATGTTCAATAGGATGGGAAATACATTTTGCTGTGTCATGCTGATCTCATTGAATAATTTGTCAATTATTTGTGCAATTAAATGATGACAATCAGTCCCACTTCACAATAGGTTGTTATCAATTTCTAGCTTAGCGATACACAGGCAAATTTGCCCTTCTGTTTGACGGGCAGAGCCCACAATGGATGGAAAATTAACCTAAACCATACATACTTATCAGGCAATAAATAGTACACTTTTATTTTATATCACTCAAATATACAAATAAATGGTGGTTACTATTGAGAGATACCGTAAATGCATTGGGCGGCCTGCGGGCTTGCCCCCCATGTCACGTCCTGACCATAGTAAGATGTTATTTTCTATGGTAGAGTAGGTCAGGGCGTGACAGGGGGTGTTTTGTGTTTTTCTATTTCTATGTTCTTAGAAATACAAAAACTAGAACCTATGTTGGCTTGTTTGGGATGATCTCCAATTGGAGGCAGCTGGTCCTCGTTGTCTCTAATTGGAGATCATATTTAAGTAGGGGTTTTTCTTCCTGGGTTTTGTGGGTGATTATAGTTTGAGTAGTGTTTGTTTCTCTCTGCGTCACGGTTTGTTGTTTTGTCAAGTCAGTTATGTGTTGCAAAGTTTCACGGATTAAATCAAATGTGGAACTACAACCACGCTGCACTTTGGTCCGCTCCTTTCAACAGCTGTGACAGAATCACCCACCACTAAGGGACCAAGCAGCGTGATATGGACCTCTGGACATTTGAGGAGAAAAGGAGGAGTATATCCAGGGCTTTGGAGGATTTAGGGGCAGGAGAAGAGCGCCTCCCAGGGGACCAGGTATTGGACAGATATCGAAGCCTGCCGGGGAAGAACGAGAGGCAGCCCACAAACATTTTTTTGGGGGGGTGGGGGGGCACACTGGTAGTTTGGCGGGGTCAGGGGTGAGACCTGAGCCAACTCCCCGTGCTTTCCGTGGGGAGCGAGTGACTGGGCAAGCACCGTGTTATGCGGTGATGCGCACTGTGTCGTCAGGGCGCACTCACAGGCTGGTGCGATCTGTGCCCGCGCCTTGCAGTTATCAAGCTGGGTTGAGCATCCAGCAAAGACGGGTTGTGCCAGCCATAAGCTCCAGACCTCCAGTGCGCCTCCACGGCCCAGTATACCCTGTGCCTCTTCTCCGCACTCGCCCTGAGGTGCGTGTCATCAGCCCGGTGCCACCTGTACCGGTCCCACGCATCAGACCTCAAGTGCGCCTCCACAGCCCAGTACGTCCTGTGCCTCCTCCTCGCACACTCCCTCCAGTGCGCTTCCACAGGCTAGTACGTCCTGTGCCTCCTCTCCGCACTCGCCCTGAGGTGCGTGTCAGCAGCCCGGTGCCACCTGTACCGGTCCCACGCATCAGGCCTCCAGTGCGCCTCCACAGCCCAGTACGTCCTGTGCCTCCTCCCCGCACTTGACCTGAGGTGCGTGTTACCAGTCTGGCGCCACCTATGCCAGTCCCATGCATCAGACCTCCAGAGACGCTCCCCAGTCCGGAGCCTCCAGAGACACTCCCCAGTCCGGAGCCTCCAGAGACGCTCCGCAGCCGGGAACCTCCAGCGGCGGCCTGCAGCCCAGAACCTCCAGCAATGATCTACAGTCCGGTTCTTTCGACGACGATCCACGGTCCGGTGGTAATAAAGCAGAAGGATCAGCGGGTGGAGCGGGGATTACGCCCCGAACCGGAGCCGCCTCCTCTGCTGGAGGTTAAGGTTATGTGGACTGCATTTGAGCCACCATAAACTGGAGTTGCCCACCCTACCCTCCCTTTTTGTTTTTGTTTGTTTAAGTTGCATTCGGAGTCTGCACCTTTTGGGGGGGGGGGGTACGGTCACGTCCTGACCATAGTAAGATGTTAGTTTCTATGGTAGAGTAGGTCAGGGCGTGACAGGGGGTGTTTTGTGTTTTTCTATGTTCTTAGAAATACAAAACCCTGTTGGCTTGTTTGGGATGGGCTCCAATTGGAGGCAGCTGGTCCTCGTTGTCTCTAATTGGAGATCATAGTTAAGTAGGGGTTTTTCTTCCTGGGTTTTGTGGGTGATTATATTTTGAGTAGTGTTTGTTTCTCTCTGCGTCACGGTTTGTTGTTTTGTCAAGTCAGTTATTTATGTATTGCAAAGTTTCACGGATTAAATCAAATGTGGAACTACAACCACACTGCACTTTGGTCCGCTCCTTTCGACAGCCGTGACACCCCAGCTGTGGATGGATTGCTTGATATTTAATGAAATTTAACATTATTGACAACTTCTACAAAGACCTAAAACCAGTCAGTAGTAATGCGATTGTAATAATCATGTCATGACCTCAACAGGACCATAATGCATATTGAATGCATTTGATTATCTATTATGGGTGGCATTAGGGACATTTGAAGATGCCAATGAAAATGGGATTCAAACCTTCAGAGTAGAAAAAGGTTACACACTCAAGGAAACGAAGGAGCCAGTGTGGGCTGAAGCTAAGCAGGTTGTGGGAGCGTTTGTTCCTTTTTATATTATGAGGTAGTTAAGGATGTTTGTTCTCACTGTTCGAGAACTCTCACTCAGTAGGTGGTGTATTTTCATCGCAAGTTGAGCGAAAGAGACAACTCTCGTTTAGCTGTTCTTACTGAGGTTTTAGGAGGAATGTATTGACTCTTTGTGGTGATTTTGTAATACAAAAGATAATTACTCAAATATGAGCACAGAAAACATGCAGAGTATATTACCTGGAATTTGCCAGCATAGTGGTCGTCTCTGGTTCCTTCCGTCCCCTCCTTCAGAGCGATGAGTGTAAAGCCTCTAAAATAGGAGGGACTGGAGGCGTACAGAGTCACTGGAAACAGGAAAGGAGGGGAGTTAAGAGAATATAGGTCAAAGATAAAGTAAGTAGTCCCATCCCAAGTGCAGACCCTCCCAGGTACTGAGAAGAGAAACAAACTCAGCCGGTGGAGCCTACTACAGTATGTGGGCCATTTCCTGGTTGCTAAAATTTGAATAGTTCACTTAATTTCAGTTTGTGACAAAACAAGCAAGTATAGTGTAGAGAATCATTGTACCAAATAAACCGCTGTGAAAAATATTTTCCATGATAAAAATATTGTATTTTCAGCTGTTTGAAGGGGTGTACAAAACCAAACGTAAGAGAGATTGACACTTTCCCTCTGTGTACATCTAAGTGCGATATGTGCTGCTTTGTTCGGGACCAACTCAATTTACCTACAGTTAAGGTCGGAAGTTTACATAGACAAATACATTTAAACTCAGTCTCACAATTCCTGACATTTAATCCTAGTAAAAATTCCCTGTCTTAGGTCAGTTAGGATCACCACTTTACTTTAAGAATGTTTTTATTTTAAGAAGAGAATATTTATTTCAGCTTTTATTTCATCACATTCCCAGTGGGTCAGACGTTTACATACACTCAATTAGTAGTTGGTAGCATTGCCTTTAAATTGTTTAACTTGGGTCAAACATTTCGGGTTGCCTTCCACAATAAGTTGGGTGAATTTCGGCCCATTCCTCCTGACAGAGCTGGTGTAACTGAGTCAGGTTTGTAGGCCTCATTGCTCGCACACATTTTTCAGTTCTGCCCACAAATGTTCTATAGGATTGAGGTCAGGGCTTTGTGATGGCCACTCCAATACCTTGACTTTTTTGTCCTTAAGCCATTTTGCCACAATTTTGGAAGTATGCTTGGGGTCATTGTCCATTTGGAAGACCGATTTGCGACCAAGCTTTAACTTCCTAACTGATGTCTTGAGATGTTGCTTCAATATATCCCCATAATTTTCCATCCTCATGATGCCATCTATTTTGTGAAGTGCACCAGTCCCTCCTGCAGCAAAGCACCCCACAACATGATGCTGTCACCCCCGTGCTTCACGGTTGGGATGGTGTTCTTCGGCTTGCAAGCGACCCCTTGTTCCTCCAAACTTAACGATGGCCAAACAGTTCTATTTTTGGTTCATCAGACCAGAGGACATTTCTCCAAAAAGTACGATCTTTGTCCCCATGTGCAGTTGCAAACCGTAGTCTGGCTTTTTTATGGTGGTTTTGGAGCAGTGGCTTCTTCCTTGCTGAGCGGCCTTTCAGGTTATGTCGATATAGGACTCGTTTTACTGTGGATATAGATACTTTGTTTCCTCCACCATCGTCACAAGGTCCTTTGCTGTTGTTCTGGGATTGATTTGCACTTTTCACACCATTCTTTTGATTTTCCCATGATGTCAAGCAAAGAGGCACTGAGTTTGAAGGTAGGCCTAGAAATACAGCCACAGGTACACCTCCAATTGACTCAAATTATGTCAGTTAGCCTATCAGAAGCTTCTAAAGCCATGACATCATTTTCTGGAATTTTCCAAGCCGTATAAAGGAACAGTCAACTTACTGTATGTAAACTTCTGACTCACTGGAATTGTGATAGTGAATTATAAATGAAATAATCTGTCTGTAAACAATTGTATGTAAACTTGCGACTTCAACTGTATGTCCTTTTTGCCGCACATGACCATTCAACTGGGCAGTAGTCCAGGTGCGACAACTAGAACCTGTAGGACCTGCCTGGTTGATTTAGATGTC
This sequence comes from Salmo salar, assembly GCF_965601325.2. Taxonomy (NCBI): domain Eukaryota; kingdom Metazoa; phylum Chordata; class Actinopteri; order Salmoniformes; family Salmonidae; genus Salmo; species Salmo salar. The sequence continues at coordinate 13,449,846 of NC_138306.1, read as the reverse complement.
AAGAAAGCAGAGCAAGAATTGATTCAATTGATCTTATTTAGGGACAATACAATGAATAATTGCATTATTGTTTTTAAGTGAGTACAAAATCATTCCATTTGGATCTGCTGTGGGTCTACTCTCAACCGTTTATAAGGTCTAGAAAAGCACATTAGCAGGCCAGTCTGGCTGTATAAGTTCTGATACTGAGATGCGCTGTCAGTTCCAGATCATCATTCTCCCAATTTGTCCTATAATTTCACATGACTGGGCAGGGCCAAAGCTATGGGTGAGCCAGGCCCACCCACTGTGGAGCCAGGCCCATCCAATCAGAATACGTTTTTCCACACAAAGGGGCTTTATTACAAACAGAATTACTCCTCAGTTTCATCAGCTGTCCGGGTGGCTGGTCTCAGAAGATCCAGCAGGTGAAGAAGCCAGATGTGGAGGTCCTGGGCTGGCATGGTTACACGTAGTCTGTGGTTCTGAGGCCGGTTGGACGTACTGCCAAATTCTCTAAAACGACATCGGAGGTGGCTTATGGTAGAGAAATGAACATTAAATTCTCCTTCAACAGCCCTAGTGGAAATTCCTGCAGTCAACATGCCAGTTGCACACTCCTTAAAAACTTGAGATATCTGTGGCATTGTGTTGTGTGACAAAACTACACATTTTAGAGTGGCCTTTTTATTGTACCCAGCACAAGGTGCACCTGTGTAATAATCATGCTGTTTAATCAGCTTCTTAATATGCCACACCTGTTAGGTGGAAGGATTGTCTTGGGAAAGGAGAAATGCTCACTAACAGGGATGTAAACAAATGTTTGCACAAAATTTGAGAGAAATAAGCTTTGTGTGTCTGGAAAATGTTGAGGATCTTTGGGACCCATACTACATGTTGCATTTATATTTTTTTCCCGTACCTTTCAAGACGGTAGCCCGCTATAATTAAACAGCATGGAAACAACTCGCAAATGCGCATATTGTTATTACGCAAATTATAGAATATTTGCATGAAAATCTTTAACCAATTAGATAGAAACCTAGCTATATACATCCCAATGACTCTGGCAAGTGCGCTAGTCCAGTGTCACTTTGATTATGCCTCCACATCATGATTCACCAGCAGCCCCAAACATCTAAAGCATAAACTACAGACAAACTTGTACTTAAACTCCCCCTCAAACTCAATCATTTTTTGTCTGTATCTATGAAATCGTATATATGCGTTTATGTAAAATAAAATAGGGACCACAATGGAAATAGGTCCTCGACTTAATAGTGCAATCCCGGTCACTTTTAAAAATCTTCACACTGTGTGTGTGTGTGTGGTGTGTGTGTGTGTCAAATCATATTTGTCGCGTAAGCCTTTTTTTGTCGCATTTCACCTTACCGTGAAATGCTTACTTAGAAGCCCTTACCTCTATTTTCTTGAACTGCATTGTTGGATTGTTTTAGTTTACTAAATAAACTACAAAAAAATAAAAAATGGAAGTCCAATAGTAAAAAGAAAATTATGTAACAATAACAATACTAAATAAAAACGGGGTATCGGTGCCGAGTCAATGTGCAGGGGCACAGGTTAGTCGAGGTAATTTGTAAAGTGACTATGCATGGATAATAAACAGCGAGTAGCAGCAGTGTAAAAATATATCTTTGACAATTTTTTGGGCCCTCGGACGAAGATGCAACCAGTCAGGATGCTCCCGATGGTGCAGCTGTAGAACTTTGAGGATCTTGGGATCCTGCCAAATCTTTTCAGTGTCCTGAGGGGGAAAAGGTGTTGTCATGCCCTTTTCACAACTGTCTTGGTGTATTTGGACCATGACAGTTCATTGGTGATGTGGACACCAAGGAACTTGAAACTCTCAACCCGCTCCACTTGAGCCCCGTCAATGTTAATGGGGGCCTGTCCTGCCCTCCTTTTCCTATAATCCACGATCAGCTCCTTTGTTTGTTGTCCTGGCACCACACTGCCAGGTCTCTGACCTCCTCCCTTTAGGCTGTCTCATTGTTGTCGGTGATCAGGCCTACCACTGTTGTGTCGTCAGCAAACTTAATGATGGTGTTGGAGTCATGTTTGGCCATGCAGTCGTGGGTGAACAGGGAGTACAGGAGGGGACTAAGCACGCACCCCTGAGGGGCCCCAGTGTTGAGGATCAGCGTGGCAGATGTGTCGTTGCCTACCCTCACCACCTGGGGGGGGGGGGGGGCGTCAGGGAGTCCAGGATCCAGTTGCAGAGGAAGGTGTTTAGTCCCAGGGTCCTTAGCTTAGTGAAGAGCTTTGTGGGTATTATGGTGTTGAACACTGAGCTGTAGTCAATGAACAGCATTCTCACATAGGTGTTCCTTTTGTCCAGGTGGGAAAGGGCAGTGTGGAATGCGATTGAGATTACGTAATCTGTGGATCTGTTGGGGCGGTATGCAAATTGGAGTGGGTTTAGGGTTTCCATCATGGTGGTGTTGATGTGAGCCCTGACCAGCCTATCAAAGCACTTCATGGCTACCAACGTGAGTGCTACGGGGTGGTAATCATTTAAGCAGGTTACCTTCACTTTCTTGGGCACAGGGACTATGGTGGTAGTTTAAAAATGTAGGTATTACAGGTTGAAAATGGCAGTGAAGACACTTGCCAGTTGGGCTGCGCATGCTTTGAGTACAAGTCCTGGTAATCCATCTGTCCCCGCGGCTTTGTGAATGTTGACCTGTTTAAACTTCCCTAGTTAAATAAAATAAAAACATTTCAAAAGTATCTCACATCGGCTATGGAGTGCGTGATCACAGTCGTCCGGAACAGCTGGTTCTCTCATGCATGCTTCAGTGTTGCTTGCCTCGAAGCAAGCATAAAAGGCATTTAGCTCATCTGGTAGGCTCGCATCACTGGGTAGCTCTCGGCTGCGCTTCCCTTTGTAGTCCGTAATAGTTTGCAAGCCCTGCCACATCCGACGAACGTCAGAGCCGGTGTAGTAGGATTCAATCTTAGTCCTGTATTGACACTTTGCCTGTTTGATGGTTCATCTGAGAGCATAGCGGGATTTCTTATAAGTGTATAGCGTATGTGGCCTGTAACCCATGGCTTCTGTTTCTGAAATGTACGTACGGTCACTGTGGGAATGAAGTCGTCGATGCACTTATTGATGAAGCCGGTGACTGAGGTGGTATACTCAATGCCATTGGATGAATCCCGGAACTTATTCCAATCTGCGCTAGCAAAACACTCCTGTAGCGAAGCATCCACATCATCTGACCACTTCCGTATTGAGCGAGTCACTGGTACTACCTGCTTTATTTTTTGCTTGTAAGCAGAAATCAGGAGGATGAATTATAGTCAGATTTGCCAAATGGAGGGCGAAGGAGAGCTTTGTATGAGTCTCTGTGTGTGGATTAAAGGTGGTCTAGAGTTTTTTTCCTCTTGTTGCACATGTGACATGCTGGTAGAAAATATGTAAAAAGTGCATATCTAAAAAATGTGTATATCCCAACAACAAAAAATGACTGACAAATAATATCAATCAATCCAAAATGTGCAGTGGCCATTTGATGAATGGAAAGAGACATCTGTTACAAAACACCAAAATATTTAAAAGCATTTGATACTGGGCAGGCCTACAAGATAGGTAAGGAGGTATTTTCTGTTATTCGAGGTTGACATAGTCCATTTATTGTGATGTTTAAAAATATAAAACTGCAGGAGTCGTTATGCTTTGTTATTGGTTGTGTGGTGCGTTGGAGCAGAAAATTTGTGGAACATTTATTGCATATATTTTCTAAAATTATAAATATGGCATGAAAATGTTGAAAATCTGATTTCCCCCTAGCTGATCATTGTCTGCAGCCGACTCTGATCTTAGCGTAATGAAACAGGCAGGGAGAGGGAGCTCGTCCACGGTGGTCGGCGAACCCGCAACCTTCTGGCCCATAGCCCTGCGTGGCATTGACTGTGGCACAAAAGCATGCTCAAGTGCAAGGGGAGGGTTATGTGAAAACATTTTTTTTTACATTGGGGCAGTATTTGTGTCAACAAAAAGTGAACAAAATATTGCTCAAACACCAATTTTTCAATTGACATGACTATAACTGCTAAATAGACCCAGAAAAAAAACTATAAGTAAACAAAAAAATATATAATTTCAGTTGACTAACATCTGACTACTAAATGGAATGGACAAAAGCTTTTGGAGAGATTGAGAGATTTTCAGTGTTAAGCACAATTCATATTAGCAGCACAGTTCTGTTCCGCAATGGGAAGGACGTGGCACACTCACACTAGCCTACATCAGCTGGTGAGCTGCAGGTGAGCAAGCGATGAGTGTGGGCAGACAGGCTCCGAATACACATATCGCACAGGCAATGCTTGCTTCCATGTAGCTAACTAGTCACCACCAGATTTCTAGTTAGTTACCCTTTCCCGTTAAGAAGCACAAGCTGCTTTATGAAATTAAAAACAATACAATACTCCCTTGAGTATAGAAAAGTTGTTGAATTTGTAGTCTCACTCAACCCTGACACTTTCCCCACTGCATTTCATAGCCAGGTTCTGTAACCAACATACTAACAAAGTCTCCCTCATATCCTCTGACAAAATTACTTGATTCTAGCCATCACCATCCAAAAGATATGACCCACAATACCGGCGCTATGTTTTTTTCTTTCTATTGTCCATTTTACATTCATAAAGTGTATACCGGGCTTTTCTAAAACTGGACAGTTAGCTATTTGTTTAGGCAACACCTTGTTCAGTCATGTTACCTCATTAGCTAGCTATACATTCGGATAGAAATATGCTATATAGAACAAACATGCCTCTGACATTTTGAATAAGGAATAATGTTGGCTCTGTTAATAGAATTTCTATCTGCAGCGTTCAAGTATGTTTTGCAATTGAACGTGGCCCTGGTAGCATGGAAAGAAAGGGAAATGGATAGCGAACAATTTATTGACTAAATCCCACTACACTATATCTGATTGGGTAAATAACTTTATTTGGAGTTAATGTGGACCCAGTGACTCCGACTTGAACACTTGGACCAGGACTCAAGCACAAGGACTCGGACTTCCGCCATAGGGACTTGTGACTTGACTCGTGATTCGACCATTGGTGACTCATCATTTAATCAGACTCGAACACAAGGGACCTGGAACTTGATTCTGACTCGAGGTTTAGCGACTCGACTACATCACTGGGCGAAACAGTCATTAGCCACATTCTACTTTTGGACATCAATGTGGCTGCAACGTTGATAACAATGACAACTAAGTGACGGAGGTGCAACCCATACTACTTTGCATCTGGTGATTGTACTACTCTCCGTTTCGCTCCCTCTCTCTCTGCTTGTGTGTGTGCTTGTTTTGTATGTAATATGCAATATCTAGGTAGGCTGAATTAGGTCCCCTTACATGGCCAGATAATTGTTATATATTATTTACATGTCTGTCATATTTCTGCTGTTGGGAATAAAATGTTATGCTTGGGAAGAAAATGATGTTATGCAGAAGAATATGTTGGTAGGACAAGGCTATGTATGTTTGTTCAAATGGAAGTCAGTGATTTATGTTTACTATAAATTAATGAGGCAATACAAATGTGAAGTGACTAAAATGAAAGGGCATTTTGTTGACTAAAATGGCCCACTGTTTGTGCTATTTTGACAATAAGACTAAATCATTATTTAAATGACAAACCTGATTCAGACTTAATGCTATTTTAGTCAAAATGACTAAGACTAGACTAAATCAACAACAACAAAAAAAGAGTACCAAAATGAACACTGCATTGAGGAGGGGGGTGCATTTGTTTTATGACACCTTGAGTTGGACCAACCCCGCCCCCCGTAAATTTCGAACTGTCCCTACATGTTTTGCATTTTAAGTGACATAATGAGGTGTGATAAGTAGCCTACTCTGGTTGGCTACATTTGCGAAATGAAGTCACTTGTGCACGGAACTTAAACTTGCCTTTGGTGTTAGGCTACTGGAATAAGCTACTTTCTGATAGTTGTCATTTCAAAGCCACTTCAATTTGGTGGGTATAACAAAAGTCAAGCAAGTAACTGTAAGTAAACTGTGCTCTAGTTGCATACCTCTGTAGATGCTTGCAGGTTGGTAGTTTTCGGGGTCCCCCTCGACTCTTAGCCGAAACTCATTGTAGCCATCTCTCCGTGTACCCTGTGTCTGTGCCCGTAAAATCCTGCCGCAATATCCATCCGACTTCGCATGCTTATCTGTGGGTTCTTCGACGAAAGCGAGAGCATTGCACATAAAATTCGAAACCAAATACTGCAAAAGCAGCAAATGGATATACATTCCCATAATGTATGTTGTGGTGCGAAGTTCTTTATTCCACCTATAAAAAGGAAACAAAATATAGGAGTATAAATTCTCTCACCACAGCCCCCACGAAAATAAATACCTGCAAACTATTTAGCCCTGACACTTGGTAATAAATTGTGTGAGAAACCGCGGTGAATCCATCCCAGACGGGCGGGTTTTGAAGTTCGATGGCACTGCTTCAGTACCTATAGTTACACTGATTTGAGAGGAAAGCGGTGATAGGTGGCTTGAGTGACGAGTTAAGGGAGTAGGCTAATTCTCAGGGTCCGGGAAATAGCGAAGCGCAGCATTGAAACGAATAGATTGAAGCGATGACAGCAGCAGAGTTTAAACAAAACCCAGACATTCCTACCAGCGGCCGCTGTGAGCCTGTGACCGAGGAGCGTTTGACATTCTTGATGAGACGCAGGAAAGCTGTCGGCCAATGTTTGCACATTCGTGGATCTCACAAGTTAATTACATCAGCGCGCTCATAACAATTGTGCGTCTTTTCTTTGCGTAAAACATTTTATTAATGGTAATGGAGATACAATCGTTTGGTATATCAAAAACATGTCTCAATTATTTACTTTTGACGATGACAGAATTATAGTTTATTTAAAAGTGCATGATTTATTTATTTTATTTTTAGGGAATAGATCGGCTTTAATATTGCATATAGATTGTGGCTTCATCAGTGTAATTGTCTGCATCATTTCCAATCCCCCATAACGTATTTATAAAACATATACAGTACCAGTCAAAAGTTTGGACACACCTACTCATTCAAGGATTTTTCTTTATTTTCACAATTTTCTACATTGTAGAATAATAGTTCTGACATCAAAACTATGAAATAACACATATGGAATCACATATGGAATGTAGTAACAAAAAAGTGTTAAACAAATCAAAATATATTTTATATTTGAGATTCTTCAAAGTAGCCACCCTTTGCCTTGATGACAGCTTTGCACACTCTTGGCATTCTCTCAACCAGCTTCACCTGGAATGCTTTTCCAACAGTCTTGAAGGAGTTCCCATATGCTGAGTTGGCTGCATTTCCTTCACTCTGCGGACCAACTCATCCCAAACCATCTCAATTGGGTTGAGGTTGTGTGATTCTGGAGGCCAGGTCATCTGATGCAGCACCCCTTCACTCTCATTCTTGGTCAAATAGCCCTTACACAGCCTGGAGGTGTGTTGAGTCATTGTCCTGTTGAAAAACAAATGATAGTCCCACTAAGCGCAAACCAAATGGGATGGTGTATCGCTGCAGAATGCTGTGGTAGCCATGCTGGTTAAGTGTGCCTTGAATTCTAAATAAATCACAGACAGTGTCACCAGCAAAGCACCCCCACACCATCACACCTCCTCCTCCATACTTCACGGTGGAAACTACACATGCGGAGATCATCTGTTCACCTACTCTGCATCTCACAAAGACACAGCAAATTTGGACTCATCAGACCAAAGGACAGATTTCCACTGGTCTAATGTCCACGCAGTCTCCTCTGAACAGTTGACATTGAGATGTGTCTATTACTTGAATAATTTATTTGGGCTGCAATTTCTGAGGCTGGTAACTCTAATGAACTTATCCTATGCAGCAGAGGTAACTCTGGGTCTTCCTTTCCTGTGGCAGTCCTCATGAGAGCCACTTTCATCATAGTGCTTGATGGTTTTGATTGGCTCAAACGTATTAAGAAGGAAATAAATTCCACAAATGAACTTTTAACAAGGTACACCTCTTAATTGAAATGCATTCCAGGTGAATACCTCTTGAAGCTGGTTGAGAGAATGCCAAGAGTGTGCAAAGCTGTCATCAAGGTAAAGGGTGGCTACTTTGAAGAATCTCAAATATAAAATATATTTTGATTTGTTTAACACTTTTTTCGTTACTACATGATTCCATATGTGTTATTTCAAAGTTGGATGTCTTCACTATTATTCTACAATGTAGAAAATAGAGAAAAACCCTGAACTTTTGACTGGTACTGTATATATATTTGTTTATATATTTTCCTTTACTATTGTCCCCTAACCCTACCACCCCTCACCTAACTTGACTAAACTAATAGATTTCTACTTCCATTTTATACATACTATATACATTTTACAGACACAGTATATTTTACAATAGTTATCTTTTGTTTGTTTTTAGCCCAACTTATTATTGTAATCGAATTATATTCATCTCTTATGTAACAGTTGTAGCTCAGTTGGTAGAGCATGGTGTTTGCAACACCAGGGTTGTGGGTTCGATTCCCACGGGGGACCAATACGGAGAAAAAATGTATGTAATGTATACTTTCACTACTGTAAGTCGCTCTGGATAAGAGCGTCTGCTAAATGACTAAAATGTAAATGTCACATGTGAGATATCTGGAAGTGAATCAAATGTAGCTACAGTATTTGATAATTCGTTTAGGCAGACTGTTCAATTTCAGATCAAAACATATTTACTAATGGATAGTAGCCTACCATAGGTCTATCTATAAGGTCCATGTCCAACCCATTAAAACACTGATGAAATTAGAATACATTAATAGAACAGTATTACAAACTAGGCAACCTCTCTTTTGATACAGACATAGGCTATTGTGATGTTTCACTGGGGCATCATAGCATTTTTATTCATTTTAAGTACATTTCCTCAAATATCTGAGACCAATTGTCATATCTTTTCATCATCTGCAAAGTGTCTCCCTTATTCCAGCTTTTCTATGAGCCGCTCAAAAGGATGGAAATTGAGACTATGCAGACCAGTAGGTGTCACAAGAGCATCCTCACACCTCTAATGGCCAGCCGTCTGTCAGTTGCACTCTCCATCCATTGTCTTCTGTCCACACAAATCACTTTGTATACTGTACGTAGGCTATACTGTGCCTGCCAATGCGAGTTATTAGTGATCGGGTCTGTATTGAAGACTATGGGAGTTTATTCGCACTCCTTTCGTACTTTAGCCTACGTTATCATATATGGCTGTGTGGATGTCTGCCATAATGCTCCCCTATGCTACCATTCACTAAAACCTCATTGAGGCAAGCCAATCTCTGCGTTGCCTTCCCTGTAGCTCAGTTGGTAGAGCATGGTGTTTGCAACACCAGGGTTGTGGGTTCGATTCCCACGGGGGGCCAGCACAGAAAAAAAATGTATGAAATTGTATGAAATGTATGCATTCACTACTGTAAGTCGCTCTGGATAAGAGTGTCTGCTAAATGACTAAAATGTAAAAAAATGCTATGTAAACATATCCCCTAGCAAGGTGAAATAAACATCACTTAACATACATCATTGAATAATGGTGGGTGTTTGGTATGTATGTATGGTAAGGAAATGTATTCTAATGTGGACCTGGGAGTGGGACCATGAGGTAGTGGTAACAGCACGTAGAGGAGAACAGTGCCTGAGGCTGGAGGTGTTTACTCTGCATCTGCCATGACGTTGTCTGAGGAAACCCATCTGGCAATCTCTATAACATGTGTATGTATGAGGGGGTGGCTGTTTCCCATATAGAGGCATGTGTGGCTGTTTTTGCAATACTGTTGTACAATGGTTCATTTTTATTTTACATCATGCATAAACACAGACACAGATGTGTACGTGTACGCTTCAACATACCAACGTACGCCTCAACCTATTACCTACTCAGTTTTACTGAGAATGCCTGACATTAACAACAATCAAGGGATTTTCACAGTACTGAGCCGGACCAAGCCAAGCTAGACGATGCTGTAGTGTGTAGTTAAATAAAGGTTAAATCAAATAAATAAAAACTGTTCTGGACTGGATACATATCCACCATAGTTGCTTAGCTGTGCTGGAAATGACAGTTTAAAAAGAAAAGGTCTGAGGCAGCCTGGTTTGGGTCAGTACAATAGTGTGAAAGGGGTTTAAGATAAAGATATGAATAATATCATAGACCATGTTCTGTATCTTCATAAAATAAATCTATTAATAACGTGTAATAGACTATAAAGTGTTTGGTCACTCTCAGCAGGCAGTGTGTTGTGTGCTGTGTCAGTCCGATCTGCTTCTCTGAGGCTATACACTGCACTTTGATGGGAGTTGCAGGTAATTGATTCAGGCGTCCATTACACCCTTCTGAAATATTCTAAACGTTTGGAGGCCATCAGATGCAATTACAGTGAGTAAAGGCAGATAAATGAATCTAAATGCATGTCCTCAGTGTCAGTGTATTGGTGATGAGGAAAGGAGTCAATCGCAGGACACCGAACTGAGTAAAAATTAACTAATTTACTCAAATAAAAATTCAGTATACAAAATCCACGCAGGGAAAACAAGAACTACAAACACAACGAACAATACCAACAGTATAACAATAACGCACAAAACATCATGATGACCAGAGGGTTTAAATAGGGAAGTAATCATAACCAAATGGGAACCAGGTGTGAACAATCAAGACATAACCAATCGACAAAGAAACATGGATCGGTGGCAGCTAGAAAGCCGGTGACGATGACCGCCGAACGCTGCCCGAACAAGGAGAGGCACCAACTTCAGCGGAAGTCGTGACACTCAGGTAGTTGCAGTATTACGCTCTGATTTAGACTATATCATATATCCCAAGTAATATTTGAATTAAACACACTGTTTAGGTAGTGTTTAGCTGTGTTGATACAGTAGAGCAGTCTATCAGAGATAATGGTGAGAATTAAGATAGGAAATGTGTTGATTATTGACTAAATAATCAACACACTAAAAGCCTGAAACTGTCTATGAATTGCCCAATTATGTTACAGTTCTTAGGCAGTGTTTCATTTAATTTGAGTGCGATATAAAGTAACTTCCTAGTAGAAGTACTAAAGTATATATGGGGTACTTCATTTAGCAGCTCCCTGTATGAATGAACACTATTTAGCATTAGAGTGATCCTGAGGTTAGCAGACCATTCTTCACCCATGCTGATGTGATGTAGGCTCGCCTCACTGAGCTTCCACACATAGTGAATCTTTCTCCTCCTCAGGATGGTGGCTTCCAATTGGGCTGCTGGAGATGAGGAGCATATAACTACATGTGTAACTCATTGTGCTGAAGTACTGTACATCACCAACCAACATATGGTGAAAAAACACTGTTGGTCGCTAATCCGGTGAGACCTAGAATCATGAAAAACCGTCTAGCTGGAGCTCATCTGAGCGGTCGGCTGTGAATGCCCTCACCCGCTAGTACACTTAATGCTGATTGGCTTTTGTTTTGACCACTATAGTGCTGTCTGGTTAGAAGGTGATGTTGAGGCCCATTACTGTACCTTGGTCACTCACGCGGATACCAGTGGCAGTCGGTGCCGTTTAAGATTGGGGAGGACGTTTTTTATTTATTTTATGAGCATGGCCTTATTTCTATTACACTATGTTGGAGGACTGTCATTCATATTTCATTCACCCAGCTCAATGTAACATCGATAGGTTTAGGCTAATACACACATTTCTCCTATACCCATCATGAGGTTGACTACAGCCTAGCCTACGAATTAAAGTTTATAACGTAGGTGCACATGTCGAAAGTCAAATTGGAGTAATCAAGGTGACAGACAGTGACACATTCAATACCGCCTTGCACACTCTTGCCTACATCTAGCTGATCTAGGGACATAATCATTAGTCCAAACAGTAATTATGATGACTTCCAGAGGACATCCTCCAACCTATCAGAGCTCTTGCAGCATGAGCTGACATGTTGTCCACTCAATCAAATGATCAGAGAATGAATCTAGTAAAGAAATCATAAGCTACAGCTAGCTGGCACTGCAGTGCATAAAATGTGGTGAGTAGTTGACTCCGAGAGAAAGACAATAGTTTAACAGTTTTGAACAATTTAAGTTCTTCAAAGATTAAGGAGAAGCAACAGAGAGAAAGGGGGCTAGTTATATTTGTTTAAAAAATGTTCACTTTCACTTACTTAGCTAGCTAATGCAGCCTGCTAATTTAGCCCACTCAAACAACCGTCTGCCTTTAGTATCACTAACAAGGTTTCCAGCCAACCTTTTTATGGGAGTAAGGTATGTTTGATAAAAAAATGTCAAAGTTCGGTAAACTTTCCAAATGTTGAAAAAACAAAATACGCTACACAAGTTGAGATCTTTTTGTGTTGGTAAAATGAATGATGCGAGAAATGTCAGCGGAAAGCATGCTGATGTATTATGACGCTACAGATGAAATAAGTGATGAGCTTCACAGGCTGGTGAAAGTGCAAGCTGATGAGCTTGATGCTCCTTTCCAATAAATATCTTGCGTCTTATTCTGCTGACATGATAATCGATGCTTTGCTGCCGTTTGAATAATACAAATAATCTTGCTCTTTTGTCCATATAATCTTATCATGTAAGCTACACGTGCGCTCTAGCCAACAGCAAGCAGATAGTGCTGTTGGCTAGAACGCACTTGCCAATACCAGAGTGGGCACACTCGCTATATAAAGCAACATTTTTGGTGAGAAACCCATCAGTAGAGTTAAAACTGCAATGCAAACCCTATTTTTTTTTATTCAGTACATGGGTATTTAACAACAAAATGTATTTATATGTGCACTACGTCATCACGCACAGCCTTTTATCTGCAACAAGTCAATTTGATGGAAACATATCTCTGCTGGGAAAATGCTGATATTGTTTTTTGTGCAGATTTTTGAATATTCGCATGAAAACCCTTGCCAACTAGATGGAAACCTAGCTACTAATCACATTTCTATACACAGTTTTTATGCAAGTAAAGTCATATTGATACAAAAATTCACCACAGCTGTGATGGAAACAGGAAGTTTAGGTGTAATTTTATAAGTGCCGACAGATTGTTGGTGGGATCTTTTTATGTGTCGATAAAATGTATTATGCGGGAAATGGCAGTGGGAGGTAGGGTTGAATATTTCCTCGGTATTTTACAAATGTTCCATCCCAAGAATAAATACATTTTCTCCCGGGTAACCCTGTATTTCCCACCAAAACCCGGAACTGTCATTCAAAAGCATTTTAAAGCATATAAATAGGCCTATGTCTGGACTTGATTAGAGCTTTGATCGAAAAATCAAGCCTGATAAGTCGTACATACATTTGATGAGCCCTACATTAAAGATATTTAATGAGCCCAAGCCCAATATATACAGTGCATTGGTAACAAGCATTCGTTATTACCCTTCTGTAATTACAGCACGCAATTATAACCAGGTACATGTTACTACATTGTAAATATGAGTCGTTACAGTTCACTACAATACTTGTCAGTTTAATTACACATGTAATTACACTGTAATAAGGACCACTTAAAAGGAAGTGTTACCAAATGCGCATTAATCTGTCACCAATTGGATGTAGAACTAGCTAGTGTAATGAATGTTACCATATTCTAGCCACACTTTCCTCTGCCCCCTGTTCCTCCCTGGCCATCTGCCTCTGTCAGATGCCCAATCTTCTAGCTAAACATGATTGAGAGTGGGAACAAGCATAATGACTGACACAAATGCTGCATATATTTGTAAGGTACAACAACAAGTCTCCTTTTAAATGGGGTGAAAACTAAATTTTGCCGGGTCCAAGTTAAGACTTAATTGAGCATAGAACAATGGAGGTGTCATTTCTTCGAAGGTACACAAGCTGGAAGTCTTTCTAAAGTTCACTCTTAACTATTTATACATCAGTCCACACAGCTTGGAGGACTGCTGAGTCGACATATCCACCACTGTATTAGGAAGTTCAAGCTACTTCTGAAACAAAAGTTAATGGTGCAATCTTGAAGTCCATAAAAATTGGAATTATACCTCATCAGCAAACCTACAGTACAGTTACATTTTGGACACCCTGATTTACATTTCTGTGTCCTGGCTTTCAACTAAAAACCGAATGCCAAGTTACATCATTTTTGCTAAGTCATGAGTTTATAATCTAAATTTCACAAGAATATATATAAAAAATTATGCTATACACAGCAAATCATAGGTTTATGTAATGTTTTTTTTTAAATAATTGAACACGATTATATGTTGCAGTAACAGTGAAGAGCTCCCACACATACAGTACAGTGCCCTGCTGTACAATAGATAGAATCACAAAGCAGTACCTAAAAAGCACTACACTGCAGTGAGGACTTAAATGAACCCATCTCCCTCTTGCCTTAGGATGTGTGTTACACAATCTCAGAGCCTCACTCCCTCTCAGTTTGCTGACCATCAGCTGAATGGGCACTCTCCTTTCCCTTGGCTCTATTCCCAATGTGTTTGGCTTCACGTTGCCCACCTGTGATTTAGATTGTGTGGTCAGCTGTTTCAGGTTGTCTTTTGGAGCCCTGGAATTTATAGCACATGAGAGAACTTGGGGACAATGCAGTGATACACTACATGGGCAAAAGTATGTGGACACCTGCTTGTCGAACATCTCATTCCAAAAACATGCATTAATAGGGAGTTGGTCCCCCCTTTGCTACTATAATCGCCCCCACTCTTCTGGGAAGGCTTTCCACTAGATGTTGGAACATTGCTGCGGGAACTTGCTTCCATTCATCCACAAGAGCATTAGTGAGGTTGGGCACTGCTGTTGGTCAATTAGGCCTGGCTCACAGTCGGCGTTCCAATTAATCCTAAAGGTGTTTGATGTGGTTGAGGTCAAGGCTCTGTGCAGACCAGTGAAGATTTTCCACACCGATCTCATCAAACCATTTCTCACTTTGTGCACAGGGGCACAGTCATGCTCAAACAGGAAAAGGCTTTCACCAAACTGTTGCCACAAAGTTGGAACCACATAATCATCTAGAATGTAATTCTATGCTGTAGCGTTAATATTGCAACTAAGGGGCTTGGACTGAACCATGAAAAACAGCCCCAGGCCATTATTCCTCCTCCACCAAACTTTACAGTTGGCACTATGCAGTCGGGCAGCTAGCCTTCCTCCTGGCTTCCGCCGAACCCATATTCATCCTTTGTACTGCCAGATGGTAAAGCTTTATTTATCACTCCAGAGAATGTTTCCACTGTTCCAGAGTCCAATGGCAGCGAGCTTTACACCACTCCAGCCGACGCTTGGCATTGCGCATGGTGATCTTAGGCTTGTGTGTGGCTGCTCGGCCATGGAAACCAATTTCATGAAGCTCCCAATGAACAGTTCTTGTGCTGACATTGTTTCCGGAGGCAGTTTGGAACTCGTGGTGAGTGTTGCAACCGCGGACAGACGATTTTTACGCGTTAGGCTCTTCAGCACTCGGCGGTCCCATTCTGTGAGCTTGTGTGGCCTACCACTTCGCAACTGAGTTGTTGTTCCTTCTAGACGTTTCCACTTCACAATAACAGCACTTACAGTTGACCGAGAGCTCTAGCAGGGCAAACATTTTACGAACTAACTTGTTGGAACGGTGGCATCCTATGACGGTGCCACTTTGAAAGTCACTGAGCTCTTCAGTACAGGCCATTCCACTGCCAATGTTTGTTTATGCAGATTGCATGGCTGTGTTGATCAATTTTATACACTTGTCAGCAACTGGTGTGGCTGAAATAATTAGCTACTAGCTATTTAGTCATTGTTAGCCACTGCTAGTGGCCTTTACCTTTAGCTCAGACACCAGCCGCTTTTAGCCTGGATAATACCTGCCAGTCTGCACAGCACGAGATCAACCATGAGCATATCGGACTGCTTTTCTCCACTACATCACCGGATTCCTGCCGTAAGCTCTGGACCATTACACCGGATCATCGCAGCTAGCTTGCTGCTACCGAGTGGTCCAGCCCCAAAGCTAGCCTTGAGCCAGGCCCATCTCTCGGCCTGCTCTGTTGACCCTATACACAGCTGATGCCTCCCGGACTCTTCACTAGCACGACTAGAAGCCACTACATCACCGGATTCCTGCCGTAAGCTCTGGACTTTTGCACCATCATCGCAGCTAGCTAGCTGCAACCGAGTGGCTATAGTGGCTAATGCCCTTGTCCTGAAGCTAGCACCTGTTAGCCTCAAGCCAGGCGCATCTCCGGCTAGCGAACTAAATTACTCCAGCTACAATACCTCTTTTGCCAATTGGCCTGGACCCTTTGATGACACGGAGCCCCGCCGACCCATCACGACTGGTCTGCCGATGTAATTCCGTCCGATATGCCCTCAACCGGTCTTTGCCGGACGTCGGTGAAGATGCTTCTGCTAGCCCTGGCCTGCTAACTTTCTGAACGCCGTGTCTCCTTCTCGCCTAGTGTAGTAAAGGCTTCCCTGTTTCATCTATTGCTGTTCACTGGACCCTATGGTCACTTGGCTACATAGCTGATGCCTGCTGGACTGTTCATTAATCACGGTACTCCATTTAGTTTATTTTGTTTATCTGTTGGCCCCAGCCTCAAACTCAGGCCCTGTGTGTAATTAACTGACCCTCTCTGCCCATTCATCGCCATTTTACCTGTTGTTGTTGTCTTAGCTGATTAGCTGTTGTTGTCTTACCCGTTGTTGTCTTAGCTAGCTCTCCCAATCAACACCTGTGATTGCTTTATGCCTCGCTTTATGTCTCTCTCGAATGTCAATATGCCTTGTATACTGTTGTTTAGGGTAGTTATCATTGTTTTATTTTACTGCGGAGCCTATAGTCCCACTCAAAATGCCTCAGATAGCTGTTTTGTCCCACCTCCCACACATGCGGTGACCTCACCTAGCATAACTAGTGCCTCCAGAGATGCAACCTCTCTTATCGTCACTCAATGCCTAGGTTTACCTCCACTGTACCCGCACCCTACCATACCCCTGTCTGTACATTATGCCCTGAATCTATCCCACCACGCCCAGAAATCTGCTCCTTTTATTCTCTGTTCCCAACGCACGAGACGACCAGTTCTGATAACCTTTAGCCGTACCCTCATCCTACTCCTCCTCTGTTCCTTTGGTGATGTAGAGGTTAACCCAGGCTCTGTGTGTCCCCAGGCGCTCTCATTTGTTGACTTCTGTAACTGTAAAAGCCTTGGTTTCATGCATGTTAACATCAGAAGCCTCCTCCCTAAGTTTGTTTTACTCACTGCTTTAGCACACTCCACCAACCCTGATGTCCTTGCCGTGTCTGAATCCAGGCTTAGGAAGGCCACCAAAAAGTCTGAAATTTCCATCCCCAACCACATTTTCCGTCAAGATAGAACTGACAAAGGGGGAGGAGTTGCAATCTACTGCAGAGATAGCCTGCAAAGTTCTGTCATACTTTCCAGGTCTATGCCCAAACAGTTCAAGCTTCTAATGTAAAAAATTCATCTCTCCAGAAATAAGTCTCTCGCCTATTATAGACCCCCCTCAGCTCCCAGCTGTGCCCTGGACACCATATGTGAATTGATTGCCCCCATCTATCTTCAGAGTTCGTTCAGTTAGGTGACCTAAACTGGGATATGCTTAACACCCTGGCCGCCCTACAATCTAAGACAGATGCCCTCAATCTCACAAGGAACCCACCAGGTACAACCCTAAATCCGTAAACATGGGCACCCTCATAGATATTATCCTGACCAACTTGCCGTCCAAACACACCTCTGCACTTTTCAGTCAGGATCTCAGCGATCACTGCCTCATTGTCTGCATCCGTTATGGTTCCGCGGTCAAAAGACCACCCCTCATCACTATAAAATGCTCCCTAAAACAATTCTGCGAGCAGGTCTTTCTAATCGACCTGGCCCGGGTATACTGGAAGGATATTGACCTCATCCCGTCAGTAGAGGATGCCTGGTTGTTCTTTAAAAGTAATTTCCTCACCATCTTAAATAAGCATTCCCCTTTCAAAAAATGTAGAACGAAGAACAGATATAGCCCTTGGTTCACTCCAGACCTGACTGCCCTCAACCAGCACAAAAACATCCTGTGGTGGACTGAACTAGCATCGAATAGTCCCTGCGACCTGCAACTTTTCAGGGAAGTCAGGAACAAATACACACAGTCAGTTAGGTCAAACAGAACAGCTTTTTCAAACAGAAATGTGCATCCTGTAGCTCTAACTCCAAAAAGTTTTGGGATACTGTAAAGTCCATGGAGAATAAGAGCACCTCCTCCCAGCTGCCCACTGCACTGAGGCTAGGAAACACTGTCACACTGAAAGAGCTGCAAAACTTGGACCCATACAAATCAGCTGGGCTAGACAATCTGGACCCTCTCTTTCTAAAATGATCCGCCGCCATTGTAGCAACCCCTATTACTAGTCTGTTCAACCTCTCTTTCATATCGTACAAGATTCCTAAAGATTGGAAAGCTGCCGCAGTCATCCCCCTCTTCAAAGGGGGTGACACTCTAGACCCTAACTGTTACAGACCTATATCCATCCTACCCTGCCTTTCTAAAGTCTTCAAACGCCAAGTTAACTAACAGATCACTGACCATTTCGAATCCCATCTTACCTTCTCCGCTGTGCAATCCAGTTTCCGAGCTGGTCACAGGTGCACCTCAGCCACGCTCAAGGTACTAAACCATATCATAACCACCATCGATAAAAGACAGTCCTGTGCAGCCATGGCTTTCGACTCTGTCAATCACCGTATTCTTATCGGCAGACTCAACAGCCTTGGTTTCTCAAATGACTGCCTTCACCAACTACTTCTCAGATAGAGTTCAGTGTGTCAAATCGGAGGGCCTGTTGTCCACACCTCTGGTAGTCTATATGTACCACAGGGTTCAATTCTCGGGCCGACTCTTTTCTCTGTGTATATCAACGATGTCACTCTTGCTGCGGGTGATTCCTTGATCCACCTCTAAGCAGATGACACCATCTGTATACATCTGGCCCTTCTTTGGACACTGTGTTAACAAACCTCCAAACGAGCTTCAATGCCATACAACACTCCTTATGTGGCCTCCAACTGCTCTTAAATGCTTGTTAAACTAAATGCATGCTCTTCAACCGATCGCTGCCCGCATCACTACTCTGGATGGTTATGACTTAGAATATGTGGACAACTACAAATACCTAGGTGTCTGGCTAGACTGTAAACTCTCCTTCCAGACTCATATTAAGCATCTCCAATCCAAAATTAAATCTAGAATCGGCTTCCTATTTCACAACAAAGCCTCCTTCACTCACGCTCCCAAACATACCCTCTTAAAACTGACTATCCTACCAATACTCGACTTTGGCGATGTCATTTACAAAATAGCCTCCAACACTCTACTCAGCAAATTGGATGCAGTCTATCACAGTGCCATCCGTTTTGTCACCAAAGCCCCATATACCACCCACCACTGCGACCTGTATGCTCTCGTCGGCTGGCCCTCGCGATATTCATCACCAAACCCACTGGCTCCAGGTCATCTATAAGTCTTTGCTAGGTAAAGCTCCGCCTTATCTCAGCTCACTGGTCACCATAGCAACACTCACCCGTAGCACGTGCTCCAGCAGGTAAATCTCACTGGTCATCCCCAAAGCCAGCACCTCCTTTGGCCACCTTACCTTCCAGTTCTCTGCTGCCAATGACTGGAATCAATTGCAAAAGTTGGAGACATATCTCCCTCACTAACTTTAAGCATCAGCTTTCTGAGCAGCTTACCGATCGCTGCAGCTGTACGCAGCCCATCTGTAAATAGCTCATCCAACTACATTTTTACATTTTAGTCATTTAGCAGACGCTCTTAACCAGAGCGACTTACAGTAGTAGTGAGTGCATACATTTCATACTTTTTTCCCCCCATACTGGTCCCCCATGGGAATCAAACCCACAACCCTGGCATTGCAAACACCATGCTCTACCAACTGAGCCACACAGGACCTAACTACCTACCTCATCCCCATATTGTTTTTATTTACTTTTTTGCTCTTTTGCACACCAGTATTTCTACTTGCACATCATCATCTGCACATCTATCACTCCAGTGTTAATTTGCTAAATTGTAATTACTTCGCTACTATGCCCTATTTATTGCCTTAATTCCTTACTCCATTTGCACACACTGTTTAAAGATCTTTCTATTGTGTTATTGACTGTACTTTTGTTTATCCCACGAGTAACTCTGTTGTTTTTTTTCGCACTGCTTTGCTTTATATTGGGTCAGGTCACAGTTGTAAATGAGAACTTGTTCTCAACTGGCCTACCTGGTTAAATAAAGGTGAAATAAAGAAAATGTATAAAAATATTCTCTCGGAGGATTCACAATAATATGATGATTGCTGATAGCGGGGTCAGTTAGACAAAGGGGATAGTGTGTCTGTAAGTCGTTGGACTGGACAGGAGATTACATTGACTCTAATGAGAACCTGCACTACGTCTACAGAACTAGTATAACAGAACCATATGCTGCTTTGATGGGTGAACAATGAGGTGAACTCTGTTAACCCCTAAGTAAAACTAGCATTGAATGCTTGATCAGCATGCCAGGGCGGCCTGATAGAGAGGGGGCAGGAGAGGCATGGTGGCTTCCTGTCCTAATCTGATTAATGTTAACATGGTTGGGAGCTAATGTACTGTGCCAGGGACTTCTTTCACTGGTTTTAATAGAGAGAGAGAGAGAGAGAGAGAGAGAGGATGCAAATAGACTCCATATGCGTTCCTCCACTTCCCTATCCTCCTCTCACTCCTCCACTTTTATTCCATTAAATCTAGATGGGACAATGTTTCAGATAACCTCTATAACAATAAGTTGCAGCATGGCAATAAAAACTGTCGAGAGAATGAATTAATCATTAAATGCAAGATAGCAGTTTTCAAAAACATATTGCTTAAAGCATAAGAACAGAAGCTAAATATTACCTGAAACGTTCCCTGTCTATCTTCAGTATTCAGAGAGGGTGTGAATAACTGAACACTTTACTTGAACTTCAGAAAGTCCAGCCTCAAACAGGATGCATCTTACAGGCTGCTGGGGAGAGTCAATTCAGCCAAGCTTTGGGCTGGTGTTCGTGTTCACAACGGGTCAGGTCCCTGAGGGAACAGCAGACTCTCTCTGACGAGCACCATCACCACAGGAAAGACGTCAGAGGGAGATGAAAACAGAATTATAGAAGTACAGTAACAGTGCCTTCCTCATTCCTGACCAAAGACAACAACCAGAGATTTAACAGTAAAAGTAAAGAAATCAGAACCATTAATAAATTACTATAGTAACATTGCCAGCTAATGAACAAGACACCCAACCCCTCCTCAACTCACAGAGCCCCAAAGTATATTACAGACAGCAGCCAAAAAAGGGAATAATCTGAAACAAATTTGAAAGTGATAAAGCAGGGGAAAGCTGCAGGACCTTGGGGTTTGTGCTGTACCTAATAATGCTCTGTGTGATTTGTAAAATCCCTGCTGGATCCAAAGCCCTGCCAGCAAGCACTCTCCTGCTTCCACACGACAGCTCTGCCGCTAACAAACAACTGGTGTCGGTGTGTCACAGGGTGCTGGGGGGATCCCTCGTTTATAATTCAAGGCTAGGGCCATGGAGGGGCCCTCGCCGTCTGTCAGGGTAGGGCCCAGGGGCCCGGGATGGAGGCCAGATGAGATGGCTGGGAGGGGAGCCACCCGGCCTCCACCCTACAGAGTACAACAGCTGTCCTATGGGTGATGCAGGTCCATGAGGTAATTAAAGCCTGCAGTAGAATGATAAATATGTAATATGACAAAAAGTCATCATTCAAAGCATGAATTACAGTAGCTGCATTTAAGTTCAAATTCAACGCCATGCAACTCCAGTTATATAAGTTAACTAGAAGTTTCAGAGTTTCTGGAGAGAGCAGGGAAACTGTTTATTCATTTAGACCTGAAATGCTGTCCTGCGCATATCTTTTCTCCTGTTGAGCTACAGTAGATGCAGCTGCCATTTGTATAGAGGACAAAGGCATTCTGAGTCTCTGAGAAAAACCTAGCTAGACAAAATTAGGCCTGACAAAGTGAGAGAGAGAGAGAGAGAGAGAGAGATCATTCATGAATCTAAACAGAAAGGAACAGAAGAGTCCCTTGTCCTTCTAATATAATTGCATTTCTCTGCCCAACTCTTAGTCTCTCCTTCAAGTTTCTAACCTCCTCCTTCCTCCTTCCATCCCTCCCTCCCTCATCTCATCTCCATCCTCTCTCAAAAAGTTTGAGCGTTTATGGCTACTGAGATTATATAATTATCATTGTAGCATGTAGCAATAATAGTTTTTCATTGTACTAGATGAGGCATGCATCTTACTCTTGTGTTGTCCTCAAATCAAATTTGATTTGTCACATGCTCCGTAAAAAAAACAAGTATAGACTTACAGTGAAATGCTTACTTATGGGCCCTTCCCAACATTGCAGAGATGAAAAAAAGATAAATAATATAAAAAATAATAGCACAAGGAATAAATACACAGTGAGTAACGATAACTTGGCTACATACACAGGGTAGCGGTACTGAGTTGATGTGCAGGGGTACGAGGTAATTGAGGTATATACAGTGCCTTCAGAAAGTATTCACACACATTTACTTTTTTTACATTCTGTTGTGATACAGCCTGAATGTCAAATATATTACATGTGTCACTGATCTGTACACACTACCCCATAATTTCGAAGTGGTGTTTTGTTTGTATAACATTTGAAGTTAATAAAACCAGGAAGTGGAAAGTCTGAGAATTGTCGTTCTTCTTTTGAATCTCTATCGAAACTACAGTGTCTGTGGGGTCACGTTGCACTTCCTAAGGCTTCCATTGGCTGTCCAACAGCCTTCAGAAAGTTCTTTCAGCATTCTCCTGTCACTGGGCAGAGAATAGTAGCTCAGTCAATCAGTGGACTGCCTGGGGACAAAGGGATTGGATATGCGCGATCCCGCGAGCGCACCGTTCCTTCTTTTTCTTCTTGAATGAATATGCTATTGTCCGGTTGGAATATTATCACATTTTTACGTTAAAAATACCATAAAGATTGATTTTAAACAGCGTTTGACATGCTTATAAGAACGGTAAAGGAACATTTAGACTTTTCGTCTCTGGTACCGCGCTCGCACGTTATGCCTTTGGATAGTGCTCTGTACGCACGAACAAAACGGACATATTTGGACATAAATATGGATTATTTCGAACAAAAACAACATTTCTTGTGGAAGTAGCAGTCCTGGGAGTGCATTCTGACAAAGATCAGCAAAGGTAAGAGAATATTTATAATACTAATTCTGAGTTTAGGTGACCCCGAAATTGGCGGGTGTCTGTATAGCTTGCTGTGATGGCGAGCTATGTACTCAGAATATTGAAAAATGTGCTTTCTCCGTAAAGCTATTTTAAAATCTGACACATCGGTTGCATCCAGGAGTAGTATATCTATAATTCTTTAAATAATTGTTATATATTTTGTCAACATTTATGATGAGTATTTTTGTATATTGATGTGCACATTCACCGGGGGTTTTGGTGGGAATACATTTTCTGAACATCACGCGCCAATGTAAAATGCTGTTTTTGGATATAAATATGAACTTTATCGAACAAAACATACATGTATTGTGTAACATAATGTCCAAGGAGTGTCATCTGATGAAGATCGTCAAAAGTTAGTGCTTCATTTAGCTGTGTTTTGGGTTTTTGTGACACATGTCCTTGCTTGGAAAATGGCTGTGTGTACTCTCCTAACATAATCTAATGTTTTGCTTTCGCTGTAAAGCCTTTTTGAAATCGGACAATGTGGTTACATTAAGGAGAAGTGTATCTTTAAAATGGTGTAAAATAGTCGTATGTTTGAGAAATTGAAATTATGATATTCTTTGCTGTTTTGTATTTCGCGCCATGCTATTTCACTCGCTGTTGAATAGTGTGGGACGGTCACGTCCCACCTTGCCCAGAGAGGTTAATGTAGCTGGTGGCCACACCAGATGCTGACTGTTACTTTTGACTGTTAGTCACATGTCTGTGGAACTTGTTCAGTTTATGTCTCAGTTGTTGAATCTTGTTATGTTCATGCAAATATTTACACATGTTAAGTTTGCTGAAAATAAACGCAGTTGACAGTGAAAGGACATTTATTTTTTTGCTGAGTGTATATTTGCACCCTTGCACTTTACCAATATACAGTATTTGACCGCATATGTACCTTCAGTGCCTGTTGAATCATGGGACAGCTTCAGCAGTGATGAGATCTGACAGGTAAAGCAAACAAAACCATCGAACCTATTTCATTATTGGACATAGAAAACCCCATTTAATGCATGATTGTGCTTGTACTTGAGAGAGGAGACTGCTCCACACCATAACAAGGGAATTTGCCCAGCTCAGCGACAGGAAATTACTTTTGAACAGCTTGATTAATGATGTTTATGAGCCATGAACAACATTCAATAGAATATAATTATTTCTGTGACCACACCCCTGATGCTTATGTGTATGTTCTTTCACGTGCATCTGTTTTCCCCAGTGATTCATACGGCGCTAAATTAGACATCAGATTGGCTGTTGAGAATGATGACTGATTGTTTATTTTTGTACCTCTCAGTGAGGGAGGTCAAAGACAAACCGATCAAGACGAGCACTTCAGTCAATCAACAAGCCTACATGTTCACTATAGTCTTTTGATTGATAGAGGAACATGGATGATAGCAGGGACAAGAGACTATAATTAATGAATGCCTACTTGTAATCCTCTGCCTACAGTATGTGAAAGGGCAAATTATTTCACATTGAATTGTATGAAAGGCCTCGACTGACACTCTCTGACAAGGAAACAGCAATGTCATCATAGGAGAAAAACCCGAGCTAAACCTAGCTGGTGTGACCTCACAGGTTGAGGTCACACCAGGGTTCCAAAATAGTTATCCTCTCAATTAGGAGAGAGGGCGATACATAGATTTGTCATTTTGGTTCTCTTTTTTTAAGTGTCTGACGGGAATGCTTTCATTAATATAGCACTCCAGTCAGTGAATAATGACTTATAGAGGTACCAACGTGGGCGCTAGATAAGGTCATTCTAATTAGTTCAATAACAAAGAAGAAAGTTGTCCTCCAGTTTAGTTTAGTTTATTGGGATCCCCATTAGCTATTGCACATGCAGCAGCTACTTTTCCTGGGTTCCACATAAAATGTAAAAATACATGACAGAGTACAGAATAGTTACAGACAAGAACAACATCAGATAATATTAAATTAGAAATTAAAAATAAATACAGTGCCAAGTGCTTCTCAACTTGAACACGTTACGTTAGAGGAGGTTCTGGAAAAACGATTGTGCATATAGATTACAGTGTAGAGGGTTATTTAATTAAAATCATTGATGAACTTCATCAATCATTTGTAAATCATGTTGGACAACTTATTTCTTAACTTGTTTCAAATAAAATAACATTTTATTTTCACATGCTTCGTCGACAACAAGTTTAGACTAACAATGAAATGCTTACTTACGGATCTTTTTCCAGCAATGCAGAGTTAAAGATAAGATATTTTTTCGAATAAAAAATAGAAATAGCAACAGTGAATAACAAATAAAAATAATGAGTAAAAACAACATGGCTATAGGAAGTAGAAAATAACTTGGCTATATACAGTATGTAGGGCATGATGCAATATGCTATTCTTTACTGCTTATTGAGGGCGTGTTTGGAAAAGCTATCAATACATCTCCCAGCGATTAGATCCAGATATGCTAGCAATCATCTTTAATGTGAAAGGAATGTCAAACTGTATTATAGAAAGGTCCATCTGATTTGTCATGGAGACCATTTCTCAGAAACAGTAAAGTGCGAATAAGAGCATGCTTTTCTGAAAGTCAGTGGTGTAACTTTGGGATCAGTGTCCCTTCCACGGGATGGTTGAGCTAACGTAGGGTAATGCGATTAGCATGAGGTTGTAAATAACAAGAACATTTCCCAGGACATAGACATATCTCATATTGGCAGAAAGCTTAAATTCTTGTTAATCTAACTGCACTGCCCAATTTACAGTAGCTATTACAGTGAAATAATACCATGCTATTGTTTGAGGAGAGTGCACAATTTTAAACATGAAAAGTTATTAATAAACACATTAGGCATAATTGGGCAGTCTTGATACAAAATTTGGAACAGAAATGCAATGGTTCATTGGATCAGTCTAAAACATTGCACATACACTGCTGCCATCTAGTGGCCAAAATCTAAATTGCACCTGGGCTGGAATAATACATTATGGCCTTTCTCTTGCACTTCGAAGATGATGGTACAAAAAAATAGAAAAGAACAGTTGTTTTTTTCTTTGTATTATATTTTACCAAATCTATTGTGTTATTCTCTTACATTCCTTTCACATTTCCACAAACTTCAAAGTGTTTCCTTTCAAATGGTACCAAAAATATGCATATCCTTGCTTCAGGGCCTGAGCTACAGGCAGTTAGATTTTGACATGTCATTTTAGGCAAAAATTTAAAAAAGGGGCTAATCCTTAAGAGGATTTATTTTAAGTAAAAAAAACTTGAAAGTACTACCTAAGTCGTTTTTGGTGGTATCTGTACTTTACTTTACTATTTATATTTTTGACAACTTTTATTTTTACTTCATTACATTCCTAAAGAAATGTATTTACTTTTTACTTTATGTACTTTTTATACATTTCCCCTGACACCCAAAAGTACTCATTACATTTGAATGCTTACCAGGACAGGAAAATGGTCTAATTCACACACCTATCAATAGAACATCCCTGGTTTTACCTCTGAACAGGCTGACTCACTAAACACATGCTTTGTTTTTTAAGTGATGTCTGAGTGTTGGAGCCTATCTGCCTATCTGTAAATTTAAAAAAAACCGAGAAAATGGGGCCGTCTGGTTTGCCTTCTGTGTAATTAACAAATTCAATGAGCTGCTCCTATCAGGATATAAAAACAGCACCGAATATGACTTCCTGTCCCATGTTATTTTAGTTATTCTTTAATTATGTTTATTACGGTACAGTTCAGTTTGTGAACCCAGACCAAACTTTTGTACTTTTTTGATACTGGAATATAAAAAAGGTTTCATACTAGATTTTGTTTTTTACTTTCGGTACTACTTTTCCATTGAGGACCACTTTGGAAACAAGCATTTTAAATAATACTTTCAAGATATCCTCTGGGTCCACATTGTACATTTTGTTGTATATGTCTGTTACCCAAAATCAATTCAATTCTGTCAAATGTGTCTCACATCGTCTACTGATTGAGAGAGGATCAAGTCTGTCAATCAGCACAGCTGATGTCCCCAGGCGCGAGCGCTCCGTGCCTGCTCCGCGCCTGCTCTGTGCCTGCTCCGTGCCTGCTCCACTCTTTACTAGCTCTACCCTGTCCTTAGGAACCACTGCACTCACTGGGAGTCTGGGCTGCATCATTTTAGCTCCCCACTCATGCTGCACAGAATAATGTAACACGGCATATAGAAATGTTGAAGTTGTTAATTACATTTCACAAAACAATGTCCATTACAAGCTAGAACGCTTTACAACGGTAGCTTCCAGCTTTGTAGGCTAACTTTAAAGCTGATGCGAACATCAATTCACTACCCTAGTACTTTGTGATAATATGGAAACCATAACGCAAAATATGCTGATTTCAAAGCTGTCACCAAAAACGTTATTATTTAACTTAATCTTCTCTCCTTCTCCCTTTGCCTAATACATCAGACTGTTACCATGGTTACCGCATGGATATTCAGTCTGAAAGAAGTCGCCCTAAAAAGACACAAGATTCTCTACAAGTCACAATGTTGAATAAAATCATATTTTCGATTACTTTACCGGTTGTCCGGGCTGTTGGTCCTTTTGACAGTAGGAAGTGGAGATAAAATGTCCACAGGAAAGTATTTTTAACCCGACTTATTGGGGCGCCTGTCTGTATATGGCTCTGTTGGATTGCATTTCTGGTTTGTATTTTCAATCTCCTTCACATTGCAGATGATGCACAATATTTAAACAATAGCTTTTCCTTGCAATCAGCCGGAATTGCTTGTATCTTACAGCAAATTGACAAATATCTAATTTAAATAAGTATTCACACCCCTTTGGAATCACCTTTAGCAGCGATTACAGCTGTGGGTCTTACTGGGTAAGTCTCTAAGAGCTTTGCACACCTAGATTGTACAATATTTGCACATTATTCTTAAAAAAATTCTTAAAGCTCTCTCAAGTTGGTTGTTGCTAGATAGCCATTTTCAAGTCTTGCCACACATGTTCAAGCCTGTCAAAACTTTAACTAGGTCACTCAGGAACATTCAATGTCATCTTGGTAAGCAACTCCAGTGTATATTTGGCTTTGTTTTTTAGGTTATTGTCTTGCTGAAAGGTGAACT
The DNA here is from genome assembly GCF_965601325.2 of Salmo salar. NCBI lineage: Eukaryota > Metazoa > Chordata > Actinopteri > Salmoniformes > Salmonidae > Salmo > Salmo salar. Next base: position 13,421,397 of record NC_138306.1, on the reverse strand, counting down.
TGTCTCCCAGGGTCTGTTGGAAAGCAGACTGAACCAGGTTTTCCCTCTAGGATTTTGCCAGTACCTAGCTCTATTCCATTTCTTTTTATCCCCAAAAAACTCCCTAGTCCGTGCCGATGACAAGCATACCCATAGCATGATGCAGCCACCACTATGCTTGAAAATATGAAGAGTGATACTCAGCAATGTGTTGTGTTGGATTTGCCCCAAACATAACGCTTTCTATTCAGGACATAAAGTTAATTTCTTTGCCACCTTTTTTGCAGTTTTACTTTAGTGCCTTATTGCAAACAGGATGTGTGTTTTGGAATATTTTTATTAGGTACAGACTTCCTTCTTTTCACTCTGTCATTTAGGTTAGTATTGTGAAGTAACTATAATGTTGTTGATCCATCCTGTTTTCTTCTATTACAGCCATTGTACTCTGTAACTGTTTTAAAGTCACCATTGGCCTCATGGTGAAATCCCTGAGCGGTTTCCTTCTTCTCCGGCAACTGAGTTAGGAAGGACGGCTGTATCTTTGAAGTGACTGGGTGTATTGATGCACTATCCAAAGTGAATAATAATAATAACTTCACCATGCTCAAAGGGATATTCAATGTTAGTTTTTTAACCCATCTACCAATGGGTTCCCTTCTTTGCGAGGCAATGGAAAACCTCCCTGGACTTTGTGGTTTGAAATTCACAGCTCGACCAAGGGACTTTATAGATAATTGTATATGTGGGGTACAGAGAATAGGTAGTCATTCAAAAATTATGTTAAACACTATTATTACACTTGTTAAGCAAATATTTTCTCCTACATTTATTTAGTCTTGCCATAACAAAGAAGTTTAATATTTATTGACTCAAGACATTTCAGCTTTTGATTTTTCATTAATTTGTAAAATTTCGAAAAACATCCTTCCACTTTGACATTATGGGGTATTGTTTGTATGCCACTAACAAAAAATCTAAATTTTATCAATTTTAAATTCAGGCTGTAACACAAGAAAAAAATGCAAAAGTCTAGGGGTGTGAATACCTTCTGAAGGTACTGTACATGGCAGGCATGTGAATTGCATCACTATTGAAAATTCTAACTGAAAATACAAACCGACAGAACCATATACAGACCAGCATAGTAAAAGTCTGGCTAATAACGCTTCCCTGAGGATATTTTGTCTCAGATTACCTCCGACATAAGGATAAAATAAGCGGACCACAGGTATGTCCAAATTAAGTTCATTTAACATTCTGACTTGTAATGGGACTGTTCGGAAATGTTGAGCCTACATGTTAGAGACAGATTGCAATAACGTATGATGTGGTGAGCTGATACTTAAAATACCTACACAGGCATTGTAAGATCTGGCATGCGTCAGCAACGCCTAGGCACAGGAACGCGCCCTTTGAAACTCTCTGGTGTAACTGTGCATATACCTAGTGAATGACATCATTACTCTTAAAGAGACCACAAACACTCTTATAAAAGAAGCGATCACTTCTTCTATGCAAATGTTGTTGATCAATACAATAAAATAAGTCCCAAATAGAAGGTAAACAGATTGTTTTTCATCTGCAGTCCCACGAAATCAGCCAAAACAAGTGCAATAACTCAATGCATGCACACACTCCTATTGAATATGCATTCACCTGTATTGTGATTACCCAGTTTATCAATAGCTATATTTACCATTCAAATAAATGATTGCCATTATGTTATTATGTAGTTAGACTAGTAAAAACAAAGTCATACATGGATCTCTGAAAAATTGTCATCAAAAATGTCATGTAATGTTATTGAACTCAAAAGATCTGTCTGGATCAAGTGCCTTTCTGTGGCTGGCTAATACGGCAATTTTTTTTGCTGTGGTATCGTTTTGGTATCGAGTATTGTGATGGTATCGAGTATCGTGATACTAAACCTGGTATCGAAGTCAAAATTCTGATATCGTGATAACACTACCAAACACATCACAGATTAAACACAGCGAGAGGACAAACCCATCCTCTCTAATAGAAGACACTTTGCTTCCAGCTCTGATGTACTCTCTCCAAAATAATGAGCCCACCATGCCTTTGATTTACATCAGGGATGGGCAACTTTGATGAGGTGGGGGCCACAAAAAAATCTGAACTCATCATGAAGGGCCGCAGTGGCTCGCGGGTCTGTGTACCCACATCCATACCCACACATACAGTCAGAGCCAGTCTTAGCATTTTGGGGGCCTTAAGTGAAATTTAGTTGCGAGCAAAACCTTTTAGCGAGTCACCTCTTGACAGCATAAAGGAAAAAAGTATGTTTTAGAGTTAATTTCGTGCAATTCTACACTTTGTCATGGGGCGAAGAGAAGATTTTGCGATTTTAAAACTAATTTCCTGCAATTCTACACATTTTGCCATAGGATGGAGAGAAATGTTTGCAGATTTGAATATGAGTGAGAGTGACTAATAAATTCAATTGGGGCCCCCGGTTGGTAATTCGACCATGATTACTACAAGTTTAGATAGTTGACTAGACTAATTTACCAATCCAGAAAAATGTTAGCTGACATGGGCTAATTGAGTTACTATCAGTGACTGACTTAACAAGAGAATATTGCACCTTGTGTACTCTACTATTCTAACTTTCAACAGTAAGTTGAGACCCTGACTGAGTTCCTAGAAAAGGGGGACCCCGCAGGCCGCCAGTTGCCCATCCCTGATTTACACTATACATTAGTGCTGAAATAGCAGAAATACCCCATTATATTTAGTTCAGAAAGGAAACACCACGTAGAAATGTGTTTAACTTTTTATTAAAAAATGAAAGTCTTAGCGATATAGGCTCTGCTCCTTCAGGCTAACTCACGGCCCAAGCAAAAGAGTCAAAGACAAAATTCCTCCACACAGATGTGAGAGACTGATCAACAAAGGTGGCACAACCAGTTATTGAGTGTAAGGGGGCAATTACTTTTCACACAGGGGAATTTGGGTGTTGCATAACTTTGTTAATTAAATAAATAAAATAAGTATCAATTTAGTTTGTTATTTGTAAATGCAGGTTCACTTTATATAATATTAGGTTTTGGTTGAAGATCTGATAACAGTCATTATCAAAAATATGCAAACATTTTGAAAATCAGAAAGGGGGCAAATACTTTTTTATGGCAGTGTATTTGCTGTGTTTGGGTAAGGGAGAATATCAAGTTTAATACTGCTGACATAGTGAGAAATAAATACAGTCAGGTCCATAATTAGTGGCAGCCTTGATAAAGATGAGCAAAAAAGAGTGTATAAAATAAATAATACAACTACTGAGCTATATTGTATGCACTAAAAAGGGAAATTATTATTTATACCAATGCAATTGCTTGTCACCCCTGTTTTCAATGTTCTAGCACCCTCCCCTTGTGAGAATAATGACGCTGAGCTAGAATGTTTTAAAATGTTTTACATTTTAAATATTTTAAATGTTCAAAAAATGTTATGAGATTGGAGAACATGTTGGGAGGGATCTTAGACCATTCCTCCATACAGACTCTTTCCAGATTCTCAATATCCTTTATCTGCTTATATGGACTGCCCTCTTCAATTCAATGGGGTTGAGGTAGGTTTTCAATGGGGTTGAGGTAGGTTTTCAATGGGGTTGAAGTCCGGAGACTGAGATGGCCATTGCAAAATGTTGATTTCGTGGTTAATTAGCCATTTCTTTGTGGATTTTGGTGTGCTTGGGGCTATTGTCTTGCTGGAATAGGCAACAAGGTTTTTTGTCTAAAATGTCCTGGTACTTGGTAAAGTTCATGATATCATTGATACCAAGGGCCCCAAGACCAATGGAAGTAAAATAGCATAACATCGAAGATACACCACCATATTTTACCATAGATATGAGGCACTTTTCTGCATTATGCTTCTGTTTTTCAATACCAAACCCCCCCACTGGTGTACGTGGCCAAAGAGGTCTATTTCATGTCATCAGACCCCCCCCCCCCCCACTCCACGCCCATCCCCAATGTATTATGTCAATCACATGTGCCCCATTAGATATGGTAACAATTAAGTAAGCAGTTAAGTTCATAGTGTATATGCCAGGTCACAACTGGAACTAGAATCTGGCAGGTATTCCATTGATATTCCCATAGACAGCCATTTGAAAGAGTGGTGAGTTCAAGAAGAAAAAAAATCCGGATGGATTCTCCTCAAGTTTTCGCCTGCCATTTGTAGTTTTTCTAGGTGGCTCCCATTTTGGCTGTAGTATTGTGGCGCGCGTCGGTGAGGGCGCGAACTTCGTTATTTATCTCCGGTAATGAACATACTATTCTCCGTCTTAAATATTATTGTTTATTTACATATTAGGGTACCTGAGGATTGATTAGAAATGTTGTTTGACTTGTTTGGACGAAGTTTATTGTTACTTTCGGGATTCATTTGTATGCATTTTCAACGAGGGAAACCAGTGGATTACTGAGTCAAGCGCGCCAACTGAACTGACTTTTTTGGGATATAAAGAAGGACTTTATCGAACAAAAGGACCATTTGTTATGTACCTGGGACCCTTGTGATTGCAAACAGAGGAAGATCTTCAAAGGTAAGTGATTTATTTTATCCCTATTTCTGACTTTTGTGACGCCTCTGCTTGTTTGGAAAATGTTTGTAATGCTTTTGTATGTGGGGCGCTGTCCTCAGATAATCGCATGGTGTGCTTTCGCCATAAAGCCTTTTTGAAATCTGACAAAGCGGCTGGATTAACAAGAAGTTAAGCTTTTAAACGATGTAAGACACTTGTATTTTCATTAATTTTTAATATTACGAATTTTGTATTTTGAATTTCGCGCTCTGCAATTTCACCGGATGTTGTCGAGGTGGGGAGCTAGCAGCACGCCTATCCCAAAGAGGTTTTAACAGCGTATGAGTAGTCGATGTGTCTATCTAACATATGTTGTAAGACGTGTGCTGAAAGTTTGGGAAAAATAGGATATCAATTTTAATTTTTTTCCAACCCCCAATTTGCACCACTTCTGTAGAATCACCCTTAAAACAAAGAGAAAATGAGTCCATAAAAAGACTGGCTAGTGATGTGTCTTTCTGAATGGTTCTCTCTTCCTATTCTACTTCTGTGTCCAAAGGATCACTATGACTAAGTGAATTTGGGGTGGCAGTGGCAGAGTCCCTGGCAGACTCTCCATCACAGATGCCAGGGGAGAAGTAAGGTCAATTGGAGATTGTGGCATGATGAGTCTAGGTCAGACCCAGTCCAGCCCAAAAATGATCTATAAGCTTGTAGCCACTATAGCATGTCACTGGCAGAGACAGCATGTTGTGCATAATTGCAGTGTAGATCTATGAGACAGGAAAGGAATCCTAAACACACACACACACACACACACACACGTTTGTTTTACTATGCTTGTGGGGACCAAACAATTGATTCACATTCAAAATCCTATTTCCCCTAACCCTTAACCTAACCCTAACCTTAAACCCAAATCCTAACCCTAATTGTAACCCTAAACCTAACCACTAAACCTAAAACAACCTTTTTCTTTGTGGGGACCAGCTAAATGTCCCCACTTGTCTGCATTTTTAAACCAAAAACACACACACACACACACACACACACACACCAACCCTGGTCCTAGTTCGTGTTTCGCAGGTAGTCGTCAGTCTTTGAAACCCAACCGCCTCTCTCCCCAATGCTCAGTGGTGGGGATCTGAGTGATGAATTTCCACAGCACTAAGCTAATAATGTCGAGCGAGAGAAAACAAGTCGAACCGCAAGTATACAGGGGGAAAAACAACTTCTGCTGGATATTAGGGATTTATGATCGTGGAGACTGGCTTTATAGCCACAGCAAAAAACAAATAAACATTCAAATGGCTGTAAAGAGGAAACAAGGTCCCATAATTGCAGGAAATAGGGAAACCCGAGAAACGTAAGTGAATTACACAAGGGGAATAAGTTTATCACATCAAAGTACCACACTCTGCCACAGTCCCCACCACCAGATGAGATGAACTCTCTCTCTCTCACACACACACACATGCACACACACACATCCACATTCTCAAATCCCATCATCCCTTCAGACTGGAGAGGGACAGAGAGGCCCATTTCAGGTCATTGACTTACTAAAGAAAACCATACCTCTCAACTGTCACTATGCAATGTTTTCATTAAGTGCCTGCCGTTTGCTAAATAGCCTATAGACTCATTGTAGCCGGCTACCTTGTCCACTTCATTAATTAACTAGGCTTCTTTTCACTTAAAAGTTTCAATTCGCTAGTCAGAAAGGTCCGTATTGCCTTCTCCCTCTAGAATGAACTATACAGTATGCATCTTCTAGTGATCTATTGATATAACAGGTGCCTGTCAGTCACAAAACAAGGAATGACAGGGACACAGTGCTGATTTATCAGTCTGGCGCCTGTCCCGCCTCTCAGTACCTGTGTAATTTTTGTGCACTCTGGTTGGCTGCAGTCAAATTTATTTTCACAGAGGAGGAAGAGCATGATGCTTCTTGATCTTCACCTGGTTGTGAAGGAGAGCATGAGCATCATCTCCTGTCAGTGAATTTACACGTCCCATGTAATGTAAGTGGTAACAATGAGTTGAAATCCACATAATTATTGTTTTGTGGCACAAAGATTTTGTGTGTTTCATAGGCATACCACAGCCAGCCACAGAGTAGGGACGCGTAGTCTATTTACTGTGCTTTGATTGACAACCGAATAGCAAGTGTTGAATAGTTTATAAAAGGTGTCGAACTGAAAGTATTTCTCCTATATCCCTTTGCTATTCAGAAATCATACAACGTAGTTATATGTGCATGGTATTGCATCGGGACAAGGAAACCAAGTGTAGCCTAGTGATGGGTTGTTTGCAAATGAACAGCTCTTTATAAACGGATCTTTTAGGTGAACAGAACCAAAATCACATCGCTGAGAGAGCCACTCATTTGACTCCCTACATTTTACATTTTAAGTCATTTAGCAGACGCTCTTATCCAGAGCGACTTACAAATTGGTGGATTACTTTATCCTATCCTAGGTATTCCTTAAAGAGGTGGGGTTTCAGGTGTCTCCGGAAGGTGGTGATTGACTCCGCTGTCCTGGCGTCGTGAGGGAGCTTGTTCCACCATTGGGGTGCCAGAGCAGCGAACAGTTTTGACTGGGCTGAGCGGGAACTGTGCTTCCTCAGAGGTAGGGAGGCGAGCAGGCCAGAGGTGGATGAACGCAGTGCCCTTGTTTGGGTGTAGGGCCTGATCAGAGCCTGAAGGTACGGAGGTGCATTCCGGGTTTGGAGCGGGTAGTCGCACTTCGCTTTGCTCCACAGGTAATATTACATTTCATTACATTACAACGGTTTGATTTGTTTGATCTGAGCAATTTTTCTTAGCTAGCTACATAGCCGTCTTTGTATCAAAGATAATTGTGTAGTTTAGAGTAATTATCGAGGTTAGCTAGCCAGCCAGCTGTTTTCGTCCTCCTAACTTAGTCAACACTGCTAGCTAGCCAACTAGCCAACTTCTACCGACTAGCAGCACTGTAGAAACTATTACATTACAACGGAACGACTTGATTAGTGTTGTGCTAGCTAGCTACATAGTTGTCTTTGCATCTAAGATAATTGTGTAGTTTAGAGTAATTATCGAGGTTAGCTAGCCAGCCGCGCCGCGCCGCGACGCCGTTGTCCAGACTCCAGACTTAGTCAACACACCTAGTCATCATCAAACTCACTGCTAGCTTGCCAACCTTTACTGACTAGCAGCACTGTAGAAACTAATACATTACAACGGAACGATTTGACTAGTGCAGTGATAGCTAGCTACATAGTTGTCTTTGTCATAGTTTGATAATTGTGTAGTTTAGAGTAATTATCGAGGTTAGCTAGCCAGCTATTTTCGTCCCCCGCGACGCCATTTTCCAAACCTAGCCAACTATTACCGACGAGCAGCATCGTAGAAACTAAATACATTACAAAGGAACGTCTTGATTAGTGCTATGTTAGCTAGCTACATAGTTGCTTTTGTACCATGATAAGGTGTAGTACTGAAACTATCGAGGTTACCTAGCCAGCTACACGTTCAAACAAAGTCAACAACGCAGCCACTGCTAGCTAGCCTACTTCACCAGCCAGCTGTACTGTATCATCTTCGTCATTTTAGTCAATAAGATTTTTGCAACGTAAGTTTAACTTTCTGAACATTCGAGACGTGTAGTCCACTTGTCATTCCAATCTCCTTTGCATTAGCGTAGCCTCTTCTGTAGCCTGTCAACTATGTGTCTGTCTATCCCTGTTCTCTCCCCTCTGCACAGGCCACACAAACGCTTCACACCGCGTGGCCGCTGCCACTCTAACCTGGTGGTCCCAGCGCGCACGACCCACGTGGAGTTCCAGGTCTCCGGCAGCCTCTGGAACTGCCGGTCTGCGGCCAACAAGGCAGAGTTCACCTCAGCCTATGCTACCCTCCAGCACCTCGACTTCTTGGCACTGACGGAAACATGGATTACCACAGATAACACTGCTACTCCTACTGCTCTCTCCTCGTCTGCCCACGTGTTCTTGCATACCCCGAGAGCATCTGGCCAGCGGGGTGGTGGCACTGGAATCCTCATCTCTCCCAAGTGGACATTCTCTCTTTCTCCCCTGACCCATCTGTCTATCTCCTCATTTGAATTCCATGCTGTCACAGTTACCAGCCCTTTCAAGCTTAACATCCTTATCATTTATCGCCCTCCAGGTTCCCTTGGAGAGTTCATCAATGAGCTTGACGTCTTGATAAGTTCCTTTCCTGAGGATGGCTCACCTCACAGTTCTGGGTGACTTTAACCTCCCCACGTCTACCTTTGACTCATTCCTCTCTGCCTCCTTCTTTCCACTCCTCTCCTCTTTTGACCTCACCCTCTCACCTTCCCCCCCTACTCACAAGGCAGGCAATACGCTTGACCTCATCTTTACTAGATGCTGTTCGTCCACTAATCTCATTGCAACTCCCCTCCAAGTCTCCGACCACTACCTTGTATCCTTTTCCCTCTCGCTCTCATCCAACAAAAGCAGTAGGCTACTACTGCTTTTTGCCGATTATTTTCAGATAAATTAAGAAAACATTCAATGAAGATGTTGAATTCTCACTGCAGGAAATCAAATCAAATTGAGGTGATATGTACATGTAAGTAGAGTTATTAAAGTGACTATGCATAGGTAATAACAGAGAGTATCAGTATCAGCAGCGCAGAAGGGGGGGAGGGCAATGCAAATAGTCTGGGTAGCCATTTGGTTAGATGTTCAGGAGTCTTATGGTTTGGGGGTTGAAGCTGTTTAGATGCCTCTTGGACCTAGACTTGGTGCTCCGGTACCGCTTGCCGTGCAGTAGCAGAGAGAACAGTCTATGACTAGGGTGGCTGGAGTCTACGTAGAGGAGAGAGAGCCTCATTCTGGTCCAAAATATGATAAAAGAAACAGATTGAAGGTTATGAAAGCTAATGTCATGATACTTGGTATTACTATGGTGTTGTTAAATATATTGATATAGACCTTCTGATTTGATTAAAGTGTTGACAATGGAGTAGTATTCTGTGTAGCAAAGCCCATGTTTAACAGTTGCTTTATTCTTCAGTCATACTAGATCTATTCATGGACTGATTGCATAAAAGTGGAGGTGCGTAATCTAGTGGGGGGTCTGGGGGTCCTCTGCAATTCTATATTGTTTCTCAACAGGGAATCGATTTTTAATTGACAGAACACAACCTTTTTTCATAGGTTTTTGCCTCAATAAACTAAATTTAAGATTTAGTTTTTTCCGCAGTAAATTACATTGAAAGAGTGGACTAGACTAGTTTTTCTGACTAGATTACTAATCTACCATCTTCCCTCAAAATCCTACCTACAGTGATTGATTGACAGGTCTGAAACCCTACCAACTCTGTGAATCCCATCCACAGTGATTGTTAAAGGAATACCCAAATTACAAAATGAAACATTGGTTTCCTAACCTTAAGTGTCCCCAGCAACAGAGCCAATAATATACATAATTTGAAGAACAAACATCATTGTGGCAATTCATATATTGCAGTAAAACTGTAAATATTATTTTAATTTCAAGAGAAGACAGGTTTAATGTTAAAAAAGGTTTAATAAAAAAGTCCTAATCATATAGGCCTAGGCCTAGACGATATCCAAAACAACTAACAACACATTGACTTCAAACATTTTCAGTCATTTTAATTGTAAAGTCATGTCTTTCTACACAATACCACGACTCATTTGACCAATCTGGGAGGTAAAGTCGTTAAAGTATTCAATCATTTAGCTGTGTATTTAGGATGGAATCAAGCCATTAGAATGTACCAGAGGCCACCAAAATAGAACTCGTTCTGCTATTTGTTTTCCCGGAGGGCATGACCCCATGGACCCTGCATGACCAGCATGGAACTTCCTGGCTGGCTACTTTTCCATTTTGCTGGCTACTCCATGCACATATGGAAAACACTGAGTACAGTGCATTCGGAAAGTATTCAGACACCTTGACTTTTTCCACATTTTGTTACGTTACAGCCTTCTTTTTTTTAAATCCCTCATCAATCTATACACATAATGATGAAGCAAATTCAGGTTTTTATACATTTTTGCAAATGTATAAAAAATGTAAAACTGAAATATCACATTTACATAGGTATTCAGACCCTTTACTAAGTACTTTGTTGAAGCACCTTTGGCAGTGATTACAACCTTGAGTCTTTTTGGGTATGACGCTACAAGCTTGGCACACCTTTATAAATGGTTAATATAATGGTGCCAGAGGGGAGGGCTGCCATTTCACAGGCTCCTAACCAACTGTGCTATTTATTTGTTTTTTTTGCATTGTTTGTAAGTCATTTTGTACATAATGTTACTGCTAACGTCTCTTATGAACGAAAATAGCTTCTGGACATCAGAACGCGTCCGACGTGAAGGATATACTGCTTTGTCAAGACAAGGCCCAAATTCCCGTCATCAGCGTGAAGAAAAGACAGAGGAAAAGGGGGAGAAGGGCGGGGTGCTTTGTAAGAATTTGCAGACGAGTAGGTAAACCACCACTTCCCTCCATATTATTGGCCAAAGTGCAATCATTGGAAAACAAACTGGACGATCTATGATTAAGACTATCCTTCCAATGGGACATTAAAAACTGTAATATCTTATGTTTCACCGAGACGTGGCTGAACGATGACATGGATAATATAGAGGTGGCTGGCTTCTCTGTGCATCGACAGGACAGAGCAGCTACGTCTTGTAAGACGAGGTGTGGGGGTGTGTGTCTATTTATCAATAACTGCTGGTGAGCGAAATATCTAATATTAAAGAAGTCTCAAGATATTGCTTGCCTGAAGTAGAATACCTCATGATATGCTGTAGACCACACTATCTACCAAGAGGGTTCTCATCTATATTATTGGTAGCCATCTATTTACCCCCACAAACCGAAGCTGGCAGTAAGACCGCACTCGACGAACTGTATAAGGCCATAAGCAAACAAGAAAATGCTCATCCAGAAGTGGCGCTGCTAGTGGCCGGGGACTTTAATGCAGGCAAATTTAAATCTGTTTTACCTCATTTCTACCAGCATGTCACATGTGCAACAAGGGGAACTCTAGACGACCTTTACTCCACACACAGAGACACATACTACACTCTCCCTCACCCTATATTTGGCAAATCTGACCATAAATCTATCCTCCTGACTCCAGCTTACAAGCAAAAACTAAAGCAGGAAATACCAGTGACTCACTCAATACAGAAGTGGTCAGATGATGCGGACGCTACACTACAGGAGTGTCTTGCTAGCACAGACTGGAATATGTTCCAGGATTCATCCAATGGCATTGAGGAGTATACCACCTCAGTCACCGGCTTCATCAATAAGTGCATCAACAATGTCGTCCCCACAGTGACCGTATGTACATTTCCCAACCAGAAGCCATGGATTACAGGCAACATTCGCACCGAGCTAAAGGCTAGATCTGCCGATTTCAATGAGCGGGACACTAATCCGGATGCTTATAAGAAATCCCGCTATACCCTCAGACGAACCATCAAACAGGCAAAGCATCAATACAGGACTAAGATTGAATTCCACTACACTGGCTCTGACGTTCGTCGGATGTGGCAGGGCTTGAAACATATTACGCACTACAAAGGGAAACCCAGTCTAATTGTTTTGATCACTCGGACTGGAATATGTTCTGTGTAGCCTCAGAGAATAATATCAACGTATACGCTGATTCGGTGAATGATGTTATACCCACTGTGACTATTTAAACCTACCCTAACCAGAAACAGTGGATAGATGGCAGCATTTGCGCAAAACTGAAAGCACGTACCACTGCATTTAACCTGTTCAGGATAGGGGGCAGTATTTTCACGGCCGGATAAAAAATTTACCCGATTTAATCTGGTTATTACTCCTGCCCAGAAACTAGAATATGCATATAATTATTTTATTTGGATAGAAAACACCCTAAAGTTTCTAAAACTGTTTGAATGGTGTCTGTGAGTATAACAGAACTCATATGGCAGGTCAAAACCTGAGAAGATTCCATACAGGAAGTGCCCTCTCTGACCATTTCTTTGTTTCTTTGTCATCTCTATCCAAAACAGAGGATCTCTGCTGTAATGTGACATTTTCTAAGGCTCCCATAGGCTCTCAGAAGGCGCCAGAACGTTGAATGATGACTCTGCAGTTACTGGCTGAAAAACAGTAGCGCATTTGGTAAGTGGTCGATCTGAGAACAATGAGACGGGTGCACGCATGCACGTGAAGACTCCATTTTACTTTTTCAGTCTTTGAACGAAAACAACGACTCCCGGTCGGAATATTATCGCTATTTTATGAGAAAAATAGATTTTAAACAGCATTTGACATGCTTCGAAGTACGGAAATTGAATATTTTGATTTTTTTTGTCACGATATGCGCCCGCGCGTCACCCTTCGGATAGTGTCTTGAACGCATGAACAAAAACGCCGCTATTTGGATATAACTATGGATTATTTGGAACCAAACCAACATTTGTTGTTGAAGTAGAAGTCCTGGGAGTGCATTCTGACAAAGAACAGCAAAGGAAATCCAATTTTTCTTATAGTAACTGGGCTGTGCCGTGGAATGATGGCTGGAATGATGTAGGCTGCCGTGCGTAGAGCAGGCGCAGGGTAGCCTGGGCCTAGGAGACGCACTGGTGGACAGATGTGCTGAGCAGGCATACTCCTTCCTGGCTGGATGCCTACTCTAGCACGGCACTTGCGGGGGGCTGGTATCGACCGCTGTAACGGTCGTCGTATATAGTGGACCAAGGCGCAGCGGGTTAAGTGCTCATATTAACTTTTATTAGAACACATACAAAATAAAACAAGAAAACTAACGAACGCACAGTATTACAGGCTAAACACAGCAGTGCAAAAACAACTTCCCACAAAACCCATTACAAAAAACACCCCTCTATATAGTATCTTCAATCAGAGGCAACGAAGAACAGCTGCCTCCACTTGAAGGTCAAACCAATAACCCTAAACATAGAACTTGAAAGACTAGATCAGAACATAGAAATATACTAACATAGAACATTAACCAAAACCCCGGAACACTCTAAACAAACACCCCTCTACATAAACACGTAGCCCAACAAACCCCGAAACACTCTAAACAAATACCCCCTGCCACGTCCTGACCAAACTGTAATAACAAATAACCCCTTTTACTGGTCAGGACGTGACAACCGCACCGGACTGTGCTTGCGGATGGACGAGACTGTGCGCACTTCCGCATAGCATGGTGCTCTCCACGCCAAACGCTCCCCATAATAAGCACGGGGAGTTGGCTCAGGGCTCACCCCTGGCCCAGCCAAACTACCCGTGTTCCCTCATAACTTCGCTGTTGGTCCTTTTTTCCTGCTGCCTCCGCTCTTCTGGTTGCCTCTACCTGTTCCCATGGGAGGCGATCCCTTCCGGCCAGGATCTCTTCCCACGTGTAGGATCCCTTGCCGTCCAGGATGTCCTCCCATGTCCAGTCCAAATAGCTCTCCTTCTGCTCCTTCCTCCGCTGCTTGGTCCTTCTTTGTTGGGTGGTTCTGTCATGGGCGTCGTAAGGAGTGGACCAAAATGCAGCGAGTAAAGTGCTCATCTTCTTATTTTTTAAAGGAAAAACACTTAAACAAAACAAACGACGAAAACAGTCCAATAAGGTGCACAGACTATACTGGAAACAACCACCCACAAAACACAAGTGAAACAAACCCCAACTAAATATGGCCTCCAATTAGAGGAAACGACAACAAGCTGCATCTAATTGGAGGTCCTACCAAAACCCAACATAGAAATAGAAAAACTAGATAAACACATAGAAATAGAAAATGTAGAACATAAACCAAAAAACCCGAACCACACAAAACAAACACCCCCTGCCACGCCCTGACCAAACTACAATAACAAATAACCCCTTTTACTGGTCAGGATGTGACAACACCATTGGCCGCAGACACTGACATCACTGTGCTTCCTATAATCAGAGATGACAAAACTGAATGTAAATGGTAAACGCTATAAAAGCATATAACAGGATGCTAATTACATAGAATGTAAATGGTAACAAATGATGAATCACAATAGGATGCAAAGTAGCTGTAACAACAAAAATGTCCACAGCAAGCCTACTTCATGATTCTTGAGGCGGGTTTAAGTTCTTAAAATAAAAAAAGTACTCTGAAAACATATAGCTGATTTGCGTTGAGCTAGATATGCCACATTGCAAGACCTGCTTCATAGATTCTGATTTCCATCACATCAGGCAGAATGTGCTGAGCTCAACAGAACTCTTTATTGTCACACCTGCTATACAATGCATAGCTTACTGTATTCACAGACTGTTAGTTGCATCTGCGTAATGATCCATTATCCAGCATCTGAGAAGAGAAGCATCTGCTAAATGACATTACTTTCATTCTAGTGTAGTCCATAACGCTGGCCGGCTCTACTCACCATGTTGCCAGGTACTGTAGTGTAGCTTGTTATTGTTCAGAAGACAAAACTGCTTACACCCTATTATGTCCTCAACCTACTTTCCAGAAAGAAGCATTTTACTATTTGGCTAAGCCTCATTAGCAGCGAACATCTCTAAAAGCTCTAAATGTTAACTTGCGAATATGACCAATTCCTCTGTGACAAGGCACAAGTTGGGGGCTGTGTTATAGCTTCAGTATGTAATAACCCAGTTACTGTGAGGGGGATGTGTTATCTCTGTGAAGCAGCTGCTGAGTTGTACTGATATGGATCCAAGCACATGTCTGTCCTGGTGGGACAGACATAACAAAACACACAGACGGAAAACAACTAAATACAGTAGTTGAATGCGTGTGTGTGTGTGTGTGTGTGTGTGTGTGTGTGTGTGTGTGTGTGTGTGTGTGTGTGTGTGTGTGTGTGTGTGTGTGTGTGTGTGTCCGCGTGTTTGTGCATATGATATCTCTGTATCAGTGGAGGGATGTAGATGGGACTGTTCCTTTTTCCGATAACTGGGAACAGACAGGAAAACAGGATGTCATAAGACAGATATTTATGCAAACACAAGGATGGTGATTAGAGATTATGCCAAAAAGGGCTCACAGTTCTTTGCACATCGTTTGAGGTTTTTGTGGAATTCTGAATTCAGACCAGGAGTCTACATGACTGCTTAGTGAAGCCTAAGCTCTCTCTCTCTCTCATTCCTATTCCATCAGTTCTTTCCCACCTGAAGTACTATCCCTGCAGGAAATGTGCATGTATGCACCTTGTTGTCTGTTCGAAAACATCGGACTTGTATCAGAAACCAAAGCCACCTTTTATTTTGGATCAGAGAGAAAGGGAGGCAGGGGAGCACAGTAGGAGCAGCTCTCCATCAATCACAGTGCAGTGCACATTGGGTGCAATGCACATTGTAAAGCAGCGACTGCACTGTGGATTTTACCTACCATATAAACTCAGCAAAAAAATAAACGTCCCTTTTTCAGGACCCTGTCTTTCAAAGATAATTAATAAAAATCCAAATAACTTCACAGATCTTCATTGTAAAGGGTTTAAACACTGTTTTCCATGCTTGTTCAATAAACCATAAACAATTAATGAACATGCACCTGTGGAACGGTCGTTAAGACACTAACAGCTTACAGACGGTAGGCAATTAAGGTCACACCAGGGTCCCTGCTCATCTGCATGAATGGGCCTTAGGTATGCTGCAAGGAGGCATGAGGACTGCAGATGTGGCCAGAGCAATAAATTGCAATGTCCGTTCTGTGAGACGCCTAAGACAGCGCTACAGGGAGACAGGGCGGACAGCTGATCGTCCTTGCAGTGGCAGACCACGTGTAACAACACCTGCACAGGATCAGTACATCTGAACATCACACCTGCGGGACAGGTACAGGATGGCAACAACAACTGCCCGAGTTACACCAGGAACTCACAATCCCTCCATCAGTGCTCAGACTGTCCGCAATAGGCCGAGAGAGGCTGGACTGAGGGCTTGTAGGCCTGTTGTAAGGCAGGTCATCACCAGACATCACCGGCAACAACATCGGCTATGGGCACAAACCCACCGTCGCTGGACCAGACAGAACTGGCAAAAAGTGCTCTTCACTGATGAGTCACGGTTTTGTCTCACCATGGGTGATGGTCGGATTTGCATTTATCGTCGACGGAATGAGCGTTACACCAAGGCCTGTACTCTGGAGCGGGATTGATTTGGAGGTGGAGGGTCTGTCATGGTCTGGGGCTGTGTGTCACAGCATCATCAGACTGAGCTTGTTGCAGGCAATCTCAACGCTGTGCGTTACAGGGATGACATCCTCCTCCCTCATGTGGTACCCTTCCTACAGGATCATCCTGACATGATCTTCCAGCATGACAATGCCACCAGCCATACTGCTCGTTCTGTGCGTGAATTCCTGCAAGACAGGAATGACAGTGTTCTGCCATGGCCAGCGAAGAGCCCAGATCTCAATCCCATTGAGCACGTCTGGGACCTGTTGGATCGGAGGGTGAGGGCTAGGACCATTCCCCCCAGAAATGTACGGGAACTTGCAGGTGCCTTGGTGGAAGAGTGGGGTAACATCTCACAGCAATAACTGGCAAATCTGGTGCAGTCCATGAGGAGGAGATGCACTGCAGTACTTAATGCAGCTGGTGGCCACACCAGATACTGACTGTTACTGTCCCCCTTTGTTCAGGGACACATTATTCCATTTCTGTTAGTTACATGTCTGTGGAAATTGTTTAGTTTATGTCTCAGTTGTTGAATGTTTTTACAGTCTCCCTCTCCGTCCTGCCCTGGGTGTCAGGGCCCGGTTGCATAAAACATTTAAGTGTTTTCCTTAAGAAATTATTTTCACTTACCTAAGAGAATTGTTTAAGGGCATTGCATAGAGTCCTTAAGTAAGGGCATACTTAAGGGGTTTTACAGTAGTTTGAAGGCATGTATGGCAGAAAGACTATCTGGCTACCATGGAGATGGCCTGATTCACTGACGAAATGTCTCGTCAAAGAGATCGCTTTAATTTTGTGAGATAGCAAAATATAACTTCTACAATCAAGACAGGATAACCAAATTGCTTTGTAAGATAATAAACCATGTTTCTTGTAGTTACTTTTTTCTCAACTTATTTATATTACTTTCTAGTATGTCAAGGTAGCTTACAGAGTAGTTATAGCTAACTAGCCAGCTAGCTTTGTAGCCATGGATTGTGCACCTTCCATTGTTTAGCTAAGCTGGTTGATGTTTTCCTTTCGTAACCAGAGCAGATGAAGGCAACATTCACCTCCACAAATGCTGTTGTCATGCCTGCTCCCGCTCCCCCTCTCTGGCGCTGCAGGACACCTGTCTGCCCTTCATTACGCACACCTGTCACCATCATTGTGTGCAGCTGCGCAATATTGGACTCAACTGGACTCCATTACTTTGTTGATTACCCCCTCTATATCTGTTTGCTCCTCAGTTCGTTCCCTGTCAGAATTGATGTCGTTATTTTTCCCCTGTCCAGACACTATTCCTGTTCTGTTTCATGTCCATTGTTTATTAAATGTTCTCCTTGTACCTGCTCGTCTCCTGCGTTGATCCTCACAGAACGCTGACACCCCTAAAGGAAGCATCAGGGAGTTTGTGTTTTTGTTTGTTACGTCGGGTCCGGTTGCCGTCACCGATGGAACCGGGGGTGCCTTAGCTAGCTCGTCGGGCTTCCACGTCTTAGCTGGCTCAAGAGATCTTCTTGCCTCGGTTGGCTCGGCAGACGCCCACCCAACGTCATGCTTTAGTCGGCCCATGAGGCTCCCACGCCTCAGACGGTTTGTCAGGCTCCCACGCCTCAGTAGGATCATCAGGCTTTCAAGCCTAAGCCGGATCGTCAGGCTCCCACACCTCAGCTGGCTCGTCGGGCTCCCACGCCTCTGCTGGCTCGTTGGGCTTCTACACCTCAGCCAGCTTGTCCAGCACCAATGCCTCGGCCGACCCATCAGGCTCGCCCAGGTGGGACGCCAGGTGTGTGTGGGGGGGTACTGTTATGCCTGCTCCCACTCCCCCTGTCTTGCGCTCAAAGGTGCCAGGCTGCCCTTCATTACGCACACCTGTCACCATCATTACACACAGCTGCACAATATTTGATTCACCTGGACTCCATTACTTTGTTGATTACCCCATCTATATCTGTCTGCTCCTCAGTTTGTTCCCTGTGTCAGCATTGATGTCGTTATTTTTCTCCTGTTAGGACGTTGTTCCTGTTCTGTTTCATGGCCGTTGTTTATTAAATGTTCTCCCTCTACCTGCTTCTCATCTCCAGTGTCAATCCTCACTGCTATTTACATTTATATCCATACCAAATGAGGCAGTTAAGGGACCTCATAGGTACTCTTAATTTTTTTCACTTAATTTAAGGGGAGAATTCACCTTAAAATGTTTTGTGCAACTGACTTAAAGTTATGGAAACTTTAAGGGAAAAGATGAGGGGAAAATTGACTTACCGTGTTTTATGCAACTGGGCCCTGGAGTACAACTACAAAAAACAGAGAGAGATGCACTGAGTGCATCTTATTGAACACATACATCACTTGAGACTGTTGCTGTGGATGTCTTCTCACACCTTTATTCTCCTCTTACCCAAGAACTCACGGACATGCTCTGACTCAGACTCACAGAAAAGAGAACCATCAAGACTCTAGAGCATTCATCTTGTATCCATTTCCCCATTGACCTCCCTGTCACATAGACCATTCAGATGCACAGCAGCACCGATACAGTACTCTTGTCTCTGTCAAGTCAGGTGATTCAGAAGCAGTTCAGAGTGGAACCTTGCCTTTGATAAGAATTTAAATGAATGGTTCAGTATGTGAAAAGAAAATGGATCTCAGGCTTTCTTGAGGATATTTTTCTCTATAGTAGAACAACTTCACTAATAATGAACAAATATTGATATTTCGACTTCAGCCAAAATGAAAAACATAATATATGTAGATGTCACATTCTCTATCTTCAAATTCCCTGTCATATATGAGCCAAGGCACAGCGTGCCGGTAATTCCACATCTTTATTTGAAGAAAACCGAACCAAAACAATAAACAGGTAAACAGCAAGAAATGTAACGCAACTATGGCGTACACACACAGAAATAATAATAACCCACAACACAGGTGGGGAAAAGGCTGCCTAAGTATGATTCCCAATCAGAGACAACGAATGACAGCTGCCTCTGATTGGAAACCATACTCGGCCAATAAAGAAAAAACATGTCACACCCTGACCTAACCAAACAGAGAAAAACGACTCTTTCAAGTCAGGGCATGACAGTAGAAACTGTTTTAACAGTTTAATCCCAGCTATCACATAATGTTCTGAGAACCATATGTTTCTTAGAGCTTGGTAAGAGCATGGTTGCCCTATGGTTATTTTGTATACAACCTTCCCAGAACTCTCTGGGAATGGTTTAGGATAGTTACTTGGCTTTGGAACATTCTTAGAACTTGACAAAAAAATAACATATTTTCTTGGGATTTCCTTTCCTTCAACAGAACGTGTTCAAAAAGTTCAAACATGATTAATTACATTTTTAGTAATGTTCTAGGAACGTTCTGCAATTGTGAATGTTCTAAAATAATTCAGAGAACGTTAAGAAACCATAACGTTCACCATAACGTTTCCTGCATGTTTCCTCATGGTCCTATTTAAAGCCATGTTCTGAAATTGTTCAGAGAATGTTAAGAAACAACGTTCTCTGTGGGAATGTCAGTAGTTCTACATTCTGTGAATGTTCTCAAAAATGGTGTGACTTAAGCAATGTTCTCAGAACATTCAGAGAATATATGGTGGGTCGTATTATTTGTATTTATTAAGGATCCCCATTAGCTGCTGCCAGGGTACTCTTCATGGGATACAGCAACATTAAGGCAGTTATATACAATAAAAAATATTAGGTGACATTACATTCATAACACTTTTCACAACACATTAAATGTGTGCCCTCAGGCCACTACTCTACTACCACATATCTACAATACAAAATCCATTTGTGTGTAGAGTGCATGTGTTAGCATGTGTCTCTTCACAGTTCCATAAGGTGTATTTTGATGTTTTTTAACTCTGAATCTACAGCTTGCATCGGTTACCTGATTCGTAGAAGCACAAGCATTTCACTACACCCGCAATTACATCTGCTAACCATGTGTATGTGACCAATAAAATTTGATTTGAATAATGTTTCATGTAGCCATGGTTCTATGTAGTACTGTGTGTCTCCCATAGTCTGTTCTGGACATGGGGATTGTGAATAGACCTCTGGTGGCATGTCTTGTGGGGTATCCATGGGTGTCCGAGCTGTTTGCTAGTAGTTCAAACAGACAGCTCGGTGCATTCAGCATGTCAATACTTCTAACAAAAGCAAGTCGTGATGAAGTCAACTTTATTTAACTAGGCAAGTCAGTTAAGAACATATTCTTATTTACAATGATGGCCTATCCTGGCCAAACCCGGATGACACTGGGCCAATTATGCGCTGCCCTATGGGACTCCCAATCACAGCCAGATGTGATACAGCCTGGATTCAAACCAGGGACTGTAGTGACACCTCTTACGCAGAGATGTAGTGCCTTAGACCACTGCGCCACTCAGGAGCCAAGAGAGATTGACATATTCATGTTAGCTCTCCATGAACATTTAACGGCCAGCCTTGCTGCCCTGTTCTGAGTCAATTGTAATTTTCCTAAATCCCTCTTTGTGGCACCTGACCACATGACTGTACAGTAGTCCAGGTGTGACTACTAGGGCCTGTAGGACCTGCCTTGGATGGTTGTTGCTCAATATGCGATAAAGTGACTAGAAAATGTTGTATACAACAGCCAACGTTCCGGGACATAGACATGTCTTATATGGGCAGAAAGCTGAAATTCTTGTTAATCTAATTACAGTGGCCAATTTACAGTAGCTATTACAGAACAAAAATACCATGCTATTGTTTAAGGATAATGCACAACAACACTTTTGTAACGGCAACTGGTTTGGTACATTCACCTCTGAAGATAAAGAATGTACTTACAATCAGTAATCTTGCTCTGATTTGTCATCTTGAGGGTCCCAGAGATAAAATGTAGTGTAGTTTTGTTTGAAAAAAATCTATTTTATATTAAAATGTAGGAACTGGGTTCTACATTTTGACCCCACTGCTGTCTCTGGCTCCACACCCACCTGGCCATCTAGATGTGTGAAGGTTAGTGTCTTTTCTGTAGGGAAGCTAATGATGTATGACATTCCTGGGAGTATGTACACTTTAATTGTTTATTATTTTTGTATGTTCTCTATAGTTATGTACTTGAAAATGTATAAATTGACCAATTCGGCACATTTGGGCAAACTCCTGGCAGACTTGATTGAAAATATGGTGTAGTGAGGTAATTCTTCACTGGATCAGTCTGAAACTTTGCACACACACTGCTGTCATCTTGTGGACAAAATCGAAATTACACCTAGTCTCCTATTTTGATATATGGCGTTCCTCTTGCACTTCAAAGATTATAAAAAAAATAGAAAACACATGTTTTTTTCTTTGTATTATCTTTTACCAGATCTAATGTGTTATATTCTCCTACATTAATTTGACATTTCCACAAGCTTCAAATGGTTTCCTTTCAAATGGTATAAAGAATGTGCATATGCTTGCTTCAGGTCCTGAGCTACAGGCAGTTAGATTTGGGTATGTAATTTTAGTCGAAAATTGAATAAAGGGTCCAATACTGAAGAAGGCATAGCAGAGCTATATTATGGATAGACTTTTCCCCATGTTAGCTACTATTGCATCAACATGTTTTGACCATGGCAGTTAACAATCCAAGGTCACACCAAGCAGTTTAGTCACCTCAACTTGCTAAATTTTTGCATTATTCATTACAAGATTTAGTTGAGGTTTAGGGTTGAGTGAATGTTTTGTCCCAAATACAATGCTTTTAGTTTATTATTTATGACTTAAATATTTAGGACTTATTTTTTTATATTATTTTATTTCACCTTTATTTAACCAGGTAGGCTAGTTGAGAACAAGTTCTCATTTACAGCTGCGACCTGGCCAAGAATAAAGCAAAGCAGTTCGACACATACAACAACACAGAGTTACACATGGAATAAACAAACATACAGTCAATAATACAGTAGAAAAAGTCTATATACAGTGTGTGCAAATGAGGTAAGATAAGAGAGGTAAGGCAATAAATAGGCCATGGTGGTGAAGTAATTACAATATAGCAATTAAACACTGGAGTGATTGATGTGCAGATGATGAATGTGCTAGTAGAGATGCAAAGGAGCAAGATAAATAAATAAATAAATACAGTATGGGGATGAGGTAGTTGGATGGGCTATTTACAGATGGGCTATGTACAGGTGGAGAGATCTGTGAGCTGCTCTGTCAGCTGGTGCTTAAAGCTAGTGAGGGAGATGTGAGTCTCCAGCTTCAGTGATTTCTGCAGTTCGTTCCAGGCAGCATAGAACTGGAAGGAAAGGTGGCCAAAAGAGGAATTGGCTTTGGGGGTGACTAGCTGGAGCGTGTGCTACGGGTGGGTGCTGCAATGGTGACCAGTGAGCTGAGATAAGGCGGTGCTTTACCTAGCAGAGACTTGTAGATGACTTGGAGCCAGTGGGTTTGGCGGTGAGTATGAAGCGAGGGCCTGCCAACGAGAGCATATAGGTCGCAATGGTGGGTAGTATATGGGGCTTTGGTGACAAAAACGAATGGCACAGTGATAGACTGACAGACTGCAACCATTCTGAAACAGATTGCAAGCTCTTTGTTAGGTGTTGCAGTAATTTCACTCACTGTAGTAGTTGACATGTATAGTGTTGAATCATCCGCATACATAGACACACTGGCTTTACTCAAAGCCAGTGGCATGTCATTAGTAAAGATTGAAAAAGTAAGCGGCCTAGACAGCGGCTCTGTGGAATTCCTGATTCAACCTGTATTATGTTGGCGATGATTCTATTAGACAGGTAACTCTTTATCCACAATAGGGGGTGTAAAGGCATAACACATATATTTTTCCAGCAGAAGACTATTATCGATAATGTCAAAAGCCACACTGAAGTCTAACAAAGCTCCCACAATTTTTTATCGTCAGTTTCTCTCAGTCAATAATCAGTAATTTGTGTAAGTGTCGTGGATGTTGAATACCCTTCCCTATAACGTGCTGAAAGTCTGTTGTCAATTTGTTTACTGTAAAATAGAATTGTATCTGGACTAACACACATTATTTCCAAAAGTTCACTAAGGGTTGGTAACAGGCTGGTTGGTCAGTAATTTGAGCCAGTAAAGGGGGCTTTACTTTTCTTGAGTAGAGGAATGACTTTTGCTTCCCTCCAGGCCTGAGGGCACACACTTTCATGTAGGCTTAGACTGAAAACATGGGAAATAGGAACGGCAATATCATCCGCTATTATCTTCAGTAATTTTCCATCCAAGTTGTCAGACCCAGGTGGCTTGTCATTGTTGATAGACAACAATATTTTTTTCACCTCTTCCACACACTTTACAGAATTCAAAATTACAATGCCTGTCTTTCATAATTTGGTCAGTTAAACTTGGATGTGTAGTGTCAGTGTTTGTTGCTGGCATGTCATGCCTAAATTTGCTAATCTTGCCAATGAAAAAATCATTGACGTAGTTGGCAATATCAGTGGGTTTTGGGATGAATGAGCCATCTGATTCAATGAATGATGGAGCTTAAGTTTGCCTTTTTGCCTAAAATTTCATTTACGGCACTCCAAAGCTTTTTATTATCATTCTTTATATAATTTATCTTTGTTTCATAGTATAGTTTATTCTTCTTTTTATTCAGTTTAGTCACATGATTTCTCAATTTGCAGTACGTTTGCCAATCGGTTGTGCAGCCAGACTTGTCATTCCTTTTACCTCATCCTTCTCAACCATACCATTTTTCAATTCCTCATCAATCCACAGGGATTTAACCGTTTTTACAGTCATTTTATTAATGGGTGCATGCTTATTAGTAACTTGAAAAATGTATCACATACATTATCAAGCCTTTTACATATATTATCCAGATACTCACAATTAGCACTTG
The DNA here is from genome assembly GCF_965601325.2 of Salmo salar. Taxonomy (NCBI): domain Eukaryota; kingdom Metazoa; phylum Chordata; class Actinopteri; order Salmoniformes; family Salmonidae; genus Salmo; species Salmo salar. Next base: position 13,396,825 of record NC_138306.1, on the reverse strand, counting down.
GTGGTCTATAGCGGCTTCCCACAATAATTGGCTTTAGGTGAGGCAAGTGAACCTGTAGCCATATTACTTCAACAGTATTTAACATGAGAACCTTTAAGTTTTACAGGAATTTGGCTCTGATATAGACAGCAAAACACCGCCCACATTGGCATTTCTGTCTTTTCTGTTGATATTATAACCATATATTGCTACCACTATATAATCAAAAGTATTATCTAAGTGAGTTTTAGAGATAGTCAGAAAATGAATGTCATCTGTTACTAGCAAGTTACTGATTTCATGTACCTTGTATCTTTGGCTACATATGTTAATGTGGGAAATTTTTAGCACTTTTCTGGGATGCTTGATTGTTTTTATTGCTTTACTGGGAAGCTTATCAGAAGTAGACATGACAATGTTATTTATGTTTGAGCTGATAGCGCAGGGTGAGCTGCACACAGTGTACTTCCTACTAGGGCGCACCGCCTTAGTGCTAACAGTATAACTCTGGTTCATAGGCACACAATGGTAGGGATTATCTGAGCTGGGCTTGAGTCATTGATAAGTTATTGTCTCAATGCATTCTTGAAATGTGTAGACAGAGTCCAGGAGCCAAGATGATGTGGATGGACTATGTCATTCCTGTAGAGCATCATCTGTTCCTAGAAGGTGTCAAAGTTATCTATAAAAGTTAATCCAGCAGAGCTACAGTCATTTTTTATTGGAATTGGAAGCCCCCAGTGAAGAAGGTGCCGGAACCTTTGGATCCACGTCGGCGAAGTTGTTTTTAGTCTGTGTCCGGGCCGGGCTTACCTTCGCCAAGGAGGCCCCCGTTGCCAGAGGTCTCTGTTTTCAACTTCCACAGTGAGTGACATGTATCCATGGCTGGTTGGTAGGATCGAGAACAGGAATATTAACCAAGTCATCTAGGAGCATCCTACTAACTCCATTCTCTGCAGGGAAGGGGAGTCAGCTGCGGAGAGTTCCACCTGAAAAAGCACAAGAGACACCCACCATCTCAGATTGTTCTGAAATAGTTTATGTTGTTAGAAACAGATAAGATTAGCATTCCTGCAAGATTATTTTGTTGAAGTATAATTTGATCTCTGAGAAATTAAGCTATTTGATTGCATCCAAATTGGCTATTTTATTTTATAGGATTTAATTTTATAGAGAAAGGCGCATGGGTGCAGTTTCTTGTCCTCCACATTCCACTGTGAAAAGACCTCCCCTGCTCCGGTGTCTGAGGAGTCCACCTCCACCACAAAGGGACAAGTCGGATCAGGATGAACAAGGATGGGTCCAGAGGTGAAACGTCCCTTGAGCTCCATGAATGCAATGTCAGCCTGGGTTCCAGTAAAAATGGGTCTGGGACTTGCAGGTTAGGACCATGAGAGGTGCTACCGACGCACCAACGTTGCTTTTAAAACGGCTGTATTAATAGGCAAACCCGAGCAACCGCTGGACCTGATTGAGTGAGGTGAGATGGGGCCAGTTGGGGACCACCTCAATCTTTACAGGGTCCATTTGGATGCCTGTGGTAGAGATAATGTGACCCAGGAAGGAAACCTGGGATACGTGGAACTCACACTTCTCTATCTTCACATATAGTTGACTCTGCAGGAGGCTTCTTGCTGCCATCCTAACAGTGTTCTTTTTTGGGCTAACACATTCCGTATCTGCGTGACCTCTGCTGAGTCCATGTTGTGGCAGGAGCTTGCTGGGAGGTTGTAAGGTTGGACCCAGGTGCAGAGAAGAGACCAGACGAGGATTTTTTTTTTTTTTTTTTTCCCAAGATGGCGTAGCAGTTCAGACGTCCTCTACCCTCCTCTTGTCGTGTCCCGTGTATATATATATTTACATATTTTTTTTTCTTCACTTACATTTTTATATATATATTTTTTTTTAATTCTAAAAACTCAACCTCAAAGCACTCTCCTGCAACCCGCCTCACCAATTTAAAAAAGAAAGTATTATTTACCTCATCTGAATTCCACAACAGAAGCTAGCAAGAGGTTAGCCATTTTCACTGGCTAACGTTGAAGTTCAGCTAGCCACGGTTAGCTGTCCTCAGCTATCCATTAGCTCGAAAAGCTATCGCCAGTTTTTGTACAGCGCGACTCAGACCAGAGCATACCGGACCTATTCTCTCTCCTTTCCCCGATTTCTACCGCAGGCTCTGGACATTTACACCTGGATCTTGCAGCTAACTAGCTGCTACCTGAGTGACTATTGGCAACGTCGGTCACGGAATTAACACACATTATTACGGAGCTAGCCAGCTAGCCAGCTGAAGAGTTCCGTCAGCCACTCCTGGGCTATTCCTGAGCTAGCCAGCTGAAGTGTCTCCTGGGCTACAACTCACCTATCCTGACCCGTTTTACTGCTGATGCGGAGCCCCATCGGGTCTTCACGACTGGACCACCGACGTTATCTGCCCGAGGGAGTTATCCAACTGGCCCCTCCGTCGCGACGTAACCTGATCGCCCATCTGCGGCCCGCTAATCGTTAGCTGTCTTTTCGGCTGCGATCTGAATAGGTCTATCGGACACTTTTCTTGGGCCACTATAACTAACTATTTTGCCAACTTGGACTGGTCCCCCCTTCCACACGGAACCCCACTAAACCACAGATGGAAACGCACGAGGTGGCTAAAAACAGACCTCCCTCCCATCTTCCACCAGCTTGCTACCTATGGCCCGGCTAGCTGTCTGAATCTCACTGGACCCTTTGATCACTCGGCTAAGCATGCCTCTCCTTAATGTCAATATGCCTTCTCCATTGCTGTTCTGGTTAGTGTTTATTGGCTTATTTCACTGTAGAGCCTCTAGCCCTGCTCATTATACCTTATCCAACCTCTCAGTTCCTCCACCCACACATGCTATGACATCTTCTGGTTTCAATGATGTTTCTAGAGACAATATCTCTCTCATAATCACTAAATGCCTAGGTTTACCTCCTCTGTACTCACATCCCACCATACCTTTGTCTGTACATTATACCTTGAAGCTATTTTATCGCCCCCAGAAACCTGCTCCTTTTTCTCTCTATTCTGGACGTCACAGACGACCAATTCTTATAGCTTTTAGCCGTACCCTCATACTTATTCTTCTCTGCTCCTCTGGGGATGTAGAGGTGAATCCAGGCCCTGCAGTGCCTGGCTCCACTCCTACTCCCCAGGCGCTCTCTTTTGATGACTTCTATAACCGTAATAACCTTGGTTTCATGCATGTTAACATTAGAAGCCTCCTCCCTAAGTTTGTTTTATTCACTGCTTTAGCACACTCTGCCAACCCGGATGTCCTAGCTGTGTCTGAATCTTGGCTTAGGAAGTCCACCAAAAACTCTGAAAACTTCATCCCTAACTACAACGTTTTCAGACAAGATAGAACGACCAAAGGGGGCGGTGTTGCAATCTACTGCAGAGATAGCCTGCAGAGTTCTGTCCTGCTATCCAGGTCTGTACCCAAACAATTTGAACTTCTACTTTTAAAAATCCACCTCTCCAAAAACAAGTCTCTCACCGTTGCCGCCTGCTATAGACCCCCCTCGGCCCCTAGTTGTGCTCTGGACACCATATGTGAACTGATTGCCCCCCATCTATCTTCAGAGCTCGTGCTACTAGGTGACCTAAACTGGGACATGCTTAACACCCCAGCCATCCTACAATCCAAGCTTGATGCCCTCAATCTCACACTAATTATTAATGAACCCACCAGGTACAACCCCAAAGCCGCAAACACTGGCACCCTCATAGATATCATCCTAACCAACGTGCCCTCTAAATACACCTCTGCTGTTTTCAACCAAGATCTCAGCGATCACTGCCTCATTGCCTGCACCCGTAATGGGTCAGCGGTCAAACGACCTCCACTCATCACTGTCAAACGCTCCCTGAAACATTTCAACGAGCAAGCCTTTCTAATCGACCTGGCCCTGGTATCCTGGAAGGATATTGACCTCATCCCGTCAGTAGAGGATGCCTGGTTATTTTTTTTAAATGCCTTCCTCTCCATCTTAAATAAGCATGCCCCTTTCAAGAAATGTAGAACCAGGAACAGATATAGCCCTTGGTTCTCCCCAGACCTGACTGCCCTTAACCAACACAAAAATATCCTGTGGCGTTCTGCATTAGCATCGAACTGCCCCCGCGATATGCAACTTTTTAGGGAAGTTAGAAACCAATACACACAGGCAGTTAGAAACGCCAAGGCTAGCTTTTTCAAACAGAAATTCGCTTTGTGCAACTCCAACTCTAAAAAGTTCTGGGACATTGTAAAGTCCATGGAGAATAAGAACACCTCCTCCCAACTGCCCACTGCACTGAGGATAGGAAACTCTGTCACCACCGATAAGCCCACTATAATTGAGAATTTCAACAAGCATTTTTCTACGGCTGGCCATGCTTTCCACCTAACTACCCCTACTGCATTCAACAGCACTGCACCCCCCACAGCTACTCGCCCAAGCCTCCCCCATTTCTCCTTCTCCCAAATCCATTCAGCTGATGTTCTGAAAGAGCTGCAAAATCTGGACCCCTACAAATCAGCTGGGCTTGACAATCTGGACCCTTTCTTTCTAAAATTATCTGCCGAAATTATTGCAACCCCTATTACTAGCCTGTTCAACCTCTCTTTCGTGTCGTCTGAGATTCCCATAGATTGGAAAGCAGCTGCTGTCATCCCCCTCTTCAAAGGAGGTGACACTCTTAACCCAAATTGCTACAGACCTATATCCATCCTACTCTGCCTTTCTAAGGTCTTCGAAAGCCAAGTCAACAAACAGATTACCGACCATTTCGAATCCCACCGCACCCTCTCCGCTATGCAATCTGGTTTCAGAGCTGGTCATGGGTGCACCTCAGCCACGCTCAAGGTCCTAAACGACATCGTAACCGCCATCGATAAGAAACAATACTGTGCTGCCGTATTCATTGACCTGGCCAAAGCTTTTGACTCTGTTAATCACCACATCCTCATCGGCAGACTCAGTAGCCTTGGTTTCTCAAACGATTGCGTCGCCTGGTTCACCAACTACTTCTCTGACAGAGTTCAGTGTGTCAAATCGGAGGGCCTACTGTCTGGACCTCTGGCAGTCTCTATGGGGGTACCACAGGGTTCAATTCTTGGGCCAACTCTTTTCTCTGTATACATAAATGATGTCGCTCTTGCTGCTGGTGAATCTCTGATCCACCTCTACGCAGACGACACCATTCTGTACACTTCTGGCCCTTCTTTGGACACTGTGTTAACAACCCTCCAGACGAGCTTCAATGCCATTCAACTCTCCTTCCGTGGTCTCCAACTGCTCCTAAACACAAGTAAAACTAAATGCATGCTCTTCAACCGATCGCTGCGTGCACCTGCCCGCCTGTCCAGCATCACTTCTCTGGACGGTTCTAACTTGGAATTTGTGGACAACTACAAATACCTAGGTGTCTGGTTAGACTGTAAACTCTCCTTCCAGACTCACATCAATCATCTCCAATCCAAAGTGAAATCTCGAACTGGCTTCCTATTTCGCAACAAAGCATCCTTCACTCATGCTGCCAAACATACCCTCGTAAAACTGACCATCCTACCAATCCTCGACTTCGGCGATGTCATTTACAAAATAGCTTCCAATACCCTACTCAACAAGCTGGATGCAGTCTATCACAGTGCCATCCGTTTTGTCACCAAAGCCCCATATACTACCCACCACTGCGACCTGTACGCTCTCGTTGGCTGGCCTTCGCTTCATAATCGTCGCCAAACACATTGGCTCCAGGTCATCTACAAGACCCTGCTAGGTAAAGTCCCCCCTTATCTCCGCTCACTGGTCACCATAGCAGCATCCACCTGTAGCACGCGCTCCAGCAGGTATATCTCTCTGGTCACCCCTAAAGCCAACTCCTCCTTTGGTCGTCTCTCCTTCCAGTTCTCTGCTGCCAATGACTGGAACGAACTACAAAAATCTCTGAAACTGGAAACACTTATCTCCCTCACTAGCTTTAAGCACCAGCTGTCAGAGCAGCTCACAGATCACTGCACCTGTACATAGCCCATCTATAATTTAGCCCAAACTACTACCTCTTCCCCTACTGTATTTATTTATTTTATTTATTTTGCTCCTTTGCACCATATTATTTATATTTTATCTCTGAACTTTCTTCAAACTACAAATCTACCATTCCAGTGTTTTTCTTGCTATACTTTATTTACTTTGCCACCATGGCATTTTTTTGCCTTTACCTCCCTTATCTCACATCATTTGCTCACATTGTATATAGTCTTGTTTTTTTTTCTACTGCATCATTGATTGTATGTTGTTTTACTCCATGTGTAACTCTGTGTTTTTGTATGTTGTCGAACTGCTTTGCTTTATCTTGGCCAGGTCGCAATTGTAAATGAGAACTTGTTCTCAACTTGCCTACCTGGTTAAATAAAGGTGAAATAAATAAAATAAATAAATAAAAAGAATCAATGGTTAAGGATAAACATAATACTTTACTGAAATACGGTAGCCGCAGGATCACAGTACACTTGAAAAAACAGCAAACAATAAGTCACAAAAACTCACTCAGGAAACAAATGCACACAGTAAACAAGCTTCTGCAAAGGACCACAGAAAACACACCTCTTTTAACAGGGACACAATCATGAAATAATAAGACACACCTGAGTCCAATAAAAGTCTCTAGGGCGGACTCTGTCGCCCTCTGGTGCCAGGAGGAGCCATGACATATGCCAAAACTTTTCAACCACTTGGACGGGGAAGATACCCTGTCACGCCTTCTTCACAACTGTGCGCGCTTGTGTGGGCATCAGAGCCTGTGTAATATGATTCCACCTTATTCCTATATTGTCCTTTTGCTCATTTGATGACTCTGCAGAGGTCATAGCGGGACTTCTTCTACTTGTTCCTATCCTCAGCCATAGCCTCAGGGCTGTCTGCACACCACTGTGTGTGGTAGCCCGATCCTTTAGTTTAGTACCAACCTCAGTGTTAATCCAGGACTTTTGATTGGGGAAGCAGCAAACCTTGACTGTGGGGACGTTGCCTATGCATTTCCTAATGAGGCCAGTGACAGAGGGGGTTTGCTCATCGATGTTATCAGAGGAGTCCCGAAACATTCCAATCAGCGCTAGTAAAGCAGTCGTGCAGCATAATCTCTGTTTCTGGAGACCATTTCCCAGAGCGAGTTATGGGTAATTCATGTTTGAGCTTCTGCTTGTAAACAGGGAGCATGGGTATAGAGTCATGATCTGAATTGGCGAATGGCGGATGAGTGAGGGGCTTGTATGCTTGCTTGTGGGTAAAATAACAGTGGTCTAGTGGCAAAGGAGACGTGTTGATGGAAGTTGGGCAACGCTTGTCTTAATGATACGGAATAAAAATTGACGGCAACCAGAAAAGCAGGCTCTAAGTTTTCCTGCTTGGTTATAGCCTCTTACAGTTCGTTAAGTGCCAGCTTTTTATTTTTCTTGTCCTGAGGTGAAATGTGTACAACAGTCACGATAACAGCTGAAAACTCCCTCAGGCATTTGACCATCAGGTATTCCAAGACGGGTGAACAATGGATCGACACTTCCACATCACTCTAATCAGCACACCAGTTATTGTTGATGAAGAGGCAAACCCCTCCCCCCTTCGATTTCCCCGACTCCACTGTCCTGTGGGCACGGTCAATGAAGAATCCATCGAGTTGGATTGCCATCTTGTCCAAGAGCCATGTTTCAGAAAAGCAGAGAATTTTGCAATTTCGAGAGTCCCATTAGTAGCAAATCCGCAATCGGAGGTCATCCATTTTATTATCAAGTGACCAGGAGAAAAGACGGAAGAGGGGGCCATTTCTCCCTTCGCTTTAATCACGGCAGGATCCCCCCTCTCTTGCCTCTGTAACGTCGACATTTCCTCTTGAGTAGCCTTAAAATTGGGTCAGAATTACAGAAAGATGAGGGAAGATGAGTCGAAGTTGAAGACAGAACTGGTAACTAACTGCTGATCTGATGTTCAGAAGTTGTCGGTTGTAAGAAATGACAGCGGATACATTGAGAAAATTAAAGTAAAAATAAACAACAAAAGAATCACAAAATAGCAAAGTTGGGTGGGAGCTTGCAAAACGTCTACCATCCAGTGCGGCGCCATCTTGTAGAGTTTGTCAAGCAGGTCGAGTGACCGCCTGTGTGGAGTGTTCTGCTCTCAAGACCAGCCAGGCCCGGTGGGGAGCACAGGACTGCCGCTCCAAACCCTGAATGCACACACACACACACACACACACACACACACACACACACACACACACACACACACACACACACACACACACACACACACACACACACACACACACACACACACACACACACAGCAGAGGAGTCTAAACAATAACCCCAAGTCATTCTGCAGTCCTCCATTGGCTCCAGTCAGCAATCTCAGCACTCTCTCCTCACAGTGATGGCTCATCTGAATAAAACTCAGATCGATACAACCCACTGTTTAATCACATGTAATAAGGAATCAGGAAGGCTGTAGGTATCACATTATATTTGGCTTAATTACTATTGTGAAAAATTAGGCTTTAGAAAGATCTGTCTTGAAGTATTGCACTTCATTATAAGTGCTATGGAAAGAAAATTGAGGTTTAAATGAAGAAGTGGTAAGGATTTGTCTTTGCTTTCAATATTGTGAAAGGCAGTCAAGATGGCTATTGATTGTTTTTTCTACTACTGTATATAAAACATTGAATACATTAGCATTTTAGTCATTTAGCAGACACTCCTACAGTGGCGTGGTGCAGTTTCACTGGACCTCCCTGCAAGGTCCGAGCATTTTGTTCACGGCTTATGTGTTTATATGCAATCTGGGGGGGGCAGATATATTTTCCTCAATAAAGTAGCTATCAGCAAAGTCACAGCTAGTAGGAAAAAAAGTAAATTGCTAGTTCAAAAAAGGCAAGGATGACACACACACACACACACACACACACACACACACACACACACACACACACACACACACACACACACACACACACACACACACACACACCACAGTCAAAAGTTTAAGAAAAACCCTTGAATGAGTAGGTTCTTTATTTTTACTATTTTCTACATTGTAGAATAATAGTGAAGACATCAAAACTATGAAATAACACATATGGAATCATGTAGTAACCAAAAAAAAGTGTAAAACAAATCAAAATATATTTTATATTTGTGATTCTTCAAATAGCAATGAATACTCAGGGAGAAAAAGGTGTAGATTCATGCGCGGAGCGTGGCCGATGGAATCGTGGTCACAGGCAGGCAATGATCAAACACAGGTAGGCAGTCAATGACAAACAATACCTCAAAACAGAAAGAACTGAACCAAATACGGAGCTGATGAGACCAGGTGAGAAACGAACATAGGTAAAATCAATGAACAAAAATGAAAGACAGGGCTACGTTCCAGAACACAAAGAAACAGGGCTACGTTCAAGAACACAAAGAAAAAGAACACAAGTTTGACTAAGAAAAGAAAAGCAGAACCTTACAGCTTTGATGACAGCTTTGCACGCTCCTGGCATTCTCTCAACCAGCTTCACTTGGAATGTTTTTCCAACAGTCTTGAAGAAGTTCCCACATATGCTGAGTGCTTATTGGGTGCTTTACCTTTACTCTGCGGTCCAACTCATCCCAAACCATCTCACTTTGGTTGAAGTCAGGGGATTGTGGAGGCCAGGTCATCTGATGCAGCACTCCATCATTTTCCTTCTTGGTAAAATAGCCCTTACACAGCCTGGAGGTGTGTTGGGTCATTGTCCTGTTGAAAAACAAACGATAGTCCCACTAAGCCCAAACCAGATGGGATGGCGTATCGTTGCAGAATGCTGTGGTAGCCATGCTGGTTAAGTGTGCCTTGAATTTTAACTAAATCACAGACAGTGTCAACAGCAAAGCACCCCCACACAATAACACGTCCTCCTCCATGCTTCATAGCGGGAAACACCAATGCGGAGATCATCCGCTCACCCACACTGCGTCTCACAAAGTGTTGCTTGGTCGAAGCAAGTCTCTTCTTCTTATTGGTGTCCTTTAGTAGTGGTTTCTTTGCAGCAATTCGACCATGAAGGCCTGATTCACACACTCTCCTCTGAACAGCTGATGTTGAGATGTGTCTGTTACTTGAACTCTTCGAAGCATTTATTTGGGCTGCAATTTCTAAGGCTGGTAACTCTAATGAACGTATCCTTTGCAGCAGAGGTAACTCTGGGTTTTCCATTCCTGTGGCGGTCCTCATGAGAGCCAGTTTCATCATAGTGCTTGAGGGTTTTTGCGACTGCACATTCAAAGTTCTTGAAATGTTCTCTATTGACTGACTTAATGTCTTAAAATGATGATGGACTGTCATTTCTCTTTTCTTATTTGACCTGTTCTTGCCATAATATGGTCTTGGTCTTTTACCAAATAGGGCTATCTTCTGTATACCCCTTACCTTGTCACAACACAGCTGATTAGCTCAAACGCATTAAGAAGGAAAGAAATTCCTCAAATTAACTTTTAAGAAGGCACACCTGTTAATTGAAATACATTCCAGGTGACTACCTCATGAAGCTGGTTGAGAGAATGCCAAGAGTGTGCAAAGCTGTCATCAAGGCAAAGGGTGGCTATTTGAAGAATCTCAAATATAAAATATATTTTGATTTGTTTAACCTTCTGTTGTGTTCTAAAGTGTTTTTTTATGGGGGATGGAGGGGTGCTGTGGGAATTTAAAAAAAGCACTTTTTGGAGAGGTAAGGTTTCAGATGTTTTTGGAAGATGGGTAAGGACTCTGCTGTCCTATTACCAGGGGGAAACTCGTTCCAACGTTGGGGTGCCTGGACAAAGAAGAGCTTTGACTGGCCTAAGTGGGAGCTGACCTCCCATAGAGAAAGGAGGGCCAAGAGATCTCCGCCCAATCATTGCTGTCAGGGGCTGTGCTTGATGTCGACTGAAATACGTAGGTGCTGTTACTCAATTTGGGTGTCGATACTGTTTATATTTAGGTGCAGGAACTAAGTAATACCTTTGAGCTAATATTCTATAAGAGGCACAGGAACTCAATCCAGGAGTGTTTCTAGGATTTGAAGACATTCTGGGCTTAGCCCAAAGCCAGAAGGTGGGGTCTGCAGGGATCCTCCCACTTAAAATGTCAATGGCTAAATGCATGCATTTGGCCCACTTTGAGATTAGAACATTCAGAGATTAGATATTTCTCAGGTAACTTGCACCTTCCCACCTGCCACAGTAGACACTGCCAGTATTCAGTTACAGTAGCAACTGTGAGTCTCTCTACTCTGGAACACATACATCTACAGTGTATTGCCAAAAACGTCCATACCACTCAACAACTTCCAACTTAGACTCTGACCCGTCCAATGAGCCAAACTAACTAAAGAATCCTACAGTACCGAACACCCACCCACCCACACACACACACACACACTAATTAGAATCCATAGTGCAGCTATAAGGGATACAGTCTACTGTGTGCACACCCCTCCTCTGCCTCTCTGAATCGCGTGCTCTGTGTCATCTGTTGCTGTCTCCATTGTCTGCCCTCTTCTGTTGCTGTCTCTTTTGTCAACCCTCCTCTCTCCTCCTGACCTGGTTGTAAAAAGTGTAGAAGTAAACTATTGTTTTAACAGTCATTTCACCGTTTTTTCACCTCAAATGTAAATTATTTGTAAACCATGTTTTACTTGTCACTGTCTGTAAATACAATTTATAGAAATCTAGAGCAGCTTGAAGTGATAAAATCTACTGTGTGCTCAACCCACCTCTGTTCTCTCTCCATCTGCCCTCTTCTGTCACTTTCTCTGTGTCTTGTCCGTTGGTATCTGTGTCTCGTCTGTTGCTGTCTCAGATTCTTGTTTGTTATTGTCTCCTTTGTCTATTCTCTTCTGTTATGGCCCGCTCTGTCCTTCTGGTGTCTCTCGCCATCATATCCTATTCTTCAACTGCTGTCTCTGTGTCTTATCTGGTGTGTCTCTCTCCATCACCTATTCATCTGTTGCTGTCTCTGTCTTATCTGGTGTGTCTCTCTCCAACACCTATTATTATGTTGCTGTCTCTGTGTCTTGTCTGGTGTGTCTCTCTCCATCATATCTTACTATTCTGTTACTGTCTTTGTGTCTTATCTGGTGTGTCTCTCTCCATCACCTATTATTATGTTGCTGTCTCTGTGTCTTGTCTGGTGTGTCTCTCTCCATCATCTACTCTTCTGTTGCTGTCTCTGTGTCTTATCTGGTGTGTCTCTCTCCATCACCTATTATTATGTTGCTGTCTCTGTGTCTTGTCTGGTGTGTCTCTCTCCATCATCTATTCTTCTGTTGCTGTCTCTGTGTCTTATCTGGTGTGTCTCTCTCCATCACCTATTATTATGTTGCTGTCTCTGTGTCTTGTCTGGTGTCTCTCTCCATCATCTATTCTTCTGTTGCTGTCTCTGTGTCTTATCTGGTGTGTCTCTCTCCATCACCTATTATTATGTTGCTGTCTCTGTGTCTTGTCTGGTGTCTCTCTCCCTCATTTATTATTCTGCTGCTGTCTCTGTGTCTTGTCTGGTGTCTCTCTCCCTCATTTATTATTCTGCTGCTGTCTCTGTGTCTTGTCTGGTGTGTCTCTCTCCATCATATCTTACTATTCTGTTGTTGTCTCTATATCTTGTCTGGTGTGTCTCTCTCCATCACCTGTTCTTATGTTGCTGTCTCTGTGTCTTGTCTGGTGTGTCTCTTGAGTTTTGCAATCCAAAATGGTCAAGGGGATACTAGGGTAGCTTAACTTGTTTTGGGTCTGTGTCTGGGTCACCTTAACATCATCTTCCCTACCAGTTGCCCAATGCTGCTGCTGTTGTAAGTGCTCCATTGGCCCGCTGTATTCATCTGTCCTCCTCCTTGGCTTATCTGCAAGGTAGCAAGGTAGATGCGCAACATGTCATTAGTTAGGTGTAAAGGGTGACTGCACTTCCTGATTTGGCCTCGTTTTAGATTTGGTTCATTAAGAAATGCTAGTGGCCATGGCTGAATTGGGGTGTGGTTTGATGTGAGTGCCTCGTGTGTGTGTGTTCACAGGTGGGAAGAGTTAATTATTTTGCCAATTAGCTTCAGCCGGCTGATGTAAGACCTGACTCACTGTATAGTCTATGTATCTCCAGGGCTAGTTAAGGACCATCAATACATTATTACAGAATATAAATGAGACAATATTGTCATGTTGAACAACTTTTAGTTTTCTCATTAAATGCTTTCAATATTTGTGTATGAATTTCTACAATTTATAGTTGCTTTGATTTTTTTTAAGTCATTAACATTTGGAGCTATTCGGAGTGGCAGCTGCAAGTGACCGGTCTGTAATGCTTGTGGTAAATTTGGGTTGACTTTAGCTATCCCTATGGGGATAGTTAGGGACCATCGGGACACAATGTACACTACCGGTCAAAAGTTTTAGAACACCTACTCATTCAAGGGTTTTTCTGTATTTTCACTATTTTCTACATTGTAGAATAATAATGAAGACATCAAAACTATGAAATAACACATGTGGGGGAAAAAAGTGTTAAACAAATCAAAATGTATTTTATATTGGAGATTCTTCAAATAGCCATCCTTTGCCTTGATGACAACTTTGCACACTCTTGGCATTCTCTCAACCAGCTTCATGAGGTAGTCACCTGGAATGCATTTCAATTAACAGGTGTGTCTTCTTAAAAGTTAATTTGTGGATTTTTTTTCCTTCTTAATGCGTTTGAGGCAATCAGCTGTTGTGACAAGGTAAGGAGTATACAGAAAATAGCCCTGTTTGGTAAAAAACCAAGTCCATTTTATGGCAAGAACAGCTCAAGTAAGCAAAGAGAAACGACAGTTTCCATCATTACTTTAAGACATGAAGGTCAATACGGAAAATTGCTAAAACTTAGAACATTTCTTCAAGTGCAGTCGCAAAAACCATCAAGCGCTATGATCAAACTGTCTCTCATGAGGACCGCCACAGGAATGGAAGACCCAGAATTGTAGAGGATACATTCATTAGAGTTACCAGCCTCAAATAAATGCTTCACAGATTTCAAGTAACAGACACATCTCAACATCAACTGTTCAGAGGAGACTGTGTGAATCAGGTCTGCAAAGAAACCAATACTAACGGACACCAATAAGAAGAAGAGACTTCCAAGAAACACGAGCAATGGACCGGTGGAAATTTGTCCTTTGGTTTGGAGTCCAAAGTGTAGACCGCCGTGTCTATGTGAGACGCGGTGTGGGTAAACGGATGATCTCCGCATGTGTATTTCCCACCGTAAAGCATGCAGGAGGTGTTATGGTCTGGGGGTGCTTTGCTGGTGACACTGTCTGTGATTTATTTTGAATTCAAGGCACACTTAACCAGCATGGCTACCACAGCATTCTGCAGCGATACGCCATCCCATCTGGTTTGGCTTAGTGGGACTATCATTTGTTTTTCAACAGGACAATGACCCAACACACCTCGAGGCTGTGTAAGGGCTATTTGACCAAGAAGGAGAGTGATGGAGTGCTGCATCAGAGGACCTGGCCTCAACCAAATTGAGATGGTTTGGAATGAGTCGGACTGCAGAGTGAAGGAAAAGCAGCCAACAAGTGCTCAGCATATATGGGAACTCCTTCAAGACTGTTGGAAAAGCATTCCAGGTGAAGCTGGTTGAGAGAATGCCAAGAGTGTGCAAAGTTGTCATCAAGGCAAAAGGTGGCTATTTGAAGAATCTCAAATATGAAATACATTTAGATTTGTTTAACACTGTTTTGGTTACTACGTGATTCCATATGTATTATCTCATAGTTTTGATGTTTTCACTATTATTCTACAATGTAGAAAATAGTAAAATAAAGAAAAACCCTTGAATGAGTAGGTGTTCTAAAACTTTTGACCTTTAGTGTACATTGTGTTCCGATGGTCCCTAACTATCCCCATAGGTGTATCCAAAGTCAACCCAGATTTACCACAAGCATTACGACCGGGTCTCTTGCAGCTGCACTCCGAATTGATGATTACTTGTGTGCTGCCAGCTGTGGGCATGTGGGTAACCCAACTTTAGTTTCCGTTGCGATGCAGTCACAACCACAAGTCTCACAAATCCTTGTTTTGGACAAGACTGACTTTATGACCAAAATTATCCTATTTACATTTGTAGTCAATTTTGACAGTAGAATAAATGTTTCTAACTCATATTGATGCCACATAGGCTGTTTTCTAAATGAGAAGTTGGTGTTTAGGGGCAGTTGCTCTTTAAATATACTGTGTACTGACATGACCAGGCCAACTCAACTGTGAAGAAAAATTCAAGTGTACGCATAACAGAGCACCATAACTCCAGACATGACAGATAAGAAGCTACATAGCCCCTAGGCTATATGAATATAAAGAGGCATGAGCCAAAACAAATTACCTGTAGAATGGAAAATTGAATAAGTTATAAGACCTCTATGATTCATTTAATTTAGTCAGTTCTAGCAGCTAATGTGAGATTTTTAGATTACATAACATTTGAGGACACATAACTTAAGGGGCTATGTATGAGGGCTCTTCCCCTCTCTTTCTGGCTGCCCCCTTACCTTCTAAGTTGAAGTTTGTTTATTTGTCATATACACAGGCTATACATGCAGTACACAGTGCATTGAAATGCTTACTTGCAGGTTAACCTCTCGACAGTGGAACAACAATAGAACAATTAAGTAGCTATGAGAATAAAAAGAGACATCAAAATAAAAGCTCATTGAAATCATTTCACACATTTAATAACAGGCAGTGTTTTGCAAATAGTTACATAGCCTATATGAAAATAACAGACATGAGCATGTTTACCTGTAGAATGAATGATTATAAGACCTCGATGATTCATTTCATTTGATCAGTTCTACCACCTCAACATTGCCAATTTTAAACAGGGTTAAATATCAAGTACTTGTAAAGTTCAGCTTCAGTCCACAGTGTCACTGCCAGAAGATATGTGCTTCAGTCAAAAAATATTTTTCTCATCTCTTCGGCCTCAGCTAGCTAGCCGGACAGTAGCGACCAAAAAGGTCTAGCCAGCCAAGCTAGCTACAGAAACCAAACCCATCAAATACAGTCGTAAGAAATAAACACTTTTCCTAATATCATGACTTCTACGGACATCAGCTTGGTCACTAAATATACTGTTAAATAACTCTGACTGACACCCAATAGCTTAAGGATGCTGAACGATAGCGTATTAGCATTAGCCAACCCTTATGCTGAGGGAGACTAGCTAGTTAGCTACCACCAACCCTGGCTAACTCTACTGCTCTTGCTGCACTTTGACTTTCTGGCTGTTTTGCCCTCTCCACCTCATTCACTTCTGCCTGCTTGGGCTCAACCTGCTCACTTTTTTTGCCTCTCTTTCAGTAGTTCAGAATATCCATATTTGCTCTGTGCTATGCTGCAGACTGACTGAATGACAGGTGTTTTGCTGAGTGATGACATTGACATGTAACCGGTGCTGTAACGGTGGGGGAGAGGTCAAGGCATGTGGGTGGTTCACTGCATTGTGAAATCTCGACCAATCACAGCAGGCACCGTGTCACTCCAGGGGTTTCTTGCAGTGCCTGCTACTGCCTAGTGCAGTATATTGTATTGTATATTTTTGTCATAAAAATTTGTCAGTAAAACTTTTTTTATATACTGAATAGCACAAAAATGTGTGTTTATGGAAACTCATATCAGCCACAAATGTAATTTAAAAAAATGACCATCAAAAGATTCGGGGCTGGACCAAAAACATCCAGCACTTAAGCCCTAGAAGCCCAGACCTAATGACGCCACTGACTCAAGCAGTAGAACATTTGAGGTGCCAGTCCTCAGTTCAGGTGAGCTCCTGCCCAAGTCAAGCATTGGTCAGGGGTAAGAAAAGTTAAAGCGCCCTGTCAAAATGTAGCAAATTCTAGCAAATTCTAAATGTTCCAGCCAGCGTATACATGACTGACTTCGCACTTTGGTTGCAATGCATCACATCAGATGACACGAGAAGCATCACCCATTAATTCATCTGACAGAAGCTCTCCCTCTCCTCTTTTTATCTCTCTCTTCTCTTTCATCTGGAAGGTCTAGCTACCATAGAGGAGCCTGGAAAGGCCTCCTGCTGTCACAGCTATTCTGTAACGGAGGAAGGTAATAGATACAGTGTCTGTTGGCGGAAAAAAACAATCTAGATGGGCCTCTGACCAGTCAGCATGTTGTGATAACCATGACAAGCGAGGAAGCTACTCTTAGAAAAAAAGGTGCTATCTAGAACCTAAAAGGGTTATTCGGCTGTCCCCATAGGGGAACCCTTTGGAGAACCCTTTTGGGTTCCATGTAGAACCCTTTTCACAGATAAAGGGTTCGATGTAGAACACTTTTTTTCTAAGATTGTATGTCAGATAACTCCTTGGGAAAGGTGCTACTCTATTTTGTATTTTATTGTCAATTATTGGGCGATTCACTTGATTAAATTCATTGTCAGTTGTAGCATAGTCAGCTGAAAGGTTATTCTTTGCAACAATAAAACAATATTGGTGGATCTGAAAGAATGACACAAAAGATACCGATACAGGTAACACTTTACAATAACCTTCCATTTGTAAAGGGTTTATAAAGTGGTTATAATTACATTAATGATTATTTAATCATTTGTAAATGCAATATAAACCATTAAAAAATGGTTATATCGTATTAGTCAAAATAGTGCAATAACTCATCAGTGTTTGCCAAGTAGTGAGCCACTATTTCTGTAATTTTGCGGCCCATAATGCAACTCTTTAGAAAATAGGCATGGCTTCACAGCATTTTCAAATGTGAAGAAAATGGCGGAAGATATGCAGCCGAAGTACGACCGGAGCGGATACAAATTCATTGCTTTAACTAATTATGACAAATGTTAAGAAAATGTTGAGCAATGTAATAAATTAATGCCTTTTCAAATAAGTTACGTTGCATGTTATGTTGTCTGACAATTTGTTAGCTTCGCTAGCCTTACGAACACATAGCATATCATTACAGCAGTTGCTTTTACAGTGCATTCAGAAAGTATTCAGACCCCTTGACTTTTTCCACATTTTGATACGTTACAGCCTTATTCTAAAATTGGTTAAATTGTTTTTTCATCTCATCGATATACACACAATGCCCCATAATGACAAAGCGAACACAAGTTTTTCAAATTTTAGCAAATGTATTTAAAAAAAAAATGTATTCAGACCCTTTACTCAGTACTTTGTTGAAGCACTTGACTGCAATTACAGCCTCGAGTCTTCTTGGTCATGACGCTACAAGCTTGGCACACCTGTATTCGGGGAGTTTCTCCCATTCCTCTCTGCAGATCCTCTCAAGCCCTGTCAGGTTGGATGGGGAGTGTCACTGCACAGCTATTTTCAGGTCTCTCCAGAGATGTTCGATCGGGTTCAAGTCTGGGCTTTGGCTGTCCCGAAGCCACTCCTGCGTTGTCTTGGCTGTGTGCTTAAGGTCATTGTCCTGTTGGAAGGTTAACAGGTCCTGAGCGTTCTGGACAGGTTTTCATTAAGGATCTCTCTGTACTTTGATCTGTTCATCTTTCCCTCGATCCTGACTAGTCTCTCAGTCCCAGCCGCTGAAAAACATCCCCACAGCATGATGTTGCCACCACCATGCTTCACCGTAGGGATGGTGCCAGGTTTCCTCCAGACGTGACGCTTGGCATTCAGGCAAAAGTGTTCAATCTTGATTTCATGAGACCAGAGAATCTTGTTTCTCATGGTCTCAGAGTTCTTGAGTTGTCTTATGCCAAACTACAAGCGGGCCTTTTACTGAGGATTGGCTTTCGTCTGGCCACTCTACCATGAAGGCCTGATTGGTGGGGTGCTGCAGAGATGGTTGTCCTTCAGGATGGAGGCCACTGTGTTCTTGGGGACCTTCAATGCTGCAGAAATGTTTTGATACCCTTCCCCAGATCTGTGCCTCGACACAATCCTGTCTCGGAGTTCTACGGACAATTACTTCTTGGTTTTTGATCTGACATGCACTGTCAACTGTGGGACCTTATATAGATAGGTGTGTGCCTTTCCAAATCATGCCCAATCAATTGAATTGACCACAGGTGAACTCAATCAAGTTTTAGAAACATCTCAAGGATGATCAATGGAAGCAGCATGCACCTGAGCTCAATTTCGAGTCTCATAGCAAAGGGTCTGAATACTTATGTAAATAAGGAATTTCTGTTTTTATTTGTAATAAATTATCAACAATTTATAAAAACCTCTTTTTGCTTTGTCATTATGGGGTATTGTGTGTAGATTGTTGAGGGGAAACAGTATGTAATACTTTTTAGAATAAGGCTGTGACGTAACAAAGTGTGGAAAAGGGAAAGGGGTCTGAATACATTCCGAATGCACTGTATGTACCGGTATGTAAGCTAGCTACCATCCTAACGTTAGTTGGCTACTAATATATTGAACTTGCCAGTATATTAACTATATGCTGTCTAGCTATCTACCCAACGTTTATTGACTTGATTATTCATGTAAGTCTTAGATTAGCTAAGTGTCATTGTGCGTTGTCAATGGACATTGTTAATGAAGTCGTATGCTAACAAGCTATGCTAACAAACTATACTAACAAGCTATGCTAACAAGCTTGCAGAAGTTGCATAGCAATAACATCAACATCTGGTAGATACGCAAAGTGCTAGAACACTCAACTGAAAGGATACTGTTTGTTTACAGTATACTACAATGAACTAATAGTATATAGTACCGTAAATTCCGGACTATAAGCCGCAACTTTTTTCCCAGGCTTTGAACCTCGCGGCTTAAACAATGACGCGGCTAATATATGGATTTTTCCCGCTTTCAAT
The DNA here is from genome assembly GCF_965601325.2 of Salmo salar. Taxonomy (NCBI): domain Eukaryota; kingdom Metazoa; phylum Chordata; class Actinopteri; order Salmoniformes; family Salmonidae; genus Salmo; species Salmo salar. The sequence continues at coordinate 13,376,986 of NC_138306.1, read as the reverse complement.
TTTTTTTCTCCAAAAAAACACATTCTGTGACGTGCTCAGTTTTTTGGCGGCATGAAGCTTTCATTAGACCAATGAAATTTCCGAACGGGTTAAGGTCAAACAACCTTTTTGTTTACTGTTTAGATTAAATCGAGCGCTCTCAAACTTCCCATCATTCTGTTTACGGTAGTCATTTTGTCACCCTCATCATGGCAAAGACACGGAGAAATGCATATGATGCAGCTTTCAAGTTGAAGGCGATTGATCTGGCTGTTGGAAAAGGAAATAGAGCTGCTGCACGGGAGCTTGGTCTTAACCTCTAGAAGACCCCTTCCCGCTCTGATCCCGCTAACGGGATTTATTGACAAGATACCATGGCGGAAAATTCAAAACTGCAAGAATCTAATAATTTCAATTTCTCAAACAATCAACTATTTTTCACCATTTGAAAGATAAACATCTCCTAAATCCAACCACATTGTCCGATTTTAAAGAGGCTTTACGGCGAAAGCATAAAGTTAGGTTATGTTAGGAGAGTACATTGAAAATAGCTGTGTGTAATGTTTTGTCAATTCAATGACAGGGGTCACCAAAAGCAGAAAACCAGCTAAAATTATGCACTAACCTTTGACAATCTTCATCAGATGACACTCCTAGGACATTATGTTATACAATACATGCATTTTTTGTTCCATCAAGTTCATATTTATATCCAAAAACAGCATTTTACAGTGGCGGTGAAATTCAGATTTTTTTTTCCCTCAAATGCTTCCGGTGAATCAGCGTTACAATTTACAAAATTAATATTCGAAAACATTGGTAAATTATAATATTGTCATTCAAAGAATTATAGATTAACATCTCGTAAATGCTACCGCATTGCCAGATTTCAAAATAACTTTACTGGGAAATCACACTTTGCAATAAAGGGGGTGCTATGCTAAGAACAATAGGCTAGGATATACAGGTTAGCACCATCTTGGAACCATCTAATATCAATAATACTATTGTAAATAATCCCTTACCTTTGATTATCTTCATCAGAAGGCACTTCCAGGACTCCCAGGTCCATAACAAATGTGGTTTCTTTCGACAAAGTTCATAATTTATGTCCAAATAACTCCAAGTTGTTCCATGTTGTTAGCTCGTTCAGTAGGCTCCTGAAAATGTAGGGCGGGGGGGGGGGGGGCGAAGTCACGACGAAAAGTAAAAAAAAAATCTATTTACCTTCGTTCAAACATGTCAAACGTTGTTTAGCATCAATCTTTAGGGCCATTTTTAACGTGAAACATCAGTAATATTTCAACCCGAACTCTCCTGTGCCTTGAAAAACGTTTTGAAAAATGTCTCGCCTCACATTGCGCGCAATAATGAAGTGACAACCTCCCAGGGACGTCAACTTCCCTGCATTCTCATTCGGTCTCTGTTCATCATAGACGCTTCAAACAACTTTATAAAGATCGTTGACATCTAGTGGACGCCGTAGGAAGTGCGAAATGAATCCTTTGTCACTGTGTGATCTATTAGCAATGACTCGAAAATAGTACAGCCACAAAATTCTCATTTCCTGCTTGTATTTTTCTCAGGTTTTTGCCTGCCATATGAGTTGTGTTATACTTACAGACACCATTCAAACTGTTTTAGAAACTTCAGAGTGTTTTCTATCCAAATATGTTAATAATATGCATATCCTAGCTTCTGAGTTGGTGTAGGAGGCAGTTAAAAATGGGCACATATTTTTTCAAAATTCTCAATACTGCCCCCTAGCCCCAACTTAATGAGTCGATGATAAGACGTTGGAAACAGCAGCGTGAGGAATTGAATCAGTGCAAAATGACAACTACTGGTAAAGCTTACTGAAAATGTTGTATTTTTTGTTACAAGCCGTGTTTCGTTAAAGCCTATTTATTTTTGTTACAAGCCGTGTTCAAAATAATATATTTTTTTTAAATTCAGTGGATGCGGCTTATATTCAGGTGCGCTTAAAAGTCCGGAAATTATGGTATGTAGTATATACTCATTCAGTATGTAGTATACAATATGTTAGTATGAGTATTCAAACACAGCTTTTAAGTTAGTCATAAAATTGAAACCGCTAGTGTGCTGACAAAGGATGCTAGCTAGCTAACTTACCAGTTACCTAGTTAGAGACAGTACCTGAGTTCGAAGGTTAGATAACTAGCTAACTAGTGTGCTAATCCCCAAAAAGCTAGCTAAACAAATTGCATGGAAATTCGGTCATGTCGATGTTATTTAGCTAGCTGGCAGCTAACTTTTGCTAGTTAGCTAAGATAACTAGCCAGTAAGCACAATATACTTAGCTAGCTAACTATATCATGCCAAAAATTATCTCATGCTAAATCGTCTAGCAGAATTTCTATACTCAAAAATACATTTTCGTTTCTACCTAATGCTTGCTAGCTAGCTAGCTAATGTTTCATAGCTAGCTAGGAAGTACAGAGACAAAGATTTTTTTACAACCAAGACAGACCACAGCCTGTCGTTTCAAATGGGAACAAATGAGCCATAGAAGGCAGAACAAGCAAGGAGGTGGGCAAAGCCAAGCACGAGCTAGCAAGATCAAATTGGCACATTCTAGCATACCTTTGCATATTTCCGTTAGGGAACGCCTACTCTGTGAAGTGCGGGTGTGCGATAAATAAATTTGCCTTTGCACTCCTAAACAAAACAAAAAAATTAACCCTTAGCAAAGGGTACAGTCTACAAAACTTAGTCCACTCTGTTCGTGACAGATTGTAGTTTTGGGAACAGAAAACTGTATTGAGATCAAATGTTTAATCGATGAGTAAATTATCAGAATGTCGGACAAAACCCATCTTCTCCCACTGCTGGCCATTGGGCTTCCTCTCACTACCATATTTAATAGTGAGTGGAAGCGCCAAACAGATGCTTCATCTTTATACATCCGGTGAAATATCTGTCTCATTGGTCTGTCTTTGACAGTGGTGCTAGCAAACGTTAGCTAGATAGCTAGCTAATTAGCTAACTGAGCAGTGTGATAAATCATCCAGCTGAACTTCTGTATCAAAAAGTGAAATACATTCCATAGAGAATATACCGTCTCTCTCCTCTCAATATTTTTATCTTGTGAACAATGTTTCTTTCGTGCAATCTCTTCTGTCTGGCCTTTGCACACTTCTCATAGCCACTTCCATCCTGATTCTTCAAGATGCACTGTCACATGATGTAAGTGTCAACACAAAATTCAGGGCATGTTCCAGGTCTGCTTTATTTCAAGCGCGTTTCACAGATGGGCAGATCTCACAAAGTCGGGGGAATTTCTCCGAAACCAGCGAACCACACCAGTAATATGGCTTGAGATCTTCAGTTGAGGCCTTCATTCCTGGAATGAATAAGTGTACCAATGCATCATCAGGGTTTCAAACGTGGTGCAAGACACATCATGGAAATTCTGAAAACCAACCATTTCTGTTCCTGCGACAGAGCAACAATGCATCACACTAACAAGTGAGAAAATAACTATTGTTTAACTGTGCAACCACTTAAAATAAGATTGCATGATGATACATAAGGGTTCAATATTATATGCATGTGTACAGTAAGTGCATTTATAAATGGTTAACAGCTGGAGGTAAATAGTGTCTCATTATTTGGCAAGCACTGACTGGTTATCACACTAATTTGATACATTTGTTATAACCCATTTTAATGGTTTATAATGCATTTACGAATGATTAAATAACCGGCTAATGTAATTACAAACCCTTTATAAACCCTTTACAAATGGAACCTTATTGTAAAGTGTTACCGATTCAGGTAGTGTTTTAATTTTGGCTCTAGTCAAAGGTTATGTTGTGGACTGGTCTGACACCTCTCCAGATAACAAGAGAGAACTCAGTTGTTAAAGGGATAGTCATTTAAAAATAAACAATGGTAGTAGAAAGGCATATCGAAGCTGGGAAGTTGATAGTCTATTAGGCTGTTATGGAGTTTGTACACTTGAATACATTTGCACAGTGTTTAAAATACAGGTAACTGACAAAATAATGGATACACTTGAGTAAATGAGGGATACAAAGTGTATTGAAAGCAGGTGCTTCCACACAGGTGTGGTTCCTGAAATTAATTAAGTAGTTAACATCCCATCATGCTTAGGATAAAAATATAAAAATATATAAAAATGCTGGGCAGGCCAGTATTTTGGCTACCATGGCTATGCCTCCATAGAATGACAATGCCGCATCAACTGGAGTGGTCACTGTATGGTTTGATGAGCATGAAAACTATGTAAACCACATGCCATGGCTGTCTCAGTCACCAGATCTCAACCCAATTAAACACTTATGAGAGATTCTGGAATGGCACCTGAGACAGCATTTTCTACCACCATCAACAAAACACCAAATGATGGAATTTCTCATGGAAGAATGGATTGAAGCTGTTCTGGTGGCCCAATACCCTATTAAGACACTTTATGTTGGTGTTTCCTTTAGTTTGGCAGTTACCTGTACATCTTGACAGTATTGTAAAGCCTGTGTAACAGAATGGGTCTCGACCTGTGTTCATTTATCACCATGGGCCTGAAGGTGACATGCATCGTCCATGTGTAATAGGGTGTGGAGAAACACACCCCGGGGCAACGTCTAGCAAGGAGCTTTAATGCCCCTGACAGACTACACAAGGAGGCCATGCTGCAGTGATAAGAGCTGATATGATTCACTACACCTTCATTTCACATCAAACGTTGTGCAAAGCCATTTCTGCTTGGGCTGATAGATGCAGGCCTGGTGTGCCATTCATCAGAACTATGTCAAACAAGCCTCTTTGGGCTCCTCATGCCTCCAGAGTTAAGCCCTTCTTTCTATCCCCCCCGTGTCATTGGTTGTTAACGCACTCATCTGACAGGAGGAGAAAATCCTCTGTCGTAGGCTAATTGGGAAATGACTGTTCTCCCATTCTTAGGTTTGTCTTCAGTTCTATCCAGTTTGGGGACTTTAGAGCTGTACTTTAGACCTAGCTAATTTTAGTTCCCTATTAATGTATCTACTGTTCCGCTTATCTAATATGCACAACTATAGTATAAGATCTTATTTTATTTGAAAGGACTTCACTTCTGGTGGTTGTGCTTGTCCTGTCTGCCAAGACTAATGCTGGAGCTGTCCTGTTTTATTTTCGCTGTAATCGCTGCGCTGTGTGTTGAAAGCTTAGGATAGAGGACAATGGGACTGTCATTTCACTAGCAGAGAATAAAATAACTTTTATTGTAAGTCCCTAGCTGGATGTCTTGCCAGGATCACATTTGCACAAGGCTGTAGACAATGACTAAAACATTCAATATAGGGCTGGAGTTAGGGATAACATTCTTAAACCTTGCACAACTTATCTGAAATCGTTGAAGGTTAAGGAAGGTCAACGCTTCAATCTAAAAAAAATACAAATAGCAGATAACATTTAGAACCTTGATGAAACCATGTGGTCACAGGAGCCGTGGCAGACACTGATTGCAGCATTATTGAGATTTGGCTGGTAGCTCCTCAAGGTCTCTGAGAAGCATCAGCTAGCCCAGTCTGAAACCATAGAGCTGCATACAGAGGGTCTAAAATATGTTGTGATTAGTCCATTGGCATACATGATGTATGGTCCTGTATCAACATCTGGCATCATTTGTAATATGGCAGTCAGTCACAGTAGTGTTTCAAATTTAAAGATGAATCAGAGATATTGCAATATATTCCCATAAAATCCAACACAATCGGTTCCAGTGAACTTACTGTAAGAGTGTACATGAATTATTTAGCAACATTGAATCATAACCATTGTTTAATGGTACAAAGATTGAACACGAAATGTTAGAGCAAAATTTAAACTGCCTGTTCTCCGTGTGACATTTTAACAATGTCAGTAATTCATCACTCTTACGAAACTGCTTGTTATGAGAAACTAAATGTGAATGTAATATTGATTTAAGCAATTGTACCTTCAAGTATTTTAAAGTGAAATCCCAGCTAATACAGATTTATGGAGGGCAATGTGTCTCCTCCAGAAATCGAGAGTAATAATGTCATGTGCTTTGCCAAGAAGACCATCATCCGGATGAATGGGGCAGCGATTACTCAAAATTAGATTCTCGTCATCTCTGCATTGGAATTCGTTACAGTTTTCCATTATAGTTTTCTATCAGTCACCAACCAATCATTCTTATTAAGTGAAACAGAGTTGACAATGTGGCCTTCAAAAGGGGGTTATTTTGTAAACCTAATACAGTGAATGCATGAATAAAATACCCACCTCAATTACTGGCTGAAAACTTTGGTTCCCACCTTCACTTTCACCCACAGACAGGTGTAGGCCTATATACAGTACATTCTCAATACATATCTCTGCCTGACTCAACTTGGTACTAGCTTTCCTGCCCCTCAAAGGAATTTGAATATATTTCCCCCTTAAAATGCACTCCAATGTCAACTTTAGGAAAGTTTTACACAGTTAGGGCTGGATTTAATCTGTAGCACCGAAGATCAGTGTTGAAGCAGGATTGAAATTTAAAGGCAATCCTTCTGTGTTCGCAGAGACAGCATTAAAAGTAAACGCTGCATATGTCGGCTCAATCAAAAATTACTTTTAGATTTCAACCGTGCTACAACGCTGATCTTCGGCACTACAGATTGAATCCAGTCCTTAATTTTTGCTTCTGTTTTTCAGAATAACAGCTTTTATGTATGTTCTCTCTCTATCCTCTGTGTCCCTAAACTCCAAAGAACATGTTGAATTCGTTTTTATTTTTGGTTCAAATCACTCCTGGATGTAACGCCCTGGCCATAGAGAGGGGTTTTTGTTCTTTATTTTGGTTAGGCCAGGGTGTTACATTGGGTGGGCGTTCTATGTTCATTTTTCTATGTTTTTGTATTTCTTTGTTTTGGGCCGTGTGTGGCTCCCAATCAGGCACAGCTGTAGTTCGTTGTTGCTGATTGGGAGTCACACATAAGTAGCCTGTTTTTCCTTTGGGTTTTTGTGGGTGATTGTTTCTGTTTAGTGCTTTCTGTTTCGTTGTTAGTACCTGACAGAACTGTCGGCTGTCATTTTGTTTATTTTGTCAAGTGTTCTCTTTTTGTATTAAAATTATTTCAAGATGAACACATCCTCCGCTGCACCTTGGTCTTTCTCTAACGACGGCCGTTACAGAATCACCCACCAACAACGGACCAAGCAGCGGAGGAAGGAGCAGCACAAGGAAGGGATGAAGCAGCGTGCTCGGGAGGTCATGGCATCCTGGTCGCTGGAGGTGTTGGAGTCAAGGATTGACTGGACATGGGATCAATTATTTGACCACTGCAACAACCTGCCAAGGGAGAGCGACAGACACGGGAGGCAGCCCCAATTTCTTTTTTGGGGGGGGGCACATGGGGAGATTGGCGGAGTCAGGCGGTAGACCTGAGCCAACTCCCCGTGCTTACTGGAGGCAGCGCAGTACTGGTCAGGCACCGTGTTATGCGGTTAAGCGCACGGTGTCTCCAGTGCGCGTTCGTAGCCCGGTGCGCTATAGGCCAGTCCCCGGCAAGTGCCATGCGAGTGCAGGCATCGAGCCAGGACGAATTGTGCCAGCTCAGCGCGTCTGGTCTCCAGTGCGCCTTTTCGGTCCAGGTTATCCTGCACCGGCTCTGCGCACTGTGTCTCCAGGGCGCTGGGAGGGTCCAGTTCGCCCAATGCCTGCGCTCCGCCCGTGCCGGGCCAAAGTGGGCGTTCGGCCTGGAGTGTGGGTAAAGACCCTACGTACCAGAACTCCAGTGCTCCCCCACAGCCCGGTTTATCCTGTGCCTCCTCCTCGGACCAGGCCTCCAGTGGGTCTCCCCATCCTGGTCAGTCGTGTGCCTCCTCCACGGACCAGGCCTCCAGGGGGTCTCCCCATCCTGGTCAAGCCTGTGCCTCCTCCACGGACCAGGCCTCTAGTGGGTCTCCCCATCCTGGTCAGTCCTGTGCCTCCTCCACGGACCAGGCCTCCAGTGGGTCTCCCCATCCTGGTCAGTCCTGTGCGTCCTCCATGGACCAGGCCTCCAGTGGGTCTCCCCATCCTGGTCAGTCCTGTGCCGCCTCCACGGACCAGGCCTCCAGTGGGTATCCCCATCCTGGTCAGTCCTGTGCCTCCTCCACGGACCAGGCCTCCAGTGGGTCACCCCAGCCTGGTGAGTCCAGTGCCTGCGCCCAGAGCCAGGCCTCCTTCATGTCTCCCCAGCCTTGTGAGTCCTGGGCCAGAGCCGCCAGAGCCGCCCGCCAGTCCGGAGCCGCCAGAGCCGCCCGCCAGTCCGGAGCCGCCAGAGCCGCACGCCAGTCCGGAGCCGCCAGAGCCGCCCGCCAGCCCGGTGAGTCCTGTGCCTGCGCCCAGGGCCAGGCCTCCTTCATGTCTCCCCAGCCTGGTGAATTCTGGGTCAGTGCCGCCGGAGCCAACCCGCCAGCCCGGAGCCGCCGGCGCCGCCAGGGTCGCCCGCCAGCCGGGCGCAGCCAGGGACGCCCGCCAGCCGGGCGCAGCCAGGGTCGCCCGCCAACCGGGCGCAGCCAGGGTCGCCCGCCAACCGGGCGCAACCAGAATCGCCCGCCAGCCGGGCGCAGTCAGGGTCGCCCACCAGTCCTCCGGCGCGGCCAGGGGCGCCACCTAAGTGGGCGACGCCGAGGGTGGAGCAGAGGCCACGTCCCGCACCTGAGCCGCCGCCATAAGAAGGCCCACCCGGACCCTCCCCTTCAGAGTCAGGTTTTGCGGCCGGAGTCTGCACCTTTGGGGGGGTACTGTAACGCCCTGGCCATAGAGAGGGGTTTTTGTTCTTTATTTTGGTTAGGCCAGGGTGTTACATTGGGTGGGCGTTCTATGTTCATTTTTCTATGTTTTTGTATTTCTTTGTTTTGGGCCGTGTGTGGCTCCCAATCAGGCACAGCTGTAGTTCGTTGTTGGTGATTGGGAGTCACACATAAGTAGCCTGTTTTTCCTTTGGGTTTTTGTGGGTGATTGTTTCTGTTTAGTGCTTTCTGTTTCGTTGTTAGTACCTGACAGAACTGTCGGCTGTCATTTTGTTTATTTTGTGAAGTGTTCTCTTTTTGTATTAAAATTATTTCAAGATGAACACATCCTCCGCTGCACCTTGGTCTTTCTCTAACGACGGCCGTTACACTGGAATAGCGTTACCAACAAGCAAGGAAAGAGAGAGTGTGAAAGACAGAGAAAGGGAGTGTGAGACAGACAGACGGACAGAGAGAGAGACGGACGGACAGATGGAGACAAAGGAACTTCTCCTGTGGTTGTGTTTTGGTTGCGTAATCTTCAAATCAAATCAAATTGTAATTGTCACATGCGCCGAATACAACAGGTGTAGTAGACCTTACCGTGAAATGCATACAAGCCCTTAGCCAACAGCGCAGTTCAAGAAATAGAGTTAAGAAAATATTTCCTAAATGAAGTAAAAATAAAAAGTAACACAGTAGAATTACATAACAATAACGAGGTTATGTACAGGGGGCCCGGTACCGTGTAAATGTGCGGGGTACAGGTTAGTCGAGGTAATTTGTACATGTAGGTAGGGGTAAAGTAAATATGCATGGATGATAAACAGAGAGTATCAACAAAGGGGGTGGGGGGCAATGTAAATAGTCTGAGTGCCCATTTGATTAATTGTTCAGCAGTCTTACATCAAATCAAACTTTATTTGTCACATGCCCTGAATACAACAAGTGTAGACCTTACCATGAAATGCTTACTTACAATCCCTTCACCAACAGTGCAGTTCAAGAAAGAGTTAAGGAGCCTTTTGGTCCTAGACTTGGCGCTCTGGTGCCGCTTGCGGTGCGATAGCAGAGACAGCATTCTATGACTTGGGTGACTGAAGTCTCTGACAATTTTTGGGGCATTCCTCTGACACCGCCAAGTGCAGCGTCGGAAGTCAGAAGTTTACATACACCTTAGCCAAATACATTTGAACTCAGTTTTTCACAATTCCTGACATTTAATCAGAGTACAAATTCCCTATATTAGGTCAGTTAGGATCCCCACTTTATTTAAGAATGTGAAATGTCAGAATAATAGTAGAGAGAATGATTTATTTCAGCTTTTATTTCTTTCATCACATTCCCAGTGGGTCAGAAGTTTACATACACTCAATTAGTATTTGATAGCGTTGCCTTTACATTGTTTAACTTGGGTCAAACGTGTCGGGTAGCCTTCCACAAGCTTCCCACAATACGTTGGGTGAATTTTGGCCCATTCCTCCTGACAGAGCTGGTGTAACTGAGTCAGGTTTGTAGGCCTCCTTGTTTGCACACGCTTTTTCAGTTCTGCCTACAAATTTTCTATAGGATTGAGGTCAGGGCTTTGTGATGGCCACTCCAATACCTTGACTTTTTTGTCCTTAAGACATATTGCCAGAACTTTGGAAGTATGCTTGGGCTTAACTTCCTGACTGATGTCTTGAGATGTTGCTTCAATATATCCACATAATTTTCCTTCCTCATGATGCAATCTATTTTGTGAAGTGCACCAGTCCCTCCTGCAGCAAAGCACTCCCACAACATGATGCTGCCACTGCCGTGCTTCACTGATGGGATGGTGTTCTTTGGCTTGCAAGCCTCCCCCTTTTTCCTCCAAACAACAATGGTCATTATGGCCAAACAGTTCTATTTTTGTTTCATCAGACCAGAGGACATTTCTCCAAAAAGTACGGTCTTTGTCCCCATGTGCAGTTGCAAATTGTAATCTGGCTTTTTTTATTGCGGTTTTTGAGCAGTGACTTCTTCCTTGCTGAGCGGCCTTTCAGGGTATGTCAATATAGGACTCGTTTTACTTTGGATATAGATACTTTTGTACCTGTTTCCTCCAGCATCTTCACAAGGTCCTTTGCTGTTGTTCTGGGATTGATTTGCACTTGTCACACCAAAGTACGTTCATCTCTAGGAGACAGAACACGTCTCCTTCCTGAGCGGTATGACAGCTGCGTGGTCCCATGGTGTTTATACTTGTGTACTATTGTTTGTACAGATGAACGTGGTACCTTCAGGCGTTTGGAAATTGCTCCCAAGGACGACCCAGACTTGTGGAGGCTAGTTGACATCATTTGAGTATATTGGAGATGTACCTGTGAATGTATTTCAAGGCCTACCTTCAAACTCAGTGCCTCTTTGGTTGACATCATGGGAAAATCAAAAGAAATCAGCCAAGACCTCAGACAATTCACCAGTCTCAACGTCAACAGTGAAGAGGCGACTCTGGGAAGCTGGCCTTCTCGGCAGAGTACCTCTGTCCAGTATCTGTGTTCTTTTTCCCATCTTAATCTTTTCTTTTTATTGGCCATTCTGAGATATGGCTTTTTCTCTGCAACTCTGCCTAGTGTATTTCTGATCAATTTGATGTTATTTTAATGGACAAAAAAAATGTGCTTTTCTTTCAAAAACAGGGTAATTTCTAAGTGACCCCAAAATTTGAATGGTAGTGTAGGTCCTGGATGGCAGGAAGCTTGGTCCAAGTTATGTATTGGACCGTACGCACTACCCTCTGTAACGCCTTGCGGTCAGATACCGAGCAGTTGCCATACCAGGTGGTGATTCAACTGGTCAGAATACTCTCGATGGTGCAGCTGTAGGATTTTATGAGGATCTGGGGGCCCATGCCAAATCTTTTCAGTCTCTTGAGGGGGAGAAGGTGTTGTCGTGCCCTCTTCACGACTGTCTTGGTGTGTTTGGACCATGATAGTTCGTTGGTGATGTGGACAACAAGGAACTTGAAACTCTCGACCCGCTCCACTACAGCCACATCGATGTTAATGGAGGCCTGTTCAGCTCTCCTTTTCCTGTAGTCCACGATAATCTCCTTTGTCTTGCTCACATTGACGGAGAGGTTGTTGGCCTGGCACCACACTGACAGGTCTCTGACCTCCTCCCTATAGGCTCTCTCATCATTGTTGTGTCTTCAGCAAACTTAATGATGGTGTTGAAGTCGTGCTTTGTCACGCAGTCGTGGGTGAGCAGGGAGATCAGGAGGGGACTAAGCATGCACCCCTGAGAGGCCCCTGGGTTGAGGATCAGTGTGGCAGATGTTTTCTAGCCTACCCTTACCAACAGGGACGGACCGTTAGAAAGTCCAGGATCCAGTTGCAGAGGGAGGTGTTTAGTTCCAGGGTCCTTAGCTTAGTGATAAACTTTGTGGGCACTATGGTGTTGAACGCTGAGCTGTAGTCAATGAACAGCATTCTCACATAGGAGTTATTTTTGTCCAGATGGGAAAGGGCAGTATGGAGTGTGATTGCCTACAGAAACCAGACAAACGGTAGCACTGATTATATTCAGATACACATTTTAAGGCAAATTAACACACTTAAGTTTAGCCATCACTATTGCATGAGGTAGAAAAGTTCTTAGTTCTTTCCTTTCCTACCCTGAGCTTATTGTCTTGACCCACTGGGCAAAAAGTGTCTGAATAAACATTGTTTCCACGTCATTTGAACCAAACAAATGAAATGTGATGACGTTGAATCAGCGTGGAAAACTGATTGGATTTGCACAAAGTCTGGGAATTTCCGTATTTTCTTTAACCTAAATCCAATGACGGGTTGAAATGTTGGTTGATTTCACATTGAATTCACCTTAGTTGACAAAATTACACGTGAAACTGACGTCTGTGCCCAGTGGGGTGTGTCCAATTGAACAACCTATGAGTAATCCTTCTTAGTTTGAAATTAATTCAACACAAGTTTGGCTGTGTCAATTTATTTTTTCTGTGCATGTGTGGGGCAGAAATGTATTTCTCTCTTCAATCTCCATTATGTTATTTCCTCCTGATTTCAAGCCTATCTCTTCATCCTCGTACTGCACACAGTCAGACATTTCAGTGGGCTTGTTGTTTAGATAAAGAACACCACAAGGAAGGGACGATTCATCAAAATGAATCAGACTGAAGCAAAACAAAACGGTTTATTTTATTTCGTTCTAAGTTTATATTATAATGTCCACTAATTACCAATGCATGGTTTAGGCAATCTGAGAGTGATGTTTGTCCAGAGTTTAGCACTCTGGAGAAGAGCTGTGTGCAGCAAGCATGGTATGCTATGGGGGTACTGTATGAACAGAACATTGTGTATCACTGTATGCCAACTGGTGTGGTGGTGAGTGTGAAACTATTCCCTCATTACTGTCATTTAGTTTCAGTTCATGGACTTTAATTGATGCGTCTCTCTAAATGGGGTCACCTTGCAGGGTCAGGTGGTGGCCGGGTGGGTGGGTGGAGGGATAGCCTGTCATTAGTTAGAGAACAGCCAGTGAGGGTGACGTGGAGTGAGCTGAAGGCTCTGGCCCTCACCCCTTTGTGGAAGTGTGGGCTTAAATCTGGAAAGCTCTTTCACTCTCTCCCATTAGTCCCTGCTAGGTAATAGTGTATGTTTTTACAAGGCTGGCATTCAGCCTGATAATGAGTAGTAACATGATCATATAAAACTGACATGATGTAGGGAAATCCTTAAATTGAATTCATTATATTTTTTCACATTTTCTTATTTTCAATATCATTAAATGTTCAACTTGATAGGCATTAAGCCATGAATTTCCATATATGTTTAGCAGTCAGTCTTCCTTTGCAAACAGGGAGAGAGAGAGAGTCTGAGAGATCAAAGGATCCAGGTCACTGGGTCTTGTGGTTTATCGTTAGTTTGATGGTCCTGGGGCACTACAGTTTGTTCCACAGAATCCTGCTTCCTTGATAGTGGAAGGTAAGTGGAAAAGCAGTTGAATTATACATAGTTGTGTTGCGGTTGCCTGAGCCAGTCTCATGGGGCCTCATAAGTGACCTAAGACCTCTCCGCCCCCTAACAGGCTCTGATTGACGGTTGTAATTTGTTTCCGAGCCCCGGTGTTATTACAGCTGTGCAGATAACCCTGTGCCTGTTCTGAGCTGGAAAGAGCCATAATTGTTGCCATGGAAATTAAACACACACAGCTGTGGTAAATAAGAAGGGAGGGTTCAACAACTTGACCCCTGGGTAAATATGCTGTCTCCCTTTTCAGCCAATCAACAGAGTCCAGATATTTCCAGGCGACAGAGCTCACTTCATTCACATTGATTATTAAGAAAAAAAGTTGCTGGTAGGTTTACAATCTTTGGGCGTACATTGTAATCTGCATTGTTGTAAAAAGCTATTAAACATTTTGTTTAAAATCTGCTTCCAAATATTTGAAAGAATAATATGTGTTTAAAGCAACTTTATATATTCATGTTTAGAGAAGCGCTTAAGGCCTACTGTTCACAACTCCATTGAGCATGAAAAAGTGTGACCAGACTGGGTCTGATATATGTCTGTTCAAGCTGCACCGTAGAGTTTGAAGACTATAGAGCCAATGAGTCATTTAGTGATGCTTTGACGGTTTGAATGCCAAGCGCTATTTATTATTTTTCTGCCATCTTACCCTCACCTCCTGGACCATTGGCCTCTATTCACATGCTAATGTATTGGAGTAGCGAGGTGATTGTTATGTGTGCTCTGTGGCAGTGTGGCAGTGAAAGGCGACTACTGATACTAATCTCCTGTCCCTTTCAGAAAATCTGTCCATCCGCAGGAACTTTCAGACGGAGATAGAGACATTTCTACCTTCCTTTCACACATGATTTACACAGTGCTGGCGTAGAGCTACCTCAATACCCTTCTCATTAAAAAGCATGCTTTTGCCATTTTATAAAACATTATCTATTATGATTCAGTAGATATCGTAAAAGATATATGCTAAGATAGATACCTGATTTGAATTACCTTATTCTCCAAGCAATTATTGAGTGAGTGTCTGCCATAAAACTTTCAGTTGGTGATTAGAATGAGCAATATTCAGATAAGGCAATGCTTTGAGACTTAATTATATGCATGTGGATGTTCTGAAGTTTAACGCAATAATGACTCATAAGGAGAGTGAGCAGACTGCATCTGTACAATAGTACAATTACAACGTCCCCGTTTCAAAATGTATAGCAAGCAAACATCAGCAGTCACTATAGGCAATGCTCCATGCGGCGAGTAAAAAAAAAAAAAAAAAAGCAGCTGAAAAGCAGCTGACACTAAAATAATGTCCTGCTGAGACTGAGGCTGTCCTAATATGGACACCGTACTACTCTGCCATTCTCCTGGGTCAATGCATCCCTAGATTATTCATCTCATCTAATAAAATATTGATCTCGTCATATACCTGGGAGTTGACATGGAGCTATGTGCTCTCTTAGAGACAACGGCTTTCCTTTGATTATATTTGCCCTCTACTCCACTTCTTATGAATCGTGCTCAATATAAGGAAAGGAATCCTCTGAGATTGGTTTGTCCGCACAGGGTGTGGGGGGGGGGGGGGGGGGGGGTAATCATTTCTTTATCGATTTATCAGGAGGAGTTTGGGACAGACTTGAGAAAATGCTCGCATTTCAGCATTTTATGCCTTATGAATTTTTTTTTTTTTTAACAATGGTGATTTTATCAGGGACTGGAATTCAATCAAAAGTCAGAGCCACTCTCTCATAGCGAGATGTCAAAGTTATCAAAGGCAGGCCGGTTTTAAGTGTATGAAAGTTTAGATTTGGTTTGGCTCAGGAAATAGCTGTAGTGAATACATGATGTGGACTCGCCAAGTCATAGTACTGGGCACTGAGCATGGTGTGGACCTCTGTGGTAGTCTGTGGATTTAGACCAAATCAATCTTCTCGCAAGCATATTCTTTCACAATAGCATATTAATAGCACATGAATTCACAATTGCATGGCCAGTGCGGCAATCAGTGAACTATTGTGCTTTATGAGACACTACAGAAGGCAATAGCTACCTACAATTTCATATCTATGCTTCCTTTGGAACTGAAAAAATAGATACAATGAATTGGCTTTACATTGACAGCGAGTGTGTGGCGCCCAGAGAGGCAGCCACAATGTTTTGCTGCCGCTCAGGTCTTCGTTGTTTTGTCTGTCGGTATAGTCTGTTTATTGTGGCGGCACCTTTTCACTGGGTCAAGTACCTGTACAGCATTAAGTACTGAGGAAGCCAATGTTTTTCAATGGAGGAGGACGTTATGCTCACCTAAAGAAAGATAGGCTGCATAAACATTGCTATGGCAGGTTTTATTGAATATGGCACTGTGTATTTACTTGTCTGTGGTATTTTTATATTAATTTGGAACTTTTCAGGCTCTAAGAATGTCATTTAGATAAACCAGCGCAAATCCAACAATTTACAGGATGGGAAAAAATGATGTACCTGTATATTGGAGAAGGGTCCCAGACGTATCTGGGGGGGTTGTGGGATCATGGGTCGGCAGACTTGAATAGCTGACCGAAAGCGCCCACAAAGCCGCTAGCCAAATCATACCACCACCTGATGACAATTCAATTTCCCGTAATGATGCCTCACAGTGAACCCAAATGGTTCTGTTTTTGGACGTAACAAGTATTTGGACAGCTGGGTGACCGTGAGACTTTATGATCACCTGTTCGTGGGACGGTTTTTCTTTAAGAAGATAAATAATGGTGGACAGGCTCATAGGTGGATAAGCTGTGAGGGGGGAACCAGACATTTCAGCCCATGTTTCAGACACTACCTCAAATCTCCCGGCTCCTATCTGTCTGGATCTGTCAGAGCTGATGGCTGTGACAGACTAATACCAATTGGATGCAGCTCAAGATTCCGTGGTTCCTTTTCAGTATGGCTGACCTTTCCGCTGGGATGGTTCATGAGAAGAGCTGACTGTGGGCTGGGTTCCAAAATGCTCTAAGTTAATGGCCCCTTGGATAGATGAAAGAAAGATGGCGAAAAGCCCAATTAGTTATTCAATTCACTATTACATTCATTCAGTATCTAACTATTCCCCTCATTCTATGACTACACCACCCTACTCTAGGTATCACCAAAGCGCATAGGGAACTCCGTGATACTCATTATTTTTAGGCTACTTATTTCTGATAGACTTATTCTCAACACTATTAATGTTTGCATGACTGTTATGACAGGTCATTTATTAATTTATAACCATTCATTACTGGAGGAAAAAAAGTACAATCTATGAAAATATAAGTTCCAAGTGAGATGAATCATTTCGTGCCTGCAGCTTGAAAATGTTCTTATTTACTGGCTCGACATCATAAGCTTTTGAAGCCGGGGGAGCTGACTACGATGAATAGGATGAAAAACAGATATTTTAACACATTTCTGAGATTCTCTGCAAAACTTTCAGGATACAATTGACTTTCTATTCACTAAGAGTGCTCTGTGGTTATATGGTATTTTACAGCACTTTGAAGATCCATATAGAATATTTCAAGACACTGTTAAAAGTGAGAATATTGCTGTGATATCTGGAAAATGAACAGAGTTCATCACTATTTGTCAAAGCAGTCTCGTGTGTTTGAAAAGTGTTCTAAAAAAGCCTAAGTTTTGGGGGGGGGGGGGGGGGGGGGCTTGGGCTTGGGCAGGTGAGCTGTCAGACATTTGCTTGCAGACTTGCACCTTTGCTTATCACTGTTCTTATTAGATGAACAGCTTTTCAGTCATGTTAGGTGCCAAAGAGTGCGGTAGACTGGCAGATAACAGTAGGCGTTCTGGACTGTGTACCCTCTATCCCTATGTACCCTCCATTCCTTATGGTGTACTCTCACACACAGAGGAAGCCAGTAATGCTTTTCTGATCTTAAATTGAATCACTTCAATTGGGATTCTCCCTCTTCAAGTGGTAGGTGCTTTAGGATTGGGGGTTCAGGAGGATGGGTTTGGGGGGGATAATGTATTAGCAAGCATGAAGAAATCAATTTATTACTGATTGGAATTATCATACCCAATCGACCTTGGCAATGTTCAAGACAGTGAAGTGGAGAAAAACCTAGTCTGTTTTTGAATGAAATTACCAAGATTGGCAATAATATGAGCAGCGAACTATGGCAGAGTCATCACAAGGATTATAAATCAAAACGGTGGATGTCATAGCTACATCCTGTAATAAAAAATGTTGGAGGCTTGGCGCGACACGCCCGGTGTCGCCAAGATGAAAACTCATGTCAGAGTTCTGAGTAGGAAAGAAGCTTGTTTTACAATCTGTGGCTGTTTCCTGTAACCTATACATATCAATTTAATGAAGTCGTTAGAAAAACGATTAGATGCAACATTCTGCTCTATAATTTGTATCGATTCGCAGCAATAGGCTTATGCTTTCCTCAAATTGCTTTTCCGGAGTACTTTGCATTGCTAAGGGAACTGGGAGCAAGTTCAAAAAGACTGTTGATATTGAGTCCTGGCCTGTACCCCCTCTATTAGGTAACTATTCACCCAGCTGACTCTGTGTGTCTCTGTACACTGTCTCCTGCTCTTGGAGTAGGAATGGAGCTGGAATATGACACACATCAGGCTACACAATGACATTGAAGTACTGTACACCAGGACAAGGAATTACACAATGATGGAACCCATCTCCCCTTCCACATTAACACATATATATCGTCATACAGACACTGAATCATATGTCTGAGTTGAGAAAATTCTACTTTCTAGATAAAAATGTATTATGAAATGTATGTGTTCCACTGTGCACTTCGTCAATGCTTATTTGAAATGTGTGTAATGTAACGACGGTCGTCAGGAATGGACCAAGGCGCAGCGGGTTGATTGCTCATAATTAACTTATTAATGAAAACACTGATACAAACAAAACAAAACGATGGACGACGAATACAGACTTGAAGGCGAACAACAGCAATTCAAGTGACAACCTCCCACAAATTACAAACAAACACACCCTAATATATAGGACTCTCAATCAAAGGCAACTAGACAACACCTGCCTTCAATTGAGAGTCCACACCCCAATTAACTAAACATAGAAACAGACTAACTAGAAAGAACATAGACTAACAGAGCAGTGACCAAAAAACCCCGGAATACATAAATCAACTACCCTCTACATAATACACACACCCCGAACCACATAAACCAAATACCCTCTGCCACATCCTGACCAGCCTACACTAACAAAATCACCCTTATACTGGTCAGAATGTGACATTACCCCCCCCCCCCCAAAGGTGCAGACCCCGGATGCACCTCACACACAAAAAAAACCCAACAACAAATAACCCCAAAACACTAATAAATCCCCAACAGTACATGGGAGGGAAGGGAGGGTGGCCACCGTCACCGACGGTGTTCCTGCAACACCCCCCCCTAACCCCAATACTCCCCCTCAGGAGGTGGCTCAGGAGCCGGACACAGACCCCAGTCCACCCCTGGCTCACTCCCCTCTCTACAGTGATGTCCCTCTCTGTCGACCCCGGACTGTAGGGTGACTCTAGGAGCTCTGGACTGTAGACAGACTCACTTGGTTCTGGACTGTAGCCAGACTCACTCGGCTCTGAACAGTGGGCCGTCTCACCTGGTTCCGAACAGTGGGCCGTCTCTCTCCGGGGCACTGTCGCCGGAAGCTCTGGACGAGGCACTGTTGCCAGAAGTTCTGGACGAGGCACTGTTGCCGGAAGTTCTGGACGAGGCACTGTTGCCGGAAGTTCTGGACTGTAGCCAGACTCACTCGGCTCTGAACAGTGGGCCATCTCACCTGGTTCCGAACAGTGGGCCGTCTCACCTGGTTCCGAACAGTGGGCCGTCTCTCTCATAAACCAAATACCCTCTGCCACATCCTGACCAGCCTACACTAACAAAATCACCCTTATACTGGAAGCTCTGGACGAGGCACTGTTGCCGGAAGTTCTGGACGAGGCACTGTTGCCGGAAGGCCAGGTGCGTGGGGCTGGCTTAGGACGTGCCAGACTAAGGACACGCACCACATGGCTAGTACGAGGAACATGGACAGGACGTGCTGGACTGGGCTGACGCACTGAAGCCTGGTGCGTGGTGCTGGTAATGGAGGTACCATACTGGAAACACACACCTTAGGGCTAGTGCGTGGAGCGGGAACAGGACGTACTGGACTGGGCTGACGCACTGGAAGCCTGATGCGTGGTGCTGGTACTGGATATGCCAGACTGGAAACACACACCTTAGGGCTAGTGCGTGGAGCGGGAACAGGACGTACTGGACTGGGCTGACGCACTGGAAGCCTGGTGCGTGGTGCTGGTACTGGATATGCCAGCCTGGAAACACACACCTTAGGGCTAGTGCGTGGAGCGGGAACAGGACGTACTGGACTGGGCTGACGCACTGGAAGCCTGGTGCGTGGTGCTGGTACTGGATATGCCAGCCTGGAAACACACACCTTAGGGCTAGTGCGTGGAGCGGGAACAGGACGTACTGGACTGGGCTGACGCACTGTAAGCCTGCTGCGTGGTGCTGGTACTGGATATGCCAGCCTGGAAACACACACCTTAGGGCTAGTGCGTGGAGCGGGAACAGGATGTATTGGACCGTGAAGGCGCACTGGCGGTCTCGAGCGCAGTACTGGCTCCACCCTTCCTGGCTGGATGCCCGCTTTCCCCTGACAAATGCGGGGCGCAGGTACTGCGCACACCGGCCTGTGAATACTAGGCCTCAACGCCGTGCACCTCTCTCCAACGCACGGGACCTGACTAATACTAGGCTGCCCCCAATAAGCACGGGGATTTGGCTTGCGGCTCAATCCTGGCCCTGCCAAACTACCCGTGTGCCCCCCCAAAAAAATGTATTGGGGCTGCCTCTCCAGTTTAATAGCCAGTCGTGTTCCCCTGTAGCGTTCCCGGTCTTCGCTCCATTTTTTCCATGGGCCCTCTCTGGCCAAAATCTGTTCCCATGTCCATTTCTCCCGTTGGTCCAACTCAAATTCCCTTTTCTCCTCAACGTCCACCTGTTGCTCCTTCCTTCGCTGCTTGGTCCGGATTTGGTGGGAGGTTCTGTAACGACGGTCGTCAGGAATGGACCAAGGCGCAGCGGGTTGAGTGCTCATAATTAACTTTTTAATGAAAACACTGATACAAACAAAACAAAACGATGGACGACGAATACAGACTTGAAGGCGAACAACAGCAATTCAAGTGACAACCTCCCACAAATTACAAACACACCCTAATATATAGGACTCTCAATCAAAGGCAACTAGACAACACCTGCCTTCAATTGAGAGTCCACACCCCAATTAACTAAACATAGAAACAGACTAACTAGAAAGAACATAGACTAACAGAGCAGTGACCAAAAAACCCCGGAATACATAAATCAACTACCCTCTACATAATACACACACCCCGAACCACATAAACCAAATACCCTCTGCCACGTCCTGACCAGCCTACACTAACAAAATCACCCTCATACTGGTCAGAACGTGACATGTAAATTGTAAGTATTGTTTTTGATCTGTAATGTATTTTTCGTTATGTGTCGGACCCCAGTAAGACTAGCTGTCGCCACTGGCGTCGGCTAATGGGGATCCTAATAAATCAAATCAAATCAAACCTACCAACCAAAAGTGGCATGCGTTCTTTTGATCATATTTTAAGTTACCTGAATTTGTTCCTTTCTCACCTGAATTTAAAAGTAGTTTTTGGTAGCTGAACTAATGAGCATCTAGTGGCGTAATTTATGCCCATATTCATTTGCAGCTTCCCATCTAATGTGAAGTTGTTTGGTTCAGCTTTTTAAATAGAGCACTCTACAGGCTTTTACGGGTTCTCTGTTGAAAGAGGAGATGGCTACTGTGTTGTGGACATAGATGAATGAACGTGCAACAATCCCCTAATGAGTATGACCATAGTCCTATCCCAGTTTTATCCCAGTGTTATTTTATGTAAAAACCTGCTAAATGCTGCTAAGATATATAGCGAGTGCCATAAGTTACCTATGAATTATTTCACATGCTCTCTGGTAATTTATTCAATGAATACGCCACAGTAGCTAATTCGTTTCCTCTGTGTCTTATGCTATGATTAATACCTAGTCCTCAGTAGCCTATCATGTCCATTTACTTCACCAGGTCCCGGCCTTTTATAATTGACAGTAAGTACCTATAATATCTTGATATCATCTTTTATCATTTCACTGACAGAAAATAAGACTGGTCATTTTCATCCCGGCAGCGTACGTTCCCCTCTCGTTGCTTAGCTCTTTGTCTGTACGTTCCGTTTTCTAATAGATAATAAGGCTTTTTTGTATTCCTTTTATAACCTGTGTTGCTCTAGCCTGTAAGTGTTTTATGACTATGTCACTCCACACTCCATTACTTTTTGAAAGATCGATTTTCGTCAATCCAGAAGCCCAGATATTTATAATCGCGCAAACGATCAATGAGGGCACCGTCCAAGGTACGTATGCGTAAATCATCAAATACATTTTTATATGATTTGGAAAATAAGATATACTTGGTTTTACCTGCACTAAGTACCAATTTCAGTTCAACAAAGGATTTCTGCAGGGTAATAAAGGCAGATTGAAGCTCTGACAGAGCCTGGTCAGCTGTGTGGGCAATAGCATACACCACTTTGTCATCTGCATACAGGTGAAAGTTACCATTTATTTTGCAGATAAAGCAAAATTGTTAATGTAAATAGTGAAAAGAACTAGACCAAGAATCGATCCCTGTGGGACAACCTGATTTAACCAACGATGTATATAAACCCTGGATTGCTGATGCTATGTATTGGCCATTGAGAGGCTTTGAAGCCACCAGTCGGCCATATTAGCACTCCCCAGTAGGAGCAGTCCTCCAAAGGAATGAATGGAATTCTACAGTATTTCAAATAAATGTTTCAAAGGCAAAATTACATGTATTTAAGTATTTTTTGTTGTAATGGGGACAGTAACATTAGTACTTTCTAAAAAAAAAATTCAAGGAAATTGTTTGTATGTATATATATATATATATATACATACAAACCCCTATATATATATATTTATGTTTAGCTCACATAATATAATTTAAAAGTATGCATTAAGGTGTCTGTAATAGAATACATGTATCAAAAACGAATGTAGACATCAATACATGTATTTCTATAGCTTCCAAAATCTTTTTTTACAATGGAGGAGGAGTACCAAGATGGTTGAGCGGTGGCTTCGATACAGCACCCCCTGTCAGTCATCCCGGGTTTATACTGTACACGCAATTGGATTTAACATCTTCAGTAAATACACACTGTCCTTTAATCAATTTTCAAACCAGCTGCACATGGCCTGGTCCAGGTCAATTGAATGAAACATACCAGAAATGAGCCTGTGGGATTTCCATACAAGTTATATAAGCTAGTTATAAGAAAAAGAGCTAATTGAATTGCCTTATTGGTTGCTAAGATGGGAACCTGCTAGGTTATGAGAAGTTACTCATAGCAGGGTTGAAATGTTGCATTACTACAAAAACACAGACAACGCTGCTTAATCTCAAAGCACTCTATCTCTCTCAACTAATAATTTCACTGAAAACCTCCCATTGACCCAAGAATTACGAGAAGCACTTATTTGGAAAGTGACCACAATTCCTCCATAGAAAGTTACCTTTCCAATTTTTGGGGGGAAAGGTCCTTGAAATGTTTATAATTAATACTTTGGAGAAATGTATTGATTTAGCCTTATCACGGCTGGCTGAAGCCACAGACTGTGCTCATGCTGGCCGGCGCTACCAGAGTAGAGTATATACCCTACCCCATGCTGCAAAGACACTCAACAATCAGTCCAGGTGGAGTTATCACCAACCACATGAGTAATGCCTGTTGGAACCACCTGAAAGACGCTTTCAGATGAACCGTGTTCAGCTGCTCACAACAACCCTCAGTGTGCTGACTGTGCACCCAGGCTGCAGGAGATTTAGGCTTATCAGACCAGAACAAACCCCTCCTGTGTCATTGTGGCGTGTTTAGGCACTGAGGGATGGTTACTCCTACTCCTCATTGTTTAGAAACAGTTCATGTACTGAGTGGATCATTACATAGCAGACTCCAGTGCTTCCACATGCCTACACGCAACTTGTGTCTAACAGACTCTCTGTCGAGGATTGGAATTTTGGTAAAGAGGCTGGGAAAATAAAGACTTGCCTACAAAAGAGTGCATGCAGCATGCTTCCATCTGGTGGGAGTCTGCTCAGAGTCTCAAACAAGGTAGTGTGGAACTCATTGGGGAATATGTGCACCAGAGAACCAGGAGCGAGAGAGTGTTATTCCATTCATGTATCAATGACAAGTCCATTCAACATTTGTTTTATTTTGTCTTTAGAATTAATATTATTAAGTGCCTATTACAGAGATAATGTGTATCTGATAAAGATAATCCATCAAAACCAAGTTTTTGCTGTATGAACGGTTTCCTGTAATTTTCATCAAAGGGATGAGTTAATGAAAGTTCACGACCCCAAAAAAAGCACTTTGCTGATTTACAGCGCCATTTGTCTGGTCTGTTTAATTAAGCCAGATTTCATTAGCACGTCTATTACACAGAAACAGTGTGATTTAAGAGGTTTACCAGACAGGTGTACAGAGGGAGAGTGTGTGAAAATGACATCCTGTCATGAAAGGTTCGGGAGGTCTGGAGTGGAGGTGGCTCAGGAACCAGAGATATATCAAGTAACTTTACAATAATGGGCTCTGTAGGCTATACCGCTCATCTATTCACGATCATTGCCAAGGGCTGCTCAGACAGTATGCCCAGAACGATAACTACTCATTGGGCTCTTGTGGCAATTAAGTAAAATATGAACTTTCTCGAGATGCCCTGAACGCTCCTCTAGTCAGCTCTGACAACAGACAGCAGATACATTCATCTCAGCAATGAGAGTTGTTTTGAAAAACAGAAGACACTTCTTGAATCGCTGCTTACAGTGAATAAATATTGAACTCTGACCATAATTATGATGATATTACTGTATTCAGGAGCGTATAAAACCAGGATGAGCCATGACTAGCATACAGTATGAAGTGAGTGAAACAGTTTGTACATAGGGCAGCAGTCTCTAAGGTGCAGGGTAGAGTCCGGATGGTACCAGACTAGAACAGTGACTAAGGTTCAGGGCAGGGTATTAGGAGGAGCCCGGCTAGTGGTGACTGTTTAACAGTCTGGTGGTCTGGAGATAGAAGCTGTTTCTCAGTGTCTCGGTCCCAGCTTTGATGCATCTGTACTGTCACCGCCTTCGAAATGGTAGCGGGGTGAACAGGCCGTGGCTCGGGTGGCTGAGGTCCTTGATGATCTTCTTAGCCTTCCTGTGACACCGGGTCCTATAGATGTCCTGGAGGGCTGATCGCACCATCCTCTAGAGAGCCCTATGGTTGCCAACGGTGCAAATACCGTACCATGCGGTGATACAGCCCGACAGGATGCGCTCAATGGTGCATCTGTAGAAGTTTGTGAGGGTCTTAGGGGCCAATACGAATTTCTTCCGCGTCCTGAGGTTGCCACGCTGTCTGTTTGACGGTTTCAGGTTGTCGCTGAGCTTTTGACCCTCTCCACTGCAGGCCTATTGATGTGGATGGGGGCGTGCTCTCGCTTCTATCTTCTATAGTCCACAATCAGCTCCTTCCTTTTGTTAACATTGAGGGAGAGGTTATTTTCCAGGCACCAATCCCCCAGGGCTCTTACCTCCTCCCTGTAGGCTGTCTCATCATTGTTGGTAACCAGGCCTACCACTGTTGTGTAGCCATCAAACTTGAGGACTGAGTTGGAGACGTGCGTGGCCACGCAGTCATGGGTGAACAGGGAGTACAGGAGGGGGCTGAGCACCCACCACTGTGGGGCCCCAGTGTTGAGGATCAGTGTAGCGGAGGTGTTGTTTCCTACCTTCACCACCTGGGGTTGGCCCGTCAGGAAGTCCAGGACCCAGTTGCACCGGGAGGGGGTTCAGACCCAGGGCCCTGAGCTTAGTGATGAGCTTGGAGGGCACTATGGTGTTGAAGGCTGAGTTGTAGTCGATGAACAGCATTCTCACATACCACAAAGTCAGAGATTACGTGATAAGTGTAAAAACACTGCAGTGCATCAGACGATTACAGAAGATAGAGGGCAACAAGTACAGTGGAATATAAGAACATACAAACTGGTGGATCATTATGGACAACTCCCCCAGGTCAGCAGAGACATTTCCAGAGCACCTCTCCTGCGGTCGTTCTACCTCTGAGATAAAGAGGTGGTTTGGTCTCAGGATGTGAAGGGGATGTGGGAGAGACACACAGGGACAGAAATAGCTGCTGGCGGGCTCTGGGATTAGAGGAGGTGGTGCTGATGGGTTGTGTGTGTTTGTGGGGAGGGGGAGGGGCACAGCTGGCCATGTGGAGGTGAGAGAGGGGATAACAGGACACAAAGGAACAATCACATAAAGCCCCCGCCGAGGGTGCCAGTCAATAGATAGAGGGAGAGATAGATGGAGAGGAAGAAAAATATCCCAAACTGGACAGTGGCAGCAATAGAGAGAGCTGCTTGTGGCCTCGTTCGCAATTACTGTGCTAAGTGTGGACACAGAACAGTAACATATTACACAGTACCAACCAGTCTAAGAGGATCCTAGTCAGAGGACGCCTTAGAAACCCACCCAAACAAGGGTTAGGTTTAGGGCTACACTCTTACACTCCAAAAGGGTTATTTGGCTGTCCCCATAGGAGAAACCTTTTTGGTTCCAGGTAGAACCCTTTTGGGTTTCATGTAGAACCCTTTTTGTTCCATGTAGAACCCTCTCCTGAAAGGGTTCTGCATGGAACCCAACAGGGTTCTATCTGGAACAAAAAATGATTTTTCAAAGTTTCTCCAATGGGGACAGCCAAGGAACCATTTTATGTTCTAGATAGCAACAAAAAAAAACATCTAAGAGTGTAGGGTAACGGTAGACCAGAGATGTGGACACAAACCTATGGTTAGAGATGTGGACATGAAGCTAGGCTTAGTGTTATCTAGTAATGGTAGCTAATACACTTATTCACACTGGGACAATAGTGCAAGCCCTGACAAGTCACTGAGTGTTAAGATTTTTATCCATAGCTGTGGGAAGTAGGGGTGCTGATAAATCAGCAGCCCTGATAAATCACAATAAATCAAATAATAATAATAGTAATAATAAATAAAATGAAAAAACATTATTGCACTAGGCCTTTATTACTCCTGTATGATCGGAAACAAAATACTAGTCAGCAGAGAGAAATTCTTCACCCTCAGTATACAGTGTTTCCCAACCCTGGTCCTCCAGTACCCCCTACAGTACACATTTTTATTGTAACCCTAGACAAGCACACCTGATTCAACGTGTCAACTAATCGTCAAGCCCTCAATGAGTTGAGTGAGGTGTGTTTGTCCAGGGCCACAATGAAAATGTTTACTGTAGGGGGTACTCGAGGACCAGGGATGGGAAACACTGCTCTAGTAATCTTCAAATACTTTGTCCGGGCACACTGAGACGATCCTACATTAGAGTCCTGGTCGACAGCACCCACCCCCCAAGACATTTTCCCACGGCCTTGCCTTTATCCCTTTGTCTCAGTTTAGGTCTGGAGATGAAGCAACCCACCCCTGGAACGTAGCCTAAGCAAGATGTGTTCATCAGATGAGTTCATACTCTATGACACAGAGATCCACCTATTGGTAACATCACTGCAATCTCTCTTTCAAGAGTTAAAAAAAAACAGGTGTGCCGTCGTCAAACACACCAAATGTTATAAGGACGTATAATCTAAATACACCTTGCAATGAAAAGGAATCATGGTGTAGGTGTACACCCAAACTTTTGTCAATACATTGGTACATTGAGATAAATACTTTTTGTCCCAGAAAACTATTTCACATGGAACGGCTTAATATTCTGTGCTTTCACACAGGCTATAAAATTGTATTAAAGGTTATTTCCCCGTCACTGCCTTCTTTAAAACAGAGGACAATATTCTGTGCAGAAAGATGCTGCTGTCCACTGCTACCATAAAAATAAAAATTGCCTGCAGGATATGGTTATATTCTGTAATCAATTATCTTGGGGACAGACTTGCAAAGCCAGCTAAACTAGAAGAGAGCCCTAATCGATACACAAGACCAGACAATGAGATGTCATATTCAGGAGACTTAGATGACGAAATGCCATCCTTTCAGAGAAAAGCATGCCTGGCTCTTGCTTTCTATCCCATTACTGAAGAGCAAGCATCTCTCCCTGAGTGCTTGCTACCTGTAATTGTGGCGGTGCTGCGAGGAGTCATTAGTGTGGAAAGGAGACAACAGTGTGTGTGTGTGTGTGGCGTGCGTGCGTGTGTGCGTGCGTGTGAGTGCTTAGAGTGCTGATATTGCATCCCCTACTGCCTGATCATTTGCATTTAATAAAGCAAAAAACATTCGTACCCGAAAGTCATGAATTGTTACGATTTCATAACATGAACAAAAATGGCCTACATCTGACAAAACATACACAGAGACATACACACACTGCAGAAACGTTTGTAAGATCTGTAAAGTTTTACGTGCCAAAGGCTTACATATTTCATCACTGTCCTGGCTCGCCATGTCTGCCCTCCCCCCTCTCTCTCTTCCTTTGTCTCTCTCTCTCTCTATCACTCGCTTGCTCTCTCTCTCCCCCCCTGCCCTCCACCTCTCCCCCCTCTCTCTTCACTTTACAGGTCTTCACATTACTGTTTAATCAGAGCCTCTCCTCTGCCAGGTATATTGAACTGTAATTACAGTTTCAGTTTCTTATTAGCAGATAAGACTTTGATAATGGGCCCTGGGAGGGAAACCAAACCTAATTAATTCTGCCCAAACAAGGTGTCTGGCTAACTCTCACCGCTCCCATAATACACTGGAACAAACGGCTGTTGAGATCAGTGTCCCAGAACAGATAAGAGGAAAACTGCAGCCCTCTACTGGCCTGTCCCCCGTAGTTTACAAAGACAGCCATCTAGAGCGGATGGCACCCTGTCATCATCCTGGCTCAACTGAACCAGTGTCTGTCTCCCCCTGTGGCTTTGAATCTAACAAGGACATCCAATTCTCTCTCAATGAATGACATTTGCTATGAGGCAGTGGCTTCTTTCCACCATCTCTCCATTTGGTCCTGCCAATTACAAGGAGACACTCAGGCTGCGTTCCAAATGCAAAGTAGACAGCCCTTGGCCCTCTGCCATCAGCCCTTGAATGATGTTTCACATTGTCACATCCGAGTGTAACTTAAGTGTTGCTTGCCCAAGCGAGGGAGAGTGATGATCTAAGAGGCAACGTCCTTGATGGAAATCTTGGAAGTTGTGCCTAAAAACAACCAACCTAAAGCTATTGATGTACCTAGAAAGCTAACCTAACCTGAGTGGTGTTTCATTCTTTCTGTTCCTTTACCGGATTGGTTCTGTTTTGCACAGTTGAAACAAAGAGAGGAATAGGCGGGAGCTAGCCACCCGGCAGTTCCGCTCTATGGACAACGATTCCCATTATTAGGACGGAGACATAAGCATCTCATCACTATATCCATATCTCTGGCCTTACTGACTCCCAGCTGAATGAGGGTTGGAGGATAAGAGCTAAAAAACATGAATTATTCTTACAATGACGGCTCAAAAAATATGACAAACTGAGAAAGACACTGGTAGTAGTTATTCCTTTTTGAAAATTCACTCAGATTATATTGAACATTTTAAAATAAGTCTCATAATTGAGCATTGGGCGATTACATTACCAGTAAGCCCTACATGAGATATTTTCCAAAAATGACTGATATAGCCTATTTACTCATAGAGGGATAGTTAGCCTAGTGGTTAAATGTGTTGGCCCAGTAACCAAAAGGTTTCTGAGTTTGAATCCCTGAGTGGGCTAAGTGACAAAATGTCAATGTGCCCTTGAGCAATGTGCTTAACCCTAGTTGCTCTGGATAAATCAGGGTTTCTTGAACCCAATCCTGTTTTGGCTTTTGCCCTAGCACTACACAGCTGATTCAATAACAAACTTATCATCAAGCTTTGATCATTTTAATCAGCTGTGTAGTGCTAGGTCTAAAACCAAAACGTGCACCCAGGGGGCCAGGACCGAGCTTGGGAAACCCTACGCTAAATTACTTAAAAAGATTGTGAGATAGGAGAAAATGTTAGCTAAATATTCAGAAAAAAAATTCAGGGGAGGTTCTCTTCTGCACTGTCAATCCGGTAAATGTGAAGGAGGAGTTAAGATGGAGTGTCGCCTTGTTAATATTCCGGATAGGATCAACTTCAGAGAGCTAGCTAGCCACGCCTGCTACATTAGGTTACAAGCTAGAAAATATGCCGTAGCTAGCTGCTATATGTTTCACCGGGGACTGTAAATAGCAACGTGCACATCCAAAAGCAGAAGTTGCGTCACAGGCTCTCTTCCTTTTCACCTGAAAACCGATTGTCTCTGATTTTTGCTGATGGAACAGAGGGTGCGGTTTCCGATACTCCTGATAGGTTGATATTTCATTAGGGGTGGGAGTAGAGAACGTAGACAACAGCTGTCTAGTATCATAATCCCTTGACACGGTAGCGAGAGATCAACCGATCTGTTGGTTTATTACTGTTAGTCCTGTTATTAGCGTTTTAAGAAATCCAGTGATAACCTGCAGGAGCTCGTTAAATTCTGCCTGTCCGTTGCAAACGACCCAGTATGATCGGCACATTGGAGTTTTGAATGATATCATCAGTGGCCATCATGTCTAGCTAGCAATTAGCAATTTCGCACATTTTTATATTTTGTGACATTTGTTGGGTATGGTTACGAATAACTCAGAATTGTCAAATATTTTGTTTACAGAATTTTGCAGTTTGAGTTTGTTTGTTCATTGTTAGTGCTATCCGGGATCCTTGGGACGTGTCTACCCTAAACCCTAACCTTAACCCTAACCATTTTACATTTCAACTTCATTGGGGTAGGGCTGTCCCAAGGATCCCAGATAGCAAGGATATTTGTTCATCACAGCCTGATTTTACTATGAAGTGAAATAGAGTGGTGAACATAGTGATCAGACTGGTTCCACCAGGCTAGCTTGCTGCCATGTCCTTTTTTCCCTCTTTTAGATTGCCACAATGTGCTTTGTGACAACAGTAAAAAAAAAAAAAAGTGTTTTTTCTTTGTTTTTGTAGCTAAAGAATCTCTGTAGTTTTACCTTCCATTTTTAAAACTGAAAAACGCAAGTATGCCTAACCTATGTGGTATTCTCCATAAAAATACATTCTTAATACACTGAGTTAGAGCAGCAATTTCCCCTGTGTTCCCCATTCTCTATCAAAACGCAAAGCCTCTGAACAGTTTGAGCCCTGTGCTCTGATCTTTTGCTGAGTTCCCCAATTTCATAATTCTCATTTGTTTGCCTTTCAGTGATTGCTCATTAATTACTGCGAGATGCGATTAAACATCTCTCATTACACTGGGCCTCCCAGGCAGAGGAGCTGAGCCAGCACTGCCTGAAGGGCCTCCAAGCCCTTATTTACACACACAAACTGCTGGCCTAAAGATGCTGTCTGTGCAAATCTGATGGACAAGTGCACAGTCCAAGCTGAGTGCAAAATAAACTCCAGCAGGCGGTGAAAGGATTAAGAGACAAGGCAAGCCATCCAAGGACAAAATAGAACATTCTCAAATCAAAATCCTTCGCAAGCACAAAAGAGAGCTGTTGGATTTTTCCATTCAAAGTTACATGTCCTTGGGCCATTTGGAAGACAGAACGATGAAAAATGTAATATTCTGATAAGCTAATTATCTATCTACAGTACCAATCAAAAGTTTGGACACATCTACTCATTCCCGGGTTTTTCTTTATTTTGACTATTTTCTACATTGTACATTTGAGCTATAAGACACCAATATTGAAAGGGGTGTTGGTTGTTTTGCTCAATGACGCATACAAGATTCACAGGAGTGGAGGCACAAGAGTAAACAGTGCCATGAATAAAGGGACCAAACTTGTGTCTAAATTGTATCTATTGTATCTCAGATGTAAGACATTTCAAAACCGTATTCTTCATGATACATTTTTGGACTGTCTGTTTTGCCATGTACAAATGTGATACTCAAATCAAATCAAATGTATTTATAAAGCCCTTCTTACATCAGCTGATATCTCAAAGTGCTGTACAGAAAGCCAGCCTAAAACCCCAAATAGCAAGCAATGCAGGTGTAGAAGCCCGGTGGCTAGGAAAAACTCCCTAGAAAGGCCAGAACCTAGGAAGAAACCTAGAGAGGAACCAGGCTATGAGGGGTGGCCAGTCCTCTTCTGGCTGTGCCGGGTGGAGATTATAACAGAACACGGCCAAGATGTTCAAATGTTCATAGATGACCAGCAGGGTCAAATAATAATAATCCCTAGGAGTAAATGTCAGTTGACTTTTCATAGCCGATTATTCAGAGTATCTCTACCGCTCCTGCTGTTTCTAGAGAGTTGAAAACAGCAGGTCTGGGACAGGTAGCACATCCGGTGAACAGGTCAGGATTCCATAACCGCAGGCAGAACAGTTGAAACTGGAGCAGCAGCACGGCCAGGTGGACTGGGGACAGCAAGGAGTCATCAGGCCAGGTCATTCTGAGACATGGTCCTAGGGCTCAGGTCCTCTGAGAGAGAGAAATAAAGAAAGGATTAGAGAGAGCATACTGAAATTCACACAGGACACCGGATAAGAAAGGAGAAATACTCCAGATATAACAGACTGACCCTAGCCCCCCGACACAAAAACTACTGCAGCATAAATACTGGAGGCTGAGACAGGAGGGGTCGGGAGACACTGTGGCCCCATCCAACGACACCCCCGGACAGAGCCAAACAGGTAGGATATAACCCCACCCACTTTGCCAAAGCACAGCCCCCACACCACTAGAGGGATATCTTCAACACCAACTTACCATCCTGAGACAAGGCCGAGTATAGCCCACAAAGATCTCCGCCACGGCACAACCCAACCCAGACAGGAAGATCACGTCAGTGACTCTACCCACTTAAGTGACGCACCCCTCCTAGGGACGGCATGGAAGAGCACAAGTAAGCCAGTGACTCAGCCCCTGTAATAGGGTTAGAGGCAGAGAATCCCAGTGGAGAGAGGGGAACTGGCCAGGCAGAGACAGCAAAGGCGGTTCATTGCGCCAGTGCCTTTCCGTTCACCTTCACACTCCTGGGCCAGACTACACTCAATCATAGGACCTACTGGAGAGATGAGTCTTCAATAAAGACTTAAAGGTTGAGACCGAGTCTGCGTCTCTCACATGGGTAGGCAGACCATTCCATAAAAATGGAGCTCTATAGGAGAAAGCCCTGCCTCCAGCTGTTTGCTTAGACATTCTAGGGACAGTTAGGAGGCCTGTGTCTTGTGACCGTAGCATACGTGTAGGTATGTACGGCAGGACCAAATCTGAAAGATAGGTAGGAGCAAGCCCATGTAATGCTTTGTTGGTTAGCAGTAAAACCTTGAAATCAGCCCTTGCCTTAAAACTTCATTGGGATAGGGGGCAGTATTTTCACGTCCGGATGAAAAGCGTGCCCAAAGTAAACTGCCTGTTACTCAGGCCCAGAAGCTAGGATATGCATATAATTGGTAGATTTGGATAGAAAACACTCTAAAGTTTCTAAAACTGTTAACTTCACTAGGGTAGGGGGCAGCATTCGGAATTTTGGATGAAAAGCGTGCCCAAATTAAACTGCCTGCTACTCAGGCCCAGAAGCTAGGATATGAATAGATTTGGTAGATTTGGATAGAAATCACTGTAAAGTTTCCAGAACTGTTAATATAATGTCTGTGAGTATAACAAAACTGATTTTGCAGGCGAAAACCTGAGAAAAATCCATCCAGGAAGTAGAATTTCTTTATTTTTGTAGTTTTCTATTCAATGCCATTACAGTATCCATTGACTTAGGACTCAAATTGCAGTTCCTATGCCTTCCACTAGATGTCAACAGTCTTTAGAAATTGTTTCAGGCTTGTAGTCTGAAAAATGAGGGAGTAAGACCAGTCTGAATGACTGGACCCTAAAGTGTTACAGAGCTTTTTCATGCGCAATCCCGAGAGTGTGCCTTACTTGTTTACCTTTTATATTGACGACGTTATTGTCTGGTTGAAATATTATCGATTATTTACGCTAAAAACAACTTGAGGATTGAATATAAACATTGTTTTACATGTTTCTATGAACTTTACGGATACAATTTGGATTTTTTGTCTGCCTGTTGTGACTGCATTTGAGCCTATGGATTACCGAAGAAAATGCGCAAACAAAACTGAGGTTTTTGGATATAAAGAGAGACTTTATCGAACAAAACTAACATTTATTGAGTAAATGAATGTCTTCTGAGTGCAACTATATGAAGATCATCAAAGGTAAGTGATTCATTTTATCTCTATTTCTGACTTGTGTAACTCTCTACTTGGCTGGTTACTGTTTGTAATGATTTGTCTGCTGGGCAATGTTCTCAAATAATCGCATGGTATGCTTTCGCCGTAAAGCCTTTTTGAAATCTGACCCCGTGGTTGGATTCACAACAAGTTAATCTTTAAACATATGTATAACACTTGTATGTTTTCTGAGTTTTTTTATAATGAGTATTTCTGTTTTTGAATTTGGCGCTCTGCAATTTCACTGGATGTTGGCCAGGTGGGACGCTAGCGTACACTAGTGAGGTTAAAATAATGTCTGTGAGTATAACAGAACTGATTTTCCAGGGCAAAACCCTGAGCACAATCCATCCAGGAATTTTTTTGGGGGAGGTAATTGTGTTTTCCAATGCTTTTCTATGGGAAACCTGATTTATTAGGGCCCAGATTGCAGTTCCTATGGCTTCCACTAGATGTCAACGGTCTTTAGAAATTGTTCGATGTTTTTCTTTTGAGAAATGAAGAAGTAGTCCTATTCTTTCCATGTGTCACTCAGATGGACTCAAGTATTTTGGCGCGTGTGAACAGGAGCGCGATCCTCGTTATTTTTCTCCGGTATTGGAAACAGTTTATCCCGTCTGAAATTGTATTGATTATTTACATTTTAGGGTACCTGAGGTTGGATTAGAAATGATGTTTGAAATGTTTGGACCAAGTTTACAGGTAACTTCTTAGATACTTTGTAGTCATGTTGGGCAAGTTGGAACCGGTGTATTTCTGAATAAACGCACCAAATAAATAGACATTTTGGGGATATAAAGAAGGAATTTATCAAACAAAACGACCATTCATTGTGTCACTGAGACATTTGGGATTGCAAAAAGATGAAGATCTTCAAAGGTAAGACATTTCTTATATCGCTATTTCTGACTTTCGTGTCGCATCTGCCTGGTTGGAAAATGGTTCTCATTTTTTGTATGCGGGGCATTGTCCTCAGATAATCGCATGGTGTGCTTTCGCCATAAACCTTTTTTGAAATCTGACACAGCGGCTGGTTTAACAAGAAGTTATGCTTTATTTTTGATGTATTACACTTGTATTTATATGAATGTTAAATATTTATATTTCTGTAGTTTGAATTTGGCGCTCTGCAATTTCACCGGATGTTGTCAAATCAATCCCGCTAATGGGATTCGAGCGTTAAATGATCCCTAAGAGGTTTTAACAGAAAGCCAGTGTAGAGTGGCTAGCACTGGAGTAATATGATCAAATGTTTTGGTTTTAGTCAAGATCCTAGCAGCCGTGTTTAGCACTAACTGAAGTTTATTTCGTGCTTTATCTGGGTAGCCGGAAAGTAGAGCATTGCAGGAGTCTAACCTTGAAGTGACAAAAGCATGGATACATTTTTCTGCATCATTTTTGGACAGAAAGTTTCTGATTTTTGCAATGTAACGTAGATGGAAAAAAGCTGTCCTTGAAACAGTCTTGATATGTTTGTCAAAAAAGAGATCAGGGTCCAGAGTAATGCCAAGGTCCTTCACAGTTTTATTTGAGACGACTGTACAACCATCAAGATTAATTGTAAGATTCAACAGAAGATCTCTTTGTTTCTTGGGACCTAGAACAAGCATCTCTGTATTGTCTGAGTTTAAAACTAGACATTTGCAGCCATCCACTTCCTTATGTCTGAAACACAGGCTTCCAGTGAGGGCAGTTTTGGGGCTTAACCATGTTTCATCGAAATGTACAGCTGTGTGTCATCCGCATAGCAGTGAAAGTTAACATTATGTTTTCGAATGACATCCCCAAGAGGTAAAATATATAGTGAAAACAATAGTGGTCCCAAAACGGAACTTTGAGGAACACCAAAATTTACAGTTGATTTGTCAGAGGACAAACCATCCACAGAGACAAACTGATATCTTTCCGACAGATAAGATCTAAACCAGGCCAGAACTTGTCCGTGTAGACCAATTTGGGTTTCAAATCTCTCCAAAAGAATGTGGTGATCGATGGTATCAAAAGCAGCACTAAGGTCTAGGAGCACGAGGACAGATGCAGAGCCTCGGTCTGGCATCATTAAAAGGTAATTTACCACCTTCACAAGTGCAGTCTCAGTGCTATGATGGGATCTAAAACCAGACTGAAGTGTTTCGTATACATTGTTTGTTTTCAGGAAGGCAGTGAGTTGCTGCGCAACAGCTTTTTCTAAAATGTTTGAGTGGAATGGGAGATTCGATATAGGCCGATAGTTTTTTATATTTTCTGGGTCAAGGTTTGGCTTTTTCAAGAGAGGCTTCATTACTGCCACTTTTAGGGTGTTTGGTACACATCCGGTGGATAGAGAGCTGCTTATTATGTTCAACATAGGAGGGCCAAGCACAGGAAGCAGTTCATTCAGTAGTTTAGTTGGAATAGGGTCCAGTATGCAGCTTGAAGGTTTAGAGGCCATGATTATTTTCATCATTGTGTCAAGAGATATTGTACTAAAACACTTGAGTGTCTCCCTTGATCCTAGGTCCTGGCAGAGTTGTGCAGAATCAGGACAACTGAGCTTTGGAGGAATACGCAGATTTAAAGAGGAGTCTGTAATTTGCTTTCTAATGATCATGATCTTTTCCTCAAAGAAGTTCATGAATTTATCACTGCTGAAGTGAAAGCCATCCTCTCTTGGGGAATGCTGCTTTTTAGTTAGCTTTGCGACAGTATCAAAAGAAATGTTGGATTGTTCTTATTTTCCTCAATTAAATTGGGAAAAATAGGATGATCGAGCAGCAGTGAGGGCTCTTCGATACTTCGGATGTGTACCCCTTTGTCATCAAGGCAAAGGGTGGCTACTTTGAAGAATCTAAAATCTAAAATATATTCTGATTTGTTTAATAACCTCTTACATCTAGACGTTCCGCTAGCGGAACACCGCTCCAATATCCAATGATAGGGCGTGGCGCGAAATACAAACTCCTCGAAAATCCGAAAACTTCAATTTTTCAAACATATGACTATTTTACACCATTTTAAAGACAAGACTCTCCTTTATCTAACCACACTGTCCGATTTCAAAAAGGCTTTACAACGAAAGCAAAACATTAGATTATGTCAGGAGAGTACCCAGCCAGAAATAATCAGACACCCATTTTTCAAGCTAGCATATAATGTCACAAAAAACAAAACCACAGCTAAATGCAGCACTAACCTTTGATGATCTTCATCAGATGACACTCCTAGGACATTATGTTATACAATCAAGTTCATATTTATATCAAAAAACAGCTTTTTACATTAGCATGTGACGTTCAGAACTAGCATTCCCACAGAACACTTCCGGTGAATTTACTAAATTACTCACAATAAACGTTCACAAAAAAACATAACAATTATTTTAAGAATTATAGATACAGAACTCCTTTATGCAATCGCGGTGTCCGATTTTAAAATAGCTTTTCGGTGAAAGCACATTTTGCAATATTCTGAGTAGATAGCCCGGCCATCACAGGCTAGCTATTTTGACACCCACCAAGTTTGGTACTCACCAAACTCAGATTTACTATAAGAAAAATTGGATTACCTTTGCTGTTCTTCGTCAGAATGCACTCCCAGGACTTCTACTTCAACAACAAATGTTGGTTTGGTTCCAAATAATCCATAGTTATATCCAAATAGCGGCGTTGTGTTCGTGCGTTCAAGACACTATCCGAAGGGTAACGAAGGGTGACGCGCGGACGCGTATCGTGACAAAAAAAATCTAAATATTCCATTACCGTACTTCGAAGCATGTCAAACGCTGTTTAAAATCAATTTTTATGCAATTTTTCGCGTAAAATAGCGATTATATTCCGACCGGGAGTCGTTGTTTTCGTTCAAAGACTGAAAATGCAAAATGGACAATTCACGTGCACCCGCACACCCGTCTCATTTGTTTTCAGATCGACCACTATCCAAATGCGCTACTGTTTTTCAGCCATGGACTGCAAAGTCATCATTCAACGTTCTGGCGCCTTCTGAGAGCCTATGGGAGCCTTAGAAAGTGTCACGTTACAGCAGAGATCCTCTGTTTTGGATAGAGATGACAAAGAAGGCCAAGAAATGGTCAGACAGGGTACTTCCTGTACAGAATCTTCTCAGGTTTTGGCCTGCCATTTGAGTTCTGTTATACACACAGACACCATTCAAACAGTTTTAGAAACTTTGGAGTGTTTTCTATCCAAAGCTACTAATTATATGCATATTCTAGTTTCGGGGCAGGAGTAATAACCAGATTAAATCGGGTACGTTTTTTATCCGGCCTTGAAAATACTGCCCCCTATCCATAACAAGTTAACACTTTTTTGGTTAGTACATGATTCCATCTGTGCCATTTCATAGTTTTGATGAAACACCTGTCCCAGATTACATCTTCAAACTAACGGCAACCATGGCATCCGTGACAGGGAGAAGTGTCCAACCATGATGTATAAGGGGAAGATAGTCTAGCTAGCTACATTTTCAGATATTACACGTTTCTCATTTTGACAAAGTTGTTTTCATTTCAAGTTAAAGTGTACTGTTAGCTAGCTAGCTAACATTAGCTGGCTGGCTTGCTAGCTAAAGTTACGTGTATTATCGTATTATTCCTATCTCAGAGCCATTTGCTTGGCTTGC
This sequence comes from Salmo salar, assembly GCF_965601325.2. Taxonomy (NCBI): domain Eukaryota; kingdom Metazoa; phylum Chordata; class Actinopteri; order Salmoniformes; family Salmonidae; genus Salmo; species Salmo salar. The sequence goes on along the minus strand of NC_138306.1, from coordinate 13,338,201 downwards.
TATAGCCTAATGTTAGCTAGCTAACATTGAACCTGGTTGGTTAGCTACCTGCAGATTCATGCAGGGTAGTAACGTCATGAGTTGGAATTATGTTTATTGTTTAGCTAGCTAGCTACATGACTAAACAAAAGACTCATCTATGAAAGTATCCATTTCAATAGAATGTCACTGCGACAACTGTTGATAGACGTAACTTAGCTGGTAAAATCGCTCTGGCTATCTACTCCGATTTCAGACCACGGGTAAGATAGTCTAGCTATGGTAGCTACATTTTCAGATATATAACATTTCTAATTTTGACATAGGGTAGTAACGTCATGAGTTGGGATTATGGTTAATTGTCTTAACAAAAGACTCCACTATGTAAGTAAACATTTCGGATGCGTTCATAAATTCAGTCTGGCTATCTACTCCGATTTCAGAGTACTCTCGTCTGAGTGTGCCAGAGCTGCAGAATAACTCATTAATTTACGAATGCTCAACACCCGTTGAATATGGCCGGTGTCAGTAAACGTTGGCAAAAAAAGCATAATTACATTGTTGCCAGCAGCACTGTTACAGTCACCAACACTCTGGATAACATGAAAACAGTTTACCTAGCTCTGCTAGGGCGAGTAAAATGGTCAGAGTGGGGTGTTCTCTCATCTCAAGCTAGCCAATGTTAGCCAGTTAACTTGGGTGCTTGACTGCCGTTGTGAGGTCAGAACGTTCGGATCAACCCTACTCATCAGCCAGATCATCCAGTGTGCGCTCTGAATACGCCGAGAGCGAATCGCTATGAATTTACGAATGGACAATCTGACAGCACAGTTGCAGTCACCAACACTCTGGATAACATAACAGCCTAACCAGCTCTGCTAGGGTGAGTAATGTTCAGTGAGCTGTTCTCTCATTTGTGTCTGGAAGTAGCTAGCATGTTAGCTTGGGTGCTTGACTGCTGTTGTAGGTACAGAACGCTCGGATCAACCCTTAAAGAGATGGGTGAGGCTGAAGCTTAAGAGGGTGTGAATGGGTGATGCTGAATGGGTGCAGACAAAGAAGGGCTCTCCAGTAGCAGTACCAAAACATTCAAAGGCCATTTTCTCAAAAATAAGTTTACAAGTTTACTTTCAAAGCAGAATTACATTCCCATTGCTCCTCAACTGTAGTGTATGATATACCATTTTATAGCTCTTTTATCCAATGTAAAAAACACCATTTCAAATTTTGCTTCATAAGCTTGATTTGAGCCAGTCGGTCACAAATAAGCAAAGAGAAACAACAGGCCATCATTACTTTAAGACATGAAAGTCAGTCAATCCGGAAAATGTCAAGAACTTTTAAAGTTTCTTCAAGTGCAGTCGCAAAAACCATCAAGCGCTATGAAGAAACTGTATACTATATATATATATATAGAAAATGTAGCTATATATATATATATATATATATATAGCTACATTGGGAAATATATATATATATATATATATATATATATATATATATATATATATATAGCTAAATTTTCTATATATATATATATATATTATATATATATATATATATAGCTACATTTTCTATATATATATAGTATATGTATATATATATATATATGTTTCTAGAGGTCAATGTTGCCATTATGGTGGTTAATTCATTAATGATTTCACCTTCTGTGTGCGTAGTTTGGTCCAGTTCAGGGGTAGTATGGATCCATCATGACAACCAGATGTAGATCAAGCAAAACACTAAACTATCAGGGATTGAGAGCAGTGGAGGCTGCTGAGGGGAGGACGACTCTATTCCGGCCATTATTATAAGTCGTCCTCCCCCCAGTAGCCTCTACTGGTTGAGAGACACCTTGTTATTAAAGTTGGATATAATCCCATTGCTTTTGCAGAAGCAGTGGTCCTGGAGGCTGTGCTCTGTGTGTTGACTACCTCAGCAGGAGAGAGGAAGAAACAGATAAAAACAATGTGGGCAGGGTCTTCTTTCCTGTGGTGAAGAGGGGATTGTTTTTGTCACTGCATCACTGCCTGAGGCTTGTTCCATGGTCAGGGAGATGAGATGCGACAGACACCTTGGCAGGTAGGGACATCAGATCCAGAGCCGCAGGGGATGGGTTACCTGGGTTAGGTGTTGTTGTTAAACAGGGTTGTCTCAGCAGCAGCAAGATAAAGAGCCAGCAATGACGTCATTCCAACCAATGTTGCCCACTGGGCAGGCCCATTAGACAAGAGCCATGTCTGGATAACACTATAACGTGTTTGAGAAGAAATCCAGGGGCATCATGGGAGGAAAATAGCATCTAGACCTCCATTAATGCAAGAAAGGTTTTGCAAAAGGAGAGTAAGATGAAACCTTGATGCATTAGAGGAATGCTGCCTCCCCCTTATGGAAATACAGGAGAACTGCCAGTTGAGGATCACACATTTACTACGAGCTGAGTGTGTTTTGAGCTGAGTGTTTTGACCTCATGTTTTACAGGCTTTATGCCTTGAGAGTAAAACAATAAAATACCTGATCGGGACTCTTTGCTTTACTCTCAGGCTTACTGACAATCTGGATTTAAAAGCGAAACTCATCCCATGTTACTTCAGATCTCATATGGATTTATGTCCCTAAAACGGAAGTGTATCTTAACCCGGGGTGTAGTGCTGCCGGGCGCTCCTTCACCTTTTTCAATTTGAGAATACACCAAGCTGGTAAACAATAAATTATGATAAATTCTAAATAGTTTATATAGTTTATTATAAATAGTTTTATTTAATTACCACAGAAATTCTATTAAAAACGATAGAATGAAAAACCAAATAAATGTGCATAACAGCCTAGAGGTGAAGTAAACGGTGGTTTCTTCCCTGTCTTGTCTCTGGCACTGGCGAGAATTATGATGAACTATAGGCTACTTGTGTGCACTGCTGAGGCCTGTATAAGCCTTGACCACTTTAACCAATCAGAAAGGAGGTAAAAATGTGTATTGAGACGCATGAATACGCCACAGCAAAAGCTGTATTTTATGTCTGTTTTTTTTTACAGCGAATTTCCTGCAATTCTATGCAGTAATGATTTATGTTCACTTCTTGTTCAATTGATTTGATGATATCATTTATGCAAATACAGTCTATGAATTGGTAGTTCATCTCTCTGTTTTATTTTATTCTGCAGTAGGGTATAGTGTAACCATATGTAGCTACACAATACAATGAAATGGCTATAGCAACTAAAGCTCTCCTCGCAGACAGTGCAATGCTTGTATTAACATTAGGTTATAGACTACAAATAGCTACACCAGGTAGTCGTAAGCCTATTAGGGTTTACTGCAAATGATGTATTTTTCCTGAACTAACATTCAGCTATCCTTAAAGCACAACAAGTTGGTTCAACTTCTTTAACATCATTGTGCGATCCTGGCGCTGTCCTTTCACAACCATGAAGGGCGCTCCAATCGTTTAGAATAGCACTCATCAAGATCTGTTGCCTACGCCTAATAGTCCTCCTCATCACGTATTGTTTTTATTATTACAAATAAAAGATGATCACTTCGCACAATGGTGGTCGTTTCGAACATCTCGATCAAAGCTGAATTACTGAATGATTGACTCGCTGTTTCATGTCCACGAGAATCTGTATATGGGAGATTGCATAACGATTCATTAGTATTATACACGTCAGAACCGAATATAATAGCATAGCATACAGTATTAGGATTATAATGTTACTGTTATACAGCAACAAAGCACCTCCTCAGTTCTAATGAGATTTTAGGATGGTTAGCTGAAGCCGAATAGTCACCCAAAAATATATCATGCGCCAAAACTCAACAGAGCTCGACACTAGGCAGGATTTATGCGTTGATTGAAACAAAATACAAGAAAGGCTAATAGTTTGTTAACATCATCTGTTCTAATTCGCTCACGAAACACTAATTCAGGAATATCGAAATGCATAGGCTATTCCCCTGAAAATGATTGGCATGCAGATGCAGTTTCACTGGTAAAACGTAAATAATTACCATTCGCGATTGACAGTGATGATGGCCTATTTTAAAATTAGGTATGCCTGTGTTTGAGGGTACTATAAATATCTGTTTTTCTTGAGACAATATGTGTGGGCATAGGCAGACGTTGCAATTGGAGGATGCATTATATGCATATTCTATAACAGGGCTCTCCAACCCTGTTCCTGGAGAGCTACCATCATATAGGTTTTCATTCCAACCCACATCATGTACACCCGATTCTAATAACTAGCTGGTTTATAAAATGAATTATGTTAGTGAAACTGGGGTTGAAGTGAGGGTTGAAGTGAAAACCTACAGGAGGATAGATCTCCAGGAACAGGGTTGGCGAGTCCTGTTCTATAACGATACATACTTCATTTTACTTTTTTGCTGTTGCGTTCCCTCACCTAAAAAAGTCAACGTCCATGACGTGGGATTCAGTGCTCATAGAAAAGTCAAGAAATCCATTCAAGAAAAGTCCTTTTAAAAGGCTAGAGATGCGGTCTTTGTAAAAATCCTCCAATGTCACTGGTCAAATGAGTTTCACACTGGGGAAGGTCTGCTCTTTACACAATGGGAACAATGCTCGTTCGATGACTGAGACCCTGACATTTATTCAGTGAACTAGTAGAAAATGTCAAACTGAAAATGTCAGACACCTCCCTCACATGCAGGTTTCTACCGTAGGGGAGAGTGGGGTAAATTGAGCCAAATGATTAGTTGAGTCACCCCTTGTTTCTAGGAAACCATACACAAAATTAATCACGCAACCAAATATTTAGGAAGAGGTCATCATTTCATGGAGTCTGTGAAGGAAGAAAACACATTACAAAAGTGGTAAGCAAGCTAGGTCATTTTAAACTGATTTTCACAAAGTAAAATTAATTTATTGTGTTATAGGTTTTATGATGATTGTATCTAACCCAAAAGTAGATCGTTTTAAGATGATTTTATACATCAGTTGGGGTCTCTATAAGCTACAATATGAGGTTCTAAACCTAGCATGAATGTGCATTTTTTTTAGCTGTGTGGGCCAATATAGTCAAAATGTTTGTCTTGGGGTAAGTTGAAGTGGGGTGGGATAAGGTTTGAATCCCGAGCCAACTAGGTGAAAAATCTGCCGAAGTGCCATTGGGCAAGGCACTTAACCCTAATTGCTCTTGTAAGCCGCTCTGGATGAGTGCTCAATGACAAAAATGTGAAATGGAAGGGTAAGTGATATTGAATAGAGAGATCTATATCCGAATGTTGGTCTACATTTATGATGTGCAATATACCACAACCCCATTTCATGAATTAAACTTTGACCTACCAGCAAAATCACCCACTGTCACAGGACACCACCACCCACTTGCCCCAAAGCAGCTCAACTTACCCTGTCCTTATGCTCAATTTACCTCATAAGTTTCAAGAGAACACTTTTTTTGGGCAAGCTATATTTTCAAAACTGTAATGTTTACATGAATTCTGATTATTTCCAGGGATATACAACATCCTGAAATATATGTACAGTAGATATCTTTGTTAGAAAGAATACTATATTTCCCGTAGGGAAGCTGAATATAAAGAATGTCTCAACGTACCTCACTCTCCCCTAGCTATTCTTTATTCAGGGTTGCAAACTGTAATGTTCCACACAAGAAACAAATTCTAAGTTGTAATTTATTGGTTTTTATTTCACCCAAATTCTGCATAACTACATCCAACTGCATTCTGCATGACATGATTCAAACTGCTGTTCCTTCAGAAACCTCAGGGGCCTATAATCACATTCCATCTCAGAAATGTGTCTGATAAAAGACGCGCCAACAGTACATCAACTTGTGTCAACTCATTCATTATGTTCCTTTTGACTGTTTTAATCAATCATATTTTCCATTCATTAGCTTGAAATATGGGGTAACTGAACATACCAATGATATTATTTTAAACAAATGGAAGTACCTTTTGTCTTTTAGCAATACAAGTGATAGTGATGATGATTCCAAGCACCAACCAAATTGTTTGTGCTTGACAAAGGCCAAGATGTTAAATGTATAGGCTACATTATGATTCCTTTTCAAGTCTCATCCACATTGTTGAGTGAAGCTTTATTGTGAATAAATCTGGTAGAGGAATTTTTACAAATGTATGAGTAGAGGTGAAAAGGGATGTAGTATTACAGAGCAAATCATATAGATTCTCAAAAGGTATTTGCGTTTCAGCTTTTTAAAATGTCATCATATTTCCTTTGGAATATTACGCTTACACTTTTGGACCTACATCTCCCAAAAATAATTGATTCATAATTTTGTAGAAAAATAGTAAAATAACATTTGTCAAACTGGGTAGCAACAGTTGAGATCCATTTAAAGACACCTACCCAGTCAAACGAATGGACTAGATACTGACTTTGCATTTGCGTCATTATCATTGAGTATGACTCAAATAATTAGTAAAAAAAAAAAAAAATCTAATATTTCAAATATGAATATTGCATGCATAACAAAGTATTCACATTGATACTGCAGTTTTGTAGGGCCAGGTAATCTAAGAAAGTGCTATGTTTGTCTAATCCATACTAAACTAATGTCGTACCTACATTGTGATAGACCAAACTGTATTTTCTATTTCCTATTATATCACATTGATTAGACCTTATTCTGTTACTATTTCGTAGTGTGAAAGCTTTTCCAATGCTATGTCATTATCCGATATGCAATATCAGCGCAGTAATACACATCGTCAAGTCTGGTAACATCTTTTGGTGGCTGTTGATCTACACCTAACTGCACTGATGAACTGAACTAGTAGCATGTACAGTACATGGTAAAGGGCCCTAACCATCACATTTTCATTGTTTTGAGATCCTGGAAACTCAGTAAATACTAGTAAAACATAGAATTATCCATCATTTTGCTTATGTTATGACCGAGTGAGTAATTTTGCATATACCAGCATATGCACCTACATGAATACCCTTTGACAAATTAGAAAATAGGATTGAAAGCAATCTGACCATCCTTCAAATTCAAAAATGCAGTAAAGCAAGTCAACATGTCTAAAGAAAATGGTGTCAAAATATACAAGAAAATCTCTCTCTCTCTCTCTCTCTCTCTGTCTCTCACGGCTGGCATAAGTCTCTTCAATAATTCATGTCATCACGTTACATAATATATTTCATCAACACACCTGTGGCCCATCCAACACCCATCTTCTTTACCACTCTGTCCAGTGAATAGATAGGACCCAATATAAGTCCAAATCTCCAAACACAAAACCGTAGAACCATTGTAAGATCATTTGTGTGCAGCAATATACGACTCTATTCATCTTTTCATAGTCATGGTCAGTAGACGAACTTCATAAACATATGAATGACAGAGCAGGTGACCGTTTTTTTTTTACTGTAATCTGATGGGGGAAAAGGTCATGAGTACATTTTAAAAATACAGAATGACATAGCCACTCACACCAAAGCCTTTCTTCGCACATTTTTTTTGTTGTTGTTGCCTTTTAATAAGTTGAGCGCACACCATACACTCACTAAATTATTTTCCCCTTTTAAAAAGAAGTAAAGCATGAAAGTAAATGACAAAGCACACAAATATCCAACAACTGAAACAGAGACTAAGTTCATTTTTTAAATACACACAAACCACCAGTAGTAGGTACAACTCTTCTGTCCATTAAGGAATTTGGATAATCAAAAAGCACAGTTAGTTAGTCCAGCTTTGCCAGCCCTGTCGTTGGATGGTGTGGACCAGGGTAGAGGTTGTATGTGGCACTACCATGGGGGATAGTGCTGCTGTACTGTAGTCTAGGCCGTCCTCTGCTGGCTGGTGGCAGTTGACATGGAGGCTGTGAGGTCTGGGAGACCTGGGGCTCAGAGAGCAGAGCAGAGAGGGCCTGGCTGGGCTGAGGAGGCAGGCCAGGGGCCAGTAGCCAGGGCCAGGGGTGAAGGGCAGGGCGGGGTGCTCGAGTCCAGGGGTACTCAATGTGAGGGAGGGAGGCCCTACTGCCTAACCAAAAGGACACCTGGAAGACAAAGAGAAGGAAATGGAATGAGAGGAAATGAGCCACAACAACCCTGTACATTGATCGGAAAATTCTGTGTGTGTGCCCACCGAAATATATGCTGTCTCCACTCAGCTCCAAAGATCATGTCATCTCAACAAATGGTTTCTAAATGACACGGATTCTGCAAAGAGAAGAGACTGATTTAAAACAGGGACAAATAGTGAGGATAAATCCAGATCAAACCAACAGAGTTATATAGGGACAATAATATCAGAGGATATTGTCTGGTTCAGATACTAACAGTATTTACAGTATCATTCCACTGGTGTGGGATGTCCTCAGGTTCTGGTGGGTAGGACATCCAGGATGGGCTTCCATACGACGCTGGTGGAGGCATGACAAAGTAGTCTGAGTAACCAGGGCGGTTGGCTGATATGGCGTAGACTCCTGTCATTGGGTTTCCTGTATGAGATAAGCAGTGTTTAGCCAATCAGAGGCTTGAATGAGTGAACTGAAGCAGTTTGACAGAGAAAGGTATACTTATGCCTTATGTATATTATATATATATACACATTTACATGTATATACGTATACATTTACTAGTCATAATATATATATATATAATATTTATTATTCTGACCTGAGTAGCTGGTCATGGACTGGTCAACAGTAACAGCAGGGAAGGGAGCTCTGTTGATAGGCAGATAGGGGGCACCATTGTGCTGACTCTGCATCTCAGAGGCCTCGGAAACACGAGGCTTCAGGCTGACATCGGGTGAAGAACTGCAGAAGGGGAAACAAAGACAAAAGCCTTGTAATTCATACATCTCACCACTTGGTGGCCTGTATACCTCACACGCAAACCTGGTAACAATCAAGGCATTCAAATGAAGATGCTGTTTGTTTTAAATAATGCGGAAAAAAGTACAGCTCAGAGTAGAATTACAACACAATGCATGAACAATATAACATCTAAAGCCAAAGGACTTAAACTAAACAATTTGACCAACTTCATATTCATCATCTCTAGCACCATCCCAACATCAACACCAACATATTATGTGAAAATGGCACATTTCTATGTTTTGTAGTAAAAAAGATAAAGAAAGACAAGTGTTTCTAATGACATCATCAACCAATTAGCAGGCAATTAGTAGGCAATGCCTACTCTAAAACTGATCAAACTCACACAATGCACAACGATGACGTCATAGGAAACGCTTATCTTCCTCTATCTTTTTAACTACAAAACATAGAAATGTGCCATTTTCACATATGTTGACGTTGGGGTGGTGCTGGAGTTGATGAATATGAAGTTGACATTTTTTTTCTGTTTCCCTTTAAGCGAGTGAAAAAAATATGGGGGATGCACTACAAGGATACACAGTGCACTAGTTAAGTAGACTTTTAAAAAAGAAATAGGTTGGGCATGTTTAGCATTGGGAGGATGTGAATATATCAGAATGAATGTTATTTTCATCAGTTTACTGTCTTTCTAACAGCTAGAGGAGTGTTGAAGGGAGAAGAAGGAGGGGGGGGGGGGGTTCGTACAGCCTCATTGAGGTCCCGGTAGGGGGTCCAGGCCTGGAGGGTATCAGAGGAGGTGGGGGTCCAACGCCCATGTCAGGAAGCTGAGTGAACCTGAAGCCCTGCAGCACCAAGCACAACACACACACACACACACACACACACACACACACACACACACACAACATAGTTAAATCAGTGTGCGGGTGTTTAAACATATGTACTGTGTAGCTACTCTCTCGACACATCTTGATTTTCTACAATAGCATTCAGGATTTTTGTTTGAAGCACCACCATAAGCAATTCTACAAGAGCACACGTACACAAATGCTTCGTTCTAAATCATTTGCTTTACATTGCACAGTCTACTCAATGCACTCACAGGTTTGGGTAAGCTACACTGGTGGATTTCCGGCCCGTAGGCAGACCCGCGCTGGTGGCCTCCTCCGCATGGGTGGTTCATGGTGCCAGGGGCGCTGGTCACCCCCTCGGAGTAAGCACTGGTGTGGCTGGGATTGTAGGAACTATGGAGGTGGGGGTGAGGGTGGTGGTGGTGGTGGTGGCTGGCAGGCGGGGGCTCGTCTGGGGCCAGACCAAAGGCATTACCCAGCAGGATATGCATCTGCTGCCGGACCTCGTCGATGGAGGGCTGAGAGCTCAGAGTGGACGAGTCCGAGAGACCTTTGACCTGATGGCTTCCACCATAACCCAGGGAGCACATCAGTCGGTCCACGTTGGTCTCCTGGAACGTCTCTGGCTCTGCCTGACTCACAGGAAGACAAAATACACACACACACGAATCGCACACATACATGGTTATCCATTTACAATTTAAAAGCATCGAACATTCAGAGCTATTAACTGGTATCGAATTTCCAATCTAAATCACTGAACAGGCTATAAATCACATTCACTGTCATTGACATTCAGCAAGGTTCAGGCAGCATAAAGAACGGGCTCCCAGGCTGCGCTAGAAGGAGGTTTTAAAGTTCGGCTGAAGGTAATCCTCTTCATTTCAGCCATGGAGCTTAAAAGTGAGAATTGGGAGAGGTAGGTATAATGGGAAAGGCTTTGTCCTAGGGTTTTCTCTAGGTTATTGCACCCCAGTACCAGAACTTCTCTAGGCTCAACCACCTTTGCCCCTGCAGTAACTCCAGGAGTACGGTGTTCATTTTAGGACATTCACCCTGCAGTTACTTCGGCGGTACGGTGTACATTTGAGGACATCTATGTCTCACGGATGCAGTGACATTCAGTGATGACTCACGTCATAACCGCTGTTGCGGATGCCTCTCCTGGACCTCTCCCTGAGGACCAGCAGGTCCATCTCCGTCTCCACGGGGCTAGGGCTGCTGGCGGCCAGGGACTGACGGCTCCAGTAGGCTGGCTCTCTCGATGGGGGGTGCCTGAAGTAGGGATATATCATAGTTGCCATCGTCATTATTATAGCCATCATTAATATCATCATCATCATCATTAGTAAAAAAAAAAAATCTGCAAACATCTACAGTTGGGCTGAGTCATTTATTTCTCCGCGCTGCAGCACAGGTTTAAACTGAAAACCTGGATACACCAAATGGACTTACAACTGCTCCCTTACAGGAATATTTCAGACAGTTACTAAACAGGTGCCAGGGAGAAGTGGCAGTCAAGCATCACGTCAGCAGATACTCTCACCCAGAAAAAGCACCGGTGCTGCAGCACAGGCATTTTGAAAAGTGACTTTTAAATCAGTGGATCTGCATACACTGAACACCCACCGAACACCCACTCAAACATGAAAGGAATGCATACTGGTTGTCTCTTGGCATATTACATAATGTGGATGCTCCCCCACCTCCTGATGTGGCATCCTGCATAGGAGGCCCTCTTCTCCTCAGCAGTCATTGGCTCCTTTGCCATTTCAGGCCTACTGTGCCTCTCTCTGGGGTTGAATGGGTGGATGCCATTGTCTGTGATGGGGCTATCACAGTAGCCTTTTCGCTTGGCTTTCTGGCGTACTTTGTTCCTGTAGTGTTCGATGTCGGTTTTCTGCTTGAGCCCCATGTTTGCCTGTGGACAAAGTCATTTGTATCCATTACATTTGTATATTGATTCTAGTTTGGCATTGCTTGGTATTATGAGTATACTTGGTGAGGTTCCTCTTCCCTATAAATAAACAACTGGTAACAATTCCATTCTTATTTCCCCTTGGCCCTAACCCATTGATGTTTGCAGATCTGTAGTCCAAGTGCAATATACAGTAGCTCCATCTCTACACTGCCTGTTCTGTACCTATCCAGAACTATCTTCAGATCTGCATATAAAGGGTTGGGGCCAAGGGAAAGGGAGCAATTTGGGACAGGCTGGCAGACTCAGTATGACATCATTCCCAGCAGGCCAGGGACGGGCGCTCACCTCCCCGTTGAGGACGACTGAGTCCTGGCTGTGACTGGAGGTTGATGGGTAGGAGTATGTGGGCTGGGCCGCCATCGGCTTGATGGTGATGAGTCGCAGTGAGCCAGTGTGGTCCTCATAGGGATCTGCTGGGGTGAGAGGACATTGTTATTTAGCACACCACTAGCTAGCCCAGCAACTACTGATCCTGCTGTTATCCCCACTCACACTGCCTGAGTTACTGCAGTAAGACATGCGGTGTGTGTGTGTGTGTGTGTGTGTGTGTGTGTGTGTGTGTGTGTGTGTGTGTGTGTGTGTGTGTGTGTGTGTGTGTGTGTGTGTGTGTGTGTGTGTGTGTGTGTGAAGGCATGTGTCCATGCATATATGTGTTTATTTACAATTCATTAGCTCTCTCCTATTGGTCCTACAGTGTCTCAAGCCTGTGTGATGACATAACATTGTGTGGACAAGCAGCAGTAGCCTACAGTAGCCAGAGCGTGGCCTCTCGCCTCTCTCTCACCGCTCCTCTTGTGCAGCAGATCCTCCTTGGTGCTCTTCTGTGCCGCAGCCCTCCGTGCCACCAAGCTCTTGCCCGTGTTGAGTTTCCCGGATTCGTTGCTCGCAACCGAGCCGTCCTCGCTTGGCAACCTGCTGCGGGTAACCATAGCAACAGAGGCAGGCAGTGGTAAGCTCTGTGCATACAGTATTATCCAAGGTTAATGCTGCTATCACACAGCCCCCTGGCCACAGTTCTAACCCGTGAAGACTGACTGCAGTGCGTAACACAGACACCTCTACAGGTGGTGTGCTAGCTAAGACCACAGGGTAGCACAGTGGGTGCTTCTATCTTAATGTCAAATATCTCCCCTGGTATCTTTTCAGGAGTAACCAACAGGCAGACACAAGTGACTAACACACCGGTCTGATGTGATGTCATATAAGTTAGCTTGGAACAAGTACACCCATCATGTCAGCTCATATCGACATCGCTCTTCAGAATGTATGAATTGGATCATTCTAAGGGTGTTATGCATTCACAAATGCAAAATGGAATCCACATTCGCATTCATGAGGCTTGTATAATGAGGTACCGTTCTACTCCTGTGATAGAGAGAGAGAGAGAGAGAGAGAGAGAGAGAGAGAGAGAGAGAGAGAGAGAGAGAGAAAGAGAGAGAGAGAGAGAGAGAGAGAGAGAGAGAGAGAGAGAGAGAAAGAGAGAGAGAGAGAGAGAGAGAGAGAGAGAGAGAGAGAGAGAGAGAGAGAGAATGTCTGTGTGTATTCCTGTCAACGTGAGCCCAGAACAACACTGAATCAAACATGGCCCTGGAAGCATCTCTCCAGGCTGTGTAGTTCACTCACGTTTCCATGCTCAGTGTTCAGCCTCTATTCACTATACACCACTGTGTGTTTACCCCTTGTTTGTTTTTTTCCCAGTTATTATTCTCAGTATCCTTTCAAAGGCGTTTTATTGTATAATCATCACACTGCAGAATCCCAATGACAGCAGCAGAGGAGCTGTGTTTGTAGCCTTGTGAAGCCTTGCTAATCCCAGCCTGAATGAGCCCTGGGGTCCATCCAAAGGGTGACTGGAACAGCAGCTGCCGCTGCAGCAGACCTGGGTTCAGATACTATTTCAAATTGTTTCAAATACTTGATCAGTGTTTGATTGAGCTTGCCTGGCTTAATGAATCAATAGAATAGTCAAAAACTACAAAGCCCGCTTGTCTGGTACTCCAGGCAGGCTAGAGCAAAGCAAATACTCAAAGCATTTGAAAGACTTACAGTACTATTTGAACCCAGGTCTGCACTGCAGTGCCTTCAAGGCCCAGTAATCATTGCGGCAGACTCATGTCACACCTCCAGCATGACGGCCGTAAATATGGCACTAAAAAGTCCAAGTGGGTCTAAATCAGCCAAAGGTGGGGGAGATCTGTTTGGCAGCTGACAATGACTGATGTTTTGGGTTGGGTCAGTAAAAAAAAATCAAGCCTTTGGTGGTCTGTACATTTCTTCCAGTGTGTTAGAATGAGCATTTGTATGCATTGGAAATTCAAAGGAAAGATTGCTCAATAGGCAGTTCAAGCTTAGCTTTGGCTGCGTTTAGACAGGCAGACCAATTCTGATATTTTTTTCCCCACTAACAGTTTTTTTGACCAATCAGATCCACTATTACGAAGATCTGATGTGACAATATCTGGTGTGATTGGTCAAAAGACCAATTAGTGGGAAAAAATATCAGATTTGGGCTGCCTGTCTAAACACAGTCTTAGTGTTCTAGACTAGAGGGAAGAGAGGAGGCTGTATTCATTTTGTGGCACGGCAATAACGCATTCATGAATCACATGTTTTTCATTACAAATGTTTCTTTCTATTGCCTTTCCTAGTGATAGATGGCTACAATTCTTGGAATTGGCAACACCCGGGCAAACTGTAAGCCAGTCAACATGAGCAGATTTAAGCAGATTCTATGCAATCTGTCCAAGATTGTCATATTTTTGGTGCATTTTCCTTGACTTAAAGTATTGCCACAAACAAATCCAAATGTGTTCTGGTAATCTAAAGAAAACAGAGAGATCATTCTGTTTAAATTGAATTCGGTGTTCTTCTTACCCTTTGTGGATGATGTCAGCAGAAGGAGGTCTTTTAGAGGCGGTCCCATCCTGGTGCACCTTCCTGTCCAATGACAACGGGGCATCTCTCACTGGGAGGCCCAGAACCAGCGTCTCCTTGGTAACAGAGATGGTCTCCTCACCTTGCGGATGGCCCATGTGCTTCTTGGCATAGTCAAATCCCTGCACATGCTGGGACAGAGAGGGTTTTACGAAAGGGTTTACGATGACATATGATCTATGGTAAAGTAAAAGAGTGCCTTAGGAGAATGACATTTAATTTACAGATAAGGTAAATGAGCAAAGTTGGCTCGGTGAGCTCTGATTTCTCTCGGTCAGCAAGTAAAGTATACTAAATGTTAAAACTATATGTCTAATGGCACCTTTGAAGTTGGGATATATTGGAAGAAAGAAATGGACAATTAAATTGGTTTATGACTTATATTATACCTAGGCAGTTTCTTTGTTTCACCAAATTACTCTCATTTCATGAAGCCTATCTGCATTGCAAAACAGCTAAAGGAACAGAATGTACAGATATACTTGTTTTAAAATTCCATTTTTTTTATACTATTTTTGGAAAACTCTAAATATGTAAATACTTTATATTCAATGTTTTTCTAGTGTATCTGGTGTATTCTAGTGTATCAGCTTTAATAATTAAAGTGTCTTGCACGGTGCCATCAATTGTATCATCACACCTGGTTGTGAGATAAATCGATACACTGTTTGTGCAGACATCTTTACCTCATCCTGAGATTAGTGATATTTCACAACAGTGAGAGTCTGGCTGAGATAATGTATGAGGACAGGATGGCTTCATCATATTGGACATTCACAGTTAGGGGAAATGTTTCTACAGATGAACCTTGAAGGCTGAGCTCAACAGAGATATATTTCACTGGCAGGAGGCAGACCTCTCCATCCACTTGATGCGGTTAACTTTATAAATGGCCTCCTTTCATCTTTCAACTGCCCAGTTTGATAAAGACATGGAGTTGATCCGAGACTCTGCACAAGGCTACTCTGTGATGTATTTGGCAGAGATGGATTCTGTGTTTTGACTTGGGCTCCTTTGGTATACTGATGAAAAAGGAGAGGTTTGATAAAAAACCCTAAGGGACTTCATGTAAAGAGACAAACAGCACAATTATGATTGATAGGATTTTTGTTCTCGTTGCACAATCTGTCAAAAATAAAGCCACGTGACGGACTATACCACATACTGTATTTGGAGAGCAATGAAATACGCTCACATATTGAATGATCAACGCAACAACAAAAAAAACACCCATGCAGACTGAAGCCATGCCATTGATTTGCAGCTTTGTTGTTGTCCCACTTTGATGGATAATTATGTGCTGGGACTAGTGTTTCAGGAAGTCCACTATCTCCCTAGTGGGTTATGCTCTGCTTGGTATTCTGTCTTCATTCCCAGAACGTTTGGACACAAACACATTCCACTGCAACAGACTGCACATATGTGCAGTGTAGTGGAACCAAAGAGCTCAACTCAGCACATTTACCACTAATGTCCTTTTGTCATATCGCCACAAGCTATTCATAAACCAAGTAATTATAAGAACGTGTATCTAATTTGCGCATGTGTGCCACATCTCTGGATCAGAAAGGGAAAGAGAGAGAAATCTCCTATTTGGTACCGTTTTAAATAATTCATGTCACATTCAAAACCAACCCAGTGACATTAAATGTTTACAAACAGTTTTGCAAATCAACAAAACCTTGAAGCACTGTACTCGCACATGTAAAATACAGTTGGCAAATATGGTGCTAGTTGGCCACGTTTTGGGAGAGAAGTCCTATCCCACTGTCCTATTTTTACTTGACACTAATCAAGTGTATCTCTGACCTTGTCCTACACCATAAACTGGAGCTAGCACTTCTCTTTTCCCATCCAAAAATATGCAATGATGTTACATCTGTTCCTCTGGAGGGAGTGATTTTGGTGTGACGTACAGAAATGACACTGAAATCAGCTGACTTTCTCTGCTGCTGCACGAGTGCATGTTGAGTCGGAATCTGAAAGGTTGAGGGGCAGATCTTGGTTATACTCCCCCACATTATCTCTATTAATCTAAATGGCACAATATTTAATCCAGTAACAAAATTACTGATCGCTTGGATTGCGCCACTGTGCCACTGGCTGGTATGAGATGAGAAGAAGCCTGGTGGATAAGAATCATTACTATGCATTGGAAGGCAACAAGGATGTATAAAATGGCCCACTGATCATAGACGATGAGCCATGGTGAGCCCACTCCATCCCTTCCATTGATTTCCCCCAGGCACTGTCAACATGCATTTATTCACAAATAACACTCAGTCAATACCTGGTGGTGATAACTGCCCTCCCTCCGATAGGATGTCTAAACAAGAAGACAATTAAAGGGACATTTAGCTGAGGATTCAATTCCATCACATTAACCATCTGGATTCTTATTTCGCCCCCCATCATGCTTATTGAGCACCCATCACTACCGTCACCATTGGCTATAAGTAATTGAGCGAACGCAAGACGAAGTGTTAAGACCTGCCCAGATGTGACATTTCTCTGAACTGCACATTAAGATGTTAAGAGATATGTAAAGTTCACCTTAGAGCGGGGTTTGAAGCTCCTGAAAGCATTGGTCTTGAAGATGACCCTGTTCCTCTTGCACAGGATGCCGGTGACCATGACGACAACAACCATCACCAGGGCAACAGGCGTCAGCACAGCCATGATCCACAGATTGGCAGGTGGGACCTTTACCACAGCTGTCGGGAAACCATGGAGACAAAATAAATACACGCCTACACACACTATCTATCAATATGTATTTTTGTTTGCAATCACTGCAAAATGATTGAGGCACATAGCTATTCAACAGGCTACGAGACAGATAGAAGTGCTTCAGCCTGAGTACTTCAAAACTAAAATATACTGCAATAACTCCTGTGCATGCATCTGTTTATGACTGAAAAGCTAGTTCTGTACACTTCATGTAAGAGAATAATGTTAAGGCTGTTTGGTAAAGATGTGTAAAAAATAACCTACGATCAGCTTGGAGCAGGACAAAGTAGCCCAGAGTGAGGGCCATGGTTTGGGAATCCAAGGTACTGAGGGTCTTAGCTGCAGTGGTGCCCGTTATGGGGGCACCGTTCAGTTGGGCATAGTAGGTCATTTCGGCTGAGTTCTTAGGCCCAGGGAGTCGACGAATGCCAACCATCTAAACAAGAGCAACACAATTTGGTGGATTCAGTGCTGTTATATGGTATGAAAGAGCCATTGCAAAAATACAATAGCATTAATTATGTATCTGAAGGGGCAAACACTCAAAAAATAACAGCACTCGGGGAACACACTCATGGGATTAATATGAATCAGTGGAATTCATTGTATTTTAGTATAGATCAAATGTTTAATGTCCATAATACATCATAATGGTTTCATCAAGGGCTGTGATTAAAGCTTGCCATAAAGAAGGGAGGGGGGGGGGGGTTAAATGGAAGAGATCAACATCCATTACATGAGCTCTCTCCCCCCTCATAAAACCTGATCATCTGTGACGTTAGATAAAAATGTTAATCTGTGACAAAACCTAAAAGGGGACATAGAAATTATGTGAATCTTCATAAAATAGTGAAACTCTGGGGCAAGTGAACATAAAATGGGACTGAGTTTATCAGTGAGTGAGCATGCAGTCCCCTGTGTGTATGTGTGTATGTGTGTGTGTGTGTGTGTGTGTGTGTGTGTGTGTGTGTGTGTGTGTGTGTGTGTGTGTGTGTGTGTGTGTGTGTGTGTGTGTGCGTGCCCGCCTCACCTGGACGGTGTAGCTTCCGACGGTGGTGGCCCTTCTAAAGCGGCTCCCCTGACTCCCCTGACGCCCAGACACCAAAAACAGCTCAGCCAGCCGCTGCTCCATTAAACTAGCAAAGCTCTGATAATTCCCTTCCAGAGAAGAGCTGTCAACATCCTGAATTACTGCAGAGCAGTGGCGCACACAGAGAGAGAGAGAGAGAGAGAGAGAGAGAGAGGAGAGAGCAGGTAGAGAGCAGGTAGAGAGAGAGAGAGAGCAGGTAGAGAGAGAGAGAGAGATCAGGTAGAGAGAGAGTGCAAGAGAGAGAGAGAGAGAGAGAGAGGAGAGAGAGGAGGGGGGAGGGGGGAGAAAGAGAGAGAGAGAGAGAGGAGGGGGGAGAAAGAGAGGTAAGAGAAGAAGAGAGGGATAGAGAGGTAATGGAGAGGTGGGATAGGGACAGAGGAGGAAAGAGAGGTTTGGTCATTCCTCAATTTAAAACTTGTAAGTCATATTATAGTTGGGCTGACCTGGGCGCACTGCAGTCTCATCACGACAGTGGCAGAAAGGTATGCCATTTAGAGTCCTCTCACAAAACAGGGCCCCATTCACACTGAGCACTGATCTGATGTGATCTCTCAGAAACAGATGTCAGGAAGCTCTAAATAATGCATCAATAGGATTCGGAAGGAAAGGAGGAGCTCAAAGATGTTGGGAGAAAGAACATCACAGGCAAATGTACACAACACACAGTCGACCAAAGCACTAACTAACTAGCAGTTAGTGAAAATCAATGACAGTTTAAATTACCTGTGATCACCCAGTAGTTCTTTGTGGCAGTGGATGTGTTGAGGTTGTGGTACTCTAGTGCTGTGGAGTGAAAGGGAGAGAGAAAGAGAGAGAGAGAGGGAGAGCAGAGAGGAGAGAGAGGTTACAGAGAGTAGGCTTGGGCAATATACAGTTCATACCGTATACAAAGGGCTGCAGGGGTGCGTGCTAGGCCACTGCTTATAACAATAAGTTAAGTATAACTATAAGAAATCTAAGATGTACCAAATAAATTATATCCAGCTCAGGAGTCCAGCTATGCATTTGGTTGGCTAACTTGAAAGCTAAGTGGCTAGATACCAAGATCAAGCCTCTTGGTTACAGCAGAGACATTCCATCCCCTTCTGGATCAAGATCCCTGTTGCCTAAATAGTTTTGTGCTTAAAAAATGCATATATACAGTACCAGTCAAAAGTTTGGACACACCTACTCATTCAAGGCTTTTTCTTCATTTTACTATTTTCTACATCGTAGAATAGTGAAGACATCAAAACTATGAAATAACACGATGGAATCATGTAGTAACCAAAAACGTGTTAAATAAAGATTTTAGACTCTGCAAAGTAGCCAACCTTTGCCTTGATGACAGCTTTGCACACTCTTGGCATTCTCTCAACCAGCTTCAACTGGAATGCTTTTCCAACAGTCTTGAAGGAGTTCCCATATATGCTGAGCAATTGTTGGCTGCTTTTCCTTCACTCTGCGGTCCATGTCATCCCAAACCATCTCAATTGAGGTCAGGGGATTGTGGAGGCCAGGTCATCTGATGCAGCACTCCATCACTCTCCTTCTGTCACGACTTCCTCCGAAGTCGGTCCCTCTCCTTGTTCGGGCAGCGTTCGGCGGTCGACGTCACCGGCCTTCTAACCATTGCCGATCCACTTTTCATTTTCCATTTGTTTTGTCTTTGTTTTACACACCTGGTTTCACTTCCCCAATTTCTTGTTCATTATTTAACCCTCTGTTTCCCCATGTTTTTTTGTGAGTGATTGGTTGTATGTTATACGGTCCGTTATGTGGGCTTGCTTTATTTGTATTGTATTTGACTATTTTGAGTAAATTACGTTTATTTACTCATATCTGCTGTCTTGCGCCTGACTCCTCTACACAAGCTACACACAGACATCATTACACCTTCTTGGTAAAAGAGTCCTTACACAGCCTGGTGTGTTGGGTCATTGTCCTGTTAAAAACAAATGACAGTCCCACTAAGCGCAAACCAGATGGGAATACAGTGAGGGAAAAAAGTATTTGATCCCCTGCTGATTTTGTACATTTGCCCACTGACAAAGAAATGATCAGTCTATAATTTTAATGGTAGGTTTATTTGACCAGTGAGAGACAGAATAACAACAACAAAAATCCAGAAAAACGCATGTCAAAAATGTTATAAATTGATTTGCATTTTAATGAGGGAAATAAGTATTTGACCCCCTCTCAATCAGAAAGATTTCTGGCTCCCAGGTGTCTTTTATACAGGTAACGAGCTGAGATTAGGAGCACATTCTTAAAGGGAGTGCTCCTAATCTCAGTTTGTTACCTGTATAAAAGACACCTGTCCACAAAAGCAATCAATCAATCAGATTCCAAACTCTCCACCATGGCCAAGACCAAAGAGCTCTCCAAGGATGTCAGGGACAAGATTGTAGACCTACACAAGGCTGGAATGGGCTTCAAGACCATCACCAAGCAGCTTGGTGAGAAGGTGACAACAGTTGGTGCGATTATTCGCAAATGGAAGAAACACAAAAGAACTGTCAATCTCCCTCGGCCTGGGGCTCCATGCAAGATCTCACCTCGTGGAGTTGCAATGATCATGAGAACGGTGAGGAATCAGCCCAGAACTACACGGGAGGATCTTGTCAATGATCTCAAGGCAGCTGGGACCATAGTCACCAAGAAAACAATTGGTACCACACTACGCCGTGAAGGACTGAAATCCTGCAGCGCCCGCAAGGTCCCCCTGCTCAAGAAAGCACATATACATGCCCGTCTGAAGTTTGCCAATGAACATTTGAATGATTCAGAAGACAACTTGGTGAAAGTGTTGTGGTCAGATGAGACCAAAATGGAGCTCTTTGGCATCAGCTCAACTCGCCGTGTTTGGAGGAAGAGGAATGCTGCCTATGACCCCAAGAACACCATCCCCACCGTCAAACATGGAGGTGGAAACATTATGCTTTGGGGGTGTTTTTCTGCTAAAGGGACAGGACAACTTCACCGTATCAAAGGGACGATGGACAGGGCCATGTACCGTCAAATCATGGGTGAGAACCTCCTTCCCTCAGCCAGGGCATTGAAAATGGGTCATGGATGGGTATTCCAGCATGACAATGACCCAAAACACATGGCCAAGGCAACAAAGGAGTGGCTCAAGAAGAAGCACATTAAGGTCCTGGAGTGGCCTACCCAGTCTCCAGACCTTAATCCCATAGAACATCTGTGGAGGGAGCTGAAGGTTCGAGTTGCCAAACGTCAGCCTCGAAACCTTAATGACTTGGAGAAGATCTGCAAAGAGGAGTGGGACAAAATCCCTCCTGAGATGTGTGCAAACCTGGTGGCCAACTACAAGAAACGTCTGACCTCTGTGATTGCCAACAAGGGTTTTGCCACCAAGTACTAAGTCATGTTTTGCAGAGGGGTCAAATACTTATTTCCCTCATTAATATGCAAATAGTTCTATAATTTTTTTTTATGTGTTTTTCTGGATTTTTTGTTGTTATTCTGTCTCTCACTGTTCAAATAAACCTACCATTACAATTATAGACTGATCATTTCTTTGTCAGTGGGCAAACGTACAAAATCAGCAGGGGATCAAATACTTTTTTCCCTCACTGTAGTATCGCTGCAGAATGCTGTGGTAGCCATGCTGGTTAATTGTGCCTTGAATTCTAAATAAATCACAGATAGTGTCACCGGCAAAGCACCCCCACACCATAACACCTCCTCCTCCATGCTTTATGGTGGGAAATACACATACGGAGATCATCCATTCACCCACACCGCATCTCACAAAGACATCTCCAATTTGGACTCCAGACCAAAGGACAAATTTCAACTGGTCTAATGTCCATTGCTCGTGTTTCTTGGCCCAAGCAAGTCTCTTCTTCTTGTTGGTGTCCTTTAGTAGTGGTTTCTTTGCAGCAGTTCAACCATGAAGGCCTGATTCACACAGTCTCCTCTGAACAGTTGATGTTGAGATATGTCTGTTACTTGAACTCTGAAGCATTTATTTGGGTTGCAATTTCTGAGGCTGGTAACTTTAATGAACTTATCCTCTGCAGCAGAGGTTCTCTGGGTCTTCCATTCCTGTAGTGGTCCTCATGAGAACCAGTTTCATCATAGCGCTTGATGGTTGAAATGTTCCATGTTGACTGACCTTCATGTCTTAAAGTAATGATAGACTGTCATTTCTCTTTGCATATTTGATCTGTTCTTGCCATAATATGTACTTGGTCTTTTACCATATTGGGCTATCTTCTGTATCTCCCCCCCCCCCCCCCCCCCCCCCCACCTTGTCACAACACAACTGATTGGCTCAAACACATTAAGAAGGAAAATAATTCCACAAATTAACTGGTAAGAAGGCACACCTGTTAATTGAAATGCATTCCAGGTGACTACCTCACAAAGCTGGTTGAGAGAATGCCAAGAGTGTGCAAAGCTGTCATCAAGGCAATCTAAATGAGTTTGTGGCATATTACAGAGATAAGAACCAACATTAGGCTGGGTATCAGTCAAGCAAGACCTGATGACAGGCTACCAAGCAAAGGCACAATGGATGTATTTTACCTGGTTGACACAGACATGCTCAGGAAAGTGATATCACAACTTCAGCCATCTACCTGCCTTCTCGATCCTATCCCCACCACCTTCGTCAAAAATGTTTTTAATTGCATATCTGAAGAAGTGTAACCTATTGTTAATCACTCCCTGGAGAAATTGGTGTTCAAACAGCAAAATTATTTTTAAGTGACAAATGTATTTAAAAAAAAATACAATCTGGTTTTCGTGCCAACCACAGCACATAGACAGCCTTAGTTCAAGTGATAAATGATCTTAGAGCCAACACAGGCCAAACAGCTCTCTGTCCATGTACTCTTAGATGTAACCTCTGCAGGATTGGTGGGTCCCTCTCAGGACGGTTGAGCTAACGTAGGGTAATGCGATTAGCATGGGGTTGTAAGTAACAAGAAAATTTCCCAGCACATAGACGTATCTCATATTGGCAGAAAGCTTAAATTCTTGTTAATCTAACTGCACTGTCCCATTTACATTAGCTATTACAGTGAAAGACTGCCATGATATTGTTTAAGGAGAGTGCACAGTTATGAATTTAAAAAGTTAAAAATAAACCAATTAGGCATATTTGGGCAGTCTTGACACAACATTTTGAACAGAAATGCAATGGTTCATTGGATCAGTCTAAACCTTTGTACATACACTGCTGCCATCTAGTGGCAAAAATCTAAATTGCGCCTGAGCTGGAATAATACATGATGGCCTTTCTCTTGCATTTCAAATGTGATGGTACAAAAACAAATTTAAAAAGCATGTTTTTTTCTTTGTATTATCTTTTACCAGATCTAATGTGCTATATTCTCCTACATTCATTTCACATTTCCACAAACTTCAAAGTGTTTCCTTCAAATGGTATCAAGAATTTGCATATCGTTGCTTCAGGTCCTGAGCTACAGGCAGTTACATTTGGGTATGTCATTTTAGGTGAAAATTGAAAAAAGGGTCCGATCCTTGTGCTGCATTTTACACTGTTGACCATGATGTCCTTTTGGACGGACTGGAGAGGTGGGTTGGCCTCTCTGGTCCAGTTCTAAATTAGTTTACATAACTCAGAGAAAATACATATCAAATGTGGAGTTCCATGAGGTTCGATTTTGGGTCTGATACTGTTCAGTTTATATACTGTATGTTACCTCTTGGCAGTGTTATCAGAAAGTGCAGCATTGATTTTCACAGCTACGTAGACGATACACAACTTTACATTTCTGTGTCACCAGACGACTTTAGCTCCACAGATAAATTATTATACTGTATTAGTGATTAAAATACTTGGATGGCTCACAACTTCCTCCAGCTAAATCAAGACAAGACTGAGGTACTCATTGTTGGAGCCAAAGCACAGAGAGAGAATCTAGCCTTTCATTTTTATTCACGGGCAACACAGATAAAACACCAGGTAAAAAACCTAGGTGTTACTTTAGATTCTGAACAATTGTTTTAGGAATGTGACTAAAATAGCTTTTTATCACCTGAGGAACATTTTCTCTCTCAGGCTGATACAGACAGACTCATCCAAGCTTTTATTATAAGCAGGCTTGACTACTGTAATGCTCTCCTGTCTGGTCTACCCAAGAAAGCCATTGGTGAACTGTAAAACATACAGAATGCTGCAGCATGGGTACTGACCAAGACCAGACGGCGAGCCCATATTAAACCGGTTTCAAGGTCACGGCACTGGCTGCCAGTGAGTTTTATAATTAATTTTAAGATTCTTCTATTGGTTTTTAAATCAATCCACGACTGTGCACACCAATACATGTCAGACATGCTTTTAAGTTATGTACCCAGTAGGTCCCTCAGGTCCTCTGGCACTGGCCTTTTAACTATTTTAAAACCTAGGACCAAGAGGCATGGAGAGGCAGCCTTTATTTATTACGACCCCAGTCTCTGTAATTGCCTGCCAAAGAACCTGAGGGGGGCCGAAACTGTGGACATATTTAACACATATTTTTAGCTTTACTTTTCCTTGGGTGCTTTTTAGTTGTTCAGTTTGTGTTATTCTTTGTGTTTTTTATATTATGCTTGTTGTGTAGTGGATATTTTAGCTTTTATTTTCATTGTTTTCCTGTAAAGCACATTGGGTTGCATTCCATGTCTGAAATGTGCTTTATAAATAAAGCGTCATTTGATTTGAAGGGTTCAAATACGCTGAGTGTACAAAACTTTAGGAACACCTTCCTACTATTGTGTTGCACCCCCTTTAGCCCTCAGAACAGCTTCGATTTGTTGGGGCATGGACTCTACAAGGTGTCGAAGGCGTTCCACAGGGATGCTGGCCCATGTTGACTCCAATGCTTCCCACAGTTGAGTCAAGTTGGCTGGATGTCCTTTGGGTGGTGGACCATTCTTGATACACACAGGAAACTGTTGAATGTGAAAAACCCAGCAGCGTTACACTTCTTGACACACTCAAACTGGTGTGCCTGGCACCTACCCCATTCAAAGGCACTCGCCCATTCACCCTCTGAATGGCAAACATACACAATCCATGTCTCAATCCTTCTTTATTTAACCTGTCTCCTCCCCATCATCTACACTGATTGAAGTGAATTTAATAAGTTACATCATACATAAGAAATCACAGCTTTCACCTGGATTTACCTGGTCAGTCTATGTCATGGAAAGAGCAGGTGTTCCTAATGTTTTGTGTTCTCAGTGTATAAATATAATGTTATTTGATCTTCCCTTCGTGCTCAAATCATCCATTCTCTGAAGAAAGACCCAGAAGGTGATACAAATGATTGCAGGTTAGCATGAAGTGAGCTAATCAGCCTCCTCTCCACTGCACAATATTGGACCATAACGTCTCCTTTGTCAATTAGTACAACATCTAATTATCAGTACTCTGCTGGTATAATGAAATAAAGACACCATTCATATTTTCGTATTCAGACCACACACTTACAAACACACAAACGTCGCTGAAGGACAACACTCAGTGGAAATATGACATATTTCTGTATAAAAATGAAGAAAACAAGAAGAAAACGCCACTGGAAACATCTGTCACGCAAACCCTTCCCATGATGCCCTGGGGCACTTACGCTCAGCGATGATGAGCGGGGGGAAGAAGAGGAAGTAGCCCACCAGCTCTGCGGTCAGCTGGTTCAGGAGCCCGCTGGAGACGGTTCCGTTCAGCACCGCGTTCTCATTCTTCACCACATAGACCAGAGACACGGCAGGAGAGCCAATCACCTGGGCGGTGCTCTGGATCTGAACAAACACAGACAAGGATGTTGTACAATATCAGACATGTCGTAGTAAATACAACACGCTAAACAGGTATGCTAATTGCGTGGGATTGAATATGGCCCAAAGTCATTAACAGACCTCCACAGAAAGCCTGCTGTAAGATTCCAGCACTTTGTCCTGAGCTTCCTCAAATGCATTCTCCAGCCGTTGTTCCATCATTTGAACAAAACTGCAGGAGTTGACGTTGTCTTCTGGGCCTACGAACCTGAGAACTAAAAAAAAACGCAGAGCAACAATCAATATACCAGTAGATAACATTCAGTTACAGTACATAAGAGCGCAGTACAACATTTTCTACAATCATGGTCACATCATCCAGTAGTTGGATGTGTTGTTGTGGAGTGTTGTCCCTATTGGGCCTTACCTGTTTTGAGCTGCAGATGGACACTGAGGCTGGAGGCCCAGGGGGCTACAGGGAGCAGAACAGCCTTCACCAGAGGACTGTGCTGCCGGATGTCTGCCTGCACTTTGTCAAAGCCATAGGCATTCATTGTCTCCACCACCACAGATGCTATGTAGACCATTTTCCCACTGGCTACATAGTACCCAAGAGTGACATTATGAGGGCTGCAGAGGTCACGTTCAACCTGAGAAGAGAAAACGTGTTGTTTATACCTTGATCGCTAACGCTAACGCCCAACACAATTGCATTGGGTCAAGACTAGTGTTTCTGGCCCTATGTACTACCACTCACTCCTCTCCAGTCTCCACCAGTATGTGTTAGCTAGCTATCCCCGGACACATAACTATGCAGCTTGTGTTTGTGTTGTTTCCTGCTGATCACTTCTGGGCTCAGTAATAATACATGGGTTCTGATGGGGAGAGAAGAGGACTGGGATAGAGTAGCAACCACTGAATTACACCTCAGGCAGACAGATAGACAGAGAGACAGACAGACAGCACAGGTAGGAAATCAATGGACTTAAACTGAGTCAGCCATCAGATCGAGAGAGAGAGAGAGAGAGCGAGAGAGAGAGAGAGAGAGAGAGAGAGATGAGACAAAAAAGGACTGAGAGTAAAATAGAAAGACAGTAACACAGAGAACAAGAGAACTGAATAACGGACATGTCTGAAGAGGAAACGCTGGTAATAATAGGTTTTAGTCATTCAGCTAGTAGGGTCAATAAAGAGCTATTCTCTTCACATGCTGTTAACAGCCTCTATAAAGCGAAGCCTATTCACCATTCAAGATGCCATTTATCATCATATTGAAATCCTTTCACCATTAGTCACTTCAGTCTCCTCCGCTATCAAAGTGAGAGATTGTACCCCATGAATAGTATGCCTAAGAGGGGAGCCAGAATAAGTAAATACACTCGCTATAGTTCCTAGAACTATATTAGTTACTCTGGCCATCCAGAGTAACTAATATGAAATCCTTGGCCAACAACGTGAACATGGACTATCAACATTTAAACAGGACTACGGCACTGTATTCTGTATTTGATGTAGTAGATTTTCTTCTCCAGTTACACTACAGCAGTAACAACATTCTAACACAGAGAGTAGAGTGCAGAATAATACGGACCTGGACATAAACATTGGTGTCATTGAAGGCCCTCTGTAGAGCATGGGTGAGTCCTTTAGACAGATTCTGCCTCGTCATGATATCAAGCCTGTTCCTCCACAGCTGCACGGACAAAACTTTGGAGGGAAACAAACAGTTACATATATTTTTTTTTATGAAGGTCTTCATTAGGGATGTAATCATACGGTGACATCTCAAATCTTGTTTTACTTATTTGGCGAAACAGAGTGCACTAACGAAAGGTTTTCAAACTGAGCTGCTGTTGATTGAGAGCCCGTACTGTACCTGTTTTGACCCAGGTCTTCTCAGTGATGTTACATGGTAGATGCTCCCCTTCAGGACTGGTGGGGGTAGGTTCGGTTGTGGTCGGTCCGGGGGTTGTTCCTTTGGTCGTGGTGGGGATGGTCAAAGTGGTAGTCGATGCAATTGTAGTTGTAGTGGGAGCGGTTGTGGTTGTGGTCGTGGCTTGCTCAGTTGTGGTTGCCATCACTGTGGTCTCTTGGAGGGTGGTCACTTCCTGTGTGGTCGTAGTGGTCCACATTGTGGTTGTAACAGCCTCTGTGGTCGAAGCTGTGGTGGTCTGGGGTGTCACAGTTGTGGTGGTCACGGTCAGGGGCGTGACGGTCGTGGTGGTCACAGTCGTGAGCTGTAGACTGTCATTGGTCACAGTGTCTGGTGTTGGGTTGGTGTGTGCTGCTGTGGTGGATGGTGTAGTGGTGTTGGTGTCAGCCCTTGCAGGTGTGGTGGTGTTCCATGTGTGAGTGGAGAAAGGACTAGTCACATTGTCTGGGAGGATGGCGTCGCTCTCCCCCAATGTGGCCAGAGAGGACACTGCGACTGTAGGTAAATCTGGGTTCGCAGGCAAACTGCTGTCTCCCTCCTCTGCAATGAAAGAAGGAGCAGCGTTTAAATGATGCAAAATCGGTTCATATCAGGTCATTCATATCAGGTGAAAAATGTCCCGTTTGGATGATGTCCCATAATGTGAGGATAAGGTCAGACCTGGAGAGGCAGCATGATGGAGGGGATGGAGCAGGGTAATGTGGGACTGAGCTGGACCAAAAGAAAATGGGATTTTGAGGGAATGAAGGTGCAGAGCATAATGATGAGGATGATGATGATGATGAGGATGATGATGATGACGACAACGATGATGACAAGAAACCAAAGTCTCTCTAGCGTGTATAGACACTGACAACAGTCATGAGGCTGTATGTACGTACATAACATTACGATTGTTTTTTTTTCCTTCTACAACAAGATGGGGTTGATTATTGTTTGATGACGTGTCCTACCTGGGCTGGTGTTTGAGGTGCTGTTGGTTACAGGGGCTAAAGACAAAGGGTCTGTTGTTCCTGCTGTTTGATTGTCACTGTTGATGGCTGAGGAGGAGGCATTAGCTAGCACTGATGGTTGCACAGGCTGCTCTCTGGTGCTTTCTGCTGTCACCCCTGATGGGTCTGTTGGGTCCGTGGGTATGGCTGGAGGGGCCCGGGGCCCGCCCTCCACTGGCGTTGCCCTGGCAGAGAGGTTAGAGGGCACGGCTGGGTCCCGAGGCAGAGCCGCATGCCTTAATGACTCGTTGTAGTGCCCTTCATCTGGAAAACGAGGAGAGAGATGGGACTTAAACAGCAACTGAAAGCATGTAGATGTAACATGGAAATGTAGAAAGAACACATTCTATATGGTCTCTCCCACACACACACACACACACACACACACACACACACACACACACACACACACACACACACACACACACACACACACACACACACACACACACACACACACACACACACACACACACACACACACACACACACACAGCACTCCATCATGTATCAACTAAAGTGACAGGATACAAATGTGATACAGTGACAATCATTTAACAGATTTTGAACACAAGAAAGTACAGCAAATGTGTTTATTCTTCCATGTGGTTGGTGGCACTGTCACTGAGTTGGCAGCGTATGCAGTCAGGCACGGATAGAGGTTTACCTGTGCCTGAGCACCTGCCCCTTTGCCCTCTCACTCTCCAAGTGCTCTTTTGGGTATTGGTATCACTATATATTTTTTTGTATACAGTTTTTGTCGTTGGCCACAAATCGTTGTGATGTCGTGAAGATCACCACCCCCCCACCCCTAACCCATCTGTTGGTCTGCCCTGTGCCTGTATGGAGTTCACGTGTGCCCGTTTGTGCCTTTTCCCAGTCTGCCCTGCAGGCTACAGAGATTGCGTGCGCCCAGTATCCAAACATGCATGGCTTGAGAATTGACCGGTCGAGTGTGTGTAGCAAGCTATTTAGTTGAAATATCAACATTAGGCTACTACCACAGCAGCATAACACTTGATTTAGGCTACATCATCATCAATATTCAGCCTGGTTGGCCTACACACAGCAGCACTTCATCATGTATTTCCTTATAGAATCATAGCTATGGGAAAGGTGCTGGAGGTGCTGCAACCCCCTGATGAATTTAAATACATTTGCCAAAGTTATAGAATTAACTGCTGTATGTTCAAAAATAAATTAAGTCATTCAGAATAGCCTACTACACCATGAGTAGGCTTATAACATAGCCACAGAGGAGCCATAGCTTCTTTAAAAAAAATGGCCTACCTGTGGATTGTGTGAAGCCCAATAAGAAGGCATATCCTAGGCCTGCAGTCGGGAACGTGCGACAAATGTATCAGTGAACAGCATGCAGACGAAACAGGCCTTTCACTACATTTCTAATACAATCCAGGGAAAAGAGGTTGGAAAGCAAATGGCTCCTACTGAAGAGAGAAGACTATAATCTGTCTGCTGTAGGCTACCAAAATATTCTGTTAACATCCAAATAGGCCTATTGAGCAAACATTGTTTTACAAAGCAAAACAAGAGAGAGATAGGCTTTTAGCACAAGTGCATCAGCCATCGGCGAGTGAGCTCCGCAACGTTAGGTATTTTAGTGAAACTGGAAAGCTTTTTTAGGACTCCTCATATTGTACAATATGTGTCTCCAGACACCTAGGCGTAGGCTAATCTATTGATGGATTCAAGATGAGGTCCTTTTGATTGATCACAGATTCTCAGTTTGTTTGTGTTAAAGTAGCCTGTCGTGATCATTTGTGAGGTATTGAAAAATGATTCTGTGAGGTATTGAAAAAATATTCTGTGAGGTATTAAAACATATTCTGTGAGGTATTCAAAAATATTCTGTGAGGTATTAAAAAATATTCTGTGAGGTATTAAAAAAGAAGCTCACAGGTAGTTTAACCACCATATACTCAAATTCCACATAAGCCACTAGCCAGCCAGCCAGCCAGCCATAAATCATGAGTTAGAAGGTTATGAATATTAGGATATATCATAAAATTATTATTTAAGAGCACTGAAGCTAAATCGCAATCAGTAAATCAAATATTGAACGAGCTAATTAGTAGATTTACATCAATCATCAACAATTTTGAACACCTGCCCCCTGAAAGGTCTGTGTACGGCCCTGCATGCAGTGACGTGGGCTGGTGTAGATAAAATGGCAGGGCCGAATTGTTGTCCCAGTCCACCCCTGGCTTCACTGACATACAAGGACTGTTTCCAATAGACCATTCCCTTAATGCCAAACAGAACTTAACCAGAACGTGGTTACCATGTTCTTAGAATATTTAACATTAATGTTCCTGTCACGTTTCATGGAAACGTTGCAAAAGCATACCTGTGTCTGTTTTTTTATGGGTTAGGAGAATATTCCATCAAACATACACAGTACATGGTTGCCATGTTCTCAGAATATAAGATATTAATGTTCCAGGCACGTTTCATGGGAACGTTGCTGGAACATACGTGTCCAGTTTTCTGAGGGTTAGCCACCTAGAGTCGATTGACGCACCCGTGCATCACACGGTGATGCAATTTTGAATATCGAATAGCTTCCTGTATGTTTACGCAAGAGAATGAGCATTTCTTGCAGTGGCTGCAGCTCAATCACCTCTTTCTGCCGATATAGCGTTTGTGCCTATTCCATAACACGGGGCTTGTAAAAGGTGTTTTTCTACACATGAGAGGATCTGGACAAGAGAATCGTCACGTAATCGTCTGTATAACGATCATCTTGCTCTACGACATCCACAAGCTTTACTGCAATCATCTGAACTCTCTGACATGGACGTTCTCATTTCGAAGAAGTCTGCTCACAAAACCGACTATCCAGACCGAACAGTTTGAGCTATAAGACACCAATATCAAAAGGGGAGTCTCTCACGAACACGAAGGTGTCAGGTGGTTTTGCTCTATGAAGCACACAAGCTTCACAGGAGTGAAGGCACAACGTCCATATGGGTAAAAAGTGTCATGAATAAAGTGCCCAAACTTGTGTCTAAATTGGATCTATTGTATCTCAGATATAGGACAGATATTTCAAAACCTTATTCTTTATGATATATTTTTGGACTATCTGTTTTGCCATGTACAAATGTGTTACTCAATGCATTTCTATGGGCTATAATAGTAAAGGACAAAATAAATGTTTCATAAAAAAAATATATATATATATGCAGTACCAGTCAAAGGTTTGGACACACCTACTCATTCCAGGGTTTTTCTTTATTTTTTTACATTGTAGAATAATAGTGAAAACATGAAAACTATGAAATAACACATATGGAATCATGCGGTAACCAAAAAAGTGTTAAACAAATCAAAATATATTTTATATTCTTCAAAGTAGCCACCCTTGCCTTGATGACAGCTTTGCACACTCTTCGCATTCTCTCAACCAACTTCATAAGGTAGTCAACTGGAATGCATTTCAATGAACATTTGTGCCTTGTTAAAAGTTCATTTGTGGAATTGATTTCCTTCATAATGCGTTTGAGTCAATCAGTTGTGTTGTGAAAAGGTAGGGTTGGTATACAGAAGATAGCCACTACTAAAGGACAGCAATAAGAAGAAGAGAATTGCTTTGGCCAAGAAACACGAGAACACATTAGACCGGTGGAAATCTGTCCAAATGTGAGGTTTTTGGTTCCAACCGCCGTGTATTTGGGAGACGCAGAGTAGGTGAACGGATGACCTTCTTGTGTGTGGTTCCCACCGTGAAGAATGGAGGAAGAGGTGTGATGGTGTGGGGGTGCTTTGCTGGTGACACTGATTTGTTTAGAATTTGCTTAGTGGGATGAGTTGGACCACAGAGTGAAGGAAAAGCAGCCAACAAGTGCTCAGCATATGTGGGAACTCCTTCAAGACTGTTGGAAAAGCATTCTAGGTGAAGCTGCTTGAGAAAATGCCAAGAGTGTGCAAAGCTGTCATCAAGGCAAACGGTGGCTACTTTGAAGAATTTAAAATATAAAATATATTTTGATTTGTTGAACACTTTTTTGGTTACTACATATATTTTTGTTTTATGTACAAGGGTCCTAAACATTCAAAATCAAATAGCTAAATGGTCCATTTTATGACCCTCTCAAAACAATTCCATATGTTAGCTAAGTTTTGCTTCTGGACAGGCCGAACAAGCACATGACCTAGAGATATCCCTTATTGGGAAAGTGGTTAAGGTGTTTGTCATTGGTGCTGGTGGCCTGGGTTCAAGACCCACTAGGGGAGTCACACTACTCTCACATTCTTA
This sequence comes from Salmo salar, assembly GCF_965601325.2. NCBI lineage: Eukaryota > Metazoa > Chordata > Actinopteri > Salmoniformes > Salmonidae > Salmo > Salmo salar. The sequence goes on along the minus strand of NC_138306.1, from coordinate 13,304,898 downwards.
GCAACATACGTTAATGTCATTACTTGGCAAGATTTACAACACCCTCATCTGGTCTAATTAAAATAAGTTCCTCATTGAAAGATGAGAATCTATAGAATTCTACTTTCAGCACAAATAATATCCACTACCTCTCATAAATTATGAGTATTTATTCATTCTGAATAGCTGAGCATCTCTCCATCGTCTTCTTGAAATGCACTTTGAAGCAAATCTCAGCTCTCCTAAAAGTACACTCAAGAAAAACTGTTTTATTGATTATAGTGATTCATGAGTAACATTAAGACCGGGTAAAATGCCCCACCAACTTTTAGACCACTACACAGAAATGTTCCTGCAATGTTCCCATGAAACGTGTCTACAACATTAATATCTTATATTCTGAGAACATGGTAACCATGTACTGTGTATGTTTGGTGGGACGTTGATAGAATATTATCCTAACCCTCAGAAAACTGGACACAGGAATGTTCTTGCAGCATCCAATGAAATGTGTCTAGAATATTAATATAGGATATTCTGACTCTAATTCCAAAACATGCAAAATAGGTTCTCAGGAGAGTTTTGCTTACAGACATAGAATGTTCACCTAACTAACTGAGAACTGGACACTTAAACATCTAGGGACCATTACGGCTAACATTACAAAAACATTCTCTCTCTCCCTAGAATTGTTAGCTGGGAAGGCAGGAACACGTTCATTCTCCATTTGACTCATCAATCCCAGAGGCCTGATGATGACATCCTGACTGTCCCCCTATGTTTCTCATCAACATCGTCTCTCTCTACAACTACATCTTGAAAGCATGAAATATTGTTCCCCAAAACGCAGCCTGGCCGTGCCCCCTGTCAACAACGATGAGTGGTACGGGGAGAAACCGACTTCAAACTACGGAGCAGAACATTTGAGGATACAAACACTTCTTAGTCATCCAGGAGCAGTATTATGAAACCGTGACAGAGGGAAAATAATCTTAATAAGTAGGTCACTTATGTTATGTTCAGGATAAGCATAGGGCATTCATTTAGATGCTCTCAAGTACATATCTGGGGCATACATAAGCAGCTGCTGTGATTTAAAAACATATAATCCCAACCTACAAGGGAAAGCTAGTGCGTTGAATCTGTGCTGATACGGTGGTGGTGTTTTCAAAGACGTCTTTCCTCAGTACAAGTGAACGATGAGGAATGGGCAGCTAGCAGGGTTTATTGCCTTCTATAAGGGAGACGATTAAATACTGGCAAACCTCCAGAGCGCATTTGTACTTCCATACCGAACACATGCTTCCCCCACACTCTAAATTTATTCATTGGAGGATTGTTTAATTAAAAGGAATGATTTCCAAACCAGGCTGGCTTTGTACAGTACAATCAGGCCTGTGCTTACATCCCCAGGATGCAAGCCCACTGTCTTCCATTAACACTACCCACTGGACTGTTCATCTCAAACAATGAGTCTAGCAGAAACTAGCAGCACTTAATCCTCCAGAAAGCTCAGATGAACCAATCATTTAAAGCCCTACATGAATATATATATGACAACGAGTTTGTACGTTCTTTATAGCAAACATGATCAGGAGATATTTATCCTAAAAGACCCTATAGGCTCAGCAGTAAGAGTGTGACAGTATTTGGTGTCTTCAAGACAGGACACACTGAAGACCTCTCCTGTATCTATCCTATCCCCCCACAGAAAGCCACCTGCTCTAACAGGGTGCAACATAAGGGCCCTCCCTCAGAAGCACTGAGAGATCACTGAGAGGCTGAGCCATGGCAGTAGACAGCAAAGCTCCTCCATTGGGCTCCTATGACAACACATGGCAGCTCCAGCCGTCCTGGGATTCATGAAGAACCTCTGCCCATTCAAAACAGTGAGCCGTTGGGGCAGAAAAGAGGGAAGCATGGAGAAACACAGTGCACCACCATCCAAGTCGCAGCTGGTGAGGAGGGGGCCATTGGGAAGTGTCCAACTGAAATTAAACCCATTGCGACAGTGTGGTGTGCTTTCCATGGAGTGACACCTTTCCAACAGGATGTACAGATACACACTTCCTGAAACTATTCATAGTGTCCATCTGTCTCTCTGGGTTGAATATTGGATCTAGAGAGTAAGTTACAATTCTACAGTACTTTTCAGGAAGACTACAGGACCCAAAGGCAACAATTAACCTTGAAATGTATGATTAGGGCAATTTATTCCACCAGCAAAACACAGGAAACGTGAATATGAAAAATACAAAAATAGGTATCACATTGTATTGTACTTAGCAAAATTGCACAAATCTAAGACTCCCCAAGCTATGTTTTATCACAACAAAAAGTACACTACCGGTCCAACATTTCAGAACACCTACTCATTCAAGGGGTTTTCTTTATTTTTACTAATTTCTATATTGTGGAATAATAGTGAAGACATCAAAACTATGAAATTACACATATGGAATCATGTAGTAACCAAAAAAGTGTTAACCTGTTTGGGCTAGGGGGCAGTATTGAGAATTTGGGAAAAAATATGTGCCCATTTTTAACTGCCTCCTACACCAACTCAGAAGCTAGAATATGCATATTATTGTTCAGGTTTGGATAGAAAACACTCTAAAGTTTCTAAAACTGTTTGAATGGTGTCTGTGAGTATAACAGAACTCCTATGGCAGGCAAAAACCTGACAAGGTTTCATGCAGGAAGTGGCCTGTTTGACAAGGAGTCGTGCGTCTTGCATCTGTTTATTGAAGAGTAAGGATCTTAGCTGTAACGTGACAATTCCCAGGGCTCCAATAGGCTCTCAGGACCCGGGAAAATCATGAAGGTTGACGAGGCAGCCTCAGGCTGAAACAGATTATCACCTTATCCAAGTGTCCCATTAGGTGACAATGGAATGAGGCGCGTGCGCGATTAGCCCCCGTGGAGTATTTTAATTCGGCTGTTTAGTTTATTGCAGATTCCCGGTCGGAATATTATCGCTTTTCTATGAGATAAATGGCATAAAAATTGGTTTTAAACAGCGGTTGACATGCTTCGAAGTACGGTAATGGAATATTTAGACATTTTTTGTCACGCCATGCGCCATGCGCGCGACCGTGGATTACCATTCGTATAGTGTCTAGAACGCACGAACAAAACGACGCTATTTGGATATAACTATGGATTATTTGGGACCAAACCTACATTTGTTATTGAAGTAGAAGTCCTGGGCGTGCATTCTGACGAAGAACAGGAAAGGTAACAACATTTTTCTTATAGGAAATGTTATTATGGTGAAGGCTAATCTTGCCGGGTGTCTAAATAGCTAGCCGTGATGGCTGGGCTATGTACTTAGAATATTGCAAAATGTGCTTCATCCGAAAAGCTATTTTAAAATCGGACATATCGAGTGCATAGAGGAGTAATGTATCTATAATTCTTAAAATAATTGTTATGCTTTTTGTGAACGTTTATCGTGAGTAATTTAGCAAACTGTTAGTAAATTCCCCGGAAGTTTGCGGGTATGCTTTTTCTGAACGTCACATGCTAATGTAAAAAGCTGTTTTTTGATATAAATATGAACTTGATTGAACAGACATGCATGTATTGTATAACATAATGTCCTAGGTGTGTCATCTGATGAAGATCATAAAAGGTTAGTGCTGCATTTAGCTGTGGTTTGGGTTTTGGTGACATTATATGCTAGCTTGAAAAATGGGTGTCTGATTATTTCTGGCTGGGCACTCTCCTGACATCATCTAATGTTTTGCTTTCGTTGTAAAGCCTTTGTGAAATCGGACAGTGTGGTTAGATAAACGAGAGTCTTGTCTTTAAATAGCTGTAAAATAGTCATATGTTTGAGAAATTGAAGTAATAGTATTTCAAACGATTCAAAAATCGCGCCACTGGATTAGACTGGCTGTTACGTAGGTGGGACGAATTCGTCCCGCCTAGCCCATAGAGGTTAAACAAATCAAAATATATTTTATATTTGAGATTCTTCAAATAGCCACCCTTTGCATTGATGACAGCTTTGCACACTTGGCATTCTCTCAACCAGCTTCATGAGATAGTCACCTGGAATGCATTTCAATTAACAGGTGTGCCTTGTTAAAAGTTCATTTGTGGAATTTCTTTCCTTCTTAATGTGTTTGAGCCAATCAGTTGTGTTGTGAGAAGGTATACAGAAGATAGCCCTATTTGGTAAAAGACCAAGTCCATATTATGGCAAGAACAGTGCAAAAAAGAAAGAGAAATGACAGTCCATCATTACTTTAAGACAAGAAGGGCAGTCAATACGGAAAATTTCAAGAACTTTTAAAGTTTCTTCAAGTGCAGTTGCAAAAACCATCAAGCAATATGATGAAACTAGCTCTCATGAAGACCGCCACAGGAATGGAAGACCCAGAGTTGCCTCTGCTGCTGAGAGTAAGTTCATTCAAGTTACCTGCCTCCCTACTCTTCTACATTTGCACACACAGTACATAGATCTTTCGTTTGTTTATGTGTAACTCTGTGTTGTTGTTTTTGTTGCACTGCTTTGCTTTATCTTGGTCAGGTCACAGTTGTAAATGAGAACTTGTTCTCAACTGGCCTACCTGGTTAAATAAAGGTGAAATAAAAATAAAGAAAAGAAAAGAAATTGCAACCCAAATAAATGCTTCACAGAGTTCAAGTAACAGACACATCTCAACTTCAACTGTTCAGAGGAGACTGTGTGAATCAGGCCTCCATGGTCAAATTTCTTCAAACAAACCACTACTAAAGGACATCAATAATAAGAAGAGACTTGCTTGGGCCAAGAAACACGAGCAATGGACATTAGACCAGTTGAAATTTGTCTTTGGTCTGGAGTCCAAATTTGAGAGACACGGTGAGACATGTGTGAGTCCCACCGTAAACATGGAGGAGGAGGTGGTATGGTGTGGGGGTGCTTTGCTGATGACACTGTTTGTGAGTTATTTAGAATTCAAGGCACACTTAACCAGCATGGCTACCACAGCATTCTGCAGTGATACGCCATCCCATCTGATTTGGACTTAATGGGACTATAATTTGTTTTTCAACAGGACAATGATCCAACACACATCCAGGCTGTGTAAGGGCTATTTTACCAAGAAGGAGAGTGATGGAGTGTTGCATCAGATGACCTGGCATCCACGATCCCCTGACCGCAACCAAATTGAGATGGTTTGGGATGAGTTGGATCGCAGAGTAAAGGAAAAGCAGCCAACAAGTGCTCAGCATATGTGGAAACTCTGTTGGAAAAGCCTTCCAGTTGAAGCTGGTTGAGAGAATGCGAAAAGTGTGCAAAGCTGTCATCAAGGCAAAGGGTGGCTAATCTCAAATATAAAATATATTTTGATTTGTTTAACACTTTTTTGGTTACTACATGATTCCATATGTGTCATTTCATAGTTTTGATGTCTTCACTATTATTCTACAATGTAGAAAATTGTACAAATAAAGAAAAACCCTTGAATGGGTAGGTGTTCTAAAACTTTTGTCCGGTAGTGTATGTGAATGTCTGCAGAATCTGGTCATAAAATTTGATCTTCATCTAAGTCACAACAATAGACACACACAGTGTGCTTAAACTAATAACACACAAATGATTGTATTTTGTTGTCTATATTGAATACATCATTTAAACATTCATAGTGTAGGGTGGAAAAAGTATGTGAACCCCTGGGCTAACGACTTCTCCAAAAGCTAATTGGAGTCAGGAGTCAGCTAACCTGGAGTCCAATCACTGAGACGAGATTGGAGATATTGGTTAGAGCTGCTTTGCCCTATAAAAACACTCATAAAATTAGAGTTTGCTATTCACAAGAAGCATTGCCTGATGTGAACCATGCCTTGAACAAAAGAGATCTCAGGAGACCTAAGATTAATAATTGTTGACTTACATAAAGCAGGAAAGGGTTACAAAACTATCTCTAAAAGCCTTGATGTTCATCAGTCCACGCTAAGACAAATTGTCTATAAATGGAGAAAGTTCAGCACTGTTGCTACTCTCCCTAGGAGTGGCTGTCCTGCAAAGATGACTGCAAGAGCATGGCGCAGAATGCTCAATGAGGTTAAGAAGAATCCTAGAGTGTCAGCTAAAGACTTCTGGAAATCATGCTAACATCTCTGTTGATGAGACGAAACACTAAACAAGACTGGTGTTCATGGGAGGACACCACGGAAGAAGCCATTGCTGTCCAAGAAAACATTACTGCACGTCTGAAGTTTGCAAAAGTCCACCTGGATATTCCACAGAACTACTGCCAAAATATTCTGTGGACAGATGAAACTACAATAGAATTGTTTGGAAGGAACACACAACACTATGTGTGGAGAAAAAAAGTCACAGCACACCAACATCAAAACCTCATCCCAACTGTAAAATATGGTGGAGGGAGCATCATGGTTTGGGGCTGCTTTGCTGTTATTAGTTTAAGCAGACATTTTGTCTATTGTTGTGACCTAGATGCAGATCAGATACAATTTTATGACCAATTTATGCAGAAATCCAGGTATTTCCAAAGGGTTCACATACTTTTTCTTACCACTGTATGTCATCTCACTTGAAGACAAGGCCAATAAGAAAAGGGAATAATCAAGTATGGACAGAGTGCGTTCAGCATGCAGTGACAGCAGGGCTTGCAGATTTGAGCTCTAAGCTATATGAAAGTTCAGCTGATATTTCACTGTTTTGTTTGTCAAACACAACAGAATATGTCACCTATTTACCCTGAGTGGTACTGCACAGACACCTGCTAAGCATGGTCACACTGCAGCTCATGCATCTTCAGTCACAGCATAGCAACAACATTGCCTTTTAAAGATGGGGATGTGGGGAGAGGTCTAGCCGCAATAAAGAGATGCTCTGCTTTTTTGACACCACACTCAAAAAGCACGTTCTGCAGGCTCTAGTTTTGTCTAATCTTGATTATTGTCCAGTCGTGTGGTCCTGTGTGGCAAGGAAAGACCTAGTTAAAGTGCAGCTGGCCCAGAACAGAGCGGCACGTTTTGATCTTAATTGTAATCAGAGGGCTAATATAAATACTATGCATGCCAGTCTCTCTTGGCTAAGAGTTGAGGAGAGACTGACTGCATCACTTCTTCTTTTATTAAGAAACATTAATGTGTTGAAAATCCCAAATTGTTTGCATAGTCAACTTACACACAGCTCTGACACACACACTTATCCCACCAGATATGCCACCAGGGGTCTTTTCATAGTCCCCAAATCCAGAACAAATTCATGAAAACGTACAGTATTATATAGAGCCCTTACTGCATGGAACTTCCTTCCATCTCATATTGCTCAAATAAACAGCAAACCTGGTTTCAAAAAACAGATAAAGCAACACCTCGCGGCACAACGCCTCTCCCCTATTTGACCTAGATAGTTTGTGTGTATGCATTAATATGTAGGCTACGTGTGCCTTTTAAAAAAAAATGTATGTAGTTCTGTCCTTGAGCTGTTCTTGTCTAATGATGTTCTGTATTATGTCATTCTGTATTATGTTTCATGTTTTGTGTGTACCCCAGGAAGAGTAGTTGCTGCTTTTGCAACAGCTAATGGGGATCCTAATAAAATACCAAATACCAAAATACCAAAAGGCTGTTTTTCCATCTGAGTCAATGGAATTGTATTCACAGTAATTCAATAGTACTGTTACTAGTGGTCATTCAATATTACTAATCAGTAGAAGCAAAGCAAACAACCTAGGCTACTGTATTTGCATGCACACACAAAAAAATCGGAAGCTAGTGCCACTGTCTCCCAGGTAAGACATTACCATAAATGACGATCTGAAGATAGATATTTTTGTGTTCCATTTCACACTGGAAAGAAAACGCACACCAATTATTCTCATGATAGGAGCAAGGTATTAAGTTATGGCAGTAAACCCTACAGCACACTAACTCATAGAAATGCCAACCTAAAGTCAAATCAGAGCCTGAGTTTTGCACAGCTTATGATTAAGGAGAGTATTAAACGTTTTTCCAAAGTTGAAAAAAAGCCAATGATGTGGTGTTGTGACAGTGCTGCACACACGCTGCTTAAAGACAGCTGTAAAAAAAAAGACTCAGCTGCAGAATAAACTAAGTGCCATATTCTGTTTGATCTCTTGTTGGAGCCCAGGCCCTGTGTGTGTGACCCATATTGCAGTGATCACACTCCTGGGTCCTGGGAGAATATGATGGACATACTCTGGCACTTCAGTTATCACACACGTTAAAGCCACAGTCTGCAATATATGCTACTGCCTGCAATATTTCCCAAACAATTAATGATTGATTAAAGTGGCCATTGATTTCATAGACTTGAAATCACTGGCCACTTTAAAAATGGAACACCAGTCACTTTAATAATGTTTACACATTTTGCATTACTCATCTCATGTGTATATACTCTATTCTATTCTACTGTATTTTAGTCTATGCCGCTCCGACATTGCTCGTCCAAATATTCATATATGCTTAATTCCATTCCTTTACTTTAGATTTGTGTGTATTGTGGGCATTGTTGTGAAATTGTTAGTCATTACTTGTTAGATATTACTGCTCTATTGGTGCTAGAAACACAAGCATTTCACTACACCCGCAATAACATCTGCTAAACATGTGTATATGACCAATAAAATGTGATTTGATCGGATACGGTGCCTTCAGAAAGTATTCATACCCCTTGACTTATTACACATTTTGTTGTGTTACAGCCTGAATTCAAAATGGATTCAATATTTTTTTTTCTCATCCATCTACACACAATCCCTCAAAATGACAAAGTGAAAACATGTTTTTAGAAATTTAAAGCCGTGAGTCTTTCTGGGTAAGTCTCTAAGAGCTTTCCACACCTGGATTATGCAACATTTGCCCATTATTCTTTCAAAAATTCTTAAATCTGTGTCAATTTGGTTGTTGATCATCGCTACACAACTATTTTCAGGTCTTGCTATATATTTTCAAGTAGATTTACTGTAAATCAAAACTGTAACTCGGCCACTCAGGAACATTCACTGTCTTCTTGGTAAGTAACCACTGTAGATTTGGCTTTGTGTTTTTAGGTTATTGTCCTACTGAAAGGTGAATTAATCTCCCAGTGTCTGGTGGAAAGCAGACTGAACCAGGTTTTCTTCTAGGATTTAGACTGTGCTTAGCTCCATTCCGTTTCGTTTTTATCCTGAAAAACTCCCCATGTCCTTAACGACTGACTACAAGCATACCCATAATATAATGCAGTCACCACTATGCTTGAAAATAAAATATGGAGAATGGTACTCAGTAATGTGTTGTATTGGATTTACCCCAAACATAACACTTTATGTTCAGGACACACAGTTCATTTAAATGTTTTGCAGTATTACTTTAGTTCCTTGTTGCAAACAGGATGCATGTTTTGGAACATTTTTATTCTGTACAGGCTTCCTTCTTTTCCCTCTGTCAATTAGGTTAGTATTGTGGAGTAACTACAATGTTGTTGATCCATTCTCAGCTTTCTCCTATCACAGTCATTAAACTCTGTAACTGTTTTAAAGTCACCATTGGCCTCATGGTTAAATCCCTGAGCGGTATCTTTCCCCCCCGACAACTGAGTTAGGAAGGATGCCTGTATTTTTGCAGTGACTGAGTGTATTGATACACCATTCAAAGTGAAATGAATAACATTAATAACTTCACCATGCTCAAAGGGATATTCAATGTCTGCTTTTTTATTTTTACCCATCTACCGATAGGTGCCCAACCTTGCGAGGCATTGAAAATTGTGTTTAGGCCAGTGACAAAAAAATCTAAATTGAATCAATTTCAAATTCAGGCTGTGACAAAAATACCCATTGATTCTTGAAGAATATAAGTTATACGTTATAGCTTAGTACAACTGTATTATCATTACACAAGATCGCAAAAACACAACTAATAAGCCTACTTGCAAAACTTTCAACCACAAACTAAAATGATTTGGTGTTAAAGAACCTGGAAATTGATTTCAATGGAGGAATAAACAAGGAAACTAGCACATTGGACACACATGAAGAATGCTTTCCAAACGTGATAAACAAAACTAGGTTGTGATCTCAATGATGCAGATGGATAGCAGCTCATCTGTGTAGGCATTACTTGGTCCCATGTGACTAGACAAGACAATCATGTGACCATTTCCGGCTCGGGGTATGTCAAGGCAGTCTAGCAAAAACAGAGTGAGGGCGAGACATTCTGAGCCACGACAATTTTAAAATTGGTCACGTAAGGACATACTGAGAGAGTGGAAATGATGCAGTTGACAATCTGGCCATGTGGTGATGAGGCAGGCAGCAATGAAGAATCCACTAAGTGAGTTGCACTGAGGAGAGAGGCTCTTTTGACTTTTTCCACTGCATGCCTTTGATTTGGAGGGGAAAGACACTGCTGGGAGAGCCCTAGTCTAGCACTGTAGCTCGTGAAAAGCAACACAGAAAGGGACACAGCAAACAGCATTACAGTACATCGCCCTAATCTACCTTGGCAAACAAACATATCCTGATCCTGCCACACTGGCTTTCTACAACAAACCTGATGGCTTGCGGGACAGTGATAATGAATGGCGACAATGATGGATGGAGCGTGGATTTCAGCAGGCCTTGTTCGTTTTGTATTCTAAGTCTGGTTCAGTCTGGCTCTGCAGCCTTCTCCTTTGGTTAGCATCACAGCAGCCAGGGACTGAAATATTGAGAGCTTTCTAAGCTCCTGCAAGGGAGAGCATGTGAGATTCCTTCACCTCAGTGCATCCTAAGAAACACATGCTTCAAGCTTCAAGTCCCAGGGATGCAGCAGGCAATCACAACCCTATTAAAAGTGGATGAGTGTCTTGCTCCTCCAGTACCACCCTGCAAAAGAGCAGCAAGAATTTATTTTCTCATATCTGAGGAGTCGAAACCGACCTCAGGGTACCAGAAGTAAGACATAGACACTGGGAAAGTTAGTTTCACTCTGCATTAGTTCTTGTTGAATTGTTCTTTGTAGCCTACTGATCCTCAGACAGACAATATCATGTCCACGTGAGTAAGTCTCACTCATAAATATAAGACCAACTCTAAAGACAATCCACTTAATTTCCAAATACTATCAGAAGCAACGTATGGCCTTTAGTCAAAACAAGATACTGACATGATTGGTCGTCATTACAGCGAGTGTAAGGCAAATACATTACTGATTATACAAAAATAAAACCTTCTCATAAAAAAAAATATAGAATTTATACAATTCAATACAACATGCCTGTTTTAAAACTGACTTGCTTACATTAGCCTTCTATAACACCAATTTGTATATTAAGAATATTTTTTTCAGTCCGGATATTTTTTTTTTAAAGGTGTTAAGAACATTTCTTCTCTCAAATTCAGATAGCGTGTGATGAATTCACAGTTATTTCACTACAGTATGATCAACTGTCAGAACTGGCACTGAGGGTAGAGCGAAATTAGGACTGTCAGTCACCTGAACTGTTGTAGCTAAGTGACAAATGCACGCACACGCGCGCACGCGCACACACACACACGCGCGCCACACACACACACACACACACACACACACACACACACACACACACACACACACACACACACACACACACACACACACACACACACACAGTACACTGGCAGGCATGTACACAAACCATATTTTTGATTATGAATTCATATTGACTGAAGTGGCCAAACACAGACAGTAAATCATAAAAAGCCCCTAGCAACAGCCTATCCCAGAGAAGCAGAAGCACTTCAATTGATAAGACTTTTAACATGAAAGTATGCATTGATTTTTCATAACAAATGCCAAAACTGCTGCAGGACCACGTGACGCCACTTGTCCAATGAGGAACCACTAGCCATGCTTTGCCCTTTCTTGTCCCCTACCGTGGCTCAGTACATAATAATATAAGCCTTCTATCCAAAGCGACTTACAGTCATGCGTGCATACATTTTACATACGGGTGGTCCCAGGAATCGAACCCACTAACCTGGCGTTACAAGCGCCATGCTCTACCAACTGCGCTACAAAGAAGCCAGATTCATAACCTACTGTAGCGGGAGACTTGCAGGTACATATGGTGTGAGCACAGAAGAGATTTCATCATTGTTTCTGGGAATCAGAAGCATTAACCTGACAGAGGCCACCACATGATCCCCTGACTTTCCAACCCCTCTTAGGAAACACATTTGTTAAATGACTCTGATTCCATTGCATATAGTATTCATTAGAAGGTCAGGACTCAGTTGGCTGTCCTTTCCCGTTACATAATAGACACAGTCAAACAATACCCAGTGAGAAGCATCTTTGCAGGTCTCCGCCAGTTGAGGATACAGCAAGTGGGTTCTAAACGGACGCTAAAGTCGTAGGGAAGAATATTTCTAAGATTCCAAAGTCATTGGGGTTGTGCCAACCAGGTTTCATTCACTTTACCTTCAGGGTATACAGCACAAATTTTTTTACATGCAAATTCCAAATACCTTTACACCCCTATTTTTAAGCTGTGCCAAATAACTACACAGAGCTTCTGTATGGCCGTGCTGAAATGAATCAAAGCCGTTATTTTTCTGTTCCTGTTTCAGTTTCTTTGAGTTTGAGGCCAGCCAGACAGCTCTTCTCTTTGTGTTTCTCTCTTTAGTCAGTACTGAAGCCTGCCAGGCCAACACAAAGTGAAGACTGCTGCTACATAGCAGGCAGCATCTATTAAGGCCGTCACACAGCTGTCACTGTGAGCGATGACGAGAGGGCGCTCTAATACATTGTGAGTTCAGAAATGCTCAAGGAGAGGGAGGCATAAATCCATTCTTCATTCAATCTTGAGGGACTTGATGAAAATGTTCATGCAAGTCAAGAGCATTCACTGGCCGTGATTTTTAATGTAAAAATCTGTTACCCAATGTGTTGGTTTTGGGGTCAACGCTATTCCCCAAGGAAAGAAATGACAAAACACTGTGTCTATGAATATGGACAATCTCTGGGGACGTCTAAGCTTGTCAGATACAGATTACATGTCGCTCAGATAGAATTAGAGCTTTTAAATAGGGGACACAGTAGCTGGACTTATAGCTGCTATGCAGACTCCAAAATACAGACATTTGGAAAACACACATATACACACACAGTATAATATACTAACATGTATTTATGTAATAACATGTATTACCCACGAATACATTATATTGTGCATATAGAATTCAATCTTCTGCATCAAGGTTTACCCTTCATTACAACAACAAAAACACAAACTGTGTTTCGAACATACTCTCATGTTCAGAACACGATATCGAATTCCCCATAGATCGGGAAATAAGTACTATACCTAATTGGGATTAGAAATCAAATTAGCCAACAAGCTCATCCCAACCACATGATTTGTAGAGGCTTGTCATGCATAATGTATTTAATGTACAAGGGAAATATCTATTTAAGATCTGACACAGTGAGAGGGGCTCTAGCAATGCATAATTAACTTTCACAGCACAGGCAATCACCCTAATGAAGCAAAGCAGAGTGCATGGGGCAAGGTGCTGTACAGGCCATGTTTGAGGCTGATCTATTAAAAAGACTAGGTATCCAAGCAACCCAACTATTAATCCAAATCGGGGGCATCTTATTATGGGGTTGAATAAGGCCAGTGTTTCCCAATTGATCAGTGTTATTGATGAAGACAGATTCATTATTATTGGGAATGCATTGCCTTGCGACCAGCAGCAGCTGTCATTATATACTCTGCAATAAATACACTGGCTTTTCATTGGATTACCACCACTAAACCAGTGGTGGGTTACTGGTCGTTTCAGCAGCCTACTCCAGGACCAGTGTGCTGCCCATTTTTCCACACCAATAATGATACAGCAGCAAGACATGACCACAGCATGGACAGCCTGGTTAAAGAAATGTGAAAGGTCTAGTTGTGTGTAATGGTAGAACAACACTGGGAAGAAAATGGAGCACAAAATACAGTGTTTTGTTGTGAAGAAAGGCTTATAGGCCAAGGCATGCACTGTACTGTATCGCCAAAATGGCTGTTGATGCTGTTGAGCAGTGTGAAATCCTATCTTCCGTAATTTACACAAAGAAGCATTTTGTTTGCACGTACCATTCGAATCACACAGCATTTAAAATCATTTTAAATCAATCTTAAACTATTGTCTAAAAGCAGACACAAATTGGAGTGTGTACTGGTTAGTCAGGTGCTATAGGGCAGGCTATGTATTTCCCTGTCAGAAAAAAAAAAGCATTAGACAGATCAGTTCCCATGGCAACAAGGCACAGTGGGCTCCATGTTGACTCAAAGGAACAGCTCACCGCCCCCTCCCTCAGGAAATACAGAAAAAACACCTCATTCTCAAAATGGTACGTGGATCTAGCCCTCCCTGGATCACAGCCAAACGTCAAATTCCAAATTCAAATATTGTTTTATGAATGGAGGAATAGGGGGTATATTATGGCAATCTGAGAGGACTTGAAAGTGTATAGGTCAGGCCCATGGCTAATTCACGAGCTGTTTTTCCTACTTGAAGGAACAATGAGATGAAAACTACTACCCATGGTTAAATTATAAACTAATAAACACCAGGTCCAAATCAGAGAGGAAAAGAAAAAACTAAACCTAATTTAGCCTAGTGGATTGTTTTTGCTTCTTGTGAAAGCATTATAAATAATGAGTATGAACGTTTCACGAGTTGTTTTTTTTTTCTTCTATATTGTGAATAACCTCCACAAATGTTGCCAACACTGTCGATCAAGTAAGTTAGTATGGATATTATAAAAGCGCGCGTCTGCGGCGCGCACACGTTGCAGTATTGACTGCACACAGGCATGCCACCCCAGGCACAAAGGCCACTCCAGCGGCTATTTTACTCATTCGAAAGACAGTGTCTGGGAGGCTGCATTATAGAAAATCAACATTCATATTGATTTAGGGACGTTCAATAGCTTGAATGTGTCTGCGACAGATAACACGGCTAGTGGGACATTTAGATAATGCAAAAAATAGGCGCAATGTCATCATTTACTCACAATAAACCACTACTTCCCAAATTGTTTGAATATAAAAAAATGTATGTGGATTTGTAAAGTGCCCTCCACATAGGCTACATTTCAAGTGGCGCTTTTTTTGTCTTCTAAAATCTAGATTGTTGTAATAAATCGCAATTTCCTACATCGACAAAAATAACTAGAAGGTGGCTACTTTCTCCACGGTCATTATCCCCGTGTGTGAGCTGACAGTCATAATATAGGGACAGGGTACGAAGAGTTCCACCAACCTGAGGAGCAACCAATTTGGGGTACGGCTCTATAATAAAACAGCCCAACATCGCCATGAAGACCAATTAGTTTGTCCTACCAAAATCAAGAAAAATATTACTCGAACAGGTTGTCATCAACCAAATAAGTCTTACCATCAGCAGCTAGGACCGACGGCATTAAAAGCAAAACCATTCCAACGGATAAAATACATTTAGTCCACATTCGATCCAGCCCCAGTGTTTTTCCGTTTTTCTGGAAACATAAGGTGGATCCCATCCCCATACCTATCCATTCAATCGAACCAAGCGCGCGAGCATTGTTTATTCCGCTGGCGATCAAATCGAGGCTGTTATACGCATGTTTTGAAGCCATTTGTTTATCCTTGATACATCTAACAGTCTTAATCTTGTAAAATACATTTGATCAATCCTTCACTGCGGACAATGAGAGGTTCTGCGTAAGCCCGTCTCTCCCCGAGGTTGACACAAACGGCAGCATTGACACTTGTGTGTAATGCGTCTGTAGGGCACACTCCATGCACCACGTCGACCTGACAGCGCGTAATAAGCTATTATCTGCGAAAAATGTAAGATGCACTCATATCCATAGTAGTGAATTCATTCATTCTGACGAAACAAACGTTTCCCATTGAAAAAACGAACTGATAAATCATACTACACCGTCAGAATATTTACTTTCAAACCCGTCATTTCACGCCAGTGACGCTAGCACTGACTGCTAAAAATATTTGGCATTCTCAGTGAGACGACCGCTTGGGGGTATAGATGGCAAACCAAACTAATAAGTAATCAATACTAAACCAACTGGAAAACGCTAATTCTATCATTTGCATGAATTAAAATTGGGCTTCAAAAGGACAGGCTGTCACCAGGGGCCAGCCAGGGCGGGCCAATGGCATCGCATACATAAGTGATGAGACATTTGAGATCTGGGTTGTGAACAGCATTGCATAAGCTACAAGTCATTTAAAAGATGGCCTGGTTTCAAAATGACAGCTTATATTAACATGTCCTCTGCTATTATTTAGAACACTCCAGGCATCAGCTGAGGAACATTGTGTCATGTAAATCATAGTGATGTAGCCTGCCCTATACATGGTCAATGCAATCAAAATACAGGTAGTGCTTTTCTGCTCTGCTTGCACAGGGTGGTGCTATTGGCTTCGACCTGTTTCATCTACTGTATTGTGCTGCATCTGAAATTGGACATAAACTGTAAAATACAAGTTAGCAAATACCTTATGCAAAACTGGAGAAACAGTGACAAACAAGATGGCTGAAGCAATATCATTTTTTTTTTAATTCAAAGTGAATCTTGACAATAGTACACCAATTCTTAATTTGACACTCGCCAATATTCACCAGGAAAACCCGCTTTTTGTGACAAAGTACATAAGGCTTGGTCACATTGAAATCACTGAGAACTAGAGAGAAATACGACCGCAAACTGGAAAACACATTACATCCAAAATAATAAATTGTCCCAGTCCTCATAATGTATATATATTGCACAGTGCATTTGCTACATGGCAAACTAGTGTAGCATAAAATCAAAAGCAAACAAAAATCATAAAGCCACAAAAACTACACATTAAACCAGTAACAGTTCCAATTCCACAATTAAGTCTATATGCTGTGTTGTTTAGATACGGTATATTATCCTATAAATTGAAGTGAAATACAACTTGTGCTAACAGGTGAAATTACTGCAAAAAAGATCGAAAGCAATCAAACAAAGTGGTAAGGATTGGAAGGTTAATACAGTAGAATACTGGACAATACAAAAGACCCTGAATGAATCACATAGGAAGTCATAAAACAATACAGTTGCAGTATATGTGACAACTTTGGACCTAATATTTACGTGGGATGTTAAAGCAAATACCAACAAGTGATTCATCAAAACTAAGGCTGCTATATGGATGTTTATCATATACACAGAATAGAATTCTCTGTAGCCGTCAAAAACTAAAACAAACAAAAAACATTTTGTCAAGTCTGCAAACCAACATGTTCAACTCCACATATACATTCACATTGTATGTAAAGCTTTGCATTTGTGCATGTCCAATAAGAGATCAACTGCGTCTTGGGTGAAGAGTGTAAAAAATATTCCCTGACTAAGAATAACATTGTATTTTTATATTCTGTAGAAAAGCTTTATGGATTCAGACCATATGGTTAAGGTTGCGCATTGGGGTCGAGTGATCTGAAGATAGAAGCCAGCACCCATAAGAGCTTCTCAGAGAGAAGAATGCATTGTATTTGTCAGCTCTACTATACTGTACACGAGTCCAAAAGCAGAATGCTTTCTCACTTGATGGCAAACATGTAAAACATATTTGGATTTGGAGACAGGCTGCAGAAGTCCTGATAAAACACGAGGCTGCTTAATTCTAACATCCGGCCGCTTGGATGTGTAATACTCTATTCTGTTGAGGAGCATCCACGTCTGACTCTACTGCCACCCCTCTGCAGGAGAGGGGACTGCCTAGGGGTCAGGGAGTTATCGACCAACAGTTATTCTCTGGACCACAAATCTGAAAAGGCACTAGGTTGTAGACAGTCAGAATGAGAAAAATGCATCGTTGTGGGGCTAGTGAGTAAACACATTTAAACAATCTCTCAGTCCACAATGTAATGAAAGACTACAAAAGGAGTAGCAAGATTTGAAAGCGAAAAAGATCAGTCATCATTTGACAATCCCCCTTGTTTGGATTAAAGAAATATCCCACCCATATGCCTCAGTCAATCAACTATGAATAGGTCAGCATAATCTGTAGAAAATATGTCGCAATCAACTTTAGATACAAAAAGTGGGTTTAGAACATTTTCTTAGGCTTAAAATAAATGGCTAGGAAAAAATCATATAGTCAAAGTCCACAGAGCACAGCAATTTCATGAAAACTGTGTGGGATTTTGCCTTATACTGAACCTGATGAGCATATTGAGAGTTCAATTCATTTGAACAAGTGCTTACTGATGCATTTCATAACAAATAGTACGTGTGTGAAGGCCTCTCTGTAGCCCAATGTTTAGATAAGGACCAAATAGATGTGTTGCAGTAAATATATCTGCATGTTAATATAGATCTGTCAATCAATGATAATGTGAGTAAAATGTAGGCTTTTGAGCGTGTTAACAGAACAATAACTAAAATCAACACAAAATCGTCAACACATCAATTACTGTATGCAATGATGAACCCAACCTATAATTAATAAGATAAAATACTGATGCTCTAGGCACACACAAAAGAAACAGAAAACCCCCCCCACTAAATTCCATTACTTGCAATACAGTAGATACAATCGCACTTCAAAACTCAAAGCAAATATACAGAGGCACTAACAAGTCTTAATGCCATTAAGTATACTCTATACTAAAATAAAATCCACCTCTATTATATGGTCATTAAAACTATACAAAAGTAAGAACGCAGAGTAAGAACTAAGTTAATCATTTTGATGTGGCAATCAGTACATAGCTAGCAGCTTATCTAGGATACATTCAATACATAATATCATACAACTTGCTGAAAATAAAACCTCAAACCTTTTTAAAATATATTTAATCTCGATGACTCCAGAATACTTGAGGTCAACGGAAAAAGAAAGTAGCTACCTTGCTTATGATATGAATTAGTCTTTGGTGCTGAAAGAGCATTTTCATTTGAAAGTAAAGAAAGACAAAAACCTAATGCTCATGCAAGCAATTAAAAACAAAATTCACACAAAATATATTTCCTCCCTGACGGAATGTAGAAAATAAGCACTAAGCAGTTGACGACGACAAATCTTTAAATGGAACAATGAAAGCAAATTGCACTCAACCAATACACCTTGTCAAGCACTACATAGTCCAGCAATTATACTGTAGGTTGATAGATGGGTATATCAAACACTGTATAGGTGTTCTGAAGATAATGAGATCATATTGTACTAAGAACCAACCAACTATTTGCATGTTTGTCGATAGTCAATGTTATGCCTCACATCAGTATTAATCTAAGAAAAAGGCTGTAAAAAACCATAACACCGCAAACCAGCGCCTAATATCTAGATTGTACTGCAGTTTCAAAAAATAATGTTAGTAATTAAGTACTAAGTGACTAGAAATTGATTATCAAATATTAAAATCATTCAAATTGTGTTTTATGTACATTAGTTCATTTGGGAAAAGTCCAAACCAAATAAACATTTGCCACAGCAAAGCATGCTGGCGTCCTCTGGTAAAAGAAGCTCAACTACTCAAATATACAATGAGGCCAAATAAGCATGACTTATTTGATTATCTGATAAGCATATCAGAGTAAAAATAATCTTCAAGTGCTGCAGTCCAGTACATTTATTTTATATATATATATATATACACACACGCGCGATAAGTAACATTAACAACCTCATATTTAAGGCACTAGTAGGTGTGGGAACAAGTTACGATGCAGCAAGTCTCACAGTACACATAGAAAGAGTGACATCTAAGCATCTGTCAACGACTCGACTAAGTTATTTTGACCATGCGACGTCATGCAGCGTGTGGAACAACCTTTTCAGACCACTGACGGTACACACTGAAAACACAGAGGACATTAGCAAACAACACAGTAACACCTTTACACCACAATGAACCAACAAACGAACGGAGACAAACTTCTGCTGTCCTAGCACTGGAGACTGGGATGGCTTAACGAGTGATGTGATTAGCACACGTGCTAGATAGAAGGCAATATAGAAAAACAGGAAAAGGGGGGGGGTTGAGAAAATGACCTCTAACCCCTCCATTTGACCCATTTCATAGAGAGAACCATTCGATCCAAATGACAAAGCAGAGCAAATGTGCAAAAACACATTAAGTGAGAATTACTTAATCATTCACTGATTCATTCATTCTTTTTTCATTATGTTATTTTTTTTTTTTTAAAGCTAACGGTTTCAATTCTATTATCATCACCATCAACCAACATGATTTGTAAAAGTCAGAGGATTCTTTATCTGTCATAACTTGAGAGATGACAGATGAAGGCGTTGGTTGTAGTTGTCATTGCTGGCTGCCTCTGCTGGCCCATGGCCCTGGGTGGCTGGTTCTCAGATGTAAGGGTACTGGTTGAGTTTGGTGGGGCTGAGGGGAAAACCTGTATAGGCGGGCGAGGCGATGTAGGAGTGTGGTGGAAAGAGGGGCTTGTACTGGCCCTGGTGGTGGATGGTGGGCGAGGGCAGCAGCCGGTGGTTGATGCCCATGGTCACCTGGTGGACAATGCCGTAGGTGGGCTGCAGGACGGGCCGCTGGGCGCAGGGCGAGGCCAGAAGGTGGGCGACGGGCGCTGAGGGAGGGTAGGAGAGTAGGGCGGCCTGGGGGTGGTGTCCCGAGTTGTGGGTGGGGCTGCTGTGGGGGAGGGTGAAAGCGTGGCCGTGCACCGTGGGAGGGATGTAAGCGTGCGGCCGCCGGTGCTGCCCATAGTTTCCGTTCCACTCCTTGTTGCAGGAGCCGTAATGCTGGACCTGAGGGTGGGCAGAGGAGAGGGAGAAACCGTTGGACACTACTAGAAACTAAGTCGTTCTAGATAAGAGCACCTGCTAAATGACTAAAGTTTTAAAATGTAAACAAAGTAAAATGATGCAGGTAGAATTAGATTTGAATGACAAAACCTGGAAGAGACCAGTAATAAGGGGGGACTGACCTGGCCAAAGCCCAGGGGCTGCTGCTGGAATGCGGTCATCTTCTGTTGCTGCCGGGGATGGAGAGGTGTGGAGTGGTGGTTCAGTCGTCCGGGGGCGCAACGCCCTTTGGACTGGCACGAGATTTCGAAGACTGCAAGAGAAACCAGAAAAGGGCTCGGTAAGACTAACAGATAAAATAAGTATTTTAATATGACAGGGTAAAACAACACCAATAAGGACCCAGTGGAAACGAGAGCATGCCTTGCTGAAATAAACACATAGAGAGAAACTTCGGCAGACAGAAATAGAATTGCTCCTCCTTGCTAGTGGTAATGAAGCCCGTTAGTAAGAGTATTCATCTCGGTTTCATCCGCATGGCCCACTAGAGAGGATCTCTATTTGGCACCAGGTCTGAGGCTTCCGATCAGCAGATGGCACATGGATTCGATTTCAGGGCTAAGGGCAGCAGGTAGCTTAGCAGTTAAAGAGTAGGGCCGGTAAACAACAGGTCGCCGGTTCAAATACACAAGCCGACAAGTTGAAAAAAATAAAATAAATCTGTCGATTTGCCCCTGTAGCGTCCGCACGGTTTAACCTACAGAATATTATGACCACTCTATGGAAAGGGGAGACTCATGGACACAAGTGCAATGGGACTCGTCTGAAGGTAACTGGTACCAGTTTACAAAAATGTATGGAAGTACGAAGGTAGTTTTGTGCCTACCCCAAAAAAGGGGTTAAATGTGCAGAAAAAAAATATACTGAACAAAAATCTAAGCGCAACAAGTGTTGGTCCCATTTTTCATTAACTGAAATAAAAGATCCAAGAAACTTTCCATATGCACCAAAAGCTTATTTCTCTCAAATTTTGTGCACAAAGTTGTGTACATCCCTGTTAGTGAGCATTTCTCCTTTGCCAAGATAATCCATCCACCTGACAGGTGTGGCATATTAACGTTTTTACATTTTAGTCATTTAGCAGACGCTCTTATCCAGAGCGACTTACAGTAGTGAATGCATACTTTTGTTAATTTCTCTACCATAAGCCGCCTCCAACGTTGTTTTAGAAGGTGGAATTTGGCAGTACATTCCACCGGCCTCACAACCGCAGACCACATGTAACCATGCCAGCCCAGGTCCTCCACATCTGGCTTCTTCACCTTCACCTGAGGAGGGGGAGGTGTGGTGCTGAGGAGTATTTCTGTCTGTAATAAAGCCCTTGTGTGGAAAAACTCATTCTGAATGGTTGGGCCTGGCTCCCAAGTGGGTGGGCCTATGCCCTCCCAGACCTGCCAATGGTTGCGCCCCTGCCCAGTCATGTGAAATCCATAGATTAGGGCCTAATGAATTCATTTCAATTGACTGATTTCCTTCTATGAACTGTAACTCCATACATTTTTGAAATTGCATGTTGCGTTTATATTTTTGTTCAGTATATACAGCACATTCGGAAAGTACTCAGACCCCTTCACTTTTTGTTATGTTACAGCCTTACTCCAAATTTATTAAATACCACCCCCCCTCGATCTACACACAGTGCCCCATAATGACAAAGTGAAAACAGGAAGACATTTTAGCAAATGTATAAAACAAAATATTAATTAGTTACATATATATTTCAGACCCTTTGCTATGAGACTGGAAATTAAGCTCCAGTACATCCTGTTTCCATCGATCATCCTTGAGATGTTTCTGAAACCTGATTGGAGTCCATCTGTGGTAAATTACATTTATTGGACATTATTTGGAAAGGCACACACCTGTTTATATAAGGACCCACAGTTGGCAGTGCATGTCAGAGCAAAAACCAAGCCATGAGGTCAAAGGAATTGTCCGTAGAGCTCCGAGACAGGATTGTGTCGAGGCACAGATCTGGGGAAGGGTACCAAAACATTTTGCAGCATTGAAAGTCCAAGAACACACGGACCTCCATCATTCTTAAATGGAAGTTTGGAACCACCAACACTCTTCCTAGAGCTGGCCACCCGGCCAAACTAAGCAATCGGAGGAGAAGGGCCTTGGTCAGGGAGGTGACCAAGAACCTGATGGTCACTCTGACAGAGCTCCAGAGTTCCTCTGTGGAGATGGGAGAACCTTCCGGAAGGTTCTCCCATCTCTGCAGCACTCCACCAATCAGGGCTTTATGGTAGAGCGGCCAGACGGAGCGGCCAGACTCCTCAGTAAAAGGCACATGACAGCCCGCTTGGAGTTTGCCAAAAGGCACCTAAAGACTCAGACCATGAGAAACATGATCATCTGGTCTGATGAAACCAAGATTGAACTCTTTGGCCTGAATGCCAAGTGTCACATCTGGAGAAAACCTGGCACAATCCCTACGGTGAAGCATGGTGGGAGAATCACACTGTTGGGATGTTTTCAGCGGCAGGGACCAGGAGACTAGTCAAGATCCTTGATGAAGTTCTGAGCGCTCTAGAGCAGGTTCTCAGACTGGGGCGAAGGTACACCTTCCAACAGGACAACGACTCTAAGCACCCAGCAAAAACAACACGAGTGGCTTCGGAACAAGTCTCAATGTCCTTGAGTGGCCCAGCCAGAGCCCGGACTTGAACCCAACCGAACATCTCTGGAGACCTGAAAATAGCTGTGCAGCGACACTCCCCATCCAACCTGAGAGGATCTGCAGAGAACAATGCGAGAAACTCCACAAATACAGGTGTGCCAAGCTTGTAGCATATACCCAAGAACACTTGAGGCTGTAATCACTGCCAAAGGTGATTAAAGTAGTGAGTAAAGGATCTGAATACTTACATTAAAAAAACGATATTTCAGTATTATTTTTTGTACATTTGCAACAATTTCTAAAAACCTGTTTTTGCTTTGTCATTATGGGGTAGTGTGTGTAGATTGATTTTTAAATCAACTTTAAAATAAGGCTGTAACGTAACAACGTGGAAAAAGGGGTCTGATTACTTTCCAAACGCAGTGTGTATGTGTGTGTTATATATAAATAAATATATATTTTTAGTTTTAAAAAAAATATCTCCTCGATTTAGGACACTTCAAAACCTTGTTTCTTATGATACGTTTTTTGACTGTCCTTTTTGGCATTTCTGAATGTGTTAGTCAATGTGTTTCTACGGGCTTTAGTAGTAAAGGCAAAAAACTAAATTTAAATCAAATAATGTTTTATATATATTTATTTGATACCTAAAAAGTGTCCTAAAATTCTAAATCCTATAACAAAAAAAATCCATTGTACGCTGACAGTCCTTTGCTCTGTGTAAAGGCAGGGCTGTGACGGTCATGGCATTTTGGATTACTTATTGGTCAGCCAAATGACCGCGGTCATTCTCCTCCGCTCCTGACTGAATGTGCTGGTTTATGCTGCAGGGTGGTGCCTAGACAACCAAAGACTTGCTTACATGTTAAAGCAAAGAGCAACAACTTTTCATCACGTTATAAAGTCCACGTTACCGCAAAAACAAATTTAACCCCACAAATCCCAGCCATCCTCTCTTCAGTCAGCTGTTTCCTGCATTTCTACACTGTTCTCCATAGAGCCGAGAGAAATCTTTGAGGTTTTAAAGCAAATTTTCTGCAATGCCATGAATTTTGCCATGCGGTGTTCTTTCGCTCAAACATAACAAAATAAATACTGCAAAAATTGACTGTTTTCTGAATGTTCTATTCTCCGATTGCCTAGCTTTCATTTTGGTGATTGTTAGTTCTCAAAGATTATATGATTACAAAATATATAAGTCCATTATCTTTGACTTATCCCCCCCCCCAAAAAACATGTATTTATTTTATACTGCTTGGACGTAGGTGGCAGAAAAACTCCTGCCATTATGCGCTGTATATGAATATTCAAGAACATCTGACAGTGCAGATGGATGGTTTGAGGTTGATCATGTCTGGATTGTGGCATTAGCAGTGTCTTAAGATTGCAATTAAGGCTGACTCCAATTAGTCGACTGGTCCCTTGTTTGGTCGTTAGGCTGTTGGTCAACCAAGATTGTATATTTGTTACTGCTCGACTAAAACAGTACCAGTCAAAAGTTTGGATACACCTACTCACAAGGTTTTTTCTGTATTTTTAGTATTTTCTACATTGTAGAATACTAGTGAAGACATCAAAACGATGAAAAAGTTGTTATATGTATGTTATATTTTAGATTCTTGAAAGTAGCCACCCTTTGCCTTGATGACAGCTTTGCATTCTCTCAATCAGCTTCACCTGGAATTCTTTCCCAACAGTCTTGAAGGAGTTCCCACATATGCTAAGCACTTGTTGGCTGCTTTTCCTTCAGTCTACGGTCCAACTCATCCCAAACCATCTCAATTGGATTGAGATCGGGTGATTGTGGAGGTCAGGTCATATAATGCAGCACTCCACCACTCTCCTTCTTGGTCAAATATCCCTTACACAGCCTGGAGGTGTGTTGGGTCATTGTCCTGTTGAAAAACAAATGATAGTCCCACTAAGCCCAAACCAGATGGGATGGTGCATCGCTGCAGAATGCTGTGATAGCCATGCTGGTTAAGTGTGCCTTGAATTCTAAACAAATCACCAACAGTGTCACCAGCAAAGCACCCCACACCATCACACCTCCTCCATGCGTCACGGTGGGACGCACACATGCAGAGATCATCCGTTCACCTACTCTGCATCTCACAAAGATACAGCGCTTGGAACCAAAAATATCAAATTTGGACACATCAGACCAAAAGGAAAGATTTCCACCGTTCTAATGTACATTAAATCGTGTTTCTTGGCCGAAGCAAGTCTCCTCTTCTTATCGGTGTCCTTTAGTAGTGGTTTCTTTGCAGCAATTCGACCATGAAGGCCTGATTCACACAGTCTCCTCTGAACAGTTGATGTTGAGATGTGTCTGTTACTTGAACTCTGAAGCATTTATTTGGGCTACAATTTCTTAGGCTGGTAATTCTAATGAACTTATCCCCTGCAGCAGTGGAAACTCTGGGTTTTCCTTTCCTGTGGTGGTCCTCATGAGCCAGTTTCATCATAGTGCTTGATGGTTTTTGCAACTGCACTTGAAGAAACTTTCAAAGTTCTTGAAATTTTCCAGATTGACTGACCTTCATGTCTTAAAGCAATGATGGACTGTTGTTTGTCTTTGCTTATTTGTGCTGTTCTTTCCATAATATGGACTTGGTATTTTACCAAATAGTGCTATCTTCTGTATACCACCCCTACCATGTCACAACACAACTAATTGGCTCAAACGCATTGAGGACAGAAATTCCACAAATTAACTTTTAACAGTTCAGAGATGAGTTCTAACCAGGCCTTTGCATTACACAAAACTGAAACAAAAGATTAATGTATAGGCCTATTCTTACTGTTAATACGGAAACAATTTTGACGTGAAATTCTCCGAATAGAAACTGACCCGTTCTGGCTGTGTGCTGGTCCATGTTGTTGTTGTTCTGCACCACCCTCATAGGGGGCACCACCATGGTTCTCACTGGGAGCTTGCTGGGCTCGTTCTCAGGGTCCATGCCACGCGTTGTCATATCCAGGGACTGATGGTTGTGGTTGCCTAGGTAGCGGCTCTCCAGGTAGGGGCTGTGGCTCTGGCTGGAGTCCGAGGCGGGGGAACCGTCTACCGTCTCGCAGCCGCTCCCATGACCATCGTCCTCAGACATGCTGAAAACAGACAAACACAATCAATAACAGAATAACTAACAGAACAACTAAATTCCCAGGCTTGCTACTTATGATCAAGACTTTGGCCCCTCAGGCAAGTTATCAAAAGTTGTGCAGTTTAGCAGTACCTGTTGGGCCTCTTGCAGGGGGACGGGCTGGACTGCACCGAGGCAGAGGAGCTGGTGCTGAGGGTGCTGTCTGGGCTGCTGAGGGAGCACACCCTCTCCATGTTCAGAGAGCCCTTACAAGCCTCACAGTCAGAGCCGCCTTTGCACCTGCAGGAAGAATCCTCCTCCCCATCCGTGTCACTGCTGATACTGATTACGCTGAGGGTGGGGCTGGGTAGGTCATCGATGACCACAGACTCTCGTTGCTGGTGGGACATATCTATCCGCTCGTCCTCCACTGCCTTACAGCAGCTCACTTCTTCATGTCTTTCCTGCTGAACCTCCACAGGCCTCTCCCGATGGGACGAATCGCCTCCTCCTGTGTTACTAAGACGGTCTGACATCTTTGGAGATCGGCACATTGAGATTTGGATGTCCCTGTTGTTGTGTGAGTAGTTCATGCACCTAATAGGTAGTAGAGTAAAAGTTGTTTATCCGTACATTGACTATTGTTTATGTAAGAACAATATGACTATGATTTAGTAGTACACTCACTAAAAGGGAAAATTCACTCAAAACTATATATTTATAATTTTTTTATTAGTCCATTATAGTCCCAAAACAGTCAAGTTAAAGATATTAGACTTTCAAGAGGCAAAGTGTCACCAGCCACATTATCATGATGATGCAAAATCAATAATTTATCAAGCCAGAAACAAAGAACTCGGGTCTATTCAACAGCATTGATTTGTCATGGACACTATCTAACTGGAACATGGAGGAGAAGCGTTGGGCTGAAGAAGGAAATCTCACCTGTTCTGACTGGGCTGGCTCCTCTTGTTGGCGTGCGGCTGTGGCCACACCACGTGTGCAATGCCAATGTTGATTGGTTGTGGACCGGACATGGTCATTTGGTTGGTTAGAATAGGCTGCATCATGTTGGTGTAATGATTGCTGTGTTGCCGTACTTTCCTTTAAAAAGGCAAAACAACAACAACATTATATACGTTTTATCTCCACAGTACAAAGAAAGGGGCAAGTGAAGTAAGTTAAAGGTAATTTCTTCTATGGTGAACTAACTCACCCCCAGTCACTGAGCCTCTGTGGGCCAGCCACAGTATCAGAAGCCATAGAGGTGGTAGGAGGAGCCACTTGCTGCCAGGCTGGTACCAGGATTTGCTGGCCTCTACTTGACCACGGTTGCTGCAAAGAACAAAGACAGGAATCATTAGCACGCCATAAACCTTTAAGATGCGGTAAGGGAAGCGGCAAACTCCTGAACCGCCTCACTTGAAAGTGTTACCTCCGACTAGCATGAGTCAAGGACCTCAACTAAGTACAGTGTGGCATCTGAACCCTTTATGCAAATATCTCCAATGTGAGTCAGTCTCACCTGTGCCATAACTCCAGGTCGCATCTGCAAAGGCTGTATGGGAGGGGCTTGGTTCACCATTGGTATCGTGCTCTCCATCCGAACTGCATATCCTGACTGGTTTGGGTTACCTACAAAAACAACAAGCATAGCCTAGTATTGGATTTGAACTTTGATCGACATGGCCACTGTAAATCCAGCATTAATACTGTATCTTTCATGAAATGACTTGACTGTGTGCTAATTTGAGACGCTCCATACCTTGCATGGTTGGGGGGCAAAGGATTAGGGCTGGCTGAAAGGAGTCGTTACACCCAAACTGACCATTTCCAGTCTGCAGCATCCCAGGATGCATCACAGAGGGAGCAGAATGCGTCAAAGCCTGCATGGGGGGGAGGGGGGCTTAAGTTTAATCAACTTTTCTTTTCATTATTTACTTCAGACACTGAAGTGAGAGAGACAGCAGTACCATTAAAGGTAAATATTAATAGCAATTCAATAGCACCAATAATCCTGTAGGTGGCAATATTGGTTAAATAAGAAGTCCATTTACCCCAACTATAAATGTAACGTAGATTTCCAGTTTACATCCATTCAGACCATACATTAAGCTTCTTGTAATTGTGATGAATAGATTACCTGGGAGTGAACCGATCCCATTTTATTGAAGGCCATTGGCAGTCCAGCTGAGTTGGTTGAGGGTCTGTGGAACGGTGCTTTGTTGCGGTTGAGTGTATCGTAAGCGTTGGGACGTGATTGACAGGCATCCATGATGTGGAAACACGATTGAACACTGGAGAAAAGGGAGGAGAACGGGTGAGATGGACGATCGGGCAGAGCGCATTCAAGGACCATTGTAGCCTACTTCTGATCCGTGTCCATCTGTAATCAGTTTGTAGTTAATTTCTTGGTAGAGCTTTTGTTGGTTTGTCATGTTATTTTTTAGCCCTAGGTTAGACTTACTGATTGCTGTGGGGGAAGTCAAGAAGGTGCTGCATGGTGACAAAGGGATGGTTGAGGGCATCTGAGGGAGCGATCCTCTTCTCAGCATCGATCAGCAACATGGTCTTCAGCAGGCCCACAAACTCCATCCGGTCTGCCTTCTCTGCCAGCGAGTCACTGCCCTCCATATTCAGCACCAGATTCACCTAAGGCGGGAAAACGAAACCAACATCTTTAGCTACTATGTATCAAAATACACAGGTATTCACACTACTGTATCATGTGGTCGTTTTCACAAATCATAATTTACTTGTACGCAAATTCGTACTTTGAATGATGTGATCATCTGACACATTTAAGCAAAGTTCTGTACTCACATGTGCTATGTCATCCAGACTGCTAAAAATGTACTTCCTGGCCTCTTTGGATTTCATCCCAGTCTCAGTCTCATGCTCCTCTGTCGTCTGCAGAAACAGAAAATGTGAGGAGTCTTCAATTGTGAACATGCATTCTCTAGAATTCTACCTAGCGTACTCAGAACTGGGTCTGTTGATGGTTTATGACTGGGGTCGGCAACAGGCGGTTCGGTTTTTGGCTCGTGAGTGATTTATTTTTTGCAAACACAAAAAAATGCAAAAATAAAATCACCAGTTCAGCAAAAAAATGAATTATTCAGGAAATGTGTTCCCAAGTATTCCCACAAATAAAATAGATATGTGATCGTGTCTCAATGTAATCAAATACAATACATTTTTTGGCTTAGTTGTGGTCCATTTGCAGTACTCAAAATTATTACAATTATGTTCCAGCCCCTCTACCATCTGCTATGATAAATCATCCCGCGGCTAAATCTATATTGAACAAAAATATAAAAAAACATAACATGCAACAATTTCAAAGAGTTACAGTTCATATAAAGAAATTAGTCAATTGAAATAAAATTAATTAGGTTAGGCCCTAATCTATGGATTTCGCATGACTGGAAAAACATATGCATCTGTTGGTCACAGGTAACATAAAAAGGTAGGGGCGTGGATCAGAAAACCAGTCAGTATTTGTGGCATGTGGAATGTTGTCCCACTCCACTTCAATGGCTGGCGAAGTTTCTGGATATTGGCGGGAACTGGAACACGCTGTCATACACGTCGATCCAGAGCATCCCAAATATGTTCAATGGGTGGCATAGCGTGAGTATGCAGGCCATGGAAGAACAGACATTTTCAGCTTCCAGGAATTGTGTACAGATCCTTGCGACACGGGGCTGTGCATTTTCATGCTGAAACAAAGGTGATGGCAGCGGATGAATGGCACGACAATGGGCCTCAGGATCTCGCCAAGGTATCTCTGCATTCAAATTGCCATTGATGAAATGCAATTGTGTTCGTGTTCCGTAGCTTATGCCTGCCCATACCATAACCCCACCGCCACCATGGGGCACTCTTAACAACATTGACATCAGCAAACACTCGCCCACACCATGCCATACATGGTCTGTGATTGTGAGGCCAGTTGGATGTACTGCCAAATTCTCTAAAACGACATTGGAGGCAGCTTATGGTAGAGAAATTAACATTCAATTTTCTAGCAACAGCTCTAATGGACATTCCTGCAGTCAGCATGCCAATTGCATGCTCCCTCAAAACTCTGTGGCATTGTGTTGTGTGACAAAACTGCACATTTTAGAGTGGCCTTTTATTGCCCCCAGCACAAGGTGCACCAGTGTAATGATCATGCTGCTTAATCAGCTTCTTGATATGTCACACCTGTCAGGTGGATGGATTATCTTTTCAAAGGAGAAATGCTCCATAACAGGGACGTAAACAAATTTG
This sequence comes from Salmo salar, assembly GCF_965601325.2. NCBI lineage: Eukaryota > Metazoa > Chordata > Actinopteri > Salmoniformes > Salmonidae > Salmo > Salmo salar. The sequence goes on along the minus strand of NC_138306.1, from coordinate 13,274,120 downwards.
TGCACAACATTTGAGAGAAATAAGCTTTGTGTGTGTAAGGAACATTTCTGGGACCTTTTATTTCAGCTCAGGAAACATGGGACTAACATTTCACATGTTGATGTTTATATATTTTTGTTCAGTGTAGTTGGTCTAGGATGCCCATGTTCAGGAATCAGAGAGTGTCAATGTTACCTTCAGTCTCCAGGCAGCATAAGGCGAGTCGGACTCTTTGCAGAAGAAGCGGGATGTCTTGGTCCCCGCGTTTAGCAGTTGCTCCCCCGGCAACACTTGTGTCTGAGATATGTAGCGAATCTGTGGAGGAGAGAAACAGAGCAAGACAATATGATTGCAGCGTTTACATCATATTCCTGCTTGTTGGACCTACTAATATACAGTGCCTTCAGAAAGTATTCATACCCATCGACTTGTTCCACATTTTGTTGTGTTACAGCCTGATTATATTGATTTTCTCACCCATCTATACACAAATACCCCATAACGACAGAGTGAAAACATTTTTATTTTAGCTAATTTATTGAAAATGAAACTAAATGAAAATGTAATCTCAGTTATACAAATATTCACACAACTTTGCTATGAAACTACAAATTCAGCTCAGGTGCATCCAATTTCCTTTGATCATGCTCTGCCTAGAGCTGGCCGTCCGACCAAACGGGCAGGAAGGACATTGGTCAGGGAGGTGTCCAAGAACCCAATGACAGAACTACAGAGTACCTTGGCTGAGATGAGAGCTCTACTACACTATACCAATCTGGAGAGCAGACAGATATCATAATGTAAAAGATCCTGTGGTCTGATGAGAAAATGTACCCTCCGTGTCTGGAGGAAACCAGGCACCGCTCATCACCCGTCTAACGCCATCCTTACCATGAAGCATGTTGGCAGCTTTTCAGTGAGGAGGGACTGAGAGTCTGGTAAGGATAGAGGGAACAACGAATGGAGCCAAATCCTTGAGAACCTGCATCAAAAAGTGCAAATAACCTTGGAATGTAAATCTTCGCCTCAGACTAACAGGACAATGACCCCAAGCATACAGACAAAGCCACGTTGGAAATTGCTTCAGAACAAGAATGTGAGTGGCCCAGCTAAAGCCCAGACTGGAATCCCATTGAAAACCTATGGTAAGACTTGAAGATGGCTGTTCACCACCGCTACCAATCTAACTTAACAAAAGCTAGAGAAAATCTACAAGGAAGAATAGGAGAAAATCCCCCAAATCCAGATGTGCAAAGCTGACACAGACATACCGAAGTCAATTGAAAGCTGTAGTCATGGCCAAAGATGCTTCTACAAAATATTGACTCACGGGTGTGAATGCATATATAAATGAGATATTTCTCTAATAAATTTGCCAACATTTCTAAAAACATGTTTTCACTTTGTCATTATGGGGTATTGTGTGTAGAAGGATGAAAAAAATATATTTAATCAATTTCGAATTTAGGCTGTATGTGGAATAAGTCAAGGGGTACGAATACTTTCTGAAGGCACTGTACATCTACAAAGGAATCACCAACATTAAGGATAATGGAAAAACATATCAACTTAAATGACTAAAAGCAGATGTAAAGTATGTCGAAAAGATAATGGACCTATATTTTCAAATAAGATCATCTTTGAGAACTAACAATCACCAAAATAAAAGATAGACAGAGAATCAAAAATTCCCCCCAGAAATGTGTATTGTATTTTTGTCATTGAATAGGGCCCCCATTGATTTTGTTATAATGTTTGAGTCAGTCAGATTGCATAAGCCATGGCAAGATGTGTAGAATTGCAGGAAATTAACTTTTGTTACTGCAGTCAACAGGAGGGCCTCTAAAAATGGTGGTTGGCGACCGCACCATTGGCCACGGACATGCCAACCACCCAAAACCCCATTTTGATCTTGCAAAAATCCTGATAGCACTACACAGATATTCATCAAAACAAACGAGACAATAGTATTTTAATGCAGGACGTAAATAGAGCTGACCACTGCACTGCTACTGATGGCATGCGATGACTGGACCTCCAAGTGTGGTCATGGAGTTCTGTGTGAGGTATGTGTGAGAGGTGTCGAACAGAACTTCCCATTAGCAGCATTCCGTCACCCCCACATCGGGAGCCTGACACAGGCACACGGCTATCCCAGCCCTCCCAAACATACCCACAGGACAAAGACACTTAAGCCAAACAGGGTGTTTCGGTCTCTACTAATCCAAGCTAATCAAAAAGGTTACATGTAGGTCTTCCAAACGGAGTAAATAGACACACGTCATACACTTGTAAAATATAATCCCAGTAGGAATATCGGTTACTCTTCTATTATAGTACTGCTGCTCATCCCTTGCTACTTTGCCAGGTCAATATGCTGAGAGCCACTTGACATGCCCAGGACAGATGTAATGTGCTCCAAAATTGCCATGGAAACCTTTCCAATCCCACAAAGTGGAGGTAGGGTGACCTAGATAAATGCAAAAAAAAAATCACCTTACAAAAAGACATGTTGCTCATCTGGTAACATAGCAAAAACAATAATGAAGATATCTACTTATTTATTATTCAAACAATGTCATTGCTGCCCCTGAAATCATTACTAAAATTGTTTTTAAAAACAGCATGAAACCAGACTTAGATTTTTGGACACTTGATCTCCCGTGGGAGCAGTGACACTGACAGTATGACATACAAGTTAGCATCTGTCCCTGACAGTAAAGTCAGTAAGGCCTATTGCTCAGAAAGGGTACGTCATAGCTACTCTCTTCCAGCCAAAACACTGTGCCTTAGAGCTGCTAAAACTACAAGACCAGGCATGTGTTAGGACAGGAGGCAGGGGTTTTTCCTCACTCTGCAAAGCCGCCGCTGTATCTCTCAACACAGCCAGGAGACCGGCGAGATTAACTGGCTCTGTTTAAGGCTTGATGATTTGGATGTTATAGAGATTCAAATTGGGTTGCCACAACGCTGCACAAACACAGTGAGAGCAATGAAGTGAGAACCTGCTGATGGTGCAGGCTTGGGGGGGGGGGGGAGGGTCGAGGTGTGTGTGTGTGGTGTGTCTAGCATTAGGCTTATAAATACATTTTGCTGTGTGGCGTGGAACTGGACCCAGCGCTGGCACGGTGCAGCAGTCAGGGGGGCTCATGGTCAGCAAAGCACTACTGCCTAGTCGTGGTCCAAATGACCACTAGACCCAAGAATGACAGTCCTACCCCAGCACACCACAGAGCTTTCCCATGGTCTCCCCTTTAAGCCGGGGGACTCAGTCCCAATCACGTAGTTACTGGCCTAAGGGAAATAATCAAAGATGACACAGCCAATTTCCTGTTCCATTAATGTCCAGATTAGACATTTTGTATTCGTATGCTTCACTGCTTAGAGAGCACCAACAAAACAACAGACAGGGTTTCAATAGGAAAACAAACTAAAAGTAGAGGCTTTAACCATCACATTTAGAATCAAAATGCACCAGGACACAGGCATCAGGGGCTGTTACACTGCTCCACTGGTCTGTGTGTGGCCAGTCTTCACTGAGATGTCAGTTCTGTCAGTATCGTTCTCTTCCCTTGACAGTCTGCTAGCTTTGGAGATGTCAGGCAGGTGCTTTGATTTACCTGGTCATACTCCAGTGCTCCTGGGTAGAGGGGCCAGCCCAGAAAGAGCTCAGCGATGACACAGCCCAGGGACCACATGTCGATGGCCTCACAGAACGGCAGACCCAGGATGATCTCTGGAGCCCTGTATATAGGGAATACAAACAGGAAAGAGTTTAGTGGGGAGCACTTTCAACAACCATTGTTAGACTAGTACACACATACACAACAGGCATTGGATTTGTTATACTCATGGGAGGGCAGGAAACTCAAGATAAGATCTTAACTAACATGATTTATTGTGGGAACTCATGTATGAAGACCATGAGGTCACACAAACGAAACACATTATGTACTGTTTATTGAACTCCTGTTAGTTCTTCACAAATACTGAGAGAGCACACACAAAAAACAAATGTTTAATCAAGCTGAAGAGTGACGCTCGTGGTCTTTAACGGCCATCAAGCAATTTTGCGGGCATTAGTGCAAGGTTCCACTTCCATAAAAAATTAAGGCCAATCAATCAGTTACCATTTTAAAACCAAGGCTGAGCACAGCGGCTGCCTTGACAGATAAAACATCCATTGCCTAGCGATGGTCAGATGCAACACCCTAATGCGACCATTATAGTGTGACACACAAGGTAATCTGTGACGTCCTACTGTCATCACTCGGTTTTGATATCCTGCTGGCAGGAAACGTCTGTCAAATGCTGAAACAAATTCAGCGAGAGAAGGTGTGACAAAAAAAAACAGGCTCTTAGTCCTAGGGAAAGGGCGGATACTTAGTCAGTTATCCAACTGAATGTATTCAACTGAAATGCGTCTTCCACATTTAACCCAACCCCTCAATCAGAGAAGTGCATGCAAAATGGGAGGTTATATCCAGTAGCGGTGGGCGGGTAAAATAACTGGGTAAGTTGTTTGCTCTATAACATGTTAGTTCTTATGCCTTGCCACCATGATACAGAAGCTACACACAATACCCCATAATGACAAAGCCAAAACAGGTTTTTAGAAATTGTTGCAAAACAAATACCTTATTTACATAAGAATTCAGACCCTTTGCTATGAGACTCGAAATTCAGCTCAGTAGCATCCTGCTTCCATTGATCATCCTTGAGATGCTTCTACAACTTGATTGGAGTGCACTTGTGGTAAATTCAATTGATTGGACATGATTTGGAAAGGGACACAACTGTCTATAAAAGGTCCCACAATTGACAGTGCATGTCAGAGCAAAAAACCAAGCCATGAGGTTGAAGGAATTGTCCGTAGAGCTCCGAGACAGGATTGTGTCTAGGCACAGATCTGGGGAAGGGTACCAAAACATTTCTGCAGCATTGAAGGTCCCCAAGAACACAATGGCCTCCATCATTCCTAAATGGAAGAAGTTTGGAACCACCAAGTCTCTGACTGGGCAGCCAGCTCTAGGAAAACTGAGCAGTCGGGGGAGAAGGGAATTGGTCAGGGAGGTGACCAAGAACCCGATGGTCACTCTGACAGAGCTCCAGAGTTCCTCTGTGGAGATGGGAGAACCTTCCTGAAGGACAACCATCTCTGCAGCCCTCCACCAAACAGGCCTTTATGGTAGTGGTCACGTGAAAGCCACACATCAGTAAAAAAGCATATGACAGCCTGCTAGGAGTTTACCAAAAGGTACCTCAAGGAAACCAGATTATCTGGACTGATGAAACCAAGATTGAACTCTTTGGCCTGAATGCCAAGCGTCATGACTGGGGGAAAACTGGCACCGCTCATCACCTGGCCAATACCATTCCTACGGTGAAGCATGGTGGCAGCATCATGCGGTAGGGATGTTTTTCAGCGGCAGGGACTGGGAGACTAGTCAGGATCGAGGCAAAGATGAACAGAGCAAAGTACAAAGAGATCCTTGATGAAAATCTGCTCCAGAGGACTCAGGACCTCAGTCTGGGGCGAAGGTTCACCTACCAACAAGACAATGACCCTAAGCACACAGTCAAAACAACGCAGGAGTGGCTTCGGGACAAGTCTCTGAATGTCCTTGAGTGGCCCAGGCAGAGCCCTTGAGAGGATCTGCAGAGTAGAATGGAAATTCCCCAAATACAGGTGTGTCAAGCTTGTAGCGTCATACCCAAGAAGACCTTTGCTGCCAAAGGTGCTTCAACATTGAACTGAGTAAAGGGTCTGAATACGTATGCAAATTTGATTTCAATTTCTCATGTTTATACATTTGCAACAATTTCTAAATTATGGGTTAGTGTATGTAGATTGATGGGGGGGGGGGGGGGGGGGGGGAACTATTGAATCCATTTTATAAGGCTGTAACGTAACATTTTGAAAAAGTCGAGGGGTCTGAATACTTCCCGTATGCACTGTGCGTATAGGCCTAATGCCGAGACAATAAGACAGAATAAATTCAACCACACCTTTGTTTAGTCACAAAACCAGAGAGCAATAGGCCAGGTTAAGTCCACAAAGCATTTCACATGTATCAAACAGTTACATGACCTACAGCAGTATCAAGCAAGTTAATGTTTCCGACATTTTCAGACTCTAAATCAACGGTTGTTTAGTAACCACGGAGAGTTACTGCAAGTCTAAAAGAAAACAGGAGCTGCCTCCACTATTCCAGCACCATTTCAACATCAACTCACTTATGCTTAGTTTAATATAGTGACAACTAAAAGATACCAAAAACGATTAAGTCCAAGCTAAATATGAAGTAGCTATCCATGGTGCTGATGTGTGCACGTGAGTAAAAAAAAAAAAAAAAAAAGAAACTTTTGACTCACCCTACTTGTAGAGAAACGCAAACGACATCCTCCCCTCCTTCATGTTGACGAAAAGGTCTATGACTGTCAAAGTACACGTTTTTAGTTGTTGTCCTAGGCTACCTGGCTAAAATGCTTGCTCGCTAGCCTAACTTCCTTTCATGGGCAACGATGCGCTAGGCCAGCTAGTTAACACTAGCCTACTACATATTAAACTTCGATCCTCTCAGGCCATGGGCAAAACGTATGAATTTATGGTTAGAATCGCCGTTATAAGCATTGGCCAGTGTGGAGAGCTAAGTAAAACCACAAATCCAAATGCATGTGTTATTTAGATAAGGGACAATTTTAGCTAGCTAGGTAGCCAGCCACTGGAGGTCAATGACGTAACAATTCAAGTTTTTCTGTAAATTACATTCTGTTTTTGATGTGGTGTGATTGGTGTGAAGCCAAATACAAACTGGCTTCCATTAACACCATTTTTTGTTGTTGTGCTAGGATCATTCACAGTTGCGCTCACTCAGTTTAGCTCAATGCTGATTGGCTATTATTTTTATGAAACACAGAGACGAAAGATAACTTTAATGTTCTTTTTTTTTTTTTTTTTTTTAATAGGTCAATTTTTGGGGGAACTGGTTATATAGTCTATCATATTGTGCAGCAGAGACCCATACAACTTCAGTTCAGATACCGACAAATAGGCCATCTGTAATTATTTCAGACAAGAAAGAATGAACTACTTTCTCAAAACCTATTTTGGACATCTGAAGAGTGGGCATGGCTATGAGACGTCTGAAAAGAGAATATCAACAGTGGAATCTGATATTGTGACCATGGGCACCCTCTCTTGCATCAGCAGTTAATTCTGTGCCCTGATGACAGCATGGCTTAGCCCACCCAGCATACAGGATGAGGGAGAGGAGACGCAGAGTTACTCTATATCCAGCCCTGGACAACACTGGCAACAGCTGAGGGGGATCATGTACACCCACAGGGAGATGGTCAGTGTTCGCCTCAGGCACCATTGTGAACAAGAGATAGCTGAGGTTTTATACTATGTCTGGCTATCTGGGAATGTAACACCTATTATAAAAGGGACTGTCTCTAACAGGAAGATAAGGACAGTTCATGTTTTTCTACCCTGGGCTGGAAGGGAAAGCCACAATTAACCATTTCCTGTCAATCCTAAAAATAATGAAAGTTAGAGTTATGTAAAGCAAAGAAAGGACAGGGGACATTGAGAAACGCAAAACATTTCAACGTCAGTATCCGTCGCTTAATGTGGAAATTAGGTCTGAGTGCTATCCAGAGCAGTGAGTCTTCCCCTTTTTTGCAAAACATTGGTAAAGGAATGGAGAAGGGTGGTGGGTGGGTTGTTTAAAAAAACTCCTGTACATGGTGTGCTTACGGCTAAGTTCAGACGAGTCTGTTATATCATATTACAAAATGTCCTGTTAGAGATAAAGCCTACCCTATATAACACCAGCATGAACTAATATAGATAACATGCAAGTAACTGATTAATCCAGGCTGGAGCTGGAAGTTCATCCCCAGAGAACGTGTATCCTAGGCTACTGTGACCGAGGATCTGACCGCCTGGTCAACGAGGCCTGGGTATCCGCCTCCCTGTGGTCCAGGGGAATTCTGCACACTGCAGCTGTTCTGGGGAAAACACATGTCTTCCACAGGCCCAGGGGCAGGGAATATCTAACCATGGCCCTAACTAAACTCAATCTACTAAAATAAACACTACATGTGTCAGGGGAATGCCGATTAGGGGGGAGCTGTGAGGGGGTTTCCTCAACCTGTGAGCACAGCTGGGTGCAGGCGAAGAAAATCTCTGAGTGACATTGGCTCTCCATTCCTACATCAGTTTATTCCAGTTCAGACTGTTCTCACGCTGTGTCTAGAGACATACGGCTCTACATACAGCTCTCCTGCCACGGTTCTCAACCTGCTGGGCTAAAAATACTCTGCCTCATGGGGTGCGTAGCTAGCAATCTCCACAGCTGATAAACACAGCCATGTGTTCTTTGGAAAAACTTGGAGAATGTTTAAATGTAGTACATCAACCTTCCATTGAGATGCCTTAACAGGGGTCAAGGATAAATTACCCAATTTAGCCCATTACCCAAGCAGCAAGAACAAGGACAGAAGCGTTCTTTGATGCAAATACAGCTAACTGCCAAAATAAAGGAAACACAAACATAACGTGTCTTAATAGGGTGTTGGACCACCACGAGCCAGGACAGCTTCAATGCACCTTGGCATAGATTCTTCAAGTGTCTGGAACTCTATTGGAGGAATGAGACACCATTCTTCCACGAGAAATTCCATTATTTGGTGTTTTGATGGTGGTGGAAAAAACTGATCTCTCAGGTGCTGCTCCAGAATCTCCCATAAGTGTTCAATTGGGTAGAGATCTGGTGACAGACGAACATGGCATAGTTTACATCGTTTTCATGTTCATCAAACCATTCAGTGACCTCGTGCCCTGTGGATGGGGGCATTGTTATTCTATGGGGGCATAGCCAAAGTCGGCATATTTACACACGACTAAGCATGATGTTAGTTAATTGCTTACCGTAATTTCCGAACTATTGAGCGCACCTGAATATAAGCCGCACCCACTGAATTAAAACAAATATATTATTATGAACATAAATAAGGCGCACATGTCTATAAGCCGCAGGTGCCTACCGGTACATTGAAACAAATGAACTTTACACAGGCTTTAACGAAACACGGCTTGTAACAAATTAGCAGTAAACAGCCTACAAAGAAAGTCATTGGTGACTATTTTCCTCCTCCTGTGCACTGAAACCACTGAAGTCATCTCTTTTAAAAAAAAATTGAAAGCGGGAAAAATCCATATATTTAGCTGCGTCATTGTTTAAGCCGCGAGGTTCAAAGTGTGGGAAAAAAGTTGTGGCTTATAGTCCGGAAATTACGGTAATTAACTCACGAACCACACCGGTATCCATCATTTACTCAAGTGTTTCCATTTTGCCTGTACTCTTAGAGCAGAACAGGGAACCAATTTTACTGCCCTTCAAATTCACAGAAAGTCAAAAATTCCTCCATACAGATGCCACAGGACCCAGAAAGACTAGTTTAACTAAATGTTTTGTTAATAGACCCAATGTTGGATATTTAGAAAAAAGAGGAGATACGATCAAGTTCATTTAAGCTAGTGCGTTCTTTATGGGTTGTGGCTGAAGTGTGCGTGCGTGAGTGGCTGAACCTGTGAATATACATATCGGACCATTTGTGTAGCGCTCACACCCAGCGGGGAAAGCATACCGCTCAAAACTGAACTCCGGCAGTGTGATAAAGGCTGCAGCCACGGCCTGCCTTTCCAGAAGCTGCCCGTACAATGCCCACACCATATTTGATGGAACACAGCACTTTGTGGAGCCTCGTCGGGGGTGGGGCAAACATTTCCAGAATTAAAATACACTGGACCATTCACATGAGAGCTGCCTTATCTGGGTAAAAACAGACCAAACTGACATAGCTAGAATACTATGATGCCAAAAGAGCATTTGGAATAGCAGCTAAGAATGTAGATTAGATTACACAGGGAAGGAAGATATTAGCTTCTAGCCAACAGCCACACACCAAAAAAAGGGGCATCATTTACTTTACTTAACGGCCATTAAATATCTTCCATGCCTGATTGGGTGATTAAACAAACGGTGTAGAGCCTCTGCACCAGCAGATAACTGCTCTCCAACTGGAGAAGGCACAGAATGAAGACAAGCGCTCCATTGAACCCATCTGCAGTCTGTCGACACAGGACATTGACTGACTTTATTAAGGACTCATCAGCAGCATCAGCCCAGACATGGCCAGATGACCCTCCTTTAAATGTGCCAATTAAGAAACAGGTCTTCATCAAGCAGCCACAGGCCATTATGTTCCTGACCATTTGTACTTTAATGATGTATACTGCCAAGGGCATGTTTCTCTGATCAAAACAGCAGCCATGGCTGGTCAGACCACACAACCTTCTCTCTACTGTGGGATTGGATAACCATAGAAGCTTCAATCTTCGACTTAAAGTGAGATTGTAAAACAGTGGTAGGGCTGGGCAGTAAACGGCATTTTACTATATACACCAGTATTGATGCACAGACCGGTTTGGATTTCTATTTTACCTTACATAATGGTATGTCAATGTTTCGTATGTGAAATAGAAATGTAATATTGATGAAAGTAAAACAAGTCTGGCAATCATCCATTCTTACTGCCAGTAAGAGACTGCTAACAGTCAAGAACTGCCAATTTGCTGAGAAGCATCCAGCTGCAGATTATGCATGCTGACACCGCCTGGTCTGCGAACCGCCCAATTGTATTTTTGCGTCTCAGATGGTATGTGTGCGTGCAAACTGTAGACGTTTGTTGGTCGCGTGTATCGCACGAGTCAGTAGCTTTGTTGCAGGGCATCAGTGTGTGACGCACACACCAACTGTTGGTGGCGGTAACGCACCATCCTCTCTGGCACCATTAGACCCGTCTGAGCTCGTCTCACGTCTGTGTCCTGAGAAGGTATCTGCTGGAGCCAGACCCTATCGAATTTGCTAGCAAGAGCTTTGGGTATGCATGCACATGTACTTTTGTACCATGAATAGTTCCTGTGAAGCAGTGCTGGCGCTTAAGGTACTTTTGGCATGTGCACACATGGCACAGTGCCCCTTGTGGCGAAAGTAAGAACTGCCATTGAATCCACTGAAACTACATGGTCAATAACAGTGTTGTTTCCATCCACAGAAAAGTCATAACGTATATAAAAAATAAACATCACGACAGCTGTGATGGAAACAGGAAGTTTCGGTACAATTTAATAAATGCCGAAAGATACTATATTATTCAATTATTGCGCCAACGAGCATCTGTGTTGCCAAGGGCTAAAATAGAAGTCAGTTCTATTTGTGACGCAGATCGCACTGCAAGTCCTACCTCTCCCATCTCATTTGTTTATAGAAGCAGGTACCCACGTGCCATCGCCTCATTGGTTATAACCACGTGGGTGCCTGAAAGACGAACAAGGTCGATGCACCTAATATATGAAAGTTGGCAATCGAAATATAAAGTCAAGAGAAGAAAAAGCCTAGAAGGAGGAGAGATGACTAGAATCGATTCGGTTGACCGTTGTGTGGATTCATTGTCAGAGTAGAGGACCTTGTGCATTTCAGGTAAAGTAACTCGATGTTTATATCCCAGAACAAATTAGCTAGCAACAGCAAGCTAGCTAAATAGGACAAATTAGCTAGCAAGTGCAAGCTAGCTAGCTAAATTGCCATAAATGTTTAATGCTTTTCAACCTGTCCCCAAATTAATGTAATTGGTTCAGAGTTTGTTTTGATATTTTAACCTGCTTGTCGTGAACGCGTTTGGTGTGGGGGGACAAAATAAACGTATGCACGATGGCGCACACAAGCAGCCGGTTTGGGTTCCATGTTAGGCGCAAATATTAATATAATAACCATGATATGGAAGCAAACTTGGAGTCAAACGATGACATGGCGTATGGTCCTACTACGACTCGGGGAAACCATGCAGTTTATTAGGCTACAGATTAAATAAGTGATGAACTTCACAGGGTGGTGAATGTGCACGGTATGAGCTTGATGCTCCTTTCCAGTAAATGGTGAGGGTTTTATTTTGGTGACATTATGATCAATGCTCGACTCCCGTTTCACAAATACATACATTCTTGTACTTATGCATAATCATTTTATCATGTTGACCAAGGTTTCTCCAACTTGCAGCCCACGGGGGATTCTATTTGGTCCCCAAAGTCTTCAGCAAATACATTTAAAAAAAAGTTGGACATAAGACTGAAAACTCCAGCAAATCAACTACAGGTGATTTTAATATTTCGGAAATCTGTTCCAAAGTATTCCCACACAGAGCTATACAGTTGAAGTCGGAAGTTAACATAAACAAGTTTGACTCCAACCTAAGTGTTTCAACCACTCCACAAATTTCATGTTAACAAACTATAGTTTTGGCAAGTCGGTAAGGACATCGACTTTGTGCATGACAAGTAATTTTTCCAACAATTGTTTACAGACAGATTTTTTCACTTATAATTCACTGTATCACAAGTCTAGTGGGTCAGAAGATTACATTCATTAAATTGACTGTACCTTTAAACAGCTCGGAAAATTCCAGAAAATGTCATGGCTTTAGAAACTTCTGATAAATTATGTCAGTTAGCCTGAGTCAATTGGAAGAGTACCTGTGGATGTATTTCAAGGCCTACCTTCAAACTCAGTGCCTCTTCGATTGACATCAAGGGGAAATCAAAATAAATCAGCCAAGACCTCAGAAAAAAAAATGTATAGACCTCCACAAGTCTGGTTCATCCTTGGGAGCAATTTCCAAACGCCTGAAGGCACCACGATCATCTGTACAAACAATAGTACGCAAGTATAAACACCATGGGACCACGCAGCCGTCATACCGCTCAGGAAGGAGACGCATTCTGTCTCCTAGAGATGAACGTACTTATGAGCGAAAAGTGTAAATCAATCCCAGAACAACAGCAAAGGACCTTGTGAAGATGCTGGAGGACACCGGTACAGAAGTATTTATATCCACAGTAAAACAAGTCCTATATCGACATAACCTGAAAGGCCGCTCAGCAAGGATGAAGCCACTGCTCAAAAACCGCCATAAAAAAAAAAACATTACGGTTTGCAACTGCACATGGGGACAAAGATCGTACTTTTTGGAGAAATGTCCTCTGGTCTGATGAAACAAAAATAGAACTGTTTGGCCATAATGACCATCGTTATGTTTGGAGGAAAAAAGGGGAGGCTTGCAAGCCGAAGAACACCATCCCAACCGTGAAGCACGAGGGTGGCAGCATCATGTTGTGGGGGTGCTTTGCTGCAGGAGGGACTGGTGAACTTCACAAAATAGATGGCATCATGAGGTAGGAAAATGATGTGGATATATTGAAGCAACATCTCACGTCAGTCAGTTAAAGCTTGCTCGCAAATGGGTCTTCCAAATGGACAATGACCTCAAGCATACTTCCAAAGTTGAGGCAAAATGGCTTAAGGGCAACAAAGTCAAGGTGTTGGATTGGCCATCCCAAAATTTGTGGGCAGAACTGTAAACACATGTGCGAGCAAGGAGGCCTACAAACCTGACTCAGTTACACCAGCTCTGTCAGGAGGAATGGGCCAAAATTCACCCAACTTATTGTGGGAAGCTTGTGGAAGGCAACCCGAAATGTTTGACCCAAGTTAAACAATTTAAAGGCAATGCTACCAAATACTAATTGTGTGTGTGTGTGTGTGTGTGTGTGTGTGTGTGTGTGTGTAAACTTCTGACCCTCTGGGGATGTGATGAAAGAAATAAAAGCTGAAATAAATCACTCTCTCTACTATTATTCTGACATTTCACATTCTTAAAATAAAGTGGTGATCCTAACTGACCTAAGACAGGGAATTAATTTTTACTAGGATTAAATGTCAGGAATTGTGAAAAACTGGGTTTAAATGTATTTGGCTAAGGAGTATGTAAACTTCCGACTTCAACGAATATAGATTATCGTATACAAAATGTAAGCAAGGTTTGAAATTATTAGGTTTTAGTCAAATTCTGTTCCGGCCTCCTGACCATCTGCTCAAGAAAAATATGAAAACTAAATTCCGGAGGGTGAATCTAGTTGATGATCCCTGACGTAGACTACCCTATCCACAGAGCCTACCAGCACTATCTGCCAGCTGTTGGTTAGAGTGTATGTGCCAAGACCAGAGTAGGCACATTTGAGACAAAACTAAAATCGGTAGAGTTGAAAATCCATCAAAACACATTGAACATTGGATTATTTGGTGAACGAAAACTTAAGTGAAAAAGTATATTGTATGCACTGTTATTTATCCGCAACAAGTCAGTTTGGTGGAAACACACCACTGGTGGAAAAATTCTGATATTTCCTTTGTGTGGATCCCCCAAAAATATATTTAAAAAAATTAGTCTCACCTTTCCACAGACAGTTCATATTAGTGTGTATCCCAAACTGTTCGGACGCTACAGACAGAAGTTGGCAGATCGGCTGTACCGACTTCAGACGAGTCACAAAACGCTTGTGGGGGTCTTACGAGCAAAACAGAGGACACCATCGTGTTAATGAGAGTCATCTTTCCAGACGGGTCATAGTAGTTTGTAGGCCAAACCTTTTTGACGCTACAGAAGAGTATTGTGTAGATCTTTGACAAACAATGACAATTAAATCATTTTTAATCCCACCTTGTAACACAACAAAATGTGGGAAAAAGTCAAGGGGTGTGAATACCTTCTGTAAGCATCGTGCATTTTTAGGCTATTCAAATAACTGAGATGGAACTCCTACATATTATTATTTTGTATTTTTTTTGTATTTTTTTGTATTTAAAAAAATCGGGGACAGCCATGCATAAACCGATGAAGCGTAGCCTTCAGTCATATTCCTAGCCTATCAAATGGAGAGCGAGCGAGTGAATATAGGCTGTTTTTTTTTTTTAACAGCTAGACAAGACAGTAAGTCGCCCAACCCTAACCAGACACTGTGATATGGACAGGGTAAAGCAATCAAACACAGAGCAACAATATCATTTCATTTTAGTCATTAAGCAGATTCTCTTATCCAGAGCCTACAGGAGCAAATTGGGGTTAAGTGCCCTGCTCAAGGGCATATCAACACATTTTTCACCTAGTCGGCTCGGGGATTCAAACCAGTGTCCTTTCGGCTACTGGCCCAACGCTCTTAACCACTACGCTACCTGCCGCCCCATGAGAGCCAGCATGCTTACCAAGACAAATCACAAAGAAAGTAGAGCAACTGCATAGAGAGCTCCATACCAAGATGAGATGCACTACTATGGTGGTAACTATTAGTAGGATACACGGCTAGCTTCTCTACACTTTGTGGTGTAAATCTTCAGATCGGTCTTTACAACTTAATCATCAAAGCCAATGCGTAATTAAAACTGCCCTCATTCCCTGCAGGCATTTCAATACACCAAGAGTCAAGTCAATTGCCAGACCTCATCGAGAGACTATGCCCATGGTTAAAGACCTCCGAGGAGGCTTGTTACACCACAGTTCTGTCATCTGTTGACATGGGATCGGATCAAATACAACTACGCAGGTCATGGATTAGATAATATCCAACACATTGTGATGAAAACTGCAGTTTGCTTTTAAGTTTAAGAGGGCACTTTTAATATGGACAAAATAGCCTTGGGTGGAGAGAACCAGGGAATGTCTATTGAAATCAAAAGGACACTTTTAGCAGGCACCTGGGCAAGTAAAATTTGTTTTGCCTAACATTTTCTAATTTCTAAAAGTTTACCAACGCTCGGTACAGAATGTTCAGATTTGAAGGAGGTAGTGTTCAAACACATTGTGAGCCATTCCTGGCTCTATGGAATGGGGTCCAACCTAAAACATAACAGCAGGTATATGCATGTTAAGGCCATTCAAGTCTGCCATACGACAGCAGACATGAAAAATGTGCTTTATGAACCGAAGAGGAAGAAAAACAGTGATGTTGCATAATGTTGAGGGAGGGAGTAATGCATTTTACTGTGGCAAAGGCAAATAGCTCTGGTTAACGTCAAGCAGCTTGTATTGCACCCACAGACTGATCCTGCCTAGGCTTGCATGCAAGCATTTCACAAGGCATGTACCCAAAGAGAAAGGCCCTGAATGGGTGTTGTTCCAGGAAGCTTATGGCTTTAAAATAAAAAGTACAAAACCCATATCCCTACCCTATAGTATACTAGGCAATAAGACCAGTGCCTCCTATTCGACGCTTAACATCGGACTCCGCGCAAGAAAAACATATTGTTGGATATTTTCCTAGCAAATAGAATTAGAAGGACAACTGCGGAGCACTAATAGGCCTATATCGCAGTTATTAGCACTAGATCAATAAGCATGATGTAGGAAATACATTGACCTGGTTGTGTACACAGAGATCCGTGTCATATCAAACCAACAAAAAAGAACATGCTACAATAACATTCTACAAGTCTAAACTAAATATGACGATCAACAACGCAACTGGCTAGACGGCAAGACTGAAGCAGTATTCCTTCAAAGGCAACAGTCAGCCATAAAAGTAAGGTTCTCCCCTGAGCTGGCACAAGATAAGCTGGTTATGTGGAAAGCACACACGATCCATAAACCTCTTAAGAATCTGCACCTTTTATCAATATTTGCTTAAAATTACATATCCAAATCTAACTGCCTGTAGCTCAGGATATGAAGCAAGGTTATGCATATTTTTGATACCATTTGAAAGGAAACACTGAAGTTTGTGGAAATGTGAAATTAATATAGGAGAATATAACACAGATCTGGTAAAAGAAAATAAAGAAAAGTTTAATTTTTTTCTACCATCATCTTTGAAATGCAGGAGAAAGGCCATAGTGTATTATTCCAGACCAGGCGCAATTTGGATTTTGGCCACTAGATGGCAGCAGTGTATGTGCAAAGTTAGACTGATCCAATTAACCATAGCATTTCTGTAAAAAAAAAAAAAAAAGGTATCAAGACTAAACCAATTAGGCACATTTGGGCATTAAGGCTTTCTTGGCATTTCAGCTCTGTTCTAACGGTCTGTAATTACCTGGCTGTGTTTTAGTGGTGCTAGCCTAACTGTTACAAAACCCAAAAGTCATGGAAATGGAAGGGTGAAAATGTAGTTCACAATAGTGTGAGAAGCATTTTATTCCACATAGTCGTTATCAAGATTTGATCTAGGAGCTGATACAAACTGTAAAACACTGATGAAAACCGGTTTACCTCCATCACTAACATTTGACAGAGTCTTGTCGTTCTCAAACAGTGATGCCACTTGTGGTAGTACTCCAAGTAGGGCTGGTACAATTACAGTCTAAACGACGGTTATGGATGAAGACAGTAAATAAAATAACCGCCATAACCATGGAACGAACAGCTGACTGGAGACGTGACGGCTGGGCATTCGTGCGGTTGAGTCAGTTTCTGCTGTAACATGGACTCCACAACGTGATGAAACTTTGTTGCTCCTTGCTAAAACATGCAAGCTGTTGCGGAAAACGAGTCTTCAGTAGCCTAGGCAACGTCCCCCTCCCTGCAGCCCCAGCACATGCAGTCAGGAGCGGAGGAGGAGAAATGTGTCTTTAAAAGCAAAAAATGAAGGGCTCACTGCTAATGACAATTATTGCAAAAATAACAGCATGGACACTGCAAACCCTGCATTTGACAGCCCTGGGGTGGTACAGGGAAAGTCCAACCTCAGGGCAGGGCTAAACCACAAAACTACGGGCCAAAAATAGCCTAGCGCTCAGAGAAAGTACACTAAACCCCGGTTATAGCCTGCTGCTTTGAAACCTTGCACGAAGGCAAACTCTTTGGCTGTGTAACTCCAGACCTCTCTTGTCCAGAAAACCTAAAAACACACACCGGTGGTTGAATTATTCAAAAGAGCACAGTGCTCCATTTATTCTGGGATAAGAACCTGAAGGGGAACACTGCCCAACTACAGCTAGAGGCTAAACATCACAGAGAGAGAGAGAAAGAAGAAACACTACACCTAACCCATATCTTAACCACAAAATAAAAAAAACATTTCCCACAAGAGAATGATTAACTGACTAGCCTAACAATTAATAAGCATACATTACTGGAGTCATTTCATAATGCCATATTTACAGATAACCTAATGTTCCTACTGTATTGTATATACAGTTGAAGTCAGATGTTTACATACACCTTAGCCAAATACATTTAAACTCAGTTTTTCACAATTCATGACATTTAATCCTAGTAAAAGTCCCTGTCTTAGGTCAGTTAGGATCACCACTTTATTTTAAGAATGTGAAATGTCAGAATAATAGTAGAGAATGATTTATTTCAGCTTTCATTTCTTTCATCACATTCCCAGTGGGTCAGAAGTTTACATACACTCAATTAGTATTTGGTAGCATTGCCTTTAAAATTGTTTAACTTGGGTCAAACATTTCGGGTAGCCTTCAACAAACTTCCCACAATAAGTTGGGTGAATTTTGGCCCATTCCTCCTGACAGAGCTGGTGTAACTGAGTCAGGTTTGTAGGCCTACTTGCTTGCACACGTTTTTCCAGTTCTGCCGAGAAATGTTCTATAGGATTTAGGTCAGGGCTTTGTGATGGCCACTCCAATACCTTGACTTTGTTGCCCTTAAGCCATCTTGCCACAACTTTGGAAGTATGCTTGGAGCCATTGTCCATTTGGAAGACCCATCTGCGACCAAGCTTTAACTTCTTATGGGCAGGTTGGACGGTAGCGTCCCACCTGGCCAACATCCGGTGAAATTGCATAGCGCGTAATTCAAACTACGGAATTATAAATATTTAACTTTCATAAAATCACAAGTGTAATACATCAAATAAAGCTTAACTTCTTGTTAACTTCACTGGAGTAGGGGGCAGCATTTGGAATTTTGGATGAAAAGCGTGCTCAAGAACACGCCTTTCTTGTTTCTCCTTTTCTATTGACGAAGCTTTTGTCCGGTTGAAATATTATTGATTATTTATGACAAAAACAACCTGAGGATTGATTTTAAACATCGTTTGACATGTTTCTAAAAACTATTACTGTACTTTTTTAACTTTTCGTCTAGATGTTGAGAGCGCACTTTGTGCCTTTGGATTACTGAACTAAACGCACCAACAAAGCGGAGGTTTTTGGACATAGAAAGGGACATTATCGAACATTTGTGTAACATGGAGTCCTGGGAGTGCCACCAGATGAAGATCAAAGGTAAGTGATTAATTTTAACGCCATTTCTGACTTTTGTGACTCCTCCTTGGTGTATGGGTTCTCTGTGGCTTGGCACTGACCTAACATAATCGTATGGTGTGCTTTTGCCGTAAAGCCTTTTTGAAAACTGACACAACGGCTGGATTAACAAGATGTTTATCTTTAATCCTATGTATAAAACTTGTCTTTCATCAATGTTTATGATGAGTATTTCTGTAATTTGATGTGGCTCTCTGAAAATTCACCGGATGTTTGTTTGAGACAATGATTACTGAACATAACGCGCCAATTTCAACTGAGGTTTTCAGACATAAAGAGGGACATTATCAAACAAAACAAACATTTATTGTGTAACATGAAGTCCTGTGAGTGCCATCTGATGAAGATCAAAGGTTAGTGATTAATTTAAAAATCGCCATTTCTGACTTTAGTGAGCCCTCTCCTTGGCTGGAAAATGGCTGTATGGTTTTCTGTGACTAGGCTCTGACCTTACATAATCGTATGGTGTGCTTTCGCCGTAAAGCCTTTTTGACACTGTGGTTGGATTAACAAAAAGTTGATCTATAAAATTTTAATTATGGGATTTCTGTTGTTTTGAATTTGGCGCCCTGCAATTTCACTGGCTGTTGTCGAGGTGGGACGCTACCGTCCCACTTATACCAGAGAGGTTAATCCAGCCGCTGTGTCAGATTTCAAAAAGGCTTTACGGCGAAAGCACACCATGCGATTGATTATCTGAGGACAGCGCCCCGCATACAAAACCATGAAAAACGTATTTCAACCAGGCAGGTGCGACACGAAAGTCAGAAATGGCGATATAATAAATTCCTTACCTTTGATGATCTTCTGTTGGCACTCCAAAAGGTCCCAGTTACATCACAAATACTCCTTTTGTTCGATAATGTCCTTCTTTATATCCATAAAAACTCAGTTTAGCTGGTGCGCTTCAGTCAATAATCCACCCAGTCTCCCTCCAATGTATACAAAATGAATCCCAAACATTACTAATAAACTTTTCCAAACAACGTTTATAATCAAATCTTAGGTACCCTAATACGTAAATAAACACTACATTTTAAGACGGAGAATCGTTATTGTCTTTACCGGAGAAAAATACCAAAGAACGCGCATTCATTCACGCGCTTGGAAACACTACAGGCAAAATGAGATCCACCTAGAAAAACTACAATTTCTGGCTCATTTCTCCAAAAACCTGCCTGAAACTCTTTCTACAGACTGTTGACATCTAGTGGAAGCCCTAGGAACTGCAATCTGGGAGGACTTCGCCTTATAATAAGAGACAGCCATTGAAAATAGTGGTAGGCTGAATTATTTTTTTTGGGGGGGGATGGTTTGTCCTCGGGGTTTCGCCTGCCATATCAGTTCTGTTATACTCACAGACATTATTTTAACAGTTTTAGAAACTAGAGTGTTTTCTATCCAAATCTATGAATTATATGCATATCCTAGCTTCTGGGCCTGAGTAACAGGCAGTTTACTTTGGGCACGCTTTTCATCCGGACGTGAAAAAACTGCCCCCTACCCAAGAGAGGTTAACTTCCTGACTGATGTTTGAGATGTTGCTTCAATATATCCACATAATTGTCCTTCCTCATGAAGCCATCTATTTTGTGAAGTGCACCAGTGTCTCCTGCAGCAAAGCACCCCCACAACATGATGCTGCCACCCCCGTGCTTCATGGTTGGGATGGTCTTCTTCGGCTTGCAAGCCTCACCATTTTTCCTCCAAACATAACGATGGTCATTATGGCCAAACAATTCTAGTTTCATCAGACCAGAGGACATTTCTCCCAAAAATATACTGCTCAAAAAAATAAAGGGAACACTTAACCTGTTGGGGATAGGGGGCAGTATTGACATGGCTGGATAAAAAAACGTACCTGATTTAATCTGGTTACTACGCCTGCACAGTAACTAGAATATGCATATAATTATTGGCTTTGGATAGAAAACACCCTAAAGTTTCTAAAACTGTTTGAATGGTGTCTGTGAGTATAACAGAACTCCTATGGCAGGCCAAACCCTGAGAAAATTTCAAGCAGGAAGTGGCCTGTCTGAGAAGTAGTGTTTCATCTTGGCTCTTTTTACTGAAGACTCAGGATCTGTGCAATAACGTGACACTTCTTACGTCCTCCATAGGGTCTCAGAGCCCGGGAAAACGTTGAACGATATCGAGGCAGGCTCTGGCTGAAACACTTTATCGCTTTTGGCAAGTGGCCACTCAGAGTACTATGGGCTTAGGCGCGTGCCCGCTTCGACCGAATGCTTTGTTTTCCTTTGTCTGTTTATGTAAACGCAGATTCCCGGTCGGAATATTATCGCTTTTTTATGAGAAAAATGGCATAAAAATTGATTTTAAACAGCGGTTGACATGCTTCGAAGTACGGTAATGGAATATTTAGAATTCTTTTGTCACGAATTGCGCCATGCTCGTAACCCTGATTTAGCCTTTAGGATAGTGTCTAGAACGCACGAACAAAACGCCGCTGTTTGGATATAACGATGGATTATTTTGGACCAAACCAACATTTGTTATTGAAGTAGAAGTCCTGGGAGTACATTCTGACGAAGACAACAAAGGTAAGAACATTTTTCTTATAGTAAATCTGACTATGATGAGTGCTAAACCTGCTGGGTGTCTAAATAGCTAGCCCTGTGATGCCGGGCTATCTACTGAGAATATTGCAAAATGTGCTTTCACCGAAAAGCTATTTTAAAATCGGACATATCGAGTGCATAGAGGAGTTCTGTATCTATAATTCTTAAAATAATTGTTATGCTTTTTGTGAACGTTTATCGTGAGTAATTTAGTAAATTCACCGGCAGTGTTTGGTGGGAATGCTAGTCACATGCTAGTCACATGCTAATGTAAAAAGCTGGTTTTTGATATAAATATGAACTTGATTGAACAAAACATGCATGTATTGTATAACATAATGTCCTAGGGTTGTCATCTGATGAAGATCATCAAAGGTTAGTGCTACATTTAGCTGTGGTTTGGGTTTATGTGACATTATATGCTAGCTTGAAAAATGGGTGTCTGATTATTTCTGGCTCGGTACTCTGCTGACATAATCTAATGTTTTGCTTTCGTTGTAAAGCCTTTTTGAAATCGGACAGTGTGGTTAGATTAACGAGAGTCTTGTCTTTAAAATGGTGTAAAATAGTCATATTTTTGAAAAATTGAAGTAATAGCAAATCTAAGGATTTGAATAACGCGCCACAGGATTCAACTGGCTGTTGAGTAGGTGGGACGCTAGCCCATAGAGGTTAAACAACACATCCTAGATCTGAATGAAATAAATAATCTTATTAAATACTTTTTTCTTTACATAGTTGAATGTGCTGACAACAAAATCACACAAAAATAATCAATGGAAATCCAATTTATCAACCCATGGACGTCTGGATTTGGAGTCACACTCAAAATTAAAGTGGAAAACCACACTACAGGCTGATCCAACTTTGATGTAATGTCATTAAAACAAGTAAAAATGAGGCTCAGTAGTGTGTGTGGCCTCCACGTGCCTGTATGACCTCCCTGCAACGCCTGGGCATGCTCCTGATGAGGTGGCGGATGGTCTCCTGAGGGATCTCCTCCCAGACCTGGACTAAAGCATCACCAACTCCTGGACAGTCTGTGGTGCAACGTGGCGTTGGTGGATGGAGCGAGACATGATGTCCCAGATGTGCTCAATTGGATTCAGGTCTGGGGAACGAGCGAGCCAGTCCATAGCATCAATGCCTTCCTCTTGCAGGAACTGCTGACACACTCCAGCTACATGAGGTCTAGCATTGTCTTGCATTAGGAGGAACCCAGGGCCAACCGCACCAGCATATGGTCTCACAAGGGGTCTGAGGATCTCATCTCGGTACCTAATGGCAGTCAGGCTACCTCTGGCGAGCGCATGGAGGGCTGTGCAGCCCCCCAAAGAAATGCCACCCCACACCATGACTGACCCACCGCCAAACCGGTCATGCTGGAGGATGTTGCAGGCAGCAGAACGTTCTCCACGGCGTCTCCAGACTCTGTCACGTCTGTCACGTGCTCAGTGTGAACCTGCTTTCATATGTGAAGAGCACAGGGCGCCAGTGGCGAATTTGCCAATCTTGGTGTTCTCTGACAAATGCCAAACGTCCTGCACGGTGTTGGGCTGTAAGCACAACCTCCACCTGTGGACGTCGGGCCCTCATACCACCCTCATGGAGTCTGTTTCTGACCGTTTGAGCAGACACATGCACATTTGTGGCCTGCTGGAGGTCATTTTGCAGGGCTCTGGCAGTGCTTCCCCTGCTCCTCCTTGCACAAAGGCGGAGGTAGCGGTCCTGCTGGTGGGTTGTTGCCCTCCTACTGCCTCCTCCACGTCTCCTGTGGTACTGGCCTGTCTCCTGGTAGCGCCTCCATGCTCTGGACACTACGCTGACAGACACAGCAAACCTTCTTGCCACAGCTCGCATTGATGTGCCATCCTGAATGAGCTGCACTACCTGAGCCACGTGTGTGGGTTGTGGACTCCGTCTCATGCTACCACTAGAGTGAAAGCACCACCAGCATTCAAAAGTGACCAAAACATCAGCCAGGAAGCATAGGAGCTGAGAAGTGGTCTGTGGTCCCCACCTGCAGAACCACTCCTTTATTGGGGGTGTCTTGCTAATTGCCTATAATTTCCACCTGTTGTCTATTCCATTTGCACAACAGCATGTGAAATGTATTGTCAATCAGTGTTGCTTCCTAAGTGGACAGTTTGATTTCACAGAAGTGTGATTGACTTGGAGTTACATTGTGTTGTTTAAGTGTTCCCTTTATTTTTTTGAGCAGTGTATAATCTTTGTCCCCATGTGCAGTTGCAAACCGTAGTCTGGCTTTTTTTAATGGCGGTTTTGGAGCAGTGGCTTCTTCCTTGCTGAGCGGCCTTTCAGGTTATTTCCATATAGGACTTGTTTTACTGTGGATATAGATACTTTTGTACCCGTTTCCTCTAGCATCTTGCCAGGTCTTTTGCTGTTGTTATGGGATTGATTTGCACTTTTTGCACTGAAGTACGTTCATCTCTAGGAGACAGAATGCGTCTCCTTTCTGAGCGGTACGATGGCTGCGTGGTCCCATGGTGTTTATACTTGCGTACTATTGTTTGTACAGATGAACGTGGTACATTCGGGCGTCTGGAAATTGCTCCCAAGGATGAACCAGACTTGTGGAGGTCTACAATTGATTTATTTCGATTTTCCCATGATGTCAAGCAAAGAGGCACTGAGTTTGAAGGTAGGCCTTGAAATAGATACACAGGTACAACTCCAATTGACGTCCATTAGCCTATCAGAAGCTTCTAAAGACATGACATTTTCTGGAATTTTCCAAGCTGTTTAAAAGGCACAGTCAACTTAGTGCATGTAAACTTCTGACCCACTGGAACTGTGATACAGTGAATTATAAGTGAAATAATCTGTCTGTAAACAATTGTTGGAAAAATTACTTGTGTCACGCACAAAGTAGATGTCCTAACCGACTTGCCAAAACTGTAGTGCTAAAACATAAGAAAAGCCCATTGGGCCTCAATTAACAGAACGCTAAGACAATTTGCACAAACTAATAGCGAAATCGTTAACCAAATGCTAACGTGCGAAAACGAACGTAAACAAAATTGCAAAGATAGGCAACTCGAGCTCAAAGTTAAGCATTGCTAATAGCTACCAAATGTCATTTTCAGTGAGTGTGGACATTTACAAGCAAAAGTGAATGAGCTAAATTGTGCAAATAAACAGAGTTGTGATGCCTCTTTCCTTCAGAAAAGCATGCATGTGTACACGGAGCAGAGTGGAAAAGAACGGAGAAAAAAATTAAAATAGAAGGACGCACAGGGGTAAAAGAAATGGTAGTTGTACAGACTACTCATCCAGAGATCTTTGACTTATAGCAGAAAGCCATACGATATCGATGGCAAACACTCAGTAGTGAATTGCATACAATTATTCTACTTTTAAGAGTACGAACCCCCCCCCCCCAAAAAAAGAAAGTTATCCTGGAATATTCAGAAAGTATAATTTCATCTACAAACTGATCCGAAATCAGCCAGAAGAGTGTGACCCTTAGGGATTTACTTCTGGCATGTTTTACTGTGACCCATGCCAGCAGCTCACCATCTGTAGCAGTCAGACTGCACTGTCCAACACCCAAAGGCTAGGCCTATTTCTAGCAGCAGTGTATCATGCTCAGCGTCTCTTACACACTCCTCAGCCAAACTGTAACAACACCCTCAACCCGTAGTTGAAGAGAGAAAACTCAAGGCAAGTGCAAAATACAACCAACAAAAATGTAAACGCAACATGTAAAGTGCTGGTCTAATGTTTCATAAACTGAAATAAAAAGATCCCAGAAATGTTCCAAACGCACAAAAAAAAAACGTCTCTCTTAAATGCGCACAAATTTGTTTACATTCTTGTTAGCGAGCATTTTATCATTTGTCAACATAATCCATCCGCCTGACCGGTGCGGCATATCAAGAAGCTAATTAAAGCGCATTACACAGATGCACCTTGTGCTGGGGACAATAAAAGGCCACTAAAATGTGCAGTTGTGTCACAACACAATGACACACGTCTCAAGTTGAGGGAGCATGCAATTGGCATCCAACTGGCCTCAAAACTGCAGACCACGTGTAACCACGCCAACCCAGGACCTCCACATTAGGCTTTCACCACCTGTAGGGAGGGGTGGCATTTCTGTCTAATGAAGCCCTTTTGTGGGGAAAAGCTCATTCCGATTGACTGGGCCTGGCTCCCAAGTGTGTGGTCCTATGCCCTCCCAGGCCCACCCATGGCTGCGCCCCTGCTCAGTCCTGTGAAATCCATAGATTAGGGCCTAATGAATTTATTTAAATTGACCGATTTCCTTACAGTGAGGGAGAAAAGTATTTGATCCCCTGCTGATTTTGTACGTGTGCCCACTGACAAAGAAATGATCTGTCTATAATTTTAATGGTAGGTTTATTTGAACAGTGAGAGACAGAATAACAAAAATCCATAAAAAAGCATGTCAAAAATGTTAAATTTATTTGCATTTTAAATGGGGGAAATAAGTATTTGACCCCTCTGCAAAACATGACTTAGTACTTGGTGGCAAAACCCTTGTTGGCAATCACAGAGGTCAGACGTTTCTTGTAGTTGGCCACCAGGTTGGCACACATCTCACAAGGATTTTGTCCCTCTCCTCTTTGCAGATCTTCTCCAAGTCATTAAGGTTTCGAGGCTGACGTTTGGCAACTCGAACCTTCAGCTCCCTCCACAGATTTTCCATGGGATTAAGGTCTGGAGACTAGCTAGGCCACTCCAGGACCTTAATGTGCTTCTTCTTGAGCCACTCCTTTGTTGCCTTGGCTGTGTGTTTTGGGTCATTGTCATGCTGGAATACCCATCCACAACCCATTTTCAATGCCCTGGCTGAGGGAATGAGGTTCTCACCCAAGATTTGACGGTACACGGTACACGGCCCCGTCCATCGTCCCTTTGATGCGGTGAAGTTGTCCTGTCCCCTTAGCAGAAAAACACTCCCTTAGCATAATGTTTCCACCTCCATGATTGATGGTGGGGAAGGTATTCTTGGGGTCATAGGCAGCATTCCTCCTCCTCCAAACACGGCGAGTTGAGTTGATAACAACGAGCTCCATTTTGGTCTCATCTGACCACAACACTTTCACCCAGTTGTCCTCTGAATCATTCAAATGTTCATTGGCAAACTTCAGACGGGCAGGTATATGTGCTTTCTTGAGAAGGGAGACCTTGCGGGCGCTGCAGGATTTCAGTCCTTCACGGCGTAGTGTGGTACCAATTGTTTTCTTGGTGACTATGGTCCCAGTTGCCTTGAGATCATTGACAAGATCCTCCCGTGTAGTTCTGGGCTGATTCCTCACCATTATCATGATCATTGAAAAGCCATGAGGTGAGATCTTGCATGGAGCCCCAGGCCGAGGGAGATTGACAGTTCTTTTGTGTTTCTTCCATTTGCGAATTATTGCACCAACTGTTGTCACCTTCTCACCAAGCTGCTTGGCGATGGTCTTGTAGCCCATTCCAGCCTTGTGAAGGACTACAATCTTGTCCCGGACATCCTTGGAGAGCTCTTTGGTCTTGGTCATGGTGGAGAGTTTGGAATCTGATTGATTGATTGCTTCTGTGGACAGGTGTCTTTTATACAGGTAACAAACTGTGATTAGGAGCACTCCCTTTAAGAGTGTGCTTCTAATCTCAGCTCGTTACCTGTATAAAAGACAACTGGGAGCCAGAAATCTTTCTGATTGAGAGGGGGTCAAATACACTGCTCAAAAAAATAAAGGGAACACTTAAACAACACACTGTAACTCCAAGTCAATCACACTTCTGTGAAATCAAACTGTCCACTTAGGAAGCAACACTGATTGACAATAAATTTCACATGCTGATGTGCAAATGGAATAGACAACAGGTGGAAATTATAGGCAATTAGCAAGACACCCCCAATAAAGGAGTGGTTCTGCAGGTGGGGACCACTTCTCAGTTCCTAAGCTTCCTGGCTGATGTTTTGGTCACTTTTGAATGCAGGCGGTGCTTTCACTCTAGTGGTAGCATGAGACGGAGTCTACAACCCACACAAGTGGCTCACGTAGTGCAGCTCATCCAGGATGGCACATCAATGCGAGCTGTGGCAAGAAGGTTTGCTGTGTCTGTCAGCGTAGTGTCCAGAGCATGGAGGCGCTACCAGGAGACAGGCCAGTACATCAGGAGAAGTGGAGGAGGGCATAGGAGGATAACAACCCAGCAACAGGACCGCTACCTCCACCTTTGTGCAAGGAGGAGCAGGAGAAGCAGTGCCAGAGCCCTGCAAAATGACCTCCAGCAGGCCACAAATGTGCATGTGTCTGCTCAAACGGTCAGAAACAGACTCCATGAGGGTGGTATGAGGGCCCGACGGCGACAGGTGGGGGTTGTGCTTACAGCCCAACACCGTGCAGGACGTTTGGCATTTTCCAGAGAACACCAAGATTGGCAAATTCGCCACTGGCGCCCTGTGCTCTTCACAGATGAAAGCAGGTTCACACTGAGCACGTGACAGACGTGACAGAGTCTGGAGACGCCGTGGAGAATGTTCTGCTGCCTGCAACATCCTCCAGCATGACCGGTTTGGCGGTGGGTCAGTCATGGTGTGGGGTGGCATTTCTTTGGGGGGCCGCACAGCCCTCCATGTGCTCGCCAGAGGTAGCCTGACTGCCATTAGGTACTGAGATGAGATCCTCAGACCCCTTGTGAGACCATATGCTGGTGCGGTTGGCCCTGGGTTCCTCCTAATGCAAGACAATGCTAGACCTCATGTGGCTGGAGTGTGTCAGCAGTTCCTGCAAGAGGAAGGCATTGATGCTATGGACTGGCCCGCCCGTTCCCCAGACCTGAATCCAATTGAGCACATCTGGGACATCATGTCTCGCTCCATCCACCAACGCCACGTTGCACCACAGACTGTCCAGGAGTTGGCGGATGCTTTAGTCCAGGTCTGGGAGGAGATCCCTCAGGAGACCATCCGCCACCTCATCAGGAGCATGCCCAGGCGTTGTAGAGAGGTCATACAGGCACGTGGAGGCCACACACACTACTGAGCCTCATTTTGACTTGTTTTAAGGACATTACATCAAAGTTGGATCAGCCTGTAGTGTGGTTTTCCACTTTAATTTTGAGTGTGACTCCAAATCCAGACCTCCATGGGTTGATAAATTGGATTTCCATTGATTATTTGTGTGATTTTGTTGTCAGCACATTCAACTATGTAAAGAAAAAAGTATTTAATAAGATTATTTCTTTCATTCAGATCTAGGATGTGTTGTTTAACCTGTTATGGCTAGGGGGCAGTATTTTCACGGCCGGATAAAAAAAAGTACCCAATTTAATCTGATTATTACTCCTGCCCAGAAACTAGAATATGCATATAATTATTAGCTTTGGATAGAAAACACTCCAAAGTTTCTAAAACTGTTTGAATGGTGTCTGAGTATAACAGAACTCATTTGGCAGGCCAAAACCTGAGAAGATTCTGTACAGGAAGTACCCTGTCTGACCATTTCTTGGCCTTCTTGATTATCTCTATCCAATACAGGGGATCTCTGCTGTTACGTGACACTTCCTACGGCTCCCATGGGCTCTCAGAAGGCGGCAAAAAGCTGAATGATATCGAGGCAGCCCCTGGTTGAAAAACATTAGCGCGTTTGGATAGTGGCCAGTCACAGTACTATGAGACTCAGGCTCGTGCACGAGGGGATCCCATGCTTTTATTTTCTCTCTCTTTTGTACGTAAACACGCTTTCCCGGTCGGAATATTATCGCTTTTTTACGAGAAAAACTGCATAAAAATTGATTTTAAACAGCGGGTGACATGCTTCGAAGTACGGTAATGGAATATTTAGAAATGTTTTGTCACGAAATGCGTCGTGCGCGTGACCCTTATTTACACTTCGGATAGTGTCTTGAACGCACAAACAAAATGCCGCTATTTGGATATAACTATGGATTATTTTGAACCAAACCAACATTTGTTATCGAAGTAGCAGTCCTGGGAGTGCATTCTGACGAAGAACACCAAAGGTAATCAAACTTTTCTAATAGTAAATCGGAGTTTGGTCAGGGCTAAACTTGGTGGGTGTTTAAATAGCTAGCCGTGATGGCTGGGCTATCTACTCAGAATATTGCAAAATGTGCTTTCACCGAAAAGCTATTTTAAAAATCGGACACCTCGATTGCACAAAGGAGTTCTGTATCTATAATTCTTAAAATAATTATGTTTTTTGTGAACGTTTATCGTGAGTAATTTAGTAAATTCACCGGAGGTTTGCGGGGGGTATGCTAGTTCTGAACGTCACATGCTAATGTAAAAAGCTGGTTTTTGATATAAATATGAACTTGATTGAACAAAACATGCATGTATTGTATAACATAATGTCCTAGGTGTGTCATCTGATGAAGATCATCAAAGGTTAGTGCTGCATTTAGCTGTGGTTTTGTTTTTTGTGACATTATATGCTAGCTTGAAAAATGGGTGTCTGATTATTTCTGGCTTGGTACTCTGCTGACAATCTAATGTTTTGCTTTCGCTGTAAAGCCTTTTTGAAATCGGACAGTGTGGTTAGATAAAGGAGAGTCTTGTCTTTAAAATGCTGTAAAATAGTCATATGTTTGAAAAATGGAAGTTTTTGTATTTTTGAGGAATTTGTAATTCGCGCCACGCCTATCATTGGATATTGGAGCAGGTGTTCCGCTAGCGGAACGTCTAGATGTAAGAGGTTTTTAAGTGTTCCCTTTATTTTTTTGAGCAGTATACTTATTTCCCTCATTAAAATACCAATCAATTTATAACATTTTTGACATGCGTTTTTATGGATTTTTTTGTTGTTATTCTGTCTCTCACTGTTCAAATAAACCTACCATTAAAATTAGACAGTGGGCAAACGTACAAAATCAGCAGGAGATCAAATACTTTTTTCCCCTCACTGTATATGAACTGTTGCTCAGGAAAATCTTTGAAATAGTTGCGTTTATATTTTATTCAGTATAGCTACCACACATCTACCAGATGCGGTATAATTAAATGCAGTCGCTCAGTGCGTTCGGAAAGCATTCAGACGCCTTGACCTTTACCACTTTGTTACGTTATACAGCCTTATTCTAAAATGTATTAACCTCTCTAGGGTAGGGGGCAGTATTTGCACGGCCGGATAAAAAAAAAAACGTACCCGATTTAATCTAGTTATTACTACTGCCCAGAAACTAGAATATGCATATAATTGTTTGATTTGGATAGAAAACACCCTAAAGCTTCTAAAACTCATATGGCAGGAAAAAAAACCTGAGAAGATTCCAAACAGGAAGTGCCCTCTCTGACCATTTCTTGGCCTTCTACACTCTCTTTATTGAAAACTGAGGATCTCTGCTGTAATGTGACACTTCCTACGGCTCCCATAGGCTCTCAGAAGGCGGCAGAACGTTGAATGATGACTTTGCAGGCCATTGCTGAAAAACAGTAGCGCATTTGGTAAGTGGTCGATCTGAGAACAATGAGACGGGGGCGCGCGTGCACGTGAGGAGACCATTTTAGATTTTTTGTCTTTGAACGAAAACAGGGTTTCCCGGTCTGAATATTATCGCTTTTTTTACGAGAAAAATCGCATAAAAATTGATTTAAACAGCGTTTGACATGCTTCGAAGTACGGTAATGGAATATTTCGATTTTTTTTGTCACGATATGCTATGTAACTTACCCTTCGGATAGTGTCTTGAACGCACGAACTAAACAGAGGATATTTGAACATAACTATGGATTATTTTGAACCAAACCAACATTTGTTATTGAAGTAGAAGTCCTGGGAGTGCATTCTGACGAAGAACAGCAAAGGTAATCCAATTTTTCTTATAGTAAATCTGAGTTTGGTGAGTGCCAAACTTGGTGGGTGTCAAAATAGCTAGCCCGTGATGGCGAGCTATCTACTCAGAATATTGCAAAATGTGCTTTTGCCGAAAAGCTATTTTAAAAATCAGACATAGCGATTGCATAAATGAGTTCTGTATCTATAATTCTTAAAATAATTATGTTTTTTGTGAATGTTTATCGTGAGTAATTTAGTAAATTCACCGGAAGTTTGCGGTGGGTATGCTAGTTCTGAACGTCACATGCTAATGTAAAAAGCTGTTTTTTTATATAAATATGAACTTGATTGAACAAAACATGCATGTATTGTATAACATAATGTCCTAGGAGTGTCATCTGATGAAGATCAAAGGTTAGTGCTGCATTTAGCTGTGGTTTGGGTTTATGTGACATATGCCAGCTTGAAAAATGGGTGTCTGATTATTTCTGGCTGGGTACTCTGCTGACATAATCTAATGTTTTGCTTTTGTTATAAAGCCTTTTTGAAATCGGACAGTGTGGTTAGATTAACGAGAGTCTTGTCTTTAAAATGGTGTAAAATAGTCATATGTTTGAGAAATTGAAGTAATAGCATTTCTAAGGTATTTGAATATCGCGCCACGGGATTCCACTGGCTGTTGAGTAGGTGGGACGATTTCATCCCACATACCCTAGAGAGGTTAAATAAAAAAATCCTCAATGACAAAGAGAAAACAGACATTTCTGCAAATGTATTAAAAATAAAAAAAACAGAACTTATTTGCATAAGTATTAAAGCACTTTGCTATGAGAATCGAAATTGAGCTCAGGTACATCCTGTTTCAATTGATCATCCTTGAGATGTTTCTACAAGTTGGAGTCCTCCTGTGGGAGAATAAATTGATTGAACATGATTTGGAAAGGCACACACACGTCTATATAAGGTCCCACAGTTGACAGTGCATGTCAGAGCAAAATCCAAGCCACGAGGTCGAAGGAATTGTCCTTAGAGCTCCGAGACAGGATTGTGTCGAGGCACAGATCTGGAGAAGGGTACCAATAAATGTATGCAGCATTGAAGGTCCAAGAACCTAGTGGCCTCCATCATTCTTAAAAACGGACAAAGTTTGGAACCACCAAGACTCTTCCTAGAGCTGGCCGCCCAGCCAAACTGAGCAATTGTGGGACAAGGGCCTAGGTCAGGGAGGTGACCAAGAATCTGATGGTCACTCTGACAGTGCTCTAGAGTTCCTCTGTGGAGATGGGAGAACCTTCCAGAAGGACAACCAACTTTGCAGCACTCCACCAAATCAGGTGTTTATGGTAGAGTGGCCAGACAGAAGCCACTCCTCAGTAAAAGGCACAGCAGCCCACTTGGAGTTTTCCAAAAGGCACCTAAAAGGACTCTCAGATCATGAGAAACAAGATTCTCTGGTCTGATGAAACCAAGATGGAATTCTTTGGCCTGAATGCCAAGCGTCACATCTGGAGGAAGCCTGGCACCATCTCTACGGTGAAGCATGGTGGTGTCAGCATCATGTTGTCTGGATGTTTTTTCAGGGACTGGGAGACTAGTCAGGATCAAGGGAAAGATGAACGAAGCAAAGTACAGAGAGATCCTTGATGAAAACCCATTCCAGAGCGCTCAGGACCTGAGACTACGTGAAGGTGCACCTTCCAACAGGACAACGACCCTAAAACACACAGCCAAGACAATGCAAGAATGGCTTCGGGACAAGTCTCTAAATGTCCTTGAATGGCGCAGCCAGAGCCCGGACATGAACATCTCTGGAGAGACCTGAAAACAGCTGTGCAGAGACTCTCCCCATCCAATCTGACAGAGCTTGAGAGGATCTGCAGAGAAGCATGGGACAAACTCCCCAATTACAGGTGTGCCAAGTTTGTAGCGTCATACCCAAGAAGACTTGAGGCTGTAATCGCTGCTAAAAGGTGCTTCAACAAAGTACTGAGTGCAGGGTCTGAATACTTATGTAAATGTGATCAGTTTTTTATTTTCAATAAATGTGCAAAAAAAAAAAAAAGTTATTGCTTTGTCATTATATAGGGTAGTGTGTAGATGGGGGGGGGGGGGGGGGGATCCATTTTAGAATAGGGCTGTAGCGTAACAAAATGTGGAAAAAGTAGGGGTCTGAATACTTTCTGTGATTAGAGTTCGGAGCAGTCTGACCATACGTTGGATTGATGCCTTTCTAAAAACAAATTACTGTGTACACCCCTCAAGTGTGCTTAGTCATGACAACCCAGCATACGAGCCTGACTATGAATAAAGGCTGCTCTTCACCGTGGTCAATCAATAACAGTGTGTTTATGGTACTGACCACATTGAAAATAAGAAACTGATGCATGTGTTAATGGCATAACCCAAAACCATAGGCAAAGACACACCTACGCAACTACTTCAATTTAAAAAGGCACATGACATTTAGCAACCGTCCTCATTTATTGTTTGTCTGTTTTAACAAGAAATTAAGCTAACTGCCCATATAAAGCATGTCTATGTCCCAGAAAGTTGACTGTTGTATACAACATTTTCTTGTCACATTATGGCATATTAGGCAACAACCGTCCCAGTATAGGGACACCGATCCTGAGGTTTTAAGGGTATTTTACCAAGCCCTCAAGACCAGGGTTTTCCTGCAGTCCTTGGATTTGCATAATTGATGTCAGAAAAGAGGTTACCATTTGAAACATGCCAGACATATAGGTAACCTTTATGGGAGGCAAAGTGAAGACTGCAAACAACAGGTACAAATGAGAGCAGAGGCAAAAGACATTGTAGTGACTTTGAAAAAACTAAACGAGAGCTTTTAAGGCACAGTATGGTACCTCAGAAAACTCACTTTACATGTTCCGATAAAAAAAAAAAGTGGTCACCAACTAGTAGTCTCCAAGACATTCAGTCAATCACCCAAAATTTCTGCAAAAACATTTTTTCTTTTTAATTAATAAAAAAAATACAGCGCTGTTGACGATAGGTGCACTTGATTCAGCAGCCCTAGTGCCGGGAAGGAAAAAAAGTGTTCCCATTTTGAACCATGTGTGTTTGAAGGTCGAACTCCACTTACCTGGCAGGCCCGGAGAGCAAATTAAGTCCACTTATAGGGCTACCGCTCTCCAATCAGATTGGAGACAGTGATCCGAGTTCAGTTACCTCATGCCATAGACTGTAAAAAGAAGCCTTGAATGCACAGCAAAGTTGATGTGAGATTTCAAAACCTTCAAAGCCACGACTAGAGAGACTCAATGAATACAGCAAAGAGCTGCTGTTTTTATGAGTAAGTTCATGTGTAAGTTGTTATTCGGCCCTGTCAACACTTTGTTCAACCCTTTATAAAGCCATGAAATGTGCGTTTTCCCTACTTCCACTCATGCTACAACCAGCTGCAATGAATGAGTATAGCAAAGTGTTTCCGTTATTATTTGCGGCTTGTGTCTTATTTAATATCAAGGAATATTGCGCTTTCTCTGGTCTCGGAGGCAGAAATAATGCAGTGCGAGTTAAATTTCGCCATCAGCTGGAAGACTGTGTCCCCTTTTCTCAGCGGAATGAGGGAGAGCGGAGGGGACGGTGTCTGGTGAGAGGCAGCCTCACGGCTGCTCCCTCCTTCCCCTCAGACTGACCATCAGATGCAGGCCAACAGTCCAGTAACAAAAACGTATACATTGTGCTCACTCAGCTGTGCCACAAGTAATACAAATGATCTATTACTAGTGTATACCAAAAATGTTTAAACAGTCTGACAAGAACAACATTGGCAGGGCAATTCAAGCACAGCTGTGATAATGTATTGGGCCTATAGCCTACTGCACAAACCTTATTGCTACAGAACTGCTTTTAATTGGTTAATGTTGCATAGGCTTAAGTTTAAATCATATTACAAAAAAAAAATAAAAAAATATGGTAGAGCTCAGCTTACATTTTGACTCAAAGTGACCTGGACTCAGAAAAGGTTGGTGACCACTGCTATAAAACGATAAGGCCTAAAATACATGTCACAGGCAGCAGTCTATGCATTGTAATTAGAACACATTTCTGATTTAATCCAGCAGTAATAGTTGAGAGCTGCATTCCGGGTCTAGTTGAGAAGTAAAAAAGTAGCGCTATGAATGAAGTAATATCCCTCTTACGAAACACTCGGTTTCAACCTCCAGTTTGTGCACTCAGTTCCTTTTTATATCTATTTGACTGATAACCTGAGTGCAACAAAGTCACACACAGGTTCTGTACCCTCACTGAAACATTACATAATCAACATCAAGAAATTAGATAAGTCCAACACCTACATGAGCAGCGTAGGGGGAAGTTTAGCAGGTGTGCAACTGCAGGGGTGTTCACATATTGCTGTTTGCGTAGGTTGAGTTCATTGGACATACTGGCATGTCTACACCTAGATAAACTACAGTTATCACATAATGATATGGAAATCTTAATCCAAGAGAAGCCAATTGTTCACTGTGTACAGTTCAGAAGGCAGGCAACCAGCCTTAGCTGTTGTGAACCTCATGTCAGCCTCTGACACAAGCTCCATGGCTGACTGAACATGAGAACTGCTGTTCCCAATACCAAGATGCAGATGGAAAGAAAATAAAAATACCTTGGTGCCGTGTGCTGCACACACACGTGCAATCTAAAACAGAGGAACGTCCAAATGCCTTTCTCCGGACTCTAAATGTGCGTTTACACGCAACATTCTTCCCCCCGCCTACTGACCTCTCTGGCTATATGCAGCCAAGCCATGAGAATAAACTGGCCTTCTAAGCTCTTCATAGACCAGGACCATTTCTGAGAAGCACCATAACACCGAAGCGGGTCACGGAGGTGTGTTACGTAACACCGTTTCAACATTTCACATACTTGTTAAATTGGAAGCGTAGGCCTATATATGGTAGTGGCCAAAAGGATTAGACATCGAGAATTTTCCATGTGTCTCATCCGGAAACATGTAAAACATTAACGGCATTCTTGTTCATGTAAACATTTCTGTTCCTTCAACAGGTTACGTAATGTAGGCCCATTTGGGTGTGACCGTCTGATGGTTAACAGAGGCAGTGCAGGAAAAGTGTTTGCATGCCGTCAAGCTCCCTCTGAAAAACCTGCAGGTTATTACAGGGCCCTTTGTTCATATTACATAATGGCCTAAATGCATAAAGCTCTGGACAATAGACTAACCCTTGTGAAATGCTACCCCTGTATCTTGGACTGGTCAGCGCTTAATTGGTAGCCTAACTGGAGTTGTCCTGATTTCTCATCCCAACTTTTAAAATATTTCTATGAAGATAAAGGCATGAACAACACTTTATTCATGTAGTCAGGTCACAGTACTAAACTGTATTATTGTGAAGTAAAAGGGCAGGCCCAACCTACCTGTAGTAGCGTGACTGCAGGTACGTGGAACACACAGCTTTGGACACATGGCTGGCCGAGCCAAAGTCGATCACTTTCACCCGGTAAGGCTGTCGCACCGGGTCCACCAGCATGATGTTCTCTGGCTTCAGATCAGCGTGGATCAGGCCCAGGCTCTTGAGCTTCTTCAGCGCAGTGGCCACCTGCTGTAAGACCGGCCGGATCACCTTCAATGGCAGCGGGCTGAACTTGTTCTGCTTGAGGAAGTCATAGAGGTTCTGCTCAAGCATCTCAAACACCAGGCAGGTGTGGCTGCGGTGCTGGAAGCACTCAAAGGCCCGCACCAGGTTATGCTGATCTGCGTTCTCGCCACTCAGACGGGCAAGGATGCCCACCTCTATCTGGCCCTGTCGCGCGTACGATGGGTGGTTCTTTAGGATCTTGATGGCCACGACCTCTCCTGTGCCCCGCTTCCAACACTTCACCACCTGTCCAAAGGTGCCGCGCCCCAGGAACTCCAGCACCTCGTAAGTGTTCTTCATGGAGCACAAGACCTCGTGCTGCACCAACTGGTAGTCCCCATCCCCGACCGCATTGCGAGCCCCAGTCCCTCCCCCATTCTGTTTGCGGGGCACTCCCCCCACCGTGTTCCCTATATTAGTTTGCAACATGGCAGGTATCATGGAAACGTCCTCCACTATCTGCATGGCTTTCCCACTGTTCTCCGGGTGCTCACCCTGACGTTTCAGCCCACATTGCAGGGGGCTTTTCAACGAGTTCAAACCTCCCCCGCTCTCTATCTCCTCACCTCCTTCACTGCTGCTTCTCTGGCCACAGTCCCCTCTACCCAGTCTGACTGCCCCTGTAGCTCCACTGCTGTTCCGGCTTCTCTGGACAGTTGCCTCGGTCCTGGGTCCGAGGTGTTTTTTGGAGCAACTCACTGTGTACTTCTTTCAGGGATGCAGCGGCCTGCAAAGATATGTCCTGCCCAAACAGGGGTCTACAAGATGTTGAAGTTTGTCTTAAATGGAGGATATTGGTAGGCTGGGCAATGCCAAGGTTTATTCCAATTATATAGGTCGACAGGGTCCAATCATAAAACAAAACAGCTGTTGAGCTCAACTCTGTTTCTTCACACTGCAAAAGGCACTCGTTTGTGTTTGATAAACATGTGGTGGGTACACCAACATTGAGGCCATACCTGTAAGAGAGAAAGAATGGGAATGATTAGTTTACAACTACCCCATCTCTGGTTTTGCAGGCAATAACTATCCAAAATACATTTTTCTTCACGCTGTATAATAAAACTTAGCCAGCCACGTTGTTGTTACGTGGCTGATTGTTAGGCCACCTCAACACAATTTCCAACAAAAATTGCTATGGAGGAGGCAATTAGACATTTCAGTTAGATCAGATAGCATGTGGTTTCCAGAATTTCCATCGGTTCTCCATAGCAAGCTCTACCGGGGCACATTCAGCAAAAAAGTAAAACCATATCAATGTAACGAGGGGGGAATCCCATCCCTCTGTGGGCGAGCTATGCTGTGTCTGTCTCCCTCAGGTAGGAAAAGCAGAGCAAGCAAAAAAGGGAACTACAGTAGATGGGGGGGGGGGGGGGGGGGGGGGCTTTATTCAAAACAGCAAACTATGTGACACTAGACCACAAGCAAACAGACAGCCAACCTGCCAGCCTGTCAAAAGCTAACCTTTCAGCATTACCTTTTAAAATGTCTCATCTTGTCACTATAGTCTCTGGAGTACCAGCACTTGTTAGATCAAAGTTGGGAAACATGAAAGTTTTAGCTGTGCTGAGGATTCTATCAGAGTGAGTGTT
This sequence comes from Salmo salar, assembly GCF_965601325.2. Classification (NCBI taxonomy): domain Eukaryota; kingdom Metazoa; phylum Chordata; class Actinopteri; order Salmoniformes; family Salmonidae; genus Salmo; species Salmo salar. The sequence goes on along the minus strand of NC_138306.1, from coordinate 13,235,380 downwards.
TGCTTCAAACAGTATGGAAAGATTTTATGCTGACATGGCAATAGTTACACCATGGGGCACAAATACAGTGCCTTCAGAAAGTATTCATACCCCTTGACTTATTCCACATTTTGTTGTGTTCCAGCCTGAATTCAAAATAGTTGAAATATTTTTTTTCTTCGTCACGCATCTACACACAATACCCCATAATGACAAAGTAAAAGATTATTTTGATCGTTAGCCAATTTATTGAAAATTAAATACAGAGATCTAATTTACATAACTATTCATACCCCTTTACTATGATGCTCCAAATTGAGCTCAGGTGTATCCAATTTCCTTTGATCATCCTTGAGATGTCACTACAACTTGGAGTCCACTTGTGGCCAAATCAATTGTTTGATTTCGAAACACCTCTCTAAGTTCCCACAGTTGACCGTGCATGTCAGAGCAGAAACTATACCATGAAGTTCAAGGAACTGTCCATAAATTGAGTATTTTCAATAACAGTGGTCATCATCATTGGGAAATTGAAAAAAATACAAAACTACCCAGACTCTGCCTAGAGCTGTCTGACCAAACTGAGTAACCGGGCATGAAGGACCTTGGTCAAGGAGGTGACCAATAACATCTCTGACAGAACTACAGAGTTCCTTGGCTTAGATTGTAGTCCTTCTGGCATGTTCTCCAGTCTCTACAGCACTTCAACAATCTGGGCCTTATGGGAGGCCAGAAGAAGCCACTCCTGAGAAGAAAAAAAACATGACAGCACACCTTCAGTTTGCAAAAAGGCAAAGATTCTGTGGTCGGAGGAGACAAAAATGTAACTCTTCGGCCTGAATGCAAAGCACTATGTCTGGAGAAAACCAGGCACAGCTCATCATCCGTCTAACACCATCCCTACCATGAAGCATGGTGGTGGCAGCATCATGCTATGTGGATGCTTGTCAGCAGCAGGGACTGGGAGACTGGTACAGCTTGAGGGAACAATGAGTATAGAGAGACAAATACAGGCAAATCTTTGATGAGATCCTGCTTCAGAGAGCAAACGACCTTAGACTGGGGAAAAGAATTACATTCCAAATGGACAATGACCCCAAGCATACAGCCAAAGAAATGCTGGAATGGCTCCAGAACAAGAACGTAAAACTCCTTGAGTGGCCCAGCCAAAGGCCATACTTGAATGCCATTTGAAAATCACTGTCCACAGCTACTCCTGAACTAATTTAATAGAGCTTCAGAAAATCTGCAATGAAGAATGGGAGAATTTTTTTTTTTTTTTTTAAATCACCAAATCCAGATGTGCAAAGCTGACAGACATACCCAAGACGACACAAAGCCGTAATCATCGTAAAAGGTGCTTCTACAAAGTATTGATTCAGGGGTGTGAATACTTATGCAATTGAGATATTTCTACATTTCATTTGTTTCAAAAATCATGTTTTCACTTTGTCATGGGTTATTAAACAATCTTGAATTCAGGCTACAACAAAATGTGGAATAAGTCAAGGGGTATGAATACTTTCTGAAGGCACTGTATGTCATGTTCAGACAGACGAATGGGTGTCTTTCGTATTGAAATGGATTTAGTTTAGGGAGGGGCATGGTTAATTGAATATCCGAACAGACGTTAGTATTCAATTACCGTAAAACTGCAATTAATTAAGCCCTGAGTCTCAAATAGCCACCTGTGTTTTAATAGCTGGGCAACAGAAAACATTATAGCAAATAAAACGCTGGGTCTAAATTAAATTGTTTACGAGCTTATCATAAATTATTTAATGTTTGATTTCTTACATTAAATAATTCAGTATTGACTTAAAATTGTAAATCTGTTTTTATTGCTGGTAAGAAACTACTAGCCATTGGCTGCTAACAGCTGAGTACTGATCGCTAACTGGCAAACACAAAAACAGAACAATTTTGGGTGTACAGAACAGTAGAAATAGTCTGATCACCCTTATGTGACAAAAGTAAGAACTACCGAAAAGCACAGTCAAAGAGGAGAATAAATATTTCGTAAAGGAAGAGGCACACTAAGACAACAACAAAAAAAGAATTGCGAATGTGTGTAAATAACAATGAAGAAACAAATTAAAATGCTGGAATTAAACAACTACGCAAATGAGCAAAACGTGTGCATTAAGGAAATAAGACACCTTGATGAACTAGATTCCTGTCTCTAATAAGCGCCTGTTGTGTTGAGCGATTTAAGCAAATAAACACCGGGGCTATTAATTGAAGATTTACGGTACTTGAGATATATATATATATATATATATATATATACATACATACACACACACACTACCAGTCAAATACCTACTCATTCAAGGGTTATCTTTATTTTTACTATTTTCTGCATTGTAGAATAATAGTGAAGACATCAAAACATATCGAATCATGTAGTAACCCAAAAAAAGTCTTAAAATCAAAATATATTTCATATGAGATTCTTTAAAGTAGTCAAAATGTGAGATCTTTATTTCCAATAGATGTGTCTTTGTGAGACGCAGAGTAGGTGAACAGATGATCTCTGCATGTGTGGTTCCCACTGAAGCATGGAGGTGGTGTGATGGTGCTTTGCTGGTGACACTGTCTGTGTTTTATTTAGATTTCAAGGCACACTTAACCAGCATGGCTACCACAGAATTCTGCAGCGATACGCCATACCATCTGGTTTGTGCTTAGCAGGAGTATCATTTGTTCAACAGGGCAATGACCGAGGATGTGTAAGGGCTATTTGACCAAGGAGAGTGATGGAGTGATGCATCAGATGACCTGGCCTCCACAATCACCCGACCTCAACCCAATTGAGATGGTTTGGGATGAGTTGGACTGCAAAGTGAAGGAAATGCAGCCAGAAAGTGCTCAGCATATGTGGGAACTCCAAGACTGTTGGAAAAGCATTCCAGGTGAAGCTGGTTGAAAGAATGCCAAGAGTGTGCAAAGCTTTCATTAGGGCAAAGGATGGCTACTTTGAATAATATATTTTGATTTGTTTAACAGTTTTTTTTTACTACATGATTCCATGTGTGTTATTTCATAGTTTTGATGTCTTCACTATCATTCTACAATGCAGACAATAGTAAAAAAAAAGAAAAACCCTGGAATGAGTAGGTGTCCAAACTTTTGACAGGTACTGCAAATATAGATGGCCTATTTTAACAATTGAATGGCTTTTGTCTAAATTAAATTATCCTTGACATTTTTACCAACAAGTATACCCCATGACATTTTAAAGTCTTGAGTAATAACTTTTGAATGCAGTTTTTATAATGGTGCATTGAGCTACTGCTGCGCATTTAGCCCCCAGGTTGCCCTGACATTAGTATGCCATTTCCCCCACTTCAAAAAGCAATTACAGGTGCTCACCTAACGGTTTTCACAACACCTGACAGATGAATGCAAAACACTCACCCCAAAAACTTTTGTTACAAAATCAGTTATTATGGTGAAAATCTGACTTTTCATTCTGTTGCTTTTAGCCAAACTACCGGAGAAAAGAAGCATGCCCGCTGTCTAGCATTTACATCAGCGGTCTCCAACAGGTTAATTGCACACTACCAGTAGCTCGCAGCCCACCTATGAGCTTGCCAAACAATTCTGCAAGTACATGCAATTTTCACATGTTCCACCGACAGAAATACTTGCCCCAAAACCTTCAATTAAATGATAACTGCAAAGTAGGCTTACCTGGCAGAAGTATATCATGAATAAGTGTATCTATTATTTGTCATTTGCAAACTTTGCCATGAAATGAACAGCAGCAGTTCAGAACTGTCACTAGACCAGCAGATTAGACAGCACATTCTTCCCTCGCTAGATCTGCAACGTAAAAGGGGGCCAGAGGTGCAATTAAAATTATTCCAGATCTTCTTATGTGATTTAAGCATCAACAAGGACTCAGAACATCAAATTTTGTTGTTTCTTTAAGAGGGGCGGCAGGTAGCCTAGTGGTTAGAGCGTTGGGACAGTAACCGAAATGTTGCTAGATCGAATCCCCGAGCTGACAAGGGGAAAAAAAATCTGTTGTTCTGCCCCTGAACAAGGCAGTTAACCTACTGTTCCTAGGCCACCATTGTAAATAAGACTTTGTTCTCGACTTGCCTAGTTAAATAAAAAAGAACAATTGTAATTGTCACTGAAAAATATTCTACAAGGAAAAATATAAAACAATCACAGATTTTATAGAGTTGTTAATTAGCCACTATTTTATCAGGTATATTGACAGAAAACAGAGTGCACTTTTTCTTGTACACTAAGGACCCGGGGAAGAGTTGCTAGGGAGAGTAGAAGAGAAGAATGTGCCTATTTGAAAAGGGGGAAATGATTTAAAATTAGTAGCTCACAATAAGTAAAACATTTTTTTTTTAAAGTAGCTCTCGTGTTGGAAATGGTTGGAGACCCCTGACAAACATAATTCTGATTGCTTGAGAGTCAGTAGCTATTTTATTTTATATTTTGGCAAATCAGAATATCCCCAAAAAGTAATATGAACAGTAACATAATATTAAATGCCCATCCCTACTTCAGTTGCTAATTTAAATTGTAAAAACCAAAAGATAACACAAAAAGCAGATTGATAGTTGCATCACACATTAACTGAAGTGATGTCATCCTACCAAAAGGAACAGTGCAAAATAAAATAAACGGAATACCCCATGAAAGGTTCACTTCACACTCAGGGGTACCCTGTGGTGGTATAAATCAGAACAGCAAGTCTTAATTCTTCATCATTATTTTCATAAACCTTCTCCAACACTTACTAGTTACCACACTAGCTAAGTACCAAAAGAGTCAGCTGCAACGCCTTCTGTCCATACAAGCAGTAGCCTGATACCCCATCATTGGTAGGAGACCCTGGTCTAGTGTTGAATTACACTCCTCACCATTTCAGGATTGTAAAGGCTGCCTGCTGTAAGAGGCCACTAGTAACTAAGTCAAATCGAATCACTAGTGACTGACCTTTCTGTGTAAGTAATCAACAAATGGGTGGGGGTGCAGACTGAGGAGGGGTATGGGTGGTTGATAAGGCACCTGTTGACAACGTAGTTTTAAGTCATTTCAAATAAGTAGCTAACGTTAGTAGTGCCAAGGCAGAAATCAAATAGTATGTCAATTATATAAGGTATTTCATGTTTTAACTAACTATATGTCTGAGGGATAAAACATTGTTATTATAAGTTAGATGGCTGGTGAATGTAAGCGTTCAGCTTGTCAGTTAACGTTATGTCACAACAAGAGGAAGGACATGACTGGGACTTCTCGTTCCCCCGAGTGGATTACTACTCAGTGACAGTGTGTGCAGTAACGTTACTGTTGCTATTCCACAAAATGTAGTTAACGTTGGCCATTCCATGACGTTGGCTAGCCAGCTAGTTGGTAGGCAATAATTAAATCACCCAAAATCAGATAATTAAAATGTACATACAAACCAATGGACGAATCAAAAATGCAACCCATGCTGACGAAAAATGTTTTGCTAACATTAACTATTGGCTAGCAACCAGCTAGCTAGTTTGACAGATTTGCTAACGTTAGCTAGCCAACGTCTACGTTTGGCATTGAAGTCAAACTATAAGTAAAACTAACAAGCTAGCTATTTACTAGTTACGAAATGCATTGAAATTCGCACAAATGGCTTGATAATTTTAACGTTAGCATATATAAACGTTAGCTATCTTTATTAACAGTAGTTAGTGACAGAATACAGTCAGCAGGGCTTCTCTGAACATGCTAACGAGTTTAACAAGTACCCACACCATGCTCAGTCTGCCTGCAATGCTGCCATCTTGTTCTCCTGGACAACGAGGCTTTCGATAAACCCACCATCTCACACATTTTAAACTCCAAATAACTCACGTATTACACCATTAAATGAAACCAGTCTTCGTCCACAGCGTAGTCAACAACTGCCAGTTTCGCAAAAAAAGTGGGTCTTGTTTTCGTTTCAAGGCTAACGAAGCCCATATTTCTAATCTTTGTTGGGACCAGTTTTCCCAGAGAGCGTACAGTTCCAGCACTTTGCTCGTTATTTCATCAACTAGCGCTAGCTATGTTGGAAGCCAGCAGAAAAAGTCTCCCCACCCCTTTGCTTGTGCAATGTTTGAGAGTCATAGAACAAGACCAGAGAAATCAACCATCGACACATTACGAGCTGACTTCTGAGCACGATATCGTCAAAGCCGCTGGCCGAGTTCTTTTTGCATGGCCCGGTTCCCCATGGGAGCGGAGTTAACTGATTTTAGACCATTCCATTGGTCCTTAAGGGAAATCGCCACTCACCCGGGGCACCGGGCCAAGCAAAACGAACTGCACCAATTGTAATCTATAAAGAAAATAACATTTATGAAACATGATTTATAAAAAGAAAAAAAAGAAAACTATGACAAATTTGAGCAAATATAAACAGTCCCCATAGCCTCAGTCACGTGATTTATTTCCTCAGTTACTTAAATCCAATTATAAATCAGGTGGTTCTGAGCCCTGAATGCTGATTGGCTGAAAACTGTGGTATATTTAAGCAATAAGGCCCGAGAGGGTGTGGTATATGGCCAATATACCATGGCTAAGGGCTGTTCTTAGGGCAACGCAATGCAGAGTGCCTGGATACAGCCCTTAGCCGTGGTATATTGGCCATATATCACAAACCCGAGGTGCCTTACTACTATTATAAACTGGTTACCAATGTAATTAGAGCAGTAAAAATAAATGTTTTCTCATACCTGTGGTATACGGTCTGATATACCACGGCTTTCAGCCAATCAGCATTCAGAGCACAAACCACCCAGTTTGTAAAAGACCGTAGACCATGCATTGGTAAAAAAATAAATATATTTTACTGTCCTAATTAGGTAATCAGTTTATAATAGCAATAAGGCATCTCGGGGATTTGTGGTACATGGCCAATATACCACGACTAATGGCTGTACACAGGCAAACTGCATTGCGTTGTGCTTTTAAGAACAGCCGTGGTATATTGGCCATATACCACACCCCTCATGCTTATTGCTTAATTATAGTACCAATTTCGAAATGAACTTTAGTTACCTCCAATGTCTAATGCAATTAATGCAATTCTATTTAATCTATTTTCAACGGCAAGGTGACGACCCCACCACATAAAACATCATAAATAGGATTTGTTTATTCAGTGCAAAATGCAACAAAATATTGATAAGGACATTTCTGCATTCTATCCATAGCTAATAATAATAATAGTGAAATAATAATAGACTGTGTTATATTATGGGAAATTCTAAAATAACCCTCCCAGGCCCTCAGAGTGCCCTTCGGTTTCAGCAATTGATTAAAAGTGAACACCTCTGTCATTTCCCCACAGCAATACATGAACCTTTTCCTAGATGATAGCGCTGGCCACTTTAATGTCTGAATAAACTTGATTTGAATGTCTGTTTCAATATTGAGTATTGTTTCTCTCTGCTGTTAGATATGTGTATTGCATGCAACTCCAAATTGAAGGCTCTGCTAGTCCCAAAAGCATGGGGTTTAAAACAAGTGTAATTTTTCAGCAAAGAAAATAAATATACACTACCAGTCAAAGGTTTGGACACACCTACTCATTCAAGGATTTTAATCTATTTGTACTATTTTCTACATTGTAGAAATATATTTATATTTTAAATATAAATATATTTTGTATTTGAGATTCTTCAAAGTAGCCAACCTTTGCCTTAATGACAGCTTTGCACACTCTTGGAATTCTCTCAACCAGCTTCATGAGGTAATCACCTGGAATGCATTTCAATTAACAGGTGTGCCTTCTTAAAAGTTAATTTGGGGAATTTCTTTCCTTCTTAATACATTTGAGCCAATCAGTTGTGTTGTGAAAAGGTAGGGGTGGTATACAGAAGATAGCCCTATTTGGTAAAAGACCAAGTACATATTATGGAAAGAACAGCTCAAATAAGCACAGAAAAACAAATGTCCATCATTACTTTAAGACATGAAGGTAAGTCAATCTGGAAGATTCGATGGCTTTGAAAGTTTCTTCAAGTGCGATCGCGAAAACCAAGCGCTATGATGAAACTGGCTCTCATGAGGACCTCCACAAGAAAGGAAGACCCAGAGTTACCTTTGCTGCAGAGGATAAGTTCATTAGAATTACCAGCCTCAAAAATTGCAGTCCAAATAAATGCTTCACAGAGTTCAAGTAACAGACACAACTCAATTGTCACACACTGATCTGTTTCACCTGTCCTTGTGCTTGTTTCCACCCCCTCCAGGTGTCGTCCATCTTCCCCTGTGTATTTATACCTGTGTTTTCTGTTTGTCTGTGCCAGTTTGTTTTGTTTGTGAAGTCAACCAGCGGTTTTGTCTCAGCTCCTGATTTTCCCCAGTCTCTCTTTTTCCTCACCCTCGTGGTTTTGAACCTTACCTCTCCTGACTCTGAGCCTGCCTGTCTGACCACTCTGCTTGCCCCTGAGCCTGCCTGTCTGACCACTCTGCTTGCACCTGAGCCTGCCTGACATCCTGTACTACTTCCCCAACTCTGGATTACCTTTGCTCCAATACTCTGGATTATCAACCCCTGCCTGCCTTGACCTGTCATTTGCCTGTTGCTGTAATAAACATTGTTACTTTGACACAATCTGCATCTGGATCTTACCTCCAAACCTGATATCAACTGTTCAGAGGAGACTGCGTGAATCAGGCCTTCATGGTCGAATTGCTGCAAAGAAACCACTACTAAAGGACACCAATAAGAAGAGACTTGCTTGGGCCACGAAACATGAGCAATGGACATTAGGCCGGTGGAAATCTGTCCTTTGGTTTGATGAGTCCAAATTTGAGATTTTTGGTTCCAACCGTTGTCTTTGTGAGACGCAGAGTAAGTGAACGGATGATCTCCGCATTTGTGGTTCCCAATGTGAAGGAGGAAGTGTGGGGGTGCTTTGCTTTTGACACTCGTGACTTATTTTGAATTCAAAGCACACTTAACCAGCATGACTACCACAGCATTATGCAGCAATACACCATCCCATCTGGTTTGCGCTTAGTAGGACTATCATTGGTTTTCAACAGGACAATGACCACAAAACACCTCCAGGCTGTGTAAGGGCTATTTGACCAAGGAGAGTGATGGCGTGCTGCATCGGATGACCTGGCCTCCACAATCACCCGACCTCAACCCAAGTTAAATGGTTTGGGATGAGTTCGACCGCAGAGTGAAGAAAAAGCAAGCCAACAAGCGCTCATGAAGCTGGTTGAGAGAATACCAAGAGTGTGCAAAGCTGTCAAGGCAAAGGGTGACTACCTTCAAGAATCTCAAATTTAATATTTCTGATTTGGTTGCTACATGATTCCATATGTGCTATTTCATAGTTTTGATGTCTTCACTATTATTCTACAATATAGTAAATAAAGAAAATCCCTTGAATGAGTAGGTTTGTCTAAACTTTTGACTGTGCTTACTACCGTTTGGGATCACTTAGAAATGACCTTGTTTTTTAAAGAAAAGCACTTTTTTCCCATTAAATTAATCAGAAATAGAGTGTAGACATTGTTCATGTTGTAAATGACTATTGTAGCTAGAAACGGCTGATTTTGAATGGAATATCTACATAGGCGTACAGAGGCCCATTTTCAGCAACCATGAGTCCTGTGTTCCAATGGCATGTTGTGTTAGCTAATCCAAGTTTATCATTTTAAAAGGCTAATTGATCATTAGAAAACCCTTATGCAATTATGTTAGCACAGCTGAAAACTGTTTTTCTGATTAAAGAAGCAATAAAACAGGCCTTCTTTAGACTAGTTGAGTATCTGGAGCATCAGCATTTGTGGGTTCGATTACAGGCTCAAAATGGCCAGAAACAAAGAACTTTCTTCTGAAACTCGTCAGTTTATTCTTGTTCTGAGAAATGAAGGCTACGCAATGCGAGAAATTGGCAAATACACCAACTCTGTCAGGAGTAATGGGCCAAAATTCACCCAACTTATTGTGGGAAGCTTGTGGAAGGCAACCCAAAACGTTTGACCCGTTAAACAATTTAAAGTCAATGCTACCAAATACTAATTACATTTACATTTACATTTTAGTCATTTAGCAGACGCTCTTATCCAGAGCGACTTACAGTAGTGAATGCATATATTTCATACAATTTCATACATTTTTTTGCTGAGTGTATGTAAACTTCTGACCCACTGGGAATGTGATGAAAGAAAAAAAAGCTGAAATAAATCATTCTCTCTACTATTATTCTGACATTTCACATCCTTAAAATAAAGTGGTGATCCTAACTGACCAAAGACAGGGCACTTTTACTAGGATTAAATGTCAGGAATTTTGAAAAACGGAGTATAAATGTATTTAGCTAAGGTGTATGTAAACTTCCGACTTCAACTGTATATATACAGAAATGTTTGTTTCCTCTAAACAAAAAAATAGATTGCTCTCACCTTCAAAGTTGTGTGAATGTACTGACATTTATGCTGTATCCGTCCACTAATACAGGTAAGCCAGCCCGCTCATTAGGCAGGATTATGCAGCAGATTGAAGAGGGTGACATTTTCTGAGCTAAACTAACCAAGATGCACCTTCAACAACACATAAAAACCTCATAATTCTGCCCAAAAACAATGACAATCTCAACCAGTGGCATATGGGCTAATTGATAGATGCGTGCGCAAACACACACATTCATGTTTTTAAATGTATGTAAATTGTATTCATTTGTCTGTAATGTCTTTTTCGTTATGTGTCGGACCCCAGTAAGACTAGCTGTCGCCACTGGCGTCGGCTAATGAAGATCCTAATCATATCAAAGTCACAAAAAGGCAGCAAACTAAATTCAGCAAAGGCTTGACAACCAACACAAACCTGAAAACAAATAAATATTCTCATGATTTATTGAGTGCTTAATGTTCAGTGCTGAACATTGCTAATCATTGCTAATAGGTAATTACAGCATTACACAAAATAAGTAACATTGATGTGATAACACTTTATGTAACAATACATTGAAGCATAGCCAAGGGAAGATGTTTGGGGGTGGGGGTGCTGCAAATTTGGGAGAAAAACATTTATCCTCGTGCTACAGACTGCTGTATCCGTCCACTAATACAGGCAAGGCCTGTCCGCTCATTAGGCAGGATTATGTGGCCGCCTATGGCGGCAGATTGAAGAGGGTGGCATTTTCTGAGCTAAACTGACCAAGACGCACCTTCAACAACACATAAAAACCTCACATATTTCTGCCCAAAAACAATGTCAATTTCTCTCAACCAGTGGCATATGGGCTTTTTAAGTGAGTGCTGATGCAGCCGTATAATAAACAGTGGCCACTTTGTCAAAGGCAGGGGCGCAAGAAATGTTGCTTGTCCATTTCCAGCGTGCGTCTCCATGGTGCTGTTGGAGAAATGCATCGCTGCCACTTTCCAACAAACCCGTAAAAAAAAAAAAATAATCTGACATAAATCATAGCAGATATCAAATATGGAGTATGTGGCCTTTTCTGTGGCCTACAGGCTGGAGATAAAATGTATGACAATGTAATGAGACAGGCTATTTGATCTGATAAATCTGCATGATGTGTCTAACACAAATGGTGCCCAATAAAAAAAAATGTCTTTAAATTGCTGACAAGTTAACAAAAAACAGATCCTAAAAACAGGACAGGTCAAAGTAAAATGGACAATATGGAATGGATAATCAGGCTACTCACAACTGCTGTCCAGGAGCTTTACACCGTGGGATAAATTGTCATGATAAGTGGTTTCAAGTTTGCATCCTTCAATTTTTGACGAGCTGATCATTACATTTTAGTCATTTAGCAGACTCCTTTATCCAGAGCAACTTATCGGAGCAATTGGGGTTACGTGCTTCACTAAAGGGCAAATCAACAGATTTTTCACCTAGTCGGCTTTGAGATTCCAACCAGCAACCTTTCGGTTACTAGCCAAACACTTAACCACTAGGCTACCTGCCGCGAAAAAGAAAATGCTTACAGTGCACTCGGAAAGTATTCAGACCCTTTGACTTCTTTTTCCACATTTTGTTATGTTACAGCCTTATTCTAAAATTGATTAATTGTTAGTTTTTTTCATCAATCTATACACAATACCCCATAATAACAAGGCAAAAACAGATTCGTTTTTTGCAAGAATGTGATGGAGTACTGAATCAGATGACCTGGCCTCCACAATCCCCCAATCTCAACCCAATTGAGATGGTTTGGGATGAGTTGGACCGCAGAGTGAAGGAAAAGCAGCCAACAAGTGCTCAGCATATGTGGGAACTCCTTCAAGATTGCTGGAAAAGCATTCCAGGTGAAGCTGGTTAAGAGAATGCCAAGAGTGTGCAAAGCTGTCCTCAATGCAAAGGGTGGCTACTTTGAAGAATCTAAATTATAAAATATGTTTTGATTTGTTTAACACTTTTTGAGTTACTACATGATTCCATATGTGTTAGTTCATAGTTTTGATGTCTTCACTATTATTCTACAATGTAGAAAATAGTAAAAATAAAGAAAAACACTTGAATGAGTAGGTGTGTCCAAACTTTTCATTGCTACTGTATATTTTTATTCATCAATTTTTTTCCCCCCAGATTTTTCAGGGGGTGCTACTGCACCCTCGGCACCCCTACTTCCCGCGGCTATGCATTGAAGGAGAGTTAATGTTGCATGGAATGAGTCAAAAGATCGATGGACATGCAGTAGATGTTGAGAAAACAATAAGTTAAACAGTAACATCAAGCTCTTACAGTATATACACATTTGTATGCATGACTGGTTTTATCTGCATTTATAGCTGGGTTTCCATCCAATTGGGGACAGATTTTAAATGCGAATATTCAAAAATTCTTAAAAACAATATGTACATTTTCCCACCACAGACGTTTCCATCAAATTGGCTAGTGGCCAATAAAAGGCCGTGCCAGATGACGGAGTGCCGAATAAAACATTTCCATCGCATTTTCTACTCTACTGATGGTTTTGTCACAAAACATTTTGTGTAATATTGCGAACGTCCCATTCTGGTGAGTGCATGGGCGCTCTAGCCAACAGCTCGCACTCGCAGATACAGTGTGGGTATAGCCTACTACATGATAAGATTATTATGGACAAAAGAGCGAGATTATTGTTATTTGTCAAACGGCAGACAAGCATCAATTCTCATGTCAACAGAATAAGACCCTCGATAGGTATTGGAAATGAGCATCAAGCTCATCACCGTGCACTTTCACCACCCAGTGAAGTTCATAACTTTTCATCTGTCTCCAATCCAAAATTTAATCTAGAATTGGCTTCCTATTTCGCAGAAAAGCATCCTTCACTCATGCTGCCAAACATACCCTCGTAAAACTGACTATCCTACTGATCCTTGACTTTGGCGATGTCATTTACAAAATAGCCTCCAACACTCTACTCAGCAAATTGGATGCAGTCTATCACAGTGCCATCCGTTTTGTCACCAAAGCCCCATATACTACCCACCACTGCGACCTGTATGCTCTTATTGGCTGACCCTCGCTTAATTTTCATCGCCAAACCCACTGGCTCCAGGTCATCTATAAGTCTTTGCTAGGTAAATCCCCGCCTTATCTCAGCTCACTGGTCACCATAGCAGCACCCACCCGTAGCACGCGCTCCAGCAGGTATATTTCACTGGTCACCCTTAAAGCCTATTCCTCCTTTGGCCGTCTCTCCTTCCAGTTCTCTGCTGCCAATGACTGGAACGAATTGCAAAAATCACTGAAGCTGGAGACTCATATCTCCCTCACTAACTTTAAGCATCAGCTGAATGAGCAACTCACAGATCATTGCACCTGTACATAGCCCATCTGTAAATAGCCATCCAACTACCTCATCCCCATAGTTTTTTTGGTCCTTTGCACCCCAGTATCTCTACTAGTACATTCATCTTCTGCACATCTATCAGTCCAGTGTTTAATTGCCAAATTGTAATTACTTCACCACTATGACCTATTTATTGCCTTACCTCCCTAATCTTACCTCATTTGCACACACTGTATATAGATTTTTCTATTGCGTTATTGACTATGTTTGTTTATTCCATGTGTAACTCTGTGTTGTTGTTTGTGTCGCACTGCTTTGCTTTATCTTGGCCAGGTCGCAGTTGTAAATGAGGACTTGTTCTCAACTGGCCTACCTGGTTAAATAAAGGTGAATTATTTATTTTTTTTATAAAAAAAATGTTTAAAAAATGTAGCCTTACCAAATAAATTGCATGCTTTCCCGACTCGTAGTGGGAGGATCAGAAAATATCATTACGTGACTCCAATATGATCAATATTTGCACATAAAAACATTTCCACTGCCATTTCTCGCATAATACATTTTAGACAGCAAAAGATCCCCCCTTGTCTAGCGTATTTTGTTTTGTCGAGATTTGAAAAGTTTACAGACAAATTTGCTGTTTCCATCAGGCCTGTCAATACATTTTTTTATCCAACATGTACTTTACTCACATAAAAAGGTTGGATGGAAACCTGGTTTGCCAAAAAGCAAACAGAGCTTGTAAAAACCTGGTGTTTTAGACTCTCTCTCTCTACCATACCTGCTGCCTCGACCTCTGAATGCCAGTGGTGGAAAAAGTATTCAAACGTCATACTTCAGTAAAAGTAAAGATACTTTAATAGAAAATGACTCAAGTAAAAGTGAAAGTCACGCATTAAAATAATACTTGAGTAAAAGTCTAAAAGTATTTGGTTTTAAATACACTTAAGTATCAAAAGTAATAATTTCAAATTCCTTATAGTAAGCAAAGCAGACAGATAGCCTTGGGCACACTCCAACACTGACATAATTTACAAATGAAGCATGTATTTAGTGAGTCCGCCAGATCAGACGCAGTAGGGGTGAGCAGGGATCTCCTCTTGATAAGTGCGTAAATTGGATCATTTTCCTGTCAAAATGTAATGAGTACTTTTGGGTGTCAGGGAAAATATATGGAACAAAAAGTAAATTATTTTCTTTAGGAATGTAGTGAAGTAAAAGTTGTCAAAAATATAAATAGTACAGTAGAGATACCCCAAAAAACATAAGTACTTAACACCACTGCTGAATGCTTGGCTATGAAAAGCCAACTGACATTTACTCCTGAGGTACTGAACTGTTGCAACCTCTCTACAACCACTGTGATTATTATTTTACCCAGCTGATCATCTACGAACATTTGAACATACTGAAGACCAATCTGGCCTAATGGCCATGTACTCTTATACAATGAGGGAAAAAAGTTTTTGATCCCCTGCTGATTTTGTACGTTTGCCCACTGACAAAGAAATTATCCGTCTATAATTTTAATGGTAGGTTTATTTGAACAGTGAGAGACAGAAAAACAACAAAAAAATCCAGAAAAACGCATGTCAAAAATGTTATAAAAGTTGATTTGCATTTAATCTCAGCTCGTTACCTGTATAAAAGACACCTGTCCACAGAAGCAATCAATCAATCAGATTCCAAACTCTCCACCATGGCCAAGACCAAAGAGCTCTCCAAGGATGTCAGGGACAAGATTGTAGACCAACACAAGGCTGGAATGGGCTACAAGACCATCGCCAAGCAGCTTGGTGAGAAGGTGACAACAGTTGGTGCGATTATTCGCAAATGGAAGAAACACAAAAGAACTGTCAATCTCCCTCGGCCTGGGGCTCCATGCAAGATCTCACCTCGTGGAGTTGCAATGATCATGAGAACGGTGAGGAATCAGCCCAGAACTACACGGGAGGATCTTGTCAATGATCTCAAGGCAGCTGGGACCATAGTCACCAAGAAACAATTGGTAACACACTACGCCGTGAAGGACTGAAATCCTGCAGCGCCCGCAAGGTCCCCCTGCTCAAGAAAGCACATATACATGCCCGTCTGAAGTTTGCCAATGAATATCTGAATGATTCAGAGGACAACTGGGTGAAAGTGCTGTGGTCAGATGAGACCAAAATGGAGCTCTTTGGCATCAACTCAACTCGCTGTGTTTGGAGGAGGAGGAATGCTGCCTATGACCCCAAGAACACCATCCCCACCGTCAAACATGGAGGTGGAAACAATATGCTTTGGGGGCGTTTTTCTGCTAAGGGGACAGGACAACTTCACCGCATCAAAGGGACGATGGACGGAGCCATGTACCATCAAATCTTGGGTGAGAACCTCCTTCCCTCAGCCAGGACATTGAAAATGGGTCGTGATTGGGTATTCCAGCATGACAATGACCCAAAACACACGGCCAACAAAGGAGTGGCTCAAGAATAAGCACATTAAGGTCCTGGAGTGGCCTAGCCAGTCTCCCGACCTTAATCCCATAGAAAATCTGTGGAGGGAGCTGAAGGTTCGAGTTGCCAAACGTCAGCCTCGAAACCTTAATGACTTGGAGAAGATCTGCAAAGAGGAGTGGGACAAAATCCCTCCTGAGATGTGTGCAAACCTGGTGGCCAACTACAAGAAATGTCTGACCTCTGTGATTGCCAACAAGGGTTTTGCCACCAAGTACTAAGTCATGTTTTGCAGAGGGGTCAAATACTTATTTCCCTCATTAAAATGCAAATCAATTTATAACATTTTTGACATGCGTTTTTCTGGATTTTTTGTTGTTGTTATTCTGTCTCTCACTGTTCAAATAAACCTACCATTAAAATTATAGACGGATAATTTCTTTGTCAGTGGGCAAACGTACAAAATCAGCAGGGGATCAAATACTTTTTTCCCCTCACTGTAATCTCCACCTGGCACAGCCAGAAGAGGACTGGTCACCCGTTTGAGCCTGGTTCCTCTTGGTTTCTTCCTAGGTTCCTGCTTTTCTAGGGAGTTTTTCCTAGCCAGCGTGCTTCTACATTTGCATTGCTTGCTGTTTGGTGTTTTAGGCTGGGTTTCTGTATAGCACTTTGTGACATCTGCTGATGTAAAAAGGGCTTCATAAATACATTTCATTGATTGTATGGTTCAGTATTACATTTTGTCCTTTCATTAAAATTGTTAACATGTTTAAACAATTACCAAATCATGAATCTACAGCTGGTCACATGAAGGTGCAAGGCACTAATCATGATCACTGTCAATAACCAGGTTCCCATCCAACCTTTTCATGCAAGTAAAGTACATGTCAGATAAAAAAAAATGTTATGACAGGCCTAAAGATGCTAGACAAGGTGGAATTTGTGTTGGTAAAATGAATTATGCGAGAAATATCAATGGAAACACTTTTATGCGCAAATATTGATATAATAACCATCACATCGAAGTAAACTTGGTGTCAAACGATGACATGTTGTGGTCCTCCCACTAAGACTCGTAGGGAAAGCATGCAGTTTATTAGGCTAAAGATAAAATAAGTTGTGAATAAGTGATGAACTTCACAGGGTGGTGAAAGTGCAAGATGATGAGCTTGATGCTCCTTTCCAATAAATATCGAGGGTCTTATTCTGGTGACATGATCATCGATGCTGGGCTGCTGTTTGACATATCAAATAATCTCGCTCTTTTGTCCTAATAATCTCATAATGTAAACTATAGGTGCGCTCTAGCTAACAGCGATGCCAATACCAGAGTGGGCACACTCACTATATAATCCAACATTTTGTGTAGAGTTGAAAATGCGCTGGAAACCCATTTAACTTGTTTATTTATTTTTATTCGGTACATGGGAATTTAACCGCAAAAGCTATTTTTAGTTGACCTACATCATCACGCGCAGCCTTTTATCTGTCAATTTGATGGGAACACATCTCTGCTGGGAAAATGTGCATATTGTTTTATGCAGATTTTTGAATATTCGCATGAAACTTTTGTCGCCAATTGGATGGAAACCTAGGTAGCGATGTGTGCTTTACAGTATACATAGCAGTTTACAGTGGAAATAAATATCCAACAAGGAGTGTCTCTACACAAAAATACCTCTTATGTTCTCCCCTTTACCACCGAGGACCACTTTGGAAACGTGTATTAAGGAATACTTTTTAGTGTCTTCTGGGAGTAATTCTACATCTTGTTGTATATGTTTTTAAGCAATTCAATTCATGAGTAGCCAGTACCAAATCATTTCCAGGTGCTATCACAGAGCTCCTTATTTAATGCAAGTAAAAGAAAACATGCAGTTTTGTATTAAGCCTTTTTTACCCGTGTTTGTTGTACCAATCCAGAAACAGATGCACCATCATCAAATAAGTAACATGTGAATGCAACAGCGCTTGTGTATAAGTATTTTGATATCAATTAATACTGGCATTGTACAATACTGTCATTATTACATTATCTTTAGCCATACAATGGAAAGCATGGATAACCTACAGTAATCCCATTTTATTTGACAGTTCAGTGTTAAAGCCTAGGTGTCATGACTTTCTCCTTCTTGCACAATCTCCTGAAGGATCTTTTGGTAGAAAGGGGAATAAACCAACTTGTTGAAGTGGACCAGACGGCCAAACTTCATGGCAATCTCTTCCAGCTCTTTGCTGATTGGAGCTAGGCCCCCTGGCAGGGTTGGAGCACTCCTGTGACTGGACTCCAGGAAGGCAAGCAGGTAAGTCTGGATGCGGGAGCCTGAGTAAGGAAAGAATGTTCATGCTCAGAGGGTTAAAGTGACACAGTAAAGCAACAAACTAGGTATGCTATCATCACAAGCAGATTGTGTCATTTGCATGACCACACATGTAAACGATGATCAAAGAATAGACAGAAGATACAGACCCAAACTATATTTTGCACAGAACTTCATTGAGGGGGTGGCATTGGCAAAATACATTCAACTATGGTTAGATTACCTATAAGCCTGCGGATGGCGTTGTCTGGGAGAGTAACAGCCGAGATCTGGCCTTTCAGAATGCTCTGCCGGTTGGTGGAGAACGGGGAGAAGCCATGTTCTGATAGACATCCACTTAGCTCCACACACATCCTCTCTCCAATGGTAGCCAAGGCTTCATCTGCACTGAAAGACCTTCAGACCAAAAGTTAAGAGTTGGGCGAGTTCATAAAATGAATGAGGGCTCTGGGTATTATGCATGACAAACAAGAGTAGTCACTATTCCTAATGTCATTCAAGTGTGTGTATGATCATTCAAACTGTGTGTTTAAATGTGTACTTACGGCATGTGCATCTCTGTGAGCAGAACCCCGATGGTCCTCTTCAGTCTGTCCATAAGGCCTGGCAGGCCTGAGATGGCCTCTCCTGTGGTGTTGTACACTATGAGTAGCACAGACGCCACCAGAACCAGCTGCTCCAAGACCTGCTGCATTTCCTGGAAACGCACTTGGTCCATGAGAAGAGTCTGGGACAAACGAAAAAGACAGAGAGGGCATATAAAAAAGTGATGATTTGATTTAGAATTTTAAGACCCCTTTATGTATAAAAAAATATATATAGATTTGATCAAACATTGAATTTGGCCTTTACTACTATAGCCCATAGAAACGCATTGAACAAAAACATTCATAAATGGCAAAAAAAGACAGTCAAAACATAAATAATAAGGAATAAGGTTTTGAAGTGTCTGTCCTTTATCTAGGAGATAAAAGAAAGCTCAGGAAATATTGTTGGGTTTTTTGACATACAGTACTTAACCCCTTATTATTGGTGGCCCAAAACAACCGCCATACTTCCATTAATTTGTATGGGTTACCTTCAGACGAGTCCCATAGGGTCATATTAGTTTGTAGCCCAAACGGTTCGGACGTTACAGACAGAAGTTGGCACATAAGCGTCACAATTCGGATGCTACAGATGTTTTCGTGAGATGATCTGGATTGTTACATGGTCTGAATACCGCTGTAGCTCAGCCACCTTCCACCGGAGATGTGGAAGGCCAACATAGGCGAATGCGGTGGATTGAGACGCAGTAAAAAAAACTGATATCTCTAGCTTAAACTGATGGATTTTAAATGGGGATTTTTTTTTTAATGTTACTTACGACACACAGGTGCATCAATAGACTTAAGGATTACTAACCACTGTTAGGCTATTGTTGGGCCTGTGTAAGGTGTATGACAGACAAGCCTACCTCAGGGAAAGGATCAGAGGCGTGGTTCCATTTAAGCAGACGCAGGTAAGCATGGTTGTGCACAGCGAGAGGAGTGGGTAAACTACCCGCCCCACCCGCTTGATCTTCATGAAGTACAGATTTAGCAGAGTCTTGAAGCCACTTCTCAGTAAAGTCTAAGGCGTCTGAAAAAAAGTCTGCATGTTACTCTCCACAAACATTTACATCATCTACAGTAAGAGCCAGCACAACATAGCTTAAGTGATGATTGAAGCATTAGTGATTAGCAATGATCAGTTGTGAGACGCTAATGATGTCCTCCTTACTGGGTTGTTTTTCAACAAACTCCTGGAATTTCTTCCGTTCGTACTCAACGGATTGTTGCAGGAGGTGGGGTCGGATACTGCTGACTGCAAAATTGGCCATATCAAGTTTCATTTTATCCATCACTGGAAATATCGCCCTATGAGAGAGAGTATGACAATTTTAAAGTAGTGACAGGGATGAAGACATTCCAAGCACAAATCTTAGCAAAATAAGGCCTTATGTTAGAATGACAAAAAGGAGGGAGACATAAATTGTGTCACATTAACATATCATTCAAAAGATAACCCCATTCCAGCACTAAAAAGAATTGACTGCCGATTTACTTTAACAGAGGCACAAGATCTGTGATTTCCCGAAGCTTCCTGATTTCCTCATCCCGGCTCGGAGCGCAGAGTGAACCCATCATACCAATGACAAACTCAACCACCTTACTGATGTCCAGAGCTCCGTTCTCTGCCTGCTGCTGGATCAGAGAGAGGTCTAGCACCTCCTCAATTCGCCCCCTCAACCGACCATGACCCGGAAGCAGAAAGGACAGCAGAGTCTACAGTGGTAGAGAGAGTGACCGTTTAATAAAAATTGCTCTTCTGAATGATAAAACATAGATGCGGTAAAGAGGTCAATGGAACTCGACCAAAACAAGTTTCAAGTTGTAATGTCACATGCACAAGTACAGTGAAATGCCTTTCTTGCAAACTCAAAACCCAACAATCAATAACAATGCATCACTACAAGAAAAAAAAACACGAGAAATAAGAATAGGAAATATGGAAATGTGGGGGAAAGATGCCGTGGGCGAAAGATCCCGAATCTCCTCATTGCCCTCGAGCAAAATTAGCCTACATTTAGGCTATTGTTTATACTGTATGTGTATTTCACACGAGGTAAAAATCGGAGTATAATGCTTGTATGGACTTCAACCCCAATACATGTTCATGTCATCGTCACCGTCACCAATCAACCGCATTACAGTTAAAAAACGACTTTGAATACCACCCTATGATTTCTCCATGCTAGCTATGCTACCAGCTCATAAGAACTGGAGTTAGCATTTAGCAGTCATGTTTTTCTAAACCTGAAAAGGGACTACTAAATGTTATGCAGCGAAAATATATCCAAATCGGACTTTAGCAACCACCCTTTGGGCCTGATACGATACATCAATCGTGAAGGATTTGACTAATATCTACTTCGTTAGATCAGAATTGTTGAATGTATGCCAATCAGGCGTCATTCTTCTATCCCCCACGGTCTGCGGTCCATAGACCTCTTTACTGCATCTATGGCCTAGCAACAGCTGTCTTACCTGTTTGATCTCAGCAAGAAGTTTGATAGCGTGATTATATGATGGCGGGTTCTCACTCAGTTGTGCCTCTAGAACGTCCCAGAATGCTTTATGCATAATTTCCTTCACTCTTTTTTCCAAACTGGGAGCATATCAAGAGAAATAATTTAAATGGCAATACAAAATGCAAAAATAGCATATTTACAAAATTGTGGATTCTAGCATCAGTACATCAGGTCTCATAATTGTGCATGGCACAGCAATCAGAATACATAGTGACAGCCACTTCTATAAGACTATCCATTGAGCTCACCTTCCTTCTGCTGGCTCTGAGGGCTTCACCTGAAAGTCAGTATTCACTACGATCTCATGGGCCAGGGCCATGTTGGTCACACCTTTCGCCGTCTCCATGAGCTCCTCCACTGACACAAATCTTGGTGGGCTGGCTGTGAAACAGGGGTGCAATGGCAACAGGTTATGCAGCTCTAAAAAGGGATGTGGACCTTAAATGACATCTGTTAGTTTTGGACTTCAAGCCTTCAACTAGAAAACCTGATTTTGAACCATTAAGGCAGCTGGGTTGTGGCTAGACACATAAATTGTCAAAATCATTTTTTTTTTTGTCGTTTCAGGGAGATTTTTTTTATTTTAACTAACCCTAACCATACCTTAACCCACATTTCCTAACCTGCTACAAAAATTTAATTATGTTTGTAGCTGTATACCATCTAGTTCTCACCCTATAGGTGCTACTCACATTGTGGGGTGTTCCCTCTGTGAGGACTAGGTGTGCCTCTCTGGACTCTCTTACTATGGGACTGTTCAGAGGAGTCAGTTCTGTTCTCTCCACCCCCAGGTTTGTCAGAGTCCTTGGGCATGTTGCTCCTCTCACTTGAGTCCCGGGACTGAAAAATGTAAGTTGGGATAAATTAGGATAAGAAACATTCAAATACTTTCAGTTGTGTGATGGCTGACCACTAGCCTCTACGAATCAGAGAGTGGAAGACTCCTCTCTCGTCTCGAACATGTAGGCTCACTTTTTGTGTACAGTCCCATCACAAGTCAGACTGTAGAATAAACTTCACTTGAACATACTTCACCTGTTTTGTCCGCTGATTTTGTCCTTATGTAGGAGGTAATCTGAGCCAAAATAGCCACAGAGTAGTGTTATTAAAACTACTTTCAGTATGATGGTCTGTAAGTCGGTTTGTATTTTCAATGCTGCCGCAATTCACACGCGACTTGCACAATATGTCAACAATAGCCGAGTTTAACCAAAGCACAGACCAAAAGTTGTCCCACACAATCATCTGGCAAATTCCAACACTATCAGCTGATTGCAAGGGAAGAGCTTTGGTCGAGAACATTTGGTTACATTCGGCTATTGTTTACATACTGTGCACCACGTGAAAGGCACCAGGAGATGGAAAATACAAGCAAGCAACAGAACCTAACGGCGCCGCAAAAAGTCGGGTAAACAACAATCTCCAGTTCCTACCTCCAAAAGGACCAACAGCACGGACAACCGATTAAGTACGTTTAAATATCACTGTGTTCAACATTCTGGCTTGTAGATACAGACTACTGTGTTTTCTTTACAGCGACGTCTTTCAGACTGATAGCGTGGACTAACCATGGTAACAGGCTGATGTTTAGACAACCTGACCCCAAGACAAGGCAAGCATTAATACAGCTTAAGGCAGCGAGGACATCGCACCATCCTAATGGTGTGATTGCAAACAAAAACAATCAGAGCTCTGTGGCTTCTGGTCATAAGATCACTGGCGCATAACAAACAATGCACAGTTCTGTCAAGGCTAAACCAATAGTGTGATTTCAATGACATCACCGAGTCCTTATACCTTGACAGCAGAGACAGCCTAACTTACGTCATGAGCTAGCAAGCAAAAACACTATTATTGTGAGCAACATACCGTATACTGTGGTTAGCTAGCTTGCAGAGTAGATTTCTTTGGTCCGATTTTTGCCAGACCTGAAGTGAATGGACAGTGGAGTGATGGAGTAGTAGTCTCTCTGCTGGCTGACAACAAAACAATAACGTGTGACACAGCGATTCGTTACCTACTGCCTGACTTTCATCATCTGGCTGCTAGGCTAACTATAGCTTCGATGCAACCAATATATTTTTTTTACAGCACAATGTAAAAACTATCTAGGTTGCATCGAAGCCAGGCTAGCTAATGTTACATGTAAAAGAATTAGAATCAATTTGGTTACCTAATCAAAGTGTACTTCTGGCATGGTGAATGAAGTTACATAGCTAGCTAAATGCGTTGTTGATCTCTGGTGAAAATGAAGCAAAGTCTTCCGGCAGTGGGTTGGACCAAAGTGACGTCGAACTTCGACCACTCTCGTCGTGAGGTCCCTGCTAAATACATTCTCAGATGGAAGATGGCTACAATATTTATGACTGCAATGTCTCCCTCAACACAAAAACACGGAAACTTAAAGAAAAATAAGACTGATGCAATCAGAGTTCTCCCACTCGAGTTTAATTCAAATACCATCCATCTCCATGTATTAAAATACTTTGATTATTTAAATGCAATTCATAATGCATGTTTACAAAGTTTGTCCTAGGCCTATATAAACATGTACAAAGTGTGATCTTTTGACAAAATTGACACTGGCTACACACTGACAGCAGACATAGAAAGGATGCATTTCTTCTCTTTGGCAGAGTACTTTGGATCAGTGGAGGATGGTGGGTGCAGGGCCGATTCCAAGCACAATCGGTCACTTAGGAACCCCGGCCGCTAGGTGGCCCCCGACCAAAATAATTAAATATACACTGAGTCAAATTATGAACGCAACATGTAAAGTGTTGGTCCCATGTTTCATGAGCTGAAGTAAAAGATCCCAGAAATGTTCCATACGCTCAAAAATAAATTTCAGACTTCAGTGTTTTCAAAACAACTAGAGCTCCGACTTTCCGACCTGAATATCACTGACGTCATGATTTGACCTTTTTTGAGTTCCCAGTTGTTTTGAACGTGGCATTTCACCCCTACTCTTACGATAAGTACCATGGGATCTTTAGTGACCACAGAGAGTCAAGACAACCATTTAACGTCCCATCCGAAAGACAGCACCCTACACAGGGCAATGTCCCCAATCACTACCGTGGGGAGTTTAGATATTTTTTTAACTTCCAGCAGCATCTGGTGTCCCATCCAGGGACTGACCAGGACCAACCCTGCTTAGCTTCAGAGGCAAGCCAGCAGTGGGCCGCAGAGTGGTATGCTGCTGAAACTCAGTATGCCATGGGCTCTCCAACCCTGTTCCTGCAGCTACACATTGCTTAATTTGGGAAACCAAGTGAAATCTGTTTGGGAACATCGATGGTAACATGTTTTCGCAACAAAACATATTTCACTAAACAGTTGACAGCCCTTCTGCATGCTCGAGAAAAGAATAAAGGGGAGAGAGGATGAAATGGAAAAGCATGGTGGTGAGAAATTCTGTATAGCTAAAGGTAATGTGCCACCCAATGAATTATGAAAAAAATTAATAAATTGCCTGTCCATTTCGTTGTGTTAGGCTTTGAAACAACATCCACAATGTTGAACTTCTTTCTTCAAATTGATCATCACAGCGAAGTGAGTTTTAAAAGCAGGATACAGTTTTGATGTGTTTGATTCAAGGTCATGTGGAATTTTACTGCGGTCATGACTCATGACTGCCCATGTGACGGTAATACAGTTACCCCAACTGCCCTATGCACAACTGAAGAATTTCATCACAAACTGTCAGAAACCGTCTCAGCGAAGCTCATCTGCGTGCTCGTTGCCCTTGACCAGACTGCAGTGGGCAAATGCTCACCTTCGATGGCTACTGGCACGCTGGAAATGTGTGCTCTTCAAAGAGGAATGCCGGTTTCAACTGAATGGCGTTGTGTGGCCGAGCAGTTTGCTGATGTCAACGTTGCCCCTGAGTGGTGGTGACGTTATGGTATGGGCAGGGATAAGCTACGGACAAAGAACACAATTGTGTTTTATCTATGGCAATTTGAATGCACAGAGATACCATGAGATCCTGAGGCCCATTGTCGTTCCATTCATCCGTCGCCATCCCCTCATGTTTCAGCATGATAATGCAAGGCCCAATGTCACAAGGATCTGTACACAATTCCTAGAAGCTGAAAATGTCCCAGTTCTTCCATGGCCTGCATACTCACTAGACATGTCACCCATTGAGCATGTTTGGGATGCTCTGGATCAATGTGTAGACAACATGTTCCAGTTCCCGCCAATATCCATCAACTTTACACAGCCATTGAAGACAAGTGGGACAACATTCCACAGGTCACAATCAACAGCCTGATCAACTCTATGCAAAGGACATACAGTGCATTCGGAAAGTATTCAGACCACTTTCCACATTTTGTTACGTTACAGCCTTATTCTAAAATTGATTAAATTGTTTCCCCCCCCCCCTCTCATCAATCTACACACTATACCCCATAATATCCCAGACATTTTTGCAAATGTATTAAAAAAAAATAGAAAAAGACTGAAGAATCACATTTTCATAGGTATTCAAACCCTTTACTCGGTACTTTGTTGAAGCACCTTTGGCAGCGATTACAGGCTTGAGTCTTCCTGGGTATGATGCTACAAGCTTGCCACACCTGTATTTTGGGAGTTTCTCCCATTCTATTCTGCAAATCCTCTCAAGTTCTGTCAGGTTGGATGGGAAGCGTTGCTGCACAGCTATTGTCAGGTCTCTCCATTAAGGCCTGATTGGTGCAGTGCTTCAGGGATGGTTGTCCTTCTGGAAGGTTCTCCCATCTCCACAGAGGAACTCTGGAGCTCTGTCAGGGTGACCATTGGGTTCTTGGTCACCTCCCTGACCAAGGCCCTTCTCCCCAGATTGCTCAGTTTGGCCGGGTGGCCAGCTCTAGGAAGAGTCTTGGTGGTTCCAAACTTCTTCCATTTAAGAATGATGGAGGCTACTGTGTTCTTGGGGACCTTCAATGCTGCAAAACATTTTTGGTACCCTTCCCCAGATCTGTGCCTCAACACAATCCTGTCTCGGAGCTCTACGGACAATTCCTTTGACCTCATGGCTTGGTTTTTGCTCTGACATGCACTGTCAATTGTGGGACCTTTTATAGACAGGTGTGTGCCTTTCCAAATCAGGTTCAATCAATTGAATTTACCACAGGTGGACTCCAATCAAGTTGTAGAAACATCACAAGGATGATCAATGGAAACAGGATGCACCTGAGCTGAATTTTGAGTCTATAAGGTATTTCTGTTGTTGTTGTTTTTTTACATTTGCTAAAGTTTCTAAAAACCTGTTTTGACTTCTTCATTATGGGATATTGTGTGTAGATTGATGAGGGACCTTTTTTATGTCATCCATTTTAGAATAAGTCTGTAACGTAACAAAATGTGGCAAATGTTAAGGGGTCTGAATAATTTCAGAATGCACAATACATGATAAGATTATTATGGACAAAAGAGCAAGATATTTTTATTTGTCAAACGGTAGCCAAGCATCGATCGTCATCACGTCACCAGCATAAGACCCTCGATAATTGTTGGAAAGGAGCGTCAAGCTCATCACCTGGCACTTTCACCACCCTGTGAAGTTCACCAAAACTTATTTCATCTGTAGCCGAATAAAGTGCATGATTTCCTAACGAATCATAGTTGGAGGGTCACAGAACATGTCATTGCGTGACTCCAAATTTACGTCGATATGAGGGTTATAATATCAATATTTGCGCATAAAAGCATTTCCACCGACATTTCTCTCATAATTCATTTTAAAGACAAAAAGATCCCACCTTGACTAGTGTATTTGGAAAGTTTAGCGTCAAATCTTCTGTTTCCATCAGGCATGTCATGACATTTTTTATCTGACATAATTTAATCCTAGTCGAATACCAATCGAGCACGCATGGCACCCGACCAGAGGCCCTGACCTGCAACATTTTCTCTACGCCACAGGGCAAAGTGTGTAGAATTGCAGGAAATCAACTTTAAAACATAAATGTTTCTCTCCACCGTTAAATCTTGCATAGGCCACCCAAAAGGCTAGAGTGGGAGGAGTTCTAGTAGGACGGGTTCATTGCAAGGACTGGAATGGAATTGGGAACGGTATCAAAACATATGCAAACTGTTCAGTTTATTCCATTTCAGCCATTACAAGAAGTCCTTCCTCCTATAGCCCCCCCTTCCCACCAGCCTCCTCTGATTTGGCTCTTCATCAAATCAAATTTTATTTCTCACATACAAGTGTTTAGCCGATGTTATTGCAGGTGTAGCGAAATGGTTGTTCTTCAGTAATGCCAACAGCTCTTCATTTGTTGTTCTTTGAGTATAAGCCTTCTTTGAGTATAAACCTTTGTTGAGGCTTGCTGACAGAAGGTGGAGCCTAAGGATAACAAAGAGAGCAAGATGTGAGACATCTGAGTCAGAGCACTCTCCACAAAGACTACCCGGCAGATATATATTTTACCTCTGGTTGTTTTCTGTGCACAACTCTGGCGAGTTTGTCTTGTGCAAAGAGTCTGGTATCTGAAACAGACATTTTTTCAATTAAGCCATGTATCAAATGTAATGACGCAATGAATGTATGTTCATGAGAAATTCTCACAACATACAATGTTAATGAAACATTCATATAGCTTTTCAAGGACCCAAATAAATCAGTCACTGCTCTGTCTACAAAACAAGAATACCTTAAAAATCTCATGATGATTTCACTTTCTGTTTGGCTAGCGATTTGCTGTGGATAATGGCTCTGGAAAAAGCTATCTTCATAACCATTTTGTTCTCAATCTGAAAATGAGACCATATAATGACGATAGTAATTCCAACATAATTTGAAACTGATTATATTCTGGTTAATCAAGGTCTGAATTAGAATGCTCTGACTCGGTACAGAAACAGTAACTGACTCATGTGCATTATCAATCAATCAATCAATCAATCAAATGTATTTATAAAGTCCTTTTTACATAAGCCGATGTCACAAAGTGCTATACTGAAACACAGCCTAAAACCCCAACCAGCAAGCAATGCAGATGTAGAAGCATGGTGGATAGAAAAAAACTCCCTAGGAAGGCAGGAACCTAGGAAGAGACCTAGAGAGGAACCAGGCTCTGAGGGGTGGCCAGTTCTCTTCTGGCTCTGCCGGGTGAAGATTATAACAGTACATGGCCAAGATGTTCAAACGTTCATAGATTGACCAACAGGGCATTAGTCTTACGGTCTCACCTCTTTGTCTAGCTTGATTTCCAGTGGGTCTGTAGCCATAGCCATGAAGCACAACAATGTGCACAGCTCCTCCCGCTTCACTTACGAGGGTGCAGTTGCTTCAAACACAACTGCAATGCCTCCAGAGCTTTATCAAACTTTGCATTAACTGAATGCAGTTCAAACAACAACAAAGCAGTAACACCACCACAGTTTCTGGTAAACAGCTTAGGGTTGGGACTGCAGAAATGTAACCAAATTCATAGACAGGTATATGGATGCAAGGACTGACCATCCGTGAGATCAAAATGATAGTTTTAACCATGTTTTGAAGCTATACAGTGTTTGTTTACAATGATATTGTTTACAAACAATGGAGTTAAACAAGCTTATATTTTGGGTTCTGATGGGGTTAGACAGTTAAACTAAACTCATGACATATTGATAAGTCATATTTTTCAAGAATAAATGGCTGCATATAATGAATAAAAAATCTAAATAAATGTATGTACAAACCACAGATTGCCCCTTTAATGCAGCGTTATAAATTGCTTGTGATAGAAAAGGTGCCATCATGACCTAAGTCATATGAAGTGGTCACCTAGAAGTTCGGTAACCCCAATGTATATGTCGGACATGTGACTGGCGAGCTGGGGCGAGTGGTCGGGCTGGCCGTAGTATTCACCAGTGCTTCATACAGCATCAGTTAGGATTACTGTTTTCCTGAGCAATGGCGCTGGCCCTGGCCAACAACAACACAGCATCTGGACACCTGGGCAGCTCACAGCTAACCTCCACCACCTGCTGGTCAGGCAGGTACTCCAGACAGACCAATGCTGCTGTAAGTCAATCATCCTCCCTTCAACAGAAGAAAACATACAATTTTGTGCCACTGAAAAAAAACTGTTGTCCCCAGTCCCTCACCAACAGGAATATTGTACTCTGTAGGCCTGTATGAGATCTTCAACTATGGTAGAAATATTCATATAAGATACTAAATTAAGACCGATAAAAAAATCACACTACATACTGTGATTCTTTGAAGGCCCTCAGGGTCTCATTGCCCAGGTAGTTGCTGGTGTATATCAAGTGTTGGTCCCTCTGTGCTATACGATGGGGAGAGAGAGGCCTCTCTACCTTCCAACAGATTGTCCAGCATAGGAAGCGCTATTAGCTGCAGCAGTCTCAGAATTGTCTCCTGCTGCCTCACTTCATCAACCAGAGTAAAGGAATGGACTGTTCTTCAATCCTAGTCCTGGGTACTTTACAGGGCTCGACATTTAAGTTTTTGCCCGACACCAGCATCCCTGATGTACTTAGTTTTAGTTGAATCTGGTGTGTAAGTCCCGGGCAATAACAAAATGTGCATCCCTGTGGGTTCCCAAATGCTAAATTGAAGAGTATTAGACCATATAAACACAGTAAACAGGTTTCCATCCAGGCTGTTAATGAGAGTACAAAAATGTAACCTGATGAAAACAACTAATTTGTCAGTAAACTTTCCTGATGTCGACAAAACAAAATGCACTAGAAAAGGTTGAATCATTTTTTTGTTGGTGAAATAGATTATGCACCAACTACGCTGGCAACACTTTTGTGCAAATATTGACAAAATAACCATCATATCGAAGTAAACTTGCTGTAATGGCCATCGTATGAAGTGGACCAAGGCGCAGCAGGTTGAGTGCTCATATTAAACTTTTATTGAACACTTAAATAACAAAACAAGACCACAAACAACAATCTTGCAGGATAAACACAGCAGCGCAAAAACAACTTCCCACAACCCACAGGTGAAAAAAGGCTACCTAAGTATGACTCCCAATTAGCAACAACGATGTACAGCTGTTCCTGATTGAGAGCCATACCAGGCCAACAAAGAAATACACAACGTAGAAAATCATAGAAATACAAAACTGGAACAACACGCATATGCGTATTTTGCGTATGTTGTGCATATGAATGTCAGCATAAGTATGTGTGAGTATGTGCAGTAGAGTCTGTGTGAGTATGTGGGTAGAGTCCAATGAGTGTGCATAGAGTCAGTGCAAGAGAGTCAGTGCAAAAAAGGGTCAATGCAAATAGTCCGGTAGCCATTTGATTAATGGTCTTATGGCTTGAGGGTAGAAGCTGTTCAGGAGCCTTTTGGTCCCAGACTTGGCACTCCGGTACCGCTTGCCATGCGGTAGCAGAGTAAACAGTCTATGGCTTGGGTGGCTGAGGTCTTTGAGAATTTTCCGGGCCTTCCTCCGACACCGTCTGGTACAGAGGTCCTGGATGGCAGGGAGCTCAGCCCCAGTGATGTACTGGGCTGTCCGCACCACCCTCTGTAGCGCCGTGCGGTCGGATGCCAAGCAGTTGCCATAGGGGGCATTGTCATGCCTTCTTCACGCCTGTTTTGGTGTGAGTGGACCATGTTAATTCCTTAGTGATGTGGACACCGAGGAACTTGAAGCTCTCGACCCGCTCCTCTACAGCCCCGTCGTTGTGGATGGGGGCGTGCTCAGCCCTCCGTTGCCTGTAGTCCACGATCAGCTCTTTTGTCTTGCAGACGTTGAGGGAGAGGCACCACACTGCCAGGTCACTGAACTCCTACCTATAGGCTGTCTCATCGTCATCGCTGATCCGGCCTACCACCGTTGTGTCATCAGCAAACTTAATGATGGTGTTGGAGTCGTGCGCAGCGACACAGCCATGGTTGAACAGCAGTGGAGGCTCCTCAGAGGAGGAAGGAAAGGACCATCCTCCTTAGTGAATTTCATACAAATTTAAATTGTGAAACATTAAAACAGTTATCCTTGTTAGATTAAACTATACTAAATATATTCACAACACCAAATAATTGATTAAAACACACTGTTTTGCAACAAAGGTCTACAGTAGCCTCAACAGCACACTGTAGGGTAGCACCATGGTGTAGCTTCTGTCCTCCATGGTGTAGCTTCTGTCCAGCTAGCTTCTGTCCTCCTCTTGGTACATTGACTTCAATACAAAACCTAGGAAGCTCATGGTCCTCTCCCCCTTCCATAGACTTACATAGTAATTATGACAACTTCCGGAGGATGTCCTCCAACCTATCAGAGATCTTGCAGCATGACCTGTCATACATGAACTGTCAAGTTGTCCATCCAATCAATGGATCAGATAATGAATCTAGTACTGAAAGCATAAGCTACATATAGCTAGCACTGCAGTGCATAAAATGTGGTTAGTAGTTGACTCAGAGAGAGAAAGACAATATAATTGAACAGTTCATGCCGGTGTAACTGCTTAACTGCTTTCTAACTGTACACTGTACTGCATGATTGTGGAGGATTTACTGATGCGTTAGTTCTAGTAGCTATGTTGACTTGATTTTATGGTGACAACAATTTAGGCTGTGTGTAGTGGTTAGCGGTTATGGTATGAAGGTTTGCCTTGGAAAGGTTTCTTCACCTGGTCACAGACAGCTGATGTGTTGTGCATACAAGTCCACAAGCTAAGGGAAAAGGTGAGAAGTGGAAAGTGCGTAGATATGACAAGGAATTATCCAACAATCAAAGGGATCATGCTATTTGAATGTGGCTGCTATGAAAGTGAACTGTGTTTGTGTGTGATTAGGGGTGTATTCATTCCGCCGATTCTGTTGAATAGTTTTTTTCTTAAATGGAAGCAAACGGAATGAAACAGGGATAAACATACCTGAATTTGTCCAATAGAAACTGTTGTTTGCAACTGACTAATGATTACACCTTACAGTGATCAGTTAGATGCAGGAAAGATTGTGCAAGGCGGTATTGAATGTGTCAATGTCCGTCACCTTGATTACAAAAATGTCTATCGACCTGTGCACCTACGTTGTAAAGTTTCATTTGTAGGCTAGGTTGTAGCTACCTCATGATGGGTATAGGGAAAATTTGAGTATCATGTCGTAGCCTAAACCTATCGATTTTACATTGAGCTGGGTGAATGGAATATGAATGACAGTCATCCTCTATCACACTGGAGTGATAGATGTGCAGAAGATGAATGTGTAAGTAGAGATACTGGGGTGCAAAGGACCAGAAAAATAAATAACAATATGGTGATGAGGTAGTTGGGTGGGCTATTTACAGATGGGCTGTGTACAGGTGCAATGATCGGTAAGCTACTCTGACAGCTGTTATGAGAATTCTGTTCCCAATGTTCATGAACTGAACTTCAATTAAACTACTCAGTCTGCACCCCAGAGTTTGTAAGATTCTGGTTAAATGGCACAGACGGACCTTCTTCCTGTTATCAGTTTCACAGTGGTCACAAGTTGTCTGCTGTCTGTTAACAGTTCCCCCTTTCCTTGAATGTCTTACTTACGTCGCTAAATAGTAAAGTCTTAGCTTGTCCTATGCACACACAGTTATAGAATTAGTCTTATAATCACTCAGTTATACATTTTAAGGGTGGAATCATTTAGTCAAAACCTTAAACATATACATTATTTTATCACAGCTGATGCTTAAAGTTAGTGAGGGAGATATAAGACTCCAGCTTCAGTGATATTTGCAATTCGTTCCAGTCATTGGCAGCAGAGAACTGGAAGGAAAGGCGACCAAAGGAGGAGTTGGCTTTGGGGATGAACAGTGAAATATACCTGCTGGAGCGAGTGTTACGGGTGGGTGCTACTATGGTGACCAGTGAACTGAGATAAGGCGGGGCTTTACCTAGCAGACTTATAGATGACCTGGAGCCAATGGGTTTGGCGATGAATATGAAGCGAGGGTCAGCCAATGAGAGCATACAGGTCGCAGTGGTGGGTAGTATATGGGGCTTTGGTGACAAAACGGATGGCACTGTGATAGACTGCATCCAATTTGCTGAGTAGAGTGTTGGAGGATATTTTGTAAATGACATCGCCGAAGTCAAGGATCGGTAGGATAGTCAGTTTTACAAGGGTATGTTTGGCAGCATGAGTGAAGGATGCTTTGTTGTGAAATAGGAAGCCGATTCTAGATTTAATTTTGGATTGGAGATGCTTAATGTGAGTCTGGAAGGAGAGTTTACAGTCTAACCAGACATCTAGGTATTTGTAGTTGTCCACATATTCTAAGTCAGAACCATCCAGAGTAGTGATGCTAGACGGGTGGGCAGGTGTCGGCAGCGATTGGTTGAAGAGCATGCATTTAGTTTTACTTCCATTAAAGAGCAGTTGGAGGCCACGGAAGGAGTGTTGTATAGCATTGAAGCTCGTATGGAGGTTTGTTAACACAGTGTCCAAAGAAGGGCCAGAAGTATACAGAATGGTGTCATCTGCGTAGCGGTGGATCAGTAGCAAGAGCGACATCATTGATGTATACAAATAAAAGAGTCGGCCCGAGAATTGAACCCTGTGGTACATAGAGACTGCCAGAGGTCCGGACAACAGGCCCTCCGATTTGACACACTGAACTCTATCTGAGAAGTAGTTGGTGAACCAGGCGAGGCAGTCATTTGAGAAACCAAAGCTGTTGAGTCTGCCGATAAAAATGCGGTGATTGACAGAGTCGAAAACCTTGGCCAGGTCAATGAAGACTGCTGCAGAGTATTGTCTTTTATCGATGACGATTATGATATCGTTTAGGACCTTGAGCGTGGCTGAGGTGCACCCATGACCAGCTCGGAAACCAGATTGCACAGTGGAGAAGGTACGGTGGGATTTGAAATGGTCGGTGATCTGTTAACCTGGCATTCGAAGACTTCAGAAAGGCAGGGTAGGATAGATATAGGTCTGTAACAGTTTGGGTCTGGAGTGTCTCCCCCTTTGAAGAAGGGGATGACCGCGGCAGCGTTCCAATCTTTAGGGATCTCAGACGATACGATAGAGAGGTTGAACAGGCTAGTAATAGGGGTTGCAACAATTGCGGCGGATAATTTTAGAAAGAGAGGGTCCAGATTGTCTAGCCCAGCTGATTTGTAGGGGTCCAGATTTTGCAGCTCTTTCAGAACATCAGCTATCTGGATTTGGGTGAAGGGGAAGTGGGGGAGGCTTGGACAAGTTGCTTTGGGTGGTGCAGAGCTGTTGACCGTGGTAGGAGTAGCCAGGTGGAAAGCATGGCCAGCCATAGAAAAATGCTTATTGAAATGTATGATTATCGTAGATTTATTGGTGGTGACAGTGTTTCCTAGCCTAAGTGCAGTGGGCAGCTGGGAGGAGGTGCTCTGTTTCTCTATGGACTTTACAGTGTCCCAAAACTTTTTGGAGTTTGTGCTACAGGATGCAAATTTCTGTTTGAAAAAGCTAGCCTTTGCTTTCCTAACTGCCTGTGAATATTGGTTCCTAACTTCCCTGAAAAGTTGCATATCGTGGGGGCTATTCGATGCTAATGCAGTACGCTGCAGGATGTTTTTGTGTTGGTCAAGGGCAGTCAGGTCTGGAGTGAACCAAGGGCTATATCTGTTCTTAGTTCTAGATTTTTTGAATGTGGCATGCTTATTTAAGATGGTGAGGAAAGCACTTTTAAAGAATAACCAGACATCCTCTACTGACGGAATGGAGTCAATATCCTTCCAGGATACCCGGGCCAGGTTGATTAGATAGGCCTGATCACTGAAGTGTTTTAGGGAGTGTTTGACAGTGATGGGGGTGGTCGTTTGACCGCGGACTCATTACGGACACAGGCAATGATAGCTGAGATCCTGTTTGAAGACAGCATAGGTGTATTTAGAGGGCAGGTTGGTCAGGATGATATCTATGATGGTGCCCATGTTTACGGATTTAGGGTTGTACCTGGTAGGTTCCTTAATGATTTGTGTGAGATTGAGGGTATCTAGCTTAGATTGTAGGACGGCCGGGGTGTTAAGCATATCCCAGTTTAGGTCACCTAACAGTACGAACTCTGAAGAGAAATGGGGGGCAATTAATTCACATATGCTGTCCAGGGCACAGCTGGGGGCAGAGGGGGGTCTATAACAAGCGGCAACAGTGAGAGACTTATTTCTGGAAAGGTGGATTTTTAAAAGTAGAAGCTCGAACTGTTTGGGCACTGACCTGGATAGCATGACAGAACTCTGCAGACTATCTCTGCAGTAGATTGCAACTCCACCCCCTTTGGCAGTTCTATCTTGGTGGAGAATGTTGTAGTTGGGGATGTACATTTTTGTTTTTGGTGGCCTTCCTAAGCCAGGATTCAGACACGGCTAGGACATCAGGCTTTGCAGAGTGTACAGGGCCTGGGTTCACCTCTACATCACCAGAGGAACAGAGGAGGAGTAGGATAAGGGTACTGCTAAAGAATATAAGAAATGGTCGTCTAGTGTGTTAGGAACAGAGAATAAAATGAGCAGATTTCTGAGCGTGGTAGAATAGATTCAGGGCATAATGTACAGTATGGTAGGATGTGAGTACAGTAGAGGTAAACCTAGGCGTTGAGTGACGATGAGAGAGGTTTCGTCTCTGGAGTCACCAGTTAAGCCAGGTGAGGTCTCCGCATGTGTGTGGGGTGGGACAAAAGAGCTATCTAAGGCATGTTAAGTGGGACTGTGGGCTCTACAGTGAAATAAAACAATAAGAACTAGCCAAGACAGCAGTAGACTAGGTATATTGACATTAGAGAGAGGCATAAAGCAATCATAGGTGTTGATCAGGAGAGCTAAGACAACAATGGGTAAATGGCAATGAATGCTCAGAGCGGGCCAGTTAGGTACATACAGGACCTGAGTTCGAGGCTGGGGCCGACAGGTAAACAAAATGAGGTACCGTGTTATTGAAACAGTCCAGGGGGCATCAGTTGTGTAGCCGAGTGATCATGGGGTCAAAAGAGCAGCAATAGGTGAGTCAGGGTGCCGTTCGGTAGTCACTACTACGTTAGGCGAGCAGGGGACACAGCGTTCAGAAAAGCTAGGGGGACGGGGCTAGTAGATGATTCTTCGGCGACATCGTAACAGAATAGCCTGTTTAGACCACATCGGGTGATCACGTCGGCAGTCCAGTCGTGATGGATCGGCGGGGCTCCGTTTCGGCAAAGGGTCCAGGCCAATTGGCAAAAGAGGCATTGTAGCCCTAGAATTAGCTGGTATATGGGTCTAGCTCGAGGCTAGCTCAAGGCTAGCTGGTGCTTGCTTCGGGACAGAGGCGTTGGCTAACAGTAGCCACTCGTTTGCAGCTAGCTAGCTGCGATGATCCGGTGTAATGATCCAGAGCGGCAGGAATTTAGTGATGTGGTAGAGGGAAGCAGTGCGATATGCTCTGGGTTGATATCGCGTTGTGCAGACTGGCAGGTATTGTCCGAGCTAAAGCTGGCTGGTGACCGAGAAAAAGGTGAAGACCGCTAGCCGTGGCTAACAAAGACTAGTAGCTAGCTCCTGATGGAAGTTCCAGTTATAAGGAATACAAATAGCAGATCCATACCACATTGGGTGAGGCGGGTTGCAGGAAAGTATATTTAGTTTGTAGATAGAAAGTGAGATTAAGATATATACGAAAAAGACCGGCTATTTACATGGGATAAGACACGGGATAAGACAAAGACAAACACACACGTGCGACTGCTACGCCATCTTGGTTTATAGATGATCGTCCTCCCTCATCTTAAACGGCACCGACCGCCACTGGTAAACAGGGAGTACAAGAGGGGACTGAGAATGCACCCCTGAGGGGCCCCGGTATTCAGGGTCAGCGTGGGGGATTCACTGTGGCCTACCCTCACCACCTGGGGGTGGATTAACAGAAGTCCAGGATCCAGTTGCAGAAGGAGGTGTTCAGTCCCAGGGTCCTGAGCTTAGTGATGAGCTTGGAGGGCACTATGGTGTTGAACGCTGAGCTGTAGTCAATGAACATTCTCACATAGGTGTTCCTCTTATCCAGGTGGGAGAGGGCAGTGTGGAGTGCAAAAAGTGCCTTGAATACCAGGGGAAAGGACTCCCTTTTCAAGTTCATCCACAGATGGAATTTGTGTTCAGAAATCTGTACCGGTTGCTATCCTGGAACACTTGCTCATTATCTATACCAAAGACACTGTCTCCCACCGTCTCAAACACTTTACAGTCCAGGAGGGCTTGGAAAACACGCACCACCTTATCCCGTGAGATGTCAGCACCTTCAAAGAACTTACTCCGGACTATATGGACCAACACCACATCTACTGCAGTCATTATGAGCCTTTGCTTTACCTTCACTGACATCTTGAGGTTGGCAATGATGCTGGTCTAAATAAGAAAGGCCCGGAATGGCTTATTGACCATGCCATGACCTGTAGAACAAAACAAGTGAGAAAAAGCAATATAAAGGTTTAACCATATCCTTGGTTGGCCAGCACAGTCTGTGCATGATAAACAGTGGTGTTGGCAGAACACTGAAGCCTCCCTGGACAATAAGAAGTTAAATCAAATGGTGGCCCTATAGGAGGAGAAAGTAATTTTTACAAACAAAACCATGGGAGTCATTGGTTTGATTAATACTTAGGGAAAAAAATGGCTTCTAAATAATCTATAAAATTGATAATGATGGTGGTGACATAATCAAAATATCTTTCCAAAATGTTGCCTTTTTATACATTCCACAGC
This sequence comes from Salmo salar, assembly GCF_965601325.2. Lineage (NCBI taxonomy): Eukaryota > Metazoa > Chordata > Actinopteri > Salmoniformes > Salmonidae > Salmo > Salmo salar. The sequence continues at coordinate 13,197,114 of NC_138306.1, read as the reverse complement.
TGAGAAAGGGAAACCTTAATTAGCTGATGAAGACCCTGTAGCCTAGGTATAATCTCTGCTAATTGCTATCAATTATATCCCTCGAACTTGAAAAATAGTGCGATTGTAACAAAAAATGTAGGCTAGTAATTTCTATTTAAAATAGTTTTATGTAGGGAATAGTAAATCTAGTCTGGAATATTTTGTCAAAGATCTTACTTTACAGCTCTACTTGGTGTCTTCTGCTCCAAGGGATACTCTGATACAGCGTCAAGGACACATGGGAACAATTACACATTGTGAACACTAGATTGCAGCAAGAAGCGGTTGTGCCACTTGCAGGTAAAATTATTTGTAATAACAATCTATTGGTCAGTCTATGTCAAAAACAATTGGTCAGATTTCTGCAACTGACCAACAACCAATCACATCATGTTTTATTTTTAATTCCCATTCTGATTAGAGCTCTGCTACCCAACCCAACCCAGACGGACCCCTAAATTATACATAGGGTTAGGGCTGGGTAGGGCCTGTTTTTACATAAATAACTAGAGCACGGTAGGGCTTGCGTATTAGCACAGCCATTTGCTCATGCTCTGCTGCATTGTAGTCATTCATAGCTGACTAAGATCATAACATGGTGTCAGAAGCGCTGGTCAGAAATGGTTCAAATATAGAACAGGAGAGATTATTTCACATAAAATAATAATGTTCCTTGAGTTTAGAGTGACGAAAAGTAGCTCTCTCATCTCTCATCACTGAGAAAAGCAGCCCAAGCGGAGCCGTTGCTATGTATACTCACCGACTCAGAGCCACCATCAGCAGAGTGCATGCAGAACGAGCTGCCTGCTCGCAGGGAGCGAGTGACAGACAGAGGAGCAGCTATTGGATTTACTAATGGAGAAAATTATTTCTGATTTCGGCAGGGCCAGGCTTTAAAATTAGCAGAAGCAATCGTCCTGGGTAGAGTAGGGCCTGAATGTCGCGGGCATGGGTAGGGCTCAGACTTAAAATTCACACCTGTGCAGGGCTCTAATTGTGATTGGTCCCTGAGCCCATAGAAGGCCAATTTAAATTGTATAAAATACTTGGTATTAGTATCTGCTGTAAATACTATCTGTAAATACAGATAGTATCTGCTGTAAATACTATTCTCGTTGTGTCGAAACCAGGGTCTGGCCCCCAAAACAAAGTTCCTCTCATCATTATCCATACCGGAGCCATCTCCACCCTGGTACCTCCCGGCACACAAACATCAACTCATTTTATGGAATGCAGGCTCTGAGAGAGGACAAGACCATCAAAAATCAGTTGCTAGAGTTAAATCTCAGAAGCTCCTCTCAGTTCACACAAACACAATATAGTTCTAAGAACCCCATTTTGTTGCATAAAACAACCATTTGATGCAATAACAGTATTATTTACATAATCTTGTAATTTCTCCAAGATAGATGGGCAAGTTCGTTTTGCCCTATCATTACTGTCTCTATGTTTTTCTTGTTCCTTAATTGTTTGAAACCTGAACATTTTACTCCATATTATAAGGCATGTTTTGCCTTCCTTCAAAGTAAACTGAGGAAATTATTTTACAAAAACTTCCTCATATGTGCTCTCTTGTTCTTTTGCTTTTCAAACCATCTTTCTTCCATGGTCTAGTAGCCAAAGGCATGATCCTAGTCATGTTATGCAGTGTGCTTTTCAGAACAGTGTTTTCCCACAAACGGCATTTGCGCGTAGGCCTACCGCCTTGTGCACATTGCTGCTCCTTAAAATGTGAAGAAATAATAGTTTATCAACATTTTAAGCTAAATATTCCTATCTGTTCCATCAGCCGTATTAATTTATTCAGCATATACCTCCACTACACTACTTTGATATTCATCATGGGGATTAAGGAGTGAGTATATGCAATGCCAACAAAAAAAAGTGTGTATGGGTCTTCATTGGTACACTATATATACAAAAGTAGTATGTGGACACCCATTCAAATTAGTGTATTCAGCTATTTCAAAATCAAGCACACAGCCATGCAATCTCCACGGGACAATCATTGGCAGTAAAATTGCCTTACTGAAGAGCTCAGTGACTTTCAAATTGGCATCGTCATAGAATGACACCTTTCCAACAAGTCAGTTTGTCAAATTTCTGCCCTGCTAGAGCTGCCCCGGTCAACTGTAAGTGCTGTTGTTGTGAAGAGGAAACGTTTAGGAGCAACAACTGCTCAGCCGTGAGGTGGTAGGCCACACAAGCTCAGAACGGGACCACCGAGTGCTGAGTTCCAAACTGCCTCTGGAAGCAACCAGCACAAAAACTGTTTGTCGGGAGCTTCATGAAATGGGTTTCCATGGCCAGACAGCTGCACACAAGCCTAAGATCACCATGCTCAATGCCAAGCGTCAGTTGGAGTGGTGTAAACCTTGCCGCCATTGGACTATGTATCAGTGGAAACGCGTTCTCTGGAGTGGTGAATCAAGCTTCACCATCTGGCAGTCTGACAGAGGAATCTGGGTTTGGTGGATGCCAGGAGAACGCTACCAGCTCCAATGCATAGTGCCAACTGTAAAGTTTGGTGGAGGAGGAATAATGGTCTGGGGCTGTTTTCATGGTTCATAAATAAGCACTTTTATAAGCTTCCACTATCCTTAAAGTGTTGCTAAATTAGCTCTTCACTTCAGTTTGATTCTCAAAACATGCACCTTGGTTGGAGAGCGAGTAACGTCAGTGTTTCCTTCCCTTTGCACAGGTAAAATAATGTGCAGTCACATATCTGGCATGTACCCAGTCACCGGTTGGGTTTCCACTAGCTTCTATAGCCACAGTAAGATTCCACAGCCACAAAGTCAAAATTGTCAAAACTCTTAATTTAAGGTTAGGTTTAGCAGTGTGGTTATGGTTAGGTTGCAAATGTAATATTAATTAAGATGATACGTTTTAGAAATTGGCTTTTTGTAGATATGTGTGCTGTGCATTCACGTGTCAGAACACAGGTCCAAATGATGTCCAGTTTTGTTTGTTTTTCTTGCGTGCTGAAAGTGCATTGACCTGGCTGTGCGCGAGCTGTGCTAGCGGCTGAATACATTTACACAGCAGATGGCTAGCTAGGCCTACAACATTGCCTTTGTTACTTTCATAAATGTAGCTTACTAGCTAAGCAAACAACACTGTCAGTATATAATATTAGAAACCTTGCTAGATTTACTTAAAATAACTTATTGTGTATTCTCAAAAGTGTGCTTGTTTCTTCACATCTAAAGGAAATCAGCTGTGAAATTGGTAAGTCACCAACCATGCTACCTAGCCAGCTAACGTTAGCTCGCTGGTAATGGTAGTGGAAGGGGTCTACCGGTAAGTCGGTGCCTTGTTCTAGTTTATAGGCCCTTGGACTTGAAGACGGTTGGTGAAAATGATTTACAGGTAGCCCAGACTTAACCAGGATTGTACAAACTAGGAACCAAACGAAACGGGGAAACCGACCTGAATTTGTCCTGTAGAAAAAAACGTAGTAAAATACTATGTGCGACTAATACACCCCTGTGACCCCAGGCTCTGAGGTAGACGCAGGGGCGGAAATCCCGGGGGGGGGACGGGGGGGACACGACCCCCCCATCCTGGGAAAAATATGATTTGTCCCCCCCCAATATATCACTGAAACATAACTATGTAATTTAAATAATATTAATAATACGCAATGAAAGCAATTGTGCTGATTATAGACACTTAATAGCGCGTTTTTAAGTTTCAAAAGATTGCGACCCCCCACCCTTTGCCTCACAATGGTTTGATCCACTGCCAGTTCCTTAGCTTGCTAGGTAACGTAGAGGTCGTATCTACTGTCTGAAAGGCACTCAATGCACGTAACTGATGTGAGGTTAATCCAGTCAATCGCGCACACACACTAGCTGAATATGCAGAGCTAGCGCGCAAATATTAACTATTAAGCTAGCTAGTACCTATTCCATTCATGTGGCGTCGTCAAAGATGGAATCTTTGCTATCGTCAATTTATTCCAAGATCAGCATGCATGTAAGTTAGTGTTTCAAAGTCCCTGTGATAAGGTTAGCGATAAACTGAACAGAACTACACTCTCTTCTACCATTGTTTTAAATATATTTAATGGTCTCGTTGCAAAAGCTAAATTGTCGCAAGGGAACTTTTATTTATATATTTTATTTCACCTTTATTTAACCCGGGTAGCAAAGATTATAGCAAACACCACTGAATTGGTGCTCGCTAGCTTTGCAAATTCAGCTATTGTTAGAAGCCAGCCAATATGAAACAAACGATTAAAATGACAAAAGGTTGCAGCATATGTTGTGTAAATGGTGAACTCATACAGCTGTCAACTCTTGTCACTGCAATCCGTTTCACATTTGCTAGCTACCTTTCAGATCGAAGCCCATATAGAATGATAGAAGATAAGATGATAGAAGCCCATCTCCTACTGTAAATAACCTACATACTGTGTGTGTGTAGCCAGCCAGGTAGAAAAATGGCAGAAAAAAGACGGACATCAGAGTATTTTTCAGTACACCAAAACGCAAAGTAAGAACCCTACTAGCCTAATATCTCAGACTAGTTGATAAAATGTTCATAAGAAAGAAGTGAAATGCTAATGGAATGTTTCACAATGATGTCATTAGGCAGAGCAGGCAACAGATGGCACACAGACAGCAGAGTTGGGGACAGATATGCAGGGACAGACTGGCAGAGACAGGGAGTCTCAGGTAAGTTTGTTGAGTCTTTGTTTGGCAACATTATGAAAGGTTCTCAATTTTTTTTACTTGTAAAATAGGAACATAATTGGAAAATGCCATGGATACCCCCACTCTCAACTTAAACTGGTGACTGAACTAAGATTTGTTAAAGGCAATGGTATTGCTGTTGTGATTAGTTGTGTAGTTTTGGGTACCGGTAGTTAGGAGTACGGCAAACACCTTATTTCTTTGGTTCCTCAATATACATTTACCATTTTAAACGTAGGCTATGTGTTACAGCACTACTTTTGGTGTCCCCCTCAGGAATTGCTCTTGAGAAAATGTAATGTAATTGTCCCCTCCAAAGTTGATATCAGATTTTCGCCCCTGGGTAGACGCCATGTAGCTAGTCAAAAGCACATTTCTCTAAACAGGGGTCTGCTAACTATATAGGCCTGGAGCTACACCAGTGGTTCTCAACCAGAGGTCCTATGGGTCCTATGGGTGCCCGAGGGAGATTTTAGGAGGTTCCTGAAAAAGCAGGTGGAAATCTAGCCCAAAGTAGCTACGATAACCTACTGTTACTCCTTAAGGTCCAAGGACCTTGCTATTTTCAGAGGTAGGCTGGCTCTGACAGCCAAAAACTATATCTAAACGTGAATTAATTCTCAATTGTGATACGGTTCTAGAAAACATAAAGCCCTTTACTTTCATATCACACCAAAATCATTTCACAAATACAAAAATATTCACTTACTATACACTGTTTTAACCAGCTTTATTACAGTTGAAGCTGACAGTATTTTTCAGTTAAAACACGTTTTTGGCAGCCTTCCTTTACACACAGGTGTTCAGAGTATGCTAGATGTCTAATTAGCACAGGTGGTCGCCTTGACCGTCCGTCTGTCTTCCGTAAACACGCGCTGTGACATGGAGATATGGACATGTGCGACACTAACCCTTTAAATGTGTGTAGTAATTTTTTAAAAAACGTATTTTTTGGGGGTATTTTTCTCACTGTTATGAAAGATACGTTCCTTATGTTTCCAAAACCATTCGGCAAGCTATGGGTGTTCACGTTCAGACCGAGCGTGGGGGATCTTAACAAAAGTCCCCCAGGAAAAATATACCTTCATCAATAAGCACTAAAGATACCTCATCAATCGGCGGTAACGGTAGTTAGCGTCTATGAATAGGGAAGGAGCAATCTAACAAATAGAAAACTAGAAGATTGATCAACTAGAAGATTGATCACACCAAGACAAGGTGATGCTGAACGTTTTTATTCAAAGAGATAGACATGGAGGCAATCAGTGAGATGTACAGGACACAATTCAATTAATTAATTAGTTATTCCAGTTTAGTGCTGAGCGATTAACCAAAATGTTGGTTCTTTTTCTGTTTTCAAACAACTAATTGACTAACATTGTTTCAACTATTTGAATTCCATTTCGTTCTGTTTTTTTTCCCCTGTGAGCTCAATGTCCACATTGCACAGTTTCTGTAGAGATAAATCAGATCCAGCCTGAACTTTGCAAAGTTTTTTTTTCTTCCCTTATTTAACTAGGCAAGTCAGTTAAGAACAAATTCTTATTTACAATGACGGCCTACCCCAGCCAAACCCTAACCCCGACGATGCTGGGCCAATTGGGCGCCACCCTATGGGACTCCCATTCACAGCTGGTTGTGATACAGCCTGGAAAAGTAGTAGGGAGTTGTAGTTTCCAACAGGCCAATGTCCAACATAGTTTAGTACATAAAGGTAATTAACTACAGTGATCATAATCCATTGTGCATCTACTTGTCCAGTCTGTTTCTTTGACACCTGCTACGGAAGAGACAGAAGAATGTACGATCGTGAGGAGATATAGAGAACAGCTGTTGCTTCACAACGTATCAAATCCATGAAAATACATTGATAGTTTCTATTCAGCAGTCATGACCTATTTCGCAACAAAACCTCCTTCACTCATGCTGCCAAACATACCCTCGTAAAACTGACTATCATACCGATCCTAGACTTCAGCGATGTTATTTACAAAATAGCCCCCAACACTCTACTCAGCAAATTGAACGCAGTCTATCACAGTGCCATCTGTTTTGTCACCAAAGCCCCATATACTACCCACCACTGCGACCTGTATGCTCTCGTTGGCTGGCCCTCACTACATATCCGTCGCCAAACCCACTGGCTCCAGGTCATCTATAAGTCTTTGCTAGGTAAAGCCCTGTCTCATCTCAGCTCACTGGTCACCATAGTAACACCCACCCGTAGCACACGCTCCAGCAGGTATATTGCACTGGTCATCCCCAAAGCCAATACTTACTTTGGCCGCCTTTCCTTCCAGTTCTCTGCTGCCAATGACTGGAACGAATTGCAAAAATCTCTGAAGCTGGAGTCTTATATCTCCCTCTCTAACTTTAAGCATCAGCTGTCAGAGCAGCTTACCGATCACTGTACCTGTACACAGCCAATCTGTAAATAGCACACCCAACTACCTCATCCCCATATTATTACTTACCCTCTTGCTCTTTTGCACCGCAGTATCTCTACTTGCACATCATCATCTGCACATCTATCACTCCAGTATTAATGCTGAATTGTAATTATTTCGCCTCTAAGGCCTATTTATTGCCTACCTCCCTACTCTTCTATATTTGCACACACTGTACATAGATTTTTCAATTTTTCTTTTCTATTGTGTTATTGACTGTACGTTTGTTTATGTGTAACTCTGTGTAGTTGCTTTTGTCGCACTGCTTTGCTTTATCTTGGCCAGGTCGCAGTTGTAAATGAGAACTTGTCCTCAACTAGCCTACCTGGTTAAATAAAGGGGAAATAAAAAAATAAATAAAAGTATACCTTATTTACTTTGAAGATCTACAAGGTGACAATTTTGTCAGACAGCACAGGCAGCAGCAGCTCAATAGAGATGACTTGGAATGAAATAATAAAGTCATCAAATCAAAAAATGTAATCTACACAACAACTGAAATATTTTAGTAAATAAATTTGAAGAAATTATGGTTAATAACTGATAAGCAGTAATGGGCAGTCACTACCATCATGGGACTTTAAAAATATATATATATTCTGTGTTACAGAATTAATCCCGAACTGACCTCAAAAATCCCTAATCGCTCATCACTATTCCAGGTATGCACTGTTCCCTTATGGAGTAAGTATAGAGAATATTTTTTGCTCTATTTTTTAGTTGATTTTGGTTAGGTTTGATTTAAAGTCCTGAATCATATTTGGACACAGAGAACCGATGTCATACCTGCTTAGTCCTCGGGTTCAAATAAGCTCATGTTGAAGTGAAGCAACCTTATGATGTTAACATACAATGATGCAGAATAGTATCTAAAACCACAAGCTTTTGATATTTCAATGTTACAAAGTTACAGTGACCAAGGTTTACAAAATATGGCAATTTGTGTGTTTTAGAATATTTCTAAAACTATTCAGTTGTACCATCCATCTGCTGTAAGTGGGTACTCTGGTCATCTCACGCCTCCTAGTGCTAGTAACAATTATTGGTGAATGCATAGGATTAAATGCAATTATCAGGCTACACATGCGTTAAACACATTATGGATTAAAGCTGGCATGGATGATAAAGCTGCCGACCATGCAGAAGCACTTGCACATAAAATGTTGATGTCGCTTGTTAGATATCATATATATTTTTTGTCAAAATACTGATAAGGTAAAATACCATAGTAAAAAGTATGTTACTGCTTGGCTGAAACAAAAGCCTTCACCCACCCTGGTCCATCCTGGCTAAAGATTTACTGTATTGTCTAACTCGGATGTTATATTTATTGTAGTTAACCTTTTATTTAAACAGAGAGTCAAATATGAGGTACTTTAGTGAGCTGTCATATCCTGTTTGGCAAGTGATCATGTAGTTCTGAACCTCCCATTCATCTAAATAATTTAAAATCATCCCATAAAAGAATCATCATACAATGGAAGCATACTAAACAAAAATATAAACACAATGTGTAAATTGTTGATCCCATATTTCCTGAGCTGAAATAAAACATCCCAGAAATGTTACATACGCACAAAAAGCTTATATCTACAAAATGTTGTGTACAAATTTGTTTAAATCCCTGTTGGTGAGCATTTCTCCTTTGCCAAGACAATCCATCCACCTGACAGGTGTGGTATATCAAGAAGCTGATTAAACAGCATGATCATTACAGAGGTGCACCTTGTGCTGGGGACAATAAATGGCCACTCTAAAATGTGTCACACAACATTATGGCGCTGATGTCTCAAGTTTTGATGGAGCGTGCAGATGGCATGCTGACTGAAGGAATGTCCACCAGAGCTTTTGCCAGAGAATTGAATGTTCATGTCTCTACCATAAGCCGCCTCCAACGTCTTTTTAAAGAGTTTGTAAGTACGTCCAACTGGCCTCACAACCTTAGACCACATGTATGGCATCATGTGGGCGAGCAGTTTTCTTATGTCAACGTTGTGAACAGTGCCCCATGGTGGCGGCTGTACACAATTCCTGGAAGCTGAAAATGTCCCAGTTCTCCATGGCCTGCATACTCACTAGACATCTCTTCCATTGAGCATGTGTGGGATGCTCTGGACTGACGTGTACGACAGTGTGTTCCAATTCCCGCCAATATCCAGCAACTTCGCACTGCCATTGAAGAGGAATGGGACAACATTCCACATGCCACAATCAACAGCCTGATTAACTATGCAAAGGAGATGTGCATGCTGCAGGAGGCAAATGGTCACACCAGATACTGACTGGTTTTCTGATCCACGCCCCTACCCATTTTTTAAGGTATCTGTGACCAACAGATGCATGTCTGTATTCCCAGTCATGTGAAATCCATAGATTAGGGTCTAATGAATTTATTTCAGTTGACTGATTTCCTTATATGAACTGTAACTCAGTAAAATCTTTCAAATGGTTGCATGTTGTGTTTATATTATTTTATTTGCACAGTCAGTATTTTCATGCTATTGTGTGGTCATTTATTTTCTATGGCATGAATTTATGATGCTTGTTTACGTTATCTCTTACAATATTATTGAGCTCAGTTATTACCTCGTGTCAATTATGTAATTGTGGTATAAGAGCCCTAAATACTTTGCTGTAGCTGTGCTTTAAGCATTTAAGTCAGCCCAGCCGTCATGATCGATGACATTGTGATTAAATACGTATGAACTTCACCTCAGGGCTTTGGTTATGGCGGTGTTTCCCTCAGTGCATTACAAGACAATAGTAATAAAACTCGAAGGTAATAAAGCCTTCATGTTGCTGATGGGAATTATCCCGTTGTATGGATGGTGTCCTTTTAATTTCACTTTTCATGGCTTATAGAATTGTTTAATATCTGCTCAAATGAATCAGAGGACAGGCAAATAAAGAAATTGCCCCCCTCCAGGTCACAATGTCATTTATGATAGTAGCAAATTCTAACGGGTTCATTTAATCCCTGCACTTGATTGATAATGGTGCAGGTTGAATGGAGAAAATACTATTTTCTATTAAAGGATCGTCGGCAGTGGAGACCTCCCACTTAAAAAGTGGTCATGATGAGGAGACAGGGACCATCTATAGGTCAAATTAAATAACTTATATTATTTAAGATGAATGACAGGGCAATTTGTCCATTCAGTGTAATGGCTCTGACCCCTATTAGACTCTCAGGACAGCTTCATTTCCACCTTGATGGGTTGAAGATGTTATTCTCAATGCAGTAGAATTGCTACTACTACCAAATCATTGCACTGTATACCCTGCAGTTGTGTTACGTTAGGCGTATACCAAATATGACTTATTATTATGTTATATATTTTTTTACTTGTACAGGAGTTATCAGAGGGTTAATTAGTCCCAACAAAACCTCCTGACCTGAACGTCTTGATGGATCTCAGTGCACACTCAGGAAAACTCCCCGCCACGCTAAGCTAGGTTTACTGTAGAAAGACATAAATTATAGAATGCATTTGAATTCTTATTTCCCTAACTTACAACATAATTATTGTCGTTTTTTGTTGTTGACTGGAGGACACGACTTTGAAAAGGAGCTGTCGTTATCGTACACCCCTCACGAGACAGACAGTGGGATATTTTCCTTACAAGTGTTGGAATTGAAAACAAGTCTTCTTGAAGCAGTGGAAGAACTACATATTCACATGGAACGGGGATTTATAAACATCCTTTAAATATCTCTTGATGTTACAGTAACATAAAGCCGGATAATCGATTTTTACATTCTTGGAAAAACTAACATTTTCAGGAATGTCTCCACAATAACAACTTCCTCTTCATCCCATTATTTACCAGGAAGAGCTCGGACACTTACGGCTCTATTTGGCCAAGTCATAAGGAGTGGGGAGTGTAATTTCGTAGGAGGTGTATTATGATTTTTCAGAGGAAGCTCACAGACATTTTTGGCCATCTGGACACAAGCCAGCTGTAGTTGCACATCAGAACGGGGTCATGCAAGCAAAGACCTGGTGAATTCTCGTGTTTGCTTGTAAAAAGGGGTACCCTGGAGCAAGCACTTTAAACCTGGCACTGGACATGTTTAAGGTTTTAAGAGGAAAATAAACTATTGTCTCTTGCCTTTTATTGTTATTACCATGTTTCTGGAACAGAAACAAAAGTATTCAATCTATGTGATCCTCAGGCATGCCATTAAAGTAACACTTTGTAGTTCTTGGGTTTATAGGTGTGAGGTTAAAAGAAGAGGATGTCACGTCAGAATATCTTGCGCAAGATAAATTCCATCATGTTTGTTTTCCTATACAGTGTGACGATGGAGTAGTGGCAAATATTTTAACTGCGCCATTTTTTTTTTAATAATCATATGGACGTTTTAGTGGCATGAGGTCAAAGTCTGGGTATCTCATTGATTTACCTGCATTCAAACTCCAGATGCTTTAACGCCCAGACTATGAAGCAATTAAATGAAGACCGATGATAGGCATTTATCTGATCTTAGAATACTGTGTTGTGAATTTTCACATAAGGTTATGCACATGTATTCAGATTACATATGGGATAGGCCTGATATTTACAATGTGTTTTGGCTCAGGCATTATTTAATCTGCTGTTGCCTCTTGATTTACTTGGATAACCAAGTTGAATAACCTTTTTACTGGGCTCACCACCCATTATTCTTCTGCAAACTAACAGCTTAATCTTGTGTGCACTTTTCAAGTATGCAATGCATAATTTAATGGGAACTTAAATAAACTCCATGAGCCAAATGCCACACGCATATACAAATGAACTATGTAGAAAGCGTTTTCCTTTTACCTGCTTTCCAGGGCACTAATATCACCACTCTAATGTACCGCTACTTCCCCAAAGATATTGGGGTGAACTACTGAAACTCAATTCATAGTTGAGCCTTCCTCCTTGAATTTATTCTGTAGACCGGTATCCAACTCTGTCTTTAGGAAAAATGTATTGGTATTGATCATGATTTGTTCAATTATTTTAAATTATTGCAGCCATTTTTATCTCAATATCAAACCATTTCTGGCTAACAGTTAAGTACCTTACTGTGATTGTTTTCAAAAAGAATGGTAAAAAGAAACAAAACTCATTAACACTGTCTGGGAGTTGTCTGAGTGGGAAGGGGAATACTGAAAATGAGCTGTTATTGGCAGAGAGGTTTGGAACTCTTTCTTATTGGTCTTTGGCAGTGCAAGGCCAAAACTCCATACCACCAAAACAGGCTGAAATTTCAGGAGGCGTTTTCAAACCTCTCTTACACTAAGGCAATGCCATCATTTTCACAGTATTATTCCAACCTCATAGTGTGGAAATATTTATAAAACACAGAAGAATCAAGTTTTTGCCTGCACTGGGCCTTTTTGACGGCACTGCGAATAATACTCTAGTAATAATTTTAAATCTGAGATTGACTATGTATTTTATATATTATTTGTATGCACTTTGCTTCAGGAGGCTGAAATTCGGTATGAAGAAAAGATTAGTAAACTTGTATCGAAGAAGCAGAAATTAGAATAGCAGAATATCTCACAAATGACAGCACCTTTTTTTTCTTCTCCAGATTTTTTACCCGCGACTATGTGGTGGAGTGGAAGCATGAGTGTGGTTACATGCACACAATAATACGATTATTGTGGATTGTCAGATTAATGTAATAGTTTGTCTAAAATGTTTACATGCTTTGCAAGAAGAAGGATTACCCTACTAATCCTGTTTACATGGACACCTCTGAAATCAGGCTAACTGATTGGACTTAAATAAAATGCAGAAAATCGGCAATGAAAATAAACGTTCTAACACATCTGAAATCAGGCTACCTGATGGGATTTAAATAAATGCAGAGAATCGCCAATGAAAATAAACGTTCTAACACATGGTTATACCACGTTATTTTTTGGAAAGCCTATTTGATTCTGAGTTTGGATATATAAAGTTTGTATGTGAAAACTATTTATAAAATGCATACTTTCAGTTTCTCTGAATTCTCTGAGTTTTGCGTTGCTGGCGCTGGCACATGCGCAGATCAAATACACCGCTGGATAAAACTGTTAACATTTCCTTCCAAAGATTGCTCAGAAAACCAGGTGTTTTAGTCGGCTTACGCTTACTTCGATTTTGACCTTAGGATAAGCAGAGTAAAGTGTTTACATGACTATTGCCATACTCGGCCTACTGCTATAATCAGTTTTATATCAAATTATTGGTGTGCATGTAAACATACTCAATGTAGCCAGCTTTTTTATTTTATTTTTTGTGTCCAATTTTGCTTTATAGTTTGGTAACATTTGATTCTGATATCATTACATAATAATTTTGCAATCTGTTTAATTTTCTCCCCTGAATTAAGTTTCAGTCCAAAATCAGAGGTGTCAAAGGTGAAAAAATATGATAAAACTATTCTTAACTTTTTTCCCTTTATTGATACTATTTTTTATTATTACCTTTCCCACACAGTATTGGGTGGGAAAGGTAATATGTCATTGCTTCATATTGTGTTGTACAAATGCAGTAATTCAGTAATGCCAAAATTAAGTTACTGAGTTTAGTTTATAGTTCACAAATACTATTCTAATAAACTAAATATATCTATTGTGACAATGTTTAATTGAAGGGAAATCACCAGCTGGACAAGGAGATTAACAGTCTGAAGGAGGAAGTGAAATTGTTACAGGTAACATTTCTAGAAAACACACAAGGAAGATTCCCCCGCTTTTCCCGTTTGGAGGATATGGGTGAACGATGTGAAAAGCTATCCCACCGCTGGCCTTATGAGTTGGTGTGTATGTGGAGTAGATACTGCGTTGAGACAGCTAAGGTGATATATGGCAGTCCCCATGGTTCACTGCATTTACAACCTAACCCTGCTATTGAGCAATACAGGCTCTTTTTGGCATTTTATTTTGGAGTAATATAATTGACTTCTTGCTTATATTATGGCACAATTGTGTTGACTTTATTTGATGTCTCACTGTATATTAAATCTTTTTAAATCCATGTGTTTTGTATTGTTAGTTTCATTTAATGTTATTTGCACATATGCAAGGCTTTGCTTATACTATAAAACTTCCCTGAAAGTCTGCATTGTAGACTGTAAACGTAACCGTCTTTTTACTACGGTTTTACAGTTGTTCGAGTACAGTTTGGAGAAGAAATTAAGCGAGCTGGTAAGGATTCCAATTATACAAAATGTCGCCGGGGGGAGAGTGGGAGTGGGCGGAATTAAAGAGGAGGATGAGGGGAGGGATTGGCTCATCAGGAGTAACGGATAGGGAGTGTGTGACACTTGAACTGCCAGTGCAGCCTAGAAAATATCACTATAATATTTTATAACTGAGCCTCACTCTGTTTAACCTTCCAGTGGCAAAGAAAAAAGCGGCTTGATACAGACAATCAAACAAAAATGACAGCGAGGAACAATAAAAGGCTTTCAGGCATGTGTCAAGTTGACTCCTTATCTCTAGGAGGGAAGCCGGCGGCCAAGATGTTAAACAAAGGTCCTCTCAGCCCAAAGTGACAGCAAACTCTTTCCCAGTATCCTCCTCCTTTGTGGCGGCTGACTTCGAAAAATCATACCAATCCTGACCATTCTACTGAGAGAGAACCCACTTGACTTCTTATTAGAGGAGCAGAAGCTGCAGCTGCAGACCCAGACTAAAGACAGCCACCTGAACCAACTCGGGGAAGTGGAGAAGTGGTTAGGCGCTCTCTCCAGACAGTGGGCCATGGTCAAGCAGGCCCGCAAGAAGCTGGAGCAAAATGGTAGTCCCACCACAGCCATGCCCAGTAGAACATTTAGACATTTTATGTCAGACTGAAGTTGCTCTTATACCTGTGCAGAGCAACTTAATGTAAAGTGTTACCATACGTTTTAAAAGCCAGACTTTGCCCAAGACTCTAATATACACTGAGTGTACATAACATTAAGAACACCTGCTCTTTCCATGACATAGACTGACCAGGTGAATCCAGGTGAAAGCTATGATCCCTTATTGTTGTCACTAGTTAAATCCAATTCAATCAATGTAGGTAAAGGGGAGGAGACAGGTTAAATAAGGATTGAGACAATTGAGACATGGATTGTGTATGTGTGTCATTCAGATGGTGAATGGGCAAGACAAAATATTGAAGTGCCTTTGAAATCAGTGGCAGGCCATACATCATCAGGTAGCTTGTCTGGCATTCAACCAGTAACTCTGTTGTGCTTGGTTTTTGAAACATGTTAAAATTTTGCCCCTAAACCATAGTATCACTATTTATGTAAAGTGGTGATACAGTTACGGTGTGGTCAGCAGCTGCTGTTAATTTAAAGAAGATAGGAACCATTTTGTCCACCTTGTGGAGTTAATCTGGAGAATGTTACTTTTCCATTTGCAGTAAAGATAAAGCTACATATGCAGTGCATTCGGAAAGGATTCAGACCTCTTCCCTTTTTCTACATTTTGTTACGTTACAGCTTTATTCTAAAATGTATTAAATAAAAAAATGCCCTCATCAATCTACACACAATACCCCATAATGAAATTGGGAAAACCGGTTTTTAGAAATGTTTGCAGAAACAGAAATACCTTATTTCTTATTACCTCCGAGACAGGATTGTGTCGAGGCACAGATCTGAGGAAAGGTACCAAAAAACATTCTGCAGCATTGTAGGTCCCCAAGAACACAGTGGCCTCCATCATTCTTAAATGGAGGAAGTTTGGAACCCCCAAGACTCTTCCTAGAGCTGGCTGTCCTGCCAAAGTGATACATCGGGGGAGAAGGGCCTTGGACAGGGAGGTTAGCAAGAACCCGATGGTCACTCTGACAGAGTTCCACAGTTCCTCTGTGGAGATGGGAGAACCTTCCAGAAGGACAACTATCTCTGCAGCAATCCAACAATCAGCCTTTTGGTACACTGGCCAATACCATCCCTAAGGTGAAGCATGGTGGTGGCAGCATCATCCTGTGGGAAAGTTTTTCAGCGGCAGGGACTGGGATACTAGTCAGGATGTGGTCTGATGAAACCAAGATTTAACTCTTTGGCCACACTTCACGTCTGGAGAAAATCAGGAGCTGCTTATCACCTGGCCAATACCATCCCTAAGGTGAAGCATGGTGGTGGCAGCATCATGCGATGGGAAAGTTTTTCAGCGGCAGGGACTAGGAGACTAGTCAGGAATCGAGGGAAAGATGAATGGAGCAAATTACCTTGATGAGATCCTTGATGAATACCTGCTCCAGAGCACTCAGGACCATAGACTGGGGTGAAGGTTCACATTCCAACAGGACAACAACCCTAAGCACACAGCCAAGGCAACGCAGGAGGTGCTTCGGGACAAGTCTCTGAATGTCCTTGAGTGGCCCAGCCAGAGCCCAGACTTATAACTGATCGAACATCTCTGGAGAGATCTGAAAATAGCTCTGCAGCGACGCTCCCCATCCAACCTGACAGAGCTTGAGAGGATCTGCAGAGAAGAATGGGAGAAACTTCTCAAATATAGGTGTGGCAAAGCTTGTAGCGTCATCAATCAATCAATGAAATGTATTTATAAAGCCCTTTTTACATCAGCTGATGTCACAAAGTGCTGTACAGAAAGCCAGCCTAAAACCCTAAACAGCAAGCAATGCAGATGTAGAGGCACGGTGGCTAGGAAAAACTCCCTAGAAAGGCCAGAACCTAGGAAGAAACCTAGAGAGGAACCAGGCTCTGAGGGGTGGCCAGTCCTCTTCTGGCTGTGATGGGTGGAGATTATAACAGAACATGGCCAAGATGTTCAAACGTGCATAGATGAACAGCAGGGTCAGATAATAATAATCACAGTGGTTGTAGAGGGTGCAACAGGTCAGCACCTCAGGAATAAATGTCAGTTGGCTTTTCATAGCCGATCATTCAGAGTTAGAGACAGGAGGTGCGGTAGAGAGAGAGACCAACAGCACGTCCAGTGAACAGGTCATGGTTCCATAGGAACAGGCAGAACAGTTGAAACTGGAGCAGCAGCATGACCAGGTGGAATGGGGACATATGACCAGGTGGACTGGCATTATACCCAAGAAGACTTGAGGCTGTAATCGCTGCCAAAGGTGCTTCAACAAAGTACCGAGTAAAGGGTCTGAATATTTATGTAAATGTGATATTTCAATTTTTTATATATATATATACACACTGCTCAAAAAAATAAAGGGAACACTAAAATAACACATCCTAGATCTGAATGAAGAAATAATCTTATTAAATACTTTTTTCTTTACATAGTTGAATGTGCTGACAACAAAATCACACAAAAATAATCAATGGAAATCCAATTTATCAACCCATGAAGGTCTGGATTTGGAGTCACACTCAAAATTAAAGTGGAAAACCACACTACAGGCTGATCCAACTTTGATGTAATGTCCTTAAAACAAGTCAAAATGAGGCTCAGTAGTGTGTGTGGCCTCCACGTGCCTGTATGACCTCCCTACAATGCCTGGGCATGCTCCTGATGAGGTGGCGGATGGTCTCCTGAGGGATCTCCTCCCAGACCTGGACTAAAGCATCCGCCAACTCCTGGACAGTCTGTGGTGCAACGTGGCGTTGGTGGATGGAGCGAGACATGATGTCCCAGATGTGCTCAATTGGATTCAGGTCTGGGGAACGGGCGGGCCAGTCCATAGCATCAATGCCTTCCTCTTGCAGGAACTGCTGACACACTCCAGCCACATGAGGTCTAGCATTGTCTTGCATTAGGAGGAACCCAGGGCCAGCCGCACCAGCATATGGTCTCACAAGGGGTCTGAGGATCTCATCTCGGTACCTAATGGCAGTCAGGCTACTTCTGGCGAGCACATGGAGGGCTGTGCGGCCCCCCAAAGAAATGCCACCCTACACCATGACTGACCCACCGCCAAACCGGTCATGCTGGAGGATGTTGCAGGCAGCAGAACGTTCTCCACGGCGTCTCCAGACTCTGTCACGTCTGTCACATGTGCTCAGTGTGAACCTGCTTTCATCTGTGAAGAGCACAGGGCGCCAGTGGCGAATTTGCCAATCTTGGTGTTCTCTGGCAAATGCCAAACGTCCTGCACGGTGTTGGGCTGTAAGCACAATCCCCACCTGTGGACGTCGGGCCCTCCTGGAGTCTGTTTCTGACCGTTTGAAGAGACACATGCACATTTGTGGCCTGCTGGAGGTCATTTTGCAGGGCTCTGGCAGTGCTCCTCCTGCTCCTCCTTGCACAAAGGCAGAGGTAGCGGTCCTGCTACTGGGTTGTTGCCCTTCTACGGCCTCCTCCACGTCTCCTGATGTACTGGCCTGTCTCCTGGTACCGCCTCCATGCTCTGGACACTACGCTGACAGACACAGCAAACCTTCTTGCCACAGCTCGCATTGATGTGACAGATGTGATGAGCTGCACTACCTGAGCCACTTGTGTGGGTTGTAGACTCCGTCTCATGCTACCACTAGAGTGAAAGCACCGCCAGCATTCAAAAGTGACCAAAACATCAGCCAGGAAGCATAGGAACTGAGAAGTGGTCTGTGGTCACCACCTGCAGAACCACTCCTTTATTGGGGGTGTCTTGCTAATTGCCTATAATTTCCACCTGTTGTCTATTCCATTTGCACAACAGCATGTGAAATCAGTGTTGCTTCCTAAGTGGACAGTTTGATTTCACAGACGTGTGATTGACTTGGAGTTACATTGTGTTGTTTAAGTGTTCCCTTTATTTTTTTGAGCAGTATATAAATGTGAAAAAATGTCTAAAAACCTGTTTTTGCTTTGTCATTATGGGGTATTGTGTGTAGATTTATGAGTGGAAAAAAACAATTTAATCAATTTTAGAAAAAGGCTGTAACGTAACAAAATGTGGAAAAAGTCAATGGGTCTGAATACTTTCCGAATGCACTGTATATAAATCCCAGAAATATTTAACTTGGTCAACAATTGCATGATGCAATTTCATTAATTAATTTAGTTCAGCAAGCTTACATTTGTTCAATGACTTTCTCTTTGTGGTCTCTGATGCCTCCCTTACAGTTGAAAATGTCATGAGACTCAACAATAAAACTGACGTCTGTAAATAGGAAAGACGAATCCACAATCATCTCCTTAAAACACTTGAGACATGATTTAAATATGAATTTTAAAATGCGTGTTACGTCAGCAGAGTATACCGACTGCTGTTTATAGGGAACGATTGGCTAGAGAAGGCATTGTCTGGAGGTGTAAGTCAAATAATTATCTGTCAAGGAGATCAAAGACGATCATATATCACTGTATCTCTGTAATATATATGTACAGCATTCACTGTGCCAAAGGGCATAGTGCACTATAAAGTGCCGGAGACTGAAGGTTACACACATTTTACCACGACATCATTTTGTTACTTTTCCCTCTTATGGATGTGGATCGGAGTTTTGGGGTCTCCGAGTTTGTAAATGAAAGCACTCTTATGTCCTTGTCTTCGTCAAGGACGTGGAGGAACTTAATAACAAGCTTCTTAAGGCCAAAGTGTCATCGGTGGGTGGATCTGGAGATGTGCAACCTCATAGTCAAAGAGCAACACAGACCGCATGTGA
Source organism: Salmo salar (assembly GCF_965601325.2). Classification (NCBI taxonomy): domain Eukaryota; kingdom Metazoa; phylum Chordata; class Actinopteri; order Salmoniformes; family Salmonidae; genus Salmo; species Salmo salar. Next base: position 13,177,399 of record NC_138306.1, on the reverse strand, counting down.
TAAAAGGGATTTCGTTTTTGGGAGAAAAACTGGGTTTATGTGTATCAAGACAACATGAATGAAATGTTAATAATTAAACAGGTTTTTTGTTGTTGCAGGAAACAGAAATTAATTTGAAAAACTCAGCGATGAGTGTACAACTGAAAGGGCTGGAAAAAAAGGTCAGTATCCAAATTGTCTTTCCCTGCATAGCATAGTGTATTACAGTGGCTGCTCGATGGGGTGAAAATGTTAAAAGGTGATATTTTATGGATTTGGGGAAAGTGTGTAAGTGTAAAATAAAGGGGGTTGGTTTGTGGAGGTTGGGAAAGGGGATTTCCACATGGGGCAGGCAAGCGGTTGTGCTTTATGTCATTAACACAGCCCCCACCCCTTTGTGTATGTTCAAGAGGTGATGATCTCACTACAACATGTCCAGCAGCTTCTGCTGTCATAAACTCAGGCTGTGAGCCAAGTGGAGCTGGAGGTTGAAGCACAGCGGAAGGAGTACCGGATCAGACATTTTAGCAGTTATTAGTGTCTCCTCGTTTCAAATGAGCAAACTAAGCTAAAGAAAATTGTTTTTCTTTTAAGATTACAAAATGGGCTGCAAAATTCACTTTCCCGATCCATGTTTATTCTGCTCTATTACATCTTATTGCATTTTTTATTGACCCATGATTTTCTGAAAATAGAACACAATTTGATAGGTATGATTTAAATGACCAGAGAGCACTGTTGATGGTTTAATACAAAACGGTGGAACAAACACTTCCTCTGTCACTCTCTTTTCGATCAAAGACTTCTTAAAACCAGTTAAATGATTATGAAGTGAATTTATACAAGGACAGAAATAAATGATGATAGTGTTCGCAGCACATAAAGATGACGGACTGCATTATATATCACACTTTGCACATTAGTACACACGAAGTGCAACTGAATGATAGTGTGTTTATTCTCTGTTTACAGCCGCGTATCTTATTGCCTCTTACTCGCCCCTCTACCTCAGTTTAATTCACATATTCATTCATTTATTAAAATCATTATTAACATGACACAGCCTAGCTGATTTGTATTGGCTTCCCTTCCTGTTTAGATCCCTCTGTCCAGGTTAAATAAACACATAAAAATGTATTATGGCATGAAAAACCTCTCGGGTGATTAATTTTATTGCAGGCCCTTAAAAGAGAACATGAAGTGATCCGAGAGAAAACCCAGGAAAAAGAAGACATATTCGCTCATCTGATGGAGGAGTAGAGAAATTCTAAGATGACATGGGACAATGAGGTATCCCTGAATATTGTCAAATACGGTTGAAAAGATGTTGTGACGCACTGGACAAATATATTCAATAGGCCAAGTCTCTCTTGTGATGTAAAAGCTTGGTCAAACTAAACTAGACACTGTATGTTTGTGTCATTGTTTCACATATCTGAACACACTAAAGTTGTGTTAAAATCGTGTGTACTGCGTATGCTTAAACAGAAGCTTATGTGACATGTGAGGATCCAGCCAGAGCACCTGAGATCTGTGAAGAAGGCTTCTGATCACCTTCATGAGAAACACACTGAACTTTCATCCCATGCTGTACTGCAAGCAGATCGCATACAGGGACTAGAGGTGGAACAGCAACATTTGCCAAATAAAAATCTGAGTTACACATGCTGATATATGCCGAGTGTACAAAATACTAAGAACACTTTCCTAATATTGAGTCACACCCCCTTTTTCCTTCAGAACTGCCTCAATACGCTGGGACTCTGCAAGGTGTCGAAAGCGTTCCACAGGGATGCTGGCCCACCTCAATGTTTACCACAGTTGGCATGTTGGCCTTTGGGTGGTGGACAATTCTTGATATGCACGGGAAACTGTTGAGTGTGAAAAACCCAGCAGCATTGCAGTTCATGACACAAACCGGTGCACTTGGCACCTATTACCATACCCCATTCAAAGGCACTTAAATAGTTTGTCTTACCCATTCACCTTCAGAATGGCACACACACACAATCCATGTCTTAACTGTCTCAAGGCTTAAAAATCCTTCTTTAACCTGGATTTAAAAAGTGACATCAATAAGGGCTCACAGCTTTCACCTGATCAGTCTGTTATGGGAAGAGCAGGTGTGCATAATGTTTTGTACACTGCTGTTTAAAAGCAGAAAGACAGATGTTTAATTGCTGTATTTCGACCTTACACCATGAATACCTCAATAATACTGTTATCTGTTACCGTTCACCTATACAGAGTGGGCTGAAAGACAACCAGAATCCAATGGGTGAAAGCAGAGACCAATCTGCTAAGGACATTCCTAGAGAGGATGCAGATGTAGTGGATGGAGAGGCACAAACAGGGGAATTGACATGTTACAAATGTGTCATGTAAGATGCATTATATTGTACAAAAATAACATTATATTGTTTGCCAGTCATTGCCATTGCATGATTCATTACCATCGCATTCAAGTTAATTGCATATTTAATTGTGGCATTGATGTCGGTTCAATAACTTTGTAGAAATTGTACCAAATGTATCTTTGATGTTGTTTGTCTATGTGATTTACCTATACAGATCAAAGCTGTGAAGTCGGTCCTGAGGGGTGTTTGGAGACTGATGGATGTCTCTCCACAGACAGCCAACTATAAGGTTATCAACAGCGTACAGGCTGTGATGGTCGGACCATGGTTCTGATCCAGCGTACACAGACGTAAAGGGAGGTGGAGAGAGCCGTCAGGGTATTGACAAACCTAGCTCAGTGCTCCAACCACCAGCAGGAAGTCTGGAGTGGTTGGCCTCGCTCCAGTCCGGATCTGCAGATGGTCCGACCATCACAGACGTGGTCCATAAGCTGAGTATATGCAGAGCAGGGGAAGGTCAGCCAGCTGACTCAAACAACAAACGTAACTCCAGTTATTCCAATGATCCAGTCTGCAGTTTGATTAATAATGTCTGGACGTCCATCTAACCGACAAAGGTCACTCTATGAAGATGCAATCTGGCTCTGAGAACAGGTCTGTCTGTGGTGCGCTAGACGTTGACCCAGTGGCTGGAGGAACAAGGGATGGATAGCAAGAACAGAGGGTGTATACACCAGAGATGACAAACAGACAGACATATGATAAACACGGAGGCAGCCAGAAAAGCAGCATCATAATTTCAGGACATTGGCCCAGTCCGAGCTGAGACCCCATTGGCAGTCTCACAGTCCTCAGATCCATGCAACGCGCTTCCTCAGAAGGTCGTTGAAATCAATGTGATAAGATGTCACACGCCAGAGGTCAATGATGAGTCAAGTAGCAGGTCATTACCAGCTTCAGCCCAACACAGCAACACACACATTGAGAATACGACAGAGCAAGAGATAACGGGAATATCTTGTCTTCCATCAATGCCCCTGAACCTTCCACAACAAAACAGTCCCCAGAGTGTTGTTGCACAGGACTGTGCTCAGTTGGACTATAATATTGGCACCAAGAAGTCGGAGGACAAGCATGAACAACCAGCTGGAGTGTGTGCCTGTGACAGAGGATACACTGGATCCTAACTGTCAGAAGACCTTACCAGAGAGAGAAGAGCTTGATGCGAGCCCTGATGGAACCCATGGAGATGATGTCCCTGAACATCCTTCTTCAATTGTTTGTGTGGATGTTGCCGGCCCTGTTGGATCACAGTCCCAACCTTCTCCACTTGCTATGGACTCACCACACTCTGAGAGGGTTCATGAAGGCCACTGCCGTAACTCTACAGTGGAGGAAAAGTTGAGACCACAACATGCCAATGAAAAGGATGCTGAAGTTACGCACAACAACCCACCCACGTCAAAGCCCCCAAGAATTGAGACCGATTTCTCCTCCAAAAGCAATCATTCAAGACAATCTGACCTTCTAAAAGTTGAAGGGAAGACATTTGACATTGACAATGCGTTTTTTGCAAGCAACAAAAGATATCAATCATCATTTGTGTTAACTGCAGAAAAAAGGGACATACATTCCAGGAACATGCAGAGCATCGCAATTAGTCAAAGTATCAATGACAGTAGGCCTGCAACCTCTACATGCCAGATATCTCCAGTGTCTGAACTGAAAACCAAACAGTCCTCTGGGTTCCAACAGCTTCCTTCTCCATTCACAATACCCATCATCCTTAAGGGCAAGCGAAACAGTGAGTATGTGAGTACAGGTGAGTATGGCAATCATTTAGTCTTCAAATAATCTTTCAAAGTACTTTTACTCTGAAAAAGGAACATTGTTGTTTTGCGACTTCATGATTGCCTCCTTGTGATCGGCATACCTGATATTTGATCAAGGGAATCTGATTGGCTTGAGTATATCTTCCATTCCCTGTTTGTCAATCAGATCCGTCAGTGATGACCACGTCTGCAGACTCACAGAAAGCTGACAGCATCCTGACTTCCCACAAGAGAGATCATCAAGGGAAATGGAACAGAATCAGAGATACCTTTTATGAAATATCAAGAGAAAAAGGGAATTAATTTACAGTATCTTAGGAGCAGCTATGCAGAGCAATGAAAATAAATAAGTGTGCTTCAAGTTTTCTTATTTTACAAAAACGTTTCAGCCTGGTGAAATGACAGCATTTTCTCAGTTAGAGGTTGATGGAGAACAGCAGTATCTCGACTCCGAAGGGATAGATTAGTAGACGCGATCAACCATGCTTGGGGAATGTCTAGAATGTTGAATCAACTCTTCTGCATAAGTTTATAGGGAACTCTCAGACATATCTGTCAAATGACAAGTGACAGAAAACAGTTCAAACTATTTCAGATAATTGTTTCCTGTAAACCTTTTTTATTTTGTATCCAGGACTCTGGGTTGAGGGTCACAGAGTCTGAGTCTTAATGTTGAGGGTCACAGAGATGCTACTGTGGAGGGGTTGGGATTTTCAACGTGTGTTCAACACATAAAACTCACATTGCTAGATAGAGAATGGAGTGGCTGTGGGAATAGGCTACCTAATGATACTTTGCTACCTCTCCTCACTCACACACACTCACTTACTCTCTCGTCACAATCATCACAGTGTGTCAGTCTGCTGTTTATTAGAGCCAGGTGCTGTGAAATGAGAAACAATGAGCATGAGTTACATGTATGAGGGGAAAGCACCTAAAACATGTAAAGGGACAATTTCAACAAGTTGGATGTATTATTTAAGCCTAAATGGCTCATAACTAATAACTAACTGTCAGCTCTGTGTTGCTCAGCATCCCGACCCCTTCCACTATGGGCAGGAGTACCCCAGGGCCGACTCCTCTCCCTGTCACCCCAGCTTCAGCAGAGGGACTGCTTCTGGTGCTTTTCCACCCAGCTCACAGGACAACGAGGTGTCGCAGCAGTCTAACATCAGAGCCCAAATTGCCAAGATCGAGCAGTTCCTGTGCTCCGAGAGGTTGAGACTCCCCAAGAGACTCAAAATGGATGAAAGTGAAACTACGCAGTTATAAAGAAGTACTAGAGTAGATTTCATTCATTTATTGATCATTACATTCCACAAGTTCACTTGTTCAAACTATCAAATGTTCTGTTGTTGAGATTTGAAAACTACTCTCAAGACAGGAAGGCATTGCTCGAGTATTTTCAGTGGTTTCCTGTATTTATTTTCAGATCCATGCAGTTTGTTATTTACCCACAGTTCAGTCAATTAAAAGTAGCCTAATTCTTTGTACCTGGCTTGTTTAAGTTGTATTGTTATAGACTTCAAAAGGGTCGTCAGCAGTCTTAGGTTGCAATATAGACACACTGAAATAGATAAACCAAGGTAGGAAGACAATTGCTTGGTCTAATTGTTTACAAGCTAATTAACTCTTAATTACTCTACAGCCAATCTGGCAGTGTCTCAGAGGGAATTTAATGGCGAAAACACCACTCATTTCCAGCAGGAACAGGACCACTGGGCAACTGTAACTTGGGTTAATTGGAATACACAAGTTACAGGAATCAATTAGTGCACATTAACCCAAATTAACAAATGCAAATGAGCTTCTCATTAAGTTTATGTCCCCCCTGTGAGGAAGCAGTAGAGACCATATGGACACATGTTAGGGCGATACAGTATGTTGCTCACAGGCCTCACCGGTCAAGATTAACAAGTGGATATTTTATTCCGACTAACAGAGAGTAGAGAGCAGTGTTGAGAATAAAGAACTAGTCTTTAACCACAACACTTGTACTATTTGTAACCATGGATAATTACTATGCTGTAAATTGGCTATTGCGATGATCACTTTGAAATGGATGCCAGAAGATGCTGTCAAATTGACTCGATCTAATCGAAATGCAGCAGAAATGGATTACAATTCTGCCCATTTCCAATTTTTTACAAATACAGAACCCTGGAAGATACATAGGGAAATTGAATCGTTTTTCAGCCAGTTACCCGTACGAATGCAATTAAAACGGCAATTATCATTTTGCTCCTACGGATACTCAGTAGGCTTACCACTCAAGATGTATTCCACAAGAAAATTCCTCACACAGCACAAATAAGACTCCACACACCTTCGACAGTGGCACAAGGTCTCTCCGAGGTCCATCTTACTACACTTACTCATTATGAGCACGTCAAAATGTTAATGCCTTCATAAAGAAGTCTTATGTGTTTGAGTGTCTCAGCCAGTGGTGGTGACCCCTGTCCTGAAACGGAGGGTGGGATATGGGGCAATATGGAGAGGGTAATATTAATACACAGCCAGGATTATGAAGCGGTGGTCCTTTTGAAACAGTCAATTACACTTGAGCGCGGGAGGGCGCCCCGGTGTTAATTACCAGTTGGTTTTTATATAGTGTGTAAATAAAGAGGCTGCTGACATTCACATTCCATCACTGTGTCCTCACTGAGTGCCAAGCGAATTAGCCAGGCCCTTTCTCTACTCTTCTCTGCACGCTCCACTGGGTCGTGTGCATTCAGCTAACATTAGAATAACACTGTTGAGGAAGGTGCCTCTCTCTGGGAACAAGGCACCCTGTTCAAAATCATGTCAACATAGTCTTCTTTCGCTGTGGGGGTGTGTGAATCATAGACCTCAATGAATTCCCCTTTTTTTATTAAGCCCTTCCTGTCTTATCATTTGAACGTCTCAGCTGTGCTATTGTTCTTTTTTTTATTTTTTAGATCAGATAGACAATGCTGCTCATCACGGGTGAGTGTGTGAGCGATGATTACTGCCAGAGTATGAAAACAAAGTTGGGTAAAATACTAGAAGACCTTGACGTTCTTAACGTATTCCCCACATACTGTAGGTGATGAGCCTTGAAGCCCGAACAAACACCTCACATCTTTACTGTTTGAGTCAAGTTTTGAGTTTGCTTCTGATTTACGTCCCAGATCAATTTAATTCAAAGTCTTTATAGGCGGGGAAAACATTTTATTTGCCAATTTTCTGCGACCGTCAACTAAACGGAAATCTCGGAATGCTCAGCGCTTGTGGAATATCCTGAGGTTATAGAGCTTGTTTTTTTGTCACGTTATGCCTCTTTACTTCAAAAGCCATCACAATAAATCTAACCAGGAAGTCTTATTAAATTGAGAAGAAAATGTCCTTTTAAGAAAGCTTGAGTGCAATCCTGGCACTCCGAGTGCACTGCCTCGTGAAGTGAAATACTGCAGCTGCTGGTCTATAAAATACTTCCGGTACATGAGCACATTATACTGGGCGGATTTTACTCTGGCCCCCCCCCCCCCCCCATAGTGCCTCTGTAGAGAAACCAGAGTTTTTTTTAGAAAAGCATTGCCCACATAAGAGTGTTGTATCAATCCAATGAAAACATAAACCTTAGATGTGTATTTGAAGTAAGAAGGGATCTAGTGTTTGATTATATTTTCAATAGTTTTAACGATCAAACAACCTTGAACTTTTTGCATTCATTTAACACATCGACTTTGTAGCATTTATACACTTCAGTATTGTTAGAAAAATTATACAGCTTCTGCAAGCAATAGCTGTACTAAAACTCACAACTTAACAATGAATAACTGACTTTACCTTTGCTTGTAAGGTTTAAGATGAGCGACTACGCGCTTGGTCTCCCTGTGTGCATGTGTACTGCTGTGAAGCACTTCTGCTCAGGCCCTCTCCTCTTACCCTGGGTCTGGAGCATAGAGAAGATCATCTTAGGCCATCCCCCACTGTCAAAGGTCACCAGGGTTTGAAGTTCATCCTTTATATCATTTATGCTCTTAAATAAGCTCAGTCCTTGTCTCTTTGCGGTCTCACTTTTTGCCGTCAGTTATCAGTCTTCAAATGATGAAATATCCCCGTACAAATCCTTCTGGTGAGAGATATGGAAGTAAGGCTAACACTCTTTGGATGGTTCCTCTGATTGAATTATACACATCAAAGACCACCATGCCAGCGCCACACACGTTTGATTTGAGCAAGGTTGAGAACATCACATGGGGTACATCCTCCTCCCATGGCTAGGAGGTACAGAATGTCACCCTATATATCTGTATGAATAACTCTGACTGTGTGGAGCTCCATAAAGGATGAACTGTTTTGGCTGTGATTGAGGGAGGAACTGGAGCCCGGGTCTTAACCCATATGCCGTCTTGCATTAAGCCGCGTCGCCATTGAGGTGTCAGCCCATAAGTCTCCAACAGCAGGACGCAGCAGCCACATGACGGAGAACACTTCTTCACTCCAGGGGATCTTGTAAAACTGTCATGCCCCCAGCCTCTCCTCCTTGTCTGGGCCTGAACCTCAACATGCACTACTCTCTTCCTAAATCACGACTATATAATAACACGCCAACGTCCAGTGAGCGGGCAAATATGTTTAGTTAGCAACTTGTAGAATAGCTAAGAGAAGGCGCGTTTCTGTTGTTCACTAGGTAGTTATGTTCTATTTATTTAACATTGAAATATGGCTGGAGATCAGAGCTAACTTTTGTCCTGTTTAATGTTTCAAAGGGCTAAAATATGTATGGAATACTGTACAAAAACCAATGTCCTCTGTAACCATGTCAACGCTAGTTTATGACAGGATAAATAAGGTGTTGTTTGAAGTTACAGTAGGCCTACTGTGTGTGGGCGTTCATGTGTTCAGAATTCACTGTGTTACTCAATACTGCTTTTCTCCGCTATATGTTCCAGTGCAACGATTTTCCACATGAAATGAAAATACAGCTATAGAATGTTCTCCGAACTCTGCTTATAACCTGAAGAAACTTAAGACTGAAACTTCTGCTTGATGTTTTTAGATCCACGTTACAGGGAATGTTCCGTGCTCTTGCTGTATTCAACACACCACAAAGTATTGTAACTCTGATTTAACCTGGTATTATTTGATATACTTACACTTGCGAACTGTCTTTCCTTTATTCCTTATAGGGTATCTGCTTACTTTACCAGCCAACCAGAGAATCTCCTGATGAGGCTTCAATGACATGCTCCATTACTCTTACCAAGCGACCCTTGACTTCACCTCCCTGATGAATGTAGCCTCTGACTTGGGGAGTGTTGATGCCAGGTTAGCTGTCCCTTTTTCTCTCTCTCACCCTGTCTCACCCTGTGTGAATCTTGGTGCAGGGTCTTCAGTGATACGACAATATTATATGAGACGGAAAAGGACGTTATGAGATGACAGATGTTACGAAGCGTGTTATTTTGAGGTTTGGTCTCTTTCTCTCTCATAAATCTGTTTAGAAGGGAGCTGTCGCATAGGCATACATCCTCCAACTGGGTCATATTATTATCACTCAATTAGTAGATCCAGTCTCAGTTTTCAGCTCTGTGGCCCTTCACCCTGGTTCCCACTGGCTCAGAGAAGAGCTCATCAGAGAAGGCTACGTCTGGGTGAGCTGCTGGTATGCTGGAGGGAGAAGCCCCAGATATAGGCAGCTCAGTGAAAGTATAGAGGATAGGCCATCCAAGAGGGGCTCAGTAGAGAGGAACCAGTGCCTGGAGCAGGTGCCTTCCATCACAGTCTTCCTCTAGGTTCATAGGCATCTGTAGGTACATAAAAACACCAGTCTGACAGCCCCTGTCCATCCCTTAGCCCTCATCCAATCATCGGGATGCCCCTTAATGCCTTTGTCGTTGTTTTGTTTTCTTTCTTCTCACTAATAATGATAACTGACTTTATGTCTGGAAGGATGTTCTTTGGAAGGACAGTCTCTCTGATCTACCCACTTCCTTTTTTTGTCATGCCGCTCAGTGTAGATCATTTGTTTCTTTCTCGAGTATTGAGTTCCTTGGGATAACACGTAGACTTGTTGATGAAGTCTGTAAGCAACTTTCCGTAAACAATGATCAGATCTGATCAATGGCCTTCAGATTGATGATGTAGCTTTCAGTGTTTAATGATCTGTCAGTTTGGAGGAAAAATGGGGTCAAAGGTCTTCAGATTGATGTCAGTGGAGTTCCTGGTGCCACTGTGTGTTCTATTCCTCACCAGTGATAAGCAACGTTTATTTATTTTGTGTGTTCTGTACAGTACAACCATCGGAACTCAAGTTTCGGCACGTCTTCCAAGAGCTAAAAAATGAAAATGCATAACTGTATATCACCAAGAGTCGATAGTGTGAAATGTAAAGATCATTTTGGTGGGAACGTTTAAAAAAAATTAAGTTCCACCACATTAGAATGTTATTACAATACCTGCAATAATGTAATGTTGTATGCAACAAAAATGTAATACAAATATTACATATTTCGCACATTTAATATACATTACACACCACAACACAACATCATCACATGTGACTTCATTAATGATTAAATTGAGGAATGTGCATGACTCTTTATCTTCATCTAGAGAGCAAGGGCCAAGACACAGCAGGAATTCAGATGATTTAGCAGAGTTTGACCCAATCTCTCTCTCGCATGCACTACAATGGCAGGGTCCAGTGATGGATGGCCTTCATGTCACTGAGGAGTGTTTAGTTAGTGGGTACTCACTGCCTCACAGCCACGGTCCAGGAGCGAGCTAAATTTACACGGCTAAAACGTCATGCCACAGAGCAATGGCTGATGATCAGGATGTCAAGTCTGCCAATAACACAAAGAGAATATCAACAAATGATGTTAGAATATTACATTATTCTGGAAAATATCTAACTTTTCTTTAGGAATCTGTGACGCACATGGTAGGCCTACTTGGATCTTGAGTGATGTTTTTTCTACTTCCATGTTTTTGTCGTGGTAAGGCCCTGCATTTAGGCTACTGTAGGCCGTGTGAAACTGTAGTGACCAGCCAGTGAACCCAGTGGCAGACACAGACCAACCTCATGTTTACTGTGCTCTTCTTAGTTTTCCTGCCAAACGTTCTAGCCAGAAAGGTAATCTTGTTTAGCCCGACTCCCTATTAGTAACTACTCGAGTATGTGCCTCGTGGACAGGTGACAAGGACGTGATGTTAAGGGAACAGAACACAACCTTGAATGTGGCTTCCACATCCCTACATATATTACAATGACTCATGACTCACTCACCACCCAACAATGAGGATAGATAAAAATTGAGACCATCATCAAGTGACACCTCATTATCTCCCAGCTCTGGTGAGTCAGAGGAATCAAAACATCAGCCAGGCAGTGGCATGACCAAAACAAGCTAGGACGCCAATGAACGCTTGTCCTTGGGTGATGCTTTTTTTCCATTTCAAACACTGTAACATTGTGACCTTTTTATCAAAGCAATTCGTTCTCCATTTACTATCAGCAGAGTTGGATCCCATCTCTGACACCAACCGTCTGACGTGCTCTTCCCTTTTAGAGTTCAGTACCGTGGATTTGGCAGCAGATCAGAACTGCTCTGTTATTTGTAGGACTTTGATTCCTACTATACCGATGCTGTGGCGTTCTTATACACAGAGATAGTAAGTTTGAAAAAAAAATGGGCAGACCAAACATAATTTCTTCTGTCTGTTGAACCCCAGCCAGCCCTTCTCCACTTTCTCCTCCTCTTAAACCACAGAGAGTAGAGGCTGAACAGTTTCAACTCCAAGGATTGCTAGTGTGTTGTTAGGATGTAGAACTCGCCGTTTTATACTACATGGGACTTTCCTTTATGTATTGTACATTACTTGTCGAGCAATACCTATGAGGCAGTGACGAAGAGGCAATGAAGTCTGTAAATTGTTTATAAAGGCTGTTATAGGGAGCCATAAGCAGTTGTAACGGCTTATAGTAATTCATATAGTTCACAATGGATGTTATTGAAGTTGTGTATGTCCTACAGTACACAGGTAGACACTGTGTGAACGTGTTATATACCGCTGGTCCATAGAAACTATTACCAAAATGACTCCTTATGAATCCTTATCACTGCATTTCTAAATATTCCTATTGGTATGTTTCTGTAGTTTCCAGGCATAGTTTAGTGTAGTGTTTTTGACATGAATTCAAGTTAGTCTGACTTGCAGCATACCAAGGCGCATGAATTAATGGTGCTGCAGCTGGCGGTACCTCTCTGGCTGATACGGCGCTCAGTGCCTCAGTCTCCCTGTGTTTAGGTAATGTTGGACGGCTTCCAACATCCGCTCAAATAGCAGAATATTTCCCCATTCAGCCTTTTGAAGAGTTGCCAGTGTTTTTAAGATACTTAAGTCTCACACAAGTTTCGGCCTTTACCTTATCAACTGCACTGCCCAAATCCATTACCACCTGCACATCCAGTACCACCTGTTATTCTTAGATCCTCCTCTTTCTGGTTGTAAATCAAACTCCCACATAATAATGCAGCATTACATTTCTGACCAGACTGCGAGCTCCATCTGTAACTTTTCCGTGGAGGTGTGCCCAGTTTAGGCTTATTGTCATTTGCATGAAGTTGATAAAAATGTGATTAAATGTAACTTTTTCTCCCCTCTGAGAGTCCCATGTTGCTCCTCCAATATAATCAGCGAAAGTTTGTTACATTTACTACAGTAGCTAGTATGTTTTGTGTTTTTGTTATAAAGGTTTTATATAGTATTGAATGAACTGAATGGCGGTACATCAGAAGATATACCTTAGTCAGTCCTCTGTAGCAGTTAGTAAACAATGGGCATTGTGGAACATCAGCCCCAAGGCCACCTCTCTCTCTCTACTGGACCTTAGTAATAACGACTGTATCAGTCTACTATCCCCAGAGAGAGACGCCCCAAAGAGGCTCTTTCTCTCCAACACCTGTGTAGTTTTTATGTCGTTCTGCACGTGGCCATGCTGCCAGCCGGCTGTGCTGCTGTGAACTGACCTCGGTGGTATCCGCAGATAGTGTAGAAGGGAGTGAGCAAGGGCCTTAACGGCACCAGTACGAGTACGAGAAAGTGTCAGATTATTTATGCTGAGCATGTGAACAGAGGGACATTGTTTTGAAGCAGACTTTGGGGGACTGCTCTGATTCAGAGGGGTTGGGTTAAATGCGGAAGACACATTTTGGTTGAATGTATTCAGTTGTACAACTGACTAGGTGTCCCCTTCCCATTTAATGTAGTTCACTGAAGACGAAAGCTGATTAAAGAAGACAGTGATTTATTTGAAAACGATTTTGTGTTATCTGTCAGTTGTAACATCTGTACAGTTTGTTGCAGACTGCTCTCAACAGCTGTCCTCTGCACTCCATTGAAGTGAGGCCATATTCTCTCCATGTTTACAATAATTTGTCGCTTCAAGTGCTGTCTGTTTGCTCAAGGCGCCAGAAGCATATTCAAACTTGAGTGTTCTCTGCCATGGATTAAAAGCAGAATTTTTCATTTTCTCTAGGGCCTCTCAGTGGACTTAGACCACAGATGAATCAAACGACTGAAAGTCGACTGGGGCTATCAATTAGTGCAGAGCAAATGAAGTGGCCCAATGTTCTACCTTGAAGTCCATCATTTTCGAAGGAACTGAAGGGTGTGGAAAAACAAAATATTTTCTGGGTCAGCTGGATCACCGTGTTTCTTGAGACTGGAAAGCACTTGGGTAAAAGTCTGTCAGGTTTTATTTGAAGATAATTTGTTGTTTGTAGAGTAAAAATGCATTCTATGGCCCTGGGAGCTATTACTCCTCTTTGCTATTTTTACGAAATGCCAGATCGGACATCTACAGAATGCCTCGGAGATCCTCTGGGATAGGAAAACCTTTGATACATGTTTTTTTTTTTTAAATAGAGTGAATATAGTGAAAGGGTGTATGTGTGTTAAACAGAGAGAAAGAAAGAGAGCGAGAGAGAGAGAGAGACTGCAACTTATTGTCTCATTCTATCTTCGTTGTCAAGGTGGGGTATTATCTCTCAGTCCTTATCGGACATCTAAAGAATGATCCTGATTGGTCTGCCCATTGATCAGGACACAAAGAACAAAAAGATGTTCATCAGAGTACAGTTGTTGCGTTCATGTATTAAACAATAAATATGTAGTTATTACTGGAAATCGATCAAATATTAAACATCATAGCATTAAGCTGTGAAACCATAAGGGACCGGGGACCAAGCCCTGCTGTACACTACTAGAACGAACAGCAGTCTGACTTGTCTCATAGCTCTGTCTTTATTTCCCCCAGCCTCAGACGACTCAGCCCTCCAATCTTATTTCCAACTCCCCTGTTGATGGTAAGATAAAGGACTTTGACACAGTGACTCTTCCCGACATGACAGGCTTTTTTTTTCTTTCTTGCCTTCTTCCCCGAGTTTAAGAGTTGAAACGTGGGTCAGCAGCTTTTAGCAGAACCCCAGACTAGAATTCCAGATGGTGGAGTCAGAAACTATCTCAGCTCATCAATTTAACAGAGTGCTGCTGCGTATATCTACGCTTGCTCGGGCCAAAGCTTCCGGCCACACCATGGCCCCAACAGCAGAACAAATTGAGACATATCTTGTCTAATTGGTTACATGATGACCACTATGTACCCTACAAGGAAGCTGTCGAGGGGGAAATGATGCTGAGTGCATATTTCCGTTAGGAATCCCAAACACGTCATCCTACGGTATAGACTGACCAAATGTCCATCTAGGCCTATGGCAGTTTTACAGTGTATTACTGGAAATTATTTTATACCAAGAGGAAAGTTGACACCATGTTTAAAAAAAATGATCAGGGAAATATTCCCAGCAAGAACATTTCTGGCATGTAACAAATTGAGGCAGTTACTGAGAACAGGCGATGATGATCTACTTTTATTTCCATGTAAACAGAGATGGTGGCCATTTTGAGTTCACTTCCATCCATGTCTGCTGTTTGTGTCAGTGTTGCCATGAGCACTGAGGGGTTGGCAAGATCGGAAGCAGTAGAGATAGATCAAAAACAAGGACTACATAAAATACTTGTGATTAAATACAACAACACATTGGGGTCTATTCAGGGCCGGCGCTAGCCTTTTGGGGACCCTAAGCAAGATTTGGTTGGGGGGCTCCCCCACCTCGCGTGAAAACATTTAGTGGCCCCCTCTTGACTGTGGAGAGAAAAATGTAAAGTTAATTTCCTGCCTGGAACCAGCCCTGGGTCTATTGGTAACATTACCAAACATATGTTTTTTTTATTAATATGTTTCTTCATTAACATGCTTTGTTTCTCCCAATGTTGTTGTTCCAGCAATGAATGATTTAGCTACCGATACTGACGGCACAAAATGAAAACATACAATATATCACAACAGCATGCCTAATCTCAGTTTTTGCAATTTTGCAAAACAGACATCTCGCATTGTTCAATGCCATTTCACGCGCTGGCCTACCATCACTCTCAGATAGGCCCTGTTTCCAATGTTTTCTATGCTATAAGCCCTTTTCACAAAAATCTCTGTTTTGCCAGGAAAAGCAGTGAGTCACTAACTCGAACCACACAAAAACACTACGCTGTGTTTAGTTCTCTCTCTGTGTGTTGCTGTGTGTTTTGATGGAACTCTGATCCAGCATTCTGCTGTGTCCCCCAGCCTCCAGCAGGCTAAAGCTGGGTCACCCCGGCTATTTATTACTGAGCTCAGTAAACTCACTGAGGAATACCAACCATACAGACACGGGGCCTGACAGATTCCTGGGTCTCTGCCTTGTTTTACAGTTGGACACTGCTTGTTGGGAGTTATGATGAGTGAGGAACACACTGTGTGTGGGTGTGATGTGTGCTTGTTTATATGGGCAAGCGTCCTTGTTTGTGGGCGTACAGAATAGGCTTCACTCCCAGGTGAAGATGGGCCACTAGTGGATTCCTATTCTCTCCCTTACTAAACATCTTGGATTGGATTACAGCAGAGACGGGGTTGAAAAGGGGAGTTGGTGCACTGTCACAGAAGGGAAAGTAACCTACTATTTTCTTTGAAGCTGAATGTGCGTGATTTGGCAAAAGTTAATGTGATGTCCTTCCAAGTCATTACTTTCTGTATCCACTTTTTCACATTCTTCACTTTGCTGGTTTACAAAGCGTATTATAGACAAGGATCTGCTCATTCCTCTGGGACTTAAAATGCATCCATTTAACTTTCCTGAAATGTACAATTCCTGAAATTCTTAACTAGCCGAGATAGGGTCGGGGTCATGATCACTCATCGTTGCAGAAAGTGTCTTTTCGTTGCTCTCGGGAGTCGGGATGGTTTGCCCCATAATATGGCCGCTGTCTTCTTAACTATAAAAGCGCCAACATATTTTTTTATCTTAAAAGCATCAGCGGATGTCATAATTGGTAATGGCTGCAAATTGACACTGTCTGTCAAGCAGTAACACTTTTTATTTTATTCACTTTTTGTAACACATAAATGGTTTAATGCCCCCAAAATAAGCATATATTAGGAAAAAAATGGACATTTATAGCAAATTGGATGTTTGAAAATAAACGTTTTTGTATGGTTTTCATGTTTTGAAAAGTTATTTTGATCAATTTGATCCATAGCCACTTGTCATGGGCAACAAATGTGGTTTCTAATGACAGTTGAGATGTACAAACTATGGCATTAGGAGACGAGAAGCGGATTAGAGGCAATCTGTCATTTCAATTCAGACATTAATGAGCGAGCTAGGACGACGTTGTCAATATAACTATTTGTTTAGCACTTATGAAATGTACGGCGACAAAATTCAGAACATGGGCCATTCTTACAGTGTTCTCCCTGCACACCAAGTCAGAACCGTAGGATAAATAAAGGGGGCATGTAAGCAGACAATGAAAGCTCTTACAATATTCGATGATTACATTTCTCTAAAACAGGCTATAGGCTACATGTGCACCACCAAGTCAGAATAGTAGATGAAATGAAGAGGGGTAAATATACCAAATTATTAGGGTGAGGCATGTGGGCTACTAACATCTTACTACACAACATACACATAGTATTACTTTCTTAGCTACAGTATACATATCTCCCTGGCACATTACAACATTTATGCAGCAGCATACAATACATTTTTGGACTCACCTTGTTGTGTTCACTTGAACAGGAAGGTGGCGCGACAGTCCTTCGTGGGCAACTTTTGTCATCAAAGCCTGGCATTCTCTGGATTTATGGTGCTATCAAGACAACTGGGAACTCCGGAAAAAAACAAGATCGAATCATGATGACGTCATTGATCTTCAGGTCGTAGCTCTAAAAAAAGGCCGGCTTTACAATTCCGAGTTGGATGGCCTTTCAAAACCTATTTTCCCAGTTGGAGCTTGTTATTTCCCGACTTCCCAGTTGTCTTGAACTCGCTGAAGTCAAGTCTTCGCAGTTCCTAGTTAACAGTTGTTTTGAGCACAGCACAAATCATGCTTCATTGACAGCATGGCCAATGTTGAATGTTTATCATTTTAAACTTGGAAACAAGCCCCTTCATCCCAGATTTGGGACCACACAGCCACTGTCACTGATTCCTTCCAAACCACTCATTGTTGAATTTGCGATTTCCAACTTGTTAAGTAATGTTTATGGCCAATGGCCGATGAGCACCGATACGTTTTATCTATAATTTCTCTTCATTATTTCTCTTCATATGAGAAGGATTAAAAAGGATTTGCCAGTAAATTGTCGACTTGATTCATGATGATGACTGCTAGCTAAGATTTTGAAAGTATGATGTTGACATGATCAGTCCTTTGCCTTGATGACAGCTTTGCAAACTCTTGGCATTTTCTCAACCAGCTTCATGAGGTAGTCACCTGGAATCCGTGCTGACTTGCCTAGTTAAATGAAGGTTAAATAAAATAAATAAATAAAAAAATTAAATGCTTTTCCAACAGTCTTGAAGGAGTTCCCACATATGCTGAGCACTTGTTGGCTGCTTTTCATTCACTCTGCGGTCCAACTCATCCCAAATCATCTCATTTGGGTTGAGGTCAGCCGATTGTGGAGGCCAGGTCATCTGATGCAGCACTCCATCACTCTCCTTCTTGGTCAAATAGCCCTTACACAGCCTGGAGGTGTGTTTTGGGTCATTGTCCTGTTGAAAAACAAATGATAGTCCCAATAAGTGCAAACCAGATGGGATGGTGTATCGCTGAGAATGATGGGCTCGTGTATAGCTGCTCTGTGCCAAATGTTGTGTTTTTATCACAAAGTGCACTATGGAGTCAACGTTTTACGTTCAGCCACATGCCACTTTTTTGTTGTTGTAATTTTGACCCACTTTTTTCCCCCAATTTCCTGATATCCAATTACGATCCTATTGTCATCTTGTCTCATGCAGCAACTCCCCAACGGGCTCGGGAGAGGGGAAGGTCGAGTCATGCGTCCCCCGGAAACATGACCCGCCAAGCCGCGCTTATTAACACCACTCGCTTAAACCCAGAAGCCAGCTGCACCAATTTGTTGGGAAGAAACACCACTCAACTGAAAACCGCAGTCAGCCCGCAGGCCCTAAACCAGACAACGCTGGGTCAATTGTGCGCCACCCTATGGGACTGCCGGTCACGGCCGGTTGGAATGCCGCAACACTGCGATGCATTGCCTTAGACCGCTGCACCACTCGGGAGGTCCTATACACACCACTTTTATACAAAAGACAGACATTTTTCCAAACTGACCCATTGCCGCTTTTAGAGTTAATTTTGCAACCTGTGGATGGGTTTTGCGCGGCCCCTTTTTAGAAGGCTATAAGAAGATAAGACCTGGCCATATAGACTACTCTCTATTCGAAACGGAATTATCCGTGCTGAAGTAGTCTAGAGACACATTAATCATCTTGTGAAGTTTTGTCTTGTTCCCTACCACAGCGGCTGCCATCATCAGATGCATGGTAACATTGGTAGGACAGCCTAATTAAATAGCCTTCCAAATCCTATCGCTGTTACAGTGGGAGCATAGAGAAGATGTTGGAGTCTTTCCGAATGCGCAAAATGTATTTCTGGATTGAAAGTAGAGAGGTAGGCTAGGCCTACTTGTTTTGTCTTTCAGAATATTTATATGTTTTTAAAAATAATATAACCATATTGGACAAAATAAGAAATAATGCATTTCAATGTGTTGCCTTGTCATAGCGCCATAACACAACATTTACACTGGAAGATAATTTGAAATGTATTTATAATCAAGGATGTATTAACAGTCTATTTTGGTCTCAGGGTCACAATCCTTTTTTGACAGAATTTATGCAAATAACCCATGTCTAGAAAATGTACTTCATCATCGATAAAACATTATTAATATAAGTGTAGGCCCTACTACAAATTAGAAGCATAGTTTGTAATTATTAATACACATATAATAGAATATAACAATATCATGTAATAATACTTTATTAGTATTAGTATTAGTAGACTATTAGTATTATTTTGCTACTTGGATTAACTTTTAGCCTTTGAGCTAAATTCAACTGTTTCGATAGACAGAGGTTCATATCATGTTTAGAGATACAGGTGAACGAATTAAGAAAATAATACAGGGATTATCGGAATACATTTAGTCAAAACAATGAAGTTTCAAGATGAAATGTCACGTGCACAAGTACAGTAAAATGCCTTTCTTTGAGTTTGCAAGAAAGGCATTTCACTGTACTTGTGCATACGACATTAAAATGTGAAACTTAAATATGCCAATCAGAAAATAATTGACCAAGGCACCTATATCGAAAAACGAATTGTGTTACCCTGTATGAGCCGCTTATTTAATCAATGTCAAAACATATTCAGGTTATGCTATCATTTCAAGAGACGAGAATGTCACTCCATCGTTTATATGTTGTGTTCAGGTACATTTTCTGTTCGTAAATAGAGGGCTTTTAATTGCATTCATGATATACAACCTAGGCTACGTGCAGTGACAAGGCACGAGCAACAGATAATGTATATTCAACTCACCGAACCAAGAAAACATCCTCATCATGTTGCACTAAATGAAAAAGAGACGCTGATTTCATTGCGTAAACAAGAATGTAACTCATTGAAGTGTATGTTCCAGTTATAAATGACCAACAATGTGAGATGTGAGATGATGTTATTTCAAAAGCATTGCCTACATTTTGTTGTTCTATATGCAGTAATATTAAATAGGCTATGTGTCAACATCCCACATATGTTCTATTTGTTGGTAAAGCTGATTAATAGATATAGGCCACCCCAGGAATACGTTAAACACACAGTAGGTATAATAATTCCAAATCTAACTTTGTGGCAACATCCAAAGATTCAGTGAATAATCCTGTTCAAGACAAATCAAGCCGTGATATTGGTACTCACAACTTATTTTCACATGCTGCGAAAGGAACATAGTGAAGGGATGTACATCTTATTTCTAAATCCACCAAATTATTTAAATGTAAATGGAACTCTCTCTCAGTCACTCTCTCTCTCACTCGCTTGCTCACTTTCTCACACACACACGCGCGTGCACGCACGCGCACGCACACACACACACACACACACATACGCACATGCACACACATGAACACGCACACACGCACACACACACACACACACACACACACACACACACACACACACACACACACATGTGCATGCATCCATACACACACACTGATCAAGTGGACAGCAAACCTGGTTCCAAAAAAACAGATAAAGCAACACCTCATGTCACAATGCCTCTTCCCTGTTTGACCTAGATATTCTGTGTGTATGTAGGCTATGTTTCATGTTTTACATGTATGTAGCTCTGTCCTTGAGCTGTTTTAGTCTATTCATGTTCTGTATTATGTCATGTTTCATGTTTTGTGTGGTCCCCAGGAAGAGTAGCTGCTGCTTTCACAACAGCTAATGGGGATCCTAATAAAATACCCCAAATCACACAAACAGGCCCATTTAGACTTACTGCATGGTGTGAGCGTACATAGAGAGGTGTTTAGAGTGAGGGGCTGAGGAGCCATACTGTAAATGAAATGAAGCCAGCTTCTCATCCCTCTTGCTCATTGGCCTTGGCTCCTCCTCCAGCCTTCTCACTAGATCTCTATTTGAGCTTTGTGGGCTCTAAAGAAAACAGACGCATGAGTAAAGGAATAGAGGGCTACTCCTCTCCTCCTCTCCTCCCTTCCCACTTTTTCCTCCTCCATTCACAGAGCTGAGAGAAACACTCCCCAGGTTGGACCTCCAGGCAGCACCTCTCTCTGTCCACTGCATGGACTACTGCAGCACACAACAAAAGAAGCACTATTGTTTCCCCTTCGTTTGGGGGCAATTGTGTGTGTTTCCCTAGATAAAAAGTTTGCCGTCTTCCTATGTTACAATGAGGCTTTGTTGCACGTGAGTTTCCACAGAACCAGGAGCGGGGTACATCAGAACGCCGAAGAAGACTTAGGTCCATTTTCAGAGCGACCCTGTCGGGGTTTTGGACAGACTGGTTTCAGGGTGCGGTTGCTCCGCCAGAGATGGGCTCAGATGTGCGTGATCTCAATGCCCTGCTGCCCCCGGTGCCAGCCTTGCCAGGGGGGAACGGGAACTGTACCCTGCCCGTCAGCAGTGCTCCTCAGTGGGGCCCCGTACTGGACTTCCACACTGGCACCCCCTACAGCTCGCTGGCCCCCCACCCCTTCATCAAGCAGGAGCCCAGCTGGAGCTCTGGGGACCCCCATGAGGACCCCCACTGCGGCCTGAGCGCCTTCACTGTGCACTTCTCCGGCCAGTTCACTGGCACAGGGGCCTGCAGGTACGGGGCCTTCGGGGCCCCCCCTCCACCCAGCCAGCCCCCACCAAGCCAGCCAAGGATGTTCAGCAACGCACCCTACCTGACCAACTGTATGGACACCCAGCCCCCCTCCAGGAACCAGGGTAAGATTAACCATAATCATCTATTCTGGAGATTAGTGTAGTGAAACGTTACTGTGGATGCACGAGGACTTGATATTAGGTTAAATACAATATTTTAATTCTCAGAAAGAATGGATTTGTTCCGTGCTGTTCAAAGTAGTTTTAAGCAGTTCCGTTTCTAGTCCTTCTGTATAATTTCGCAATTTATGCTTTTCTTATTCTTTGACTATTTTCACCGGCCTACAGTTTTTTGCTGACTCTAGTGATGTACATTTGTGTATAGTTCATGATCAATAAACAAACAGATTATTAATAGATACACAATTTCAAGGACACTTGTGTTTTATTATGCTATTGTGTAGTATGTCAGTGATTCTAACGGATCTTATTGTCAGCACAATTCAATGAAGATGTGTTGACACGAGTTTACAATTTAGAAAATCTCTGCATTTGCTATGCTCTTTTCTTTATTACCTTATCACAATTTTCACAAACGTATGATTGATTTAGCGAGTTCATAATTAGTGCATTGTATACATATATATAAAAAATATTGTTTAATGCCGCTCACTCTACTTAGTACTGTTTAAATTATTTATCATTAGTATATTCCACTGCAGTGAGTCTATTTCAGAACGAATTATATTATGAATTACTGACATTGCATTTAAATGAATGTGCCCTTTTAACAAAGCGTTCTTTCAAACAGAATAGATTATTTTCATCAGCAATGGATGTACAATTTGATCTCTGAACTTCTAAAAGCAGTAGCTGTGTTATAGTTCAGCTGATCATACAGTTGCCAACGCTCATGTAACCACACGACTCTTAAACATTTGAGTACACAACAAAAAAACGTTGCCTTTATTGTGGACTTGTGTTTTTTTTTTTACAACTGAATCTCAAATACAAATGTTTAAGAGTCCTGCGGGAGGTTAATACACATAGCTACTGAACGTTCAGTATTATGCTGAGCATTAATTAGCCATGGCATTAGGCTACTGTATAGGCTATAGAAGAGTATGCTAATGTAATACAAATTAAGGGGGGAAAAAAAAGGTGATTCTTTTTAAACTTGTATTATGACATGAACTAATCTCAGTAGCTTTCCTTAAATCAATAAAAGTTGATCTGAAGCTGACCAATTGTGAGTGTGACATATACTTGGCTTCTGATTTCCAAGTTCTTTTTGAAATGATTACTACGCCTCGGTTTCACTTTGACCTGAGCTATTTGTAGTCAAGCTCTGGGATTTTCTTTTTAGGGCTGCTGGGGGTCACCAGTGTTCACACACCAAATGTAATCAGTCTGCACTTTTAACGGAGGATTAATTAGAAATAACATCAGTTTCAAAGGGCTCGTCCAACCTTCAACCCACTTATCACACCCCTTCTGTGCCTGGCCAAGCAGTGCAAACAAGCATGGCTCAGACTCATGCGGGTCACTTTCACTAGATACTAATACAATGATGGTCACTGAGGGAATATCCACTGAATTCATGCTCTGTTTACATTTCAAATACGAAACTTGAAAGTCAAAACGAGTTAGTGTGAGGACAGGTATTTTGTGTGTATTAGTGTCTGGGTCATTAAAGTGTACTTGTGCTTGTGTAATTCCGTGTGTGTGTGTGTGTGTGTGTGTGTGTGTGTGTGTGGGACGTTTACTTGAATGGAAGCTGAGGAAAAGAGAATAGGCTAGTTAAAGTATTATAGTAGGGACTTTCCTTGAACAAAATGATTAAAAACTGCAAATATTTGTATTACCCTTCAAAGGGTTATATTACCCTTCAGAACCCTTTTTTGTTATGTATAGTTTTTTTAATTAATGTATTGTTTCTAAGTATCATTCTGATATTCCAACTGTTGCACAGTTTTATTGTTGACTTCCCTTGGTTTACCACACTGGTTAACATTTTTAATACACGGAAATTCTGTAGTAACTTATACAAGATTTGTAGGCTACTTCTTGGCCTGCTTTTTCAAAACGAACAATAAGAAAAGACACTTATCGAAATACAATTAATGGGTAAATATAGATGGAATTCTGAAGTTGATTAATATCTATACAGCCACTGTGATATTCGTTTTTATTGATGAAGGCACTAATTTATAGAATTAGACACTTTGTATCTGACTATTGATTAGGTTACGGGTTGACAATTCACAATTCTGTAATATTTTAACTCTTTGGGAGTCAGTAAAAACTCTTTATAATTTATTATTACATTGATACTATACTGTAAGTAATACGCATAAGGCCGTGGTTCAGTGATTTACATTTGAGTACTTGTCCTTTTAATAAATGGCTTGTGAATGATTCATAATCTTTTCAGCAAAAGTAATAAGCAGACCATCAAATAAATTATTACAATTAACGTTCAACACATTATATTTAGAAGATATATGCAGTGCCTTCGGAAAGTATTCAGACCCCTTAACTTTTTCCACGTTTTGTTACATTACAGCCTTATTCTAAAATGGATTAAATCGTTTTTCCCCCTCATCAATCTATACACAATACCCCATAATGACAAAGCAAAAACAGGTTTTTAGAAATGTTTGCTAATTTATTAAAACTAAAAAACTTAAATATAACATTTACATAAGTATTCAGACCCTTTACTCAGTACTTTGTTGAATCACCATTGGCAGCGATTACAGCATTGAGTCTTCTTGAGTATGACACTACAAGCTTGGCACACCTGTACTTGGGGAGTTTCTCCCATTATTCTCTGTAGATCCTCTCAAGCTCTGTCAGGTTGGATGGGGATCGTTGCTGCACAGCTATTTTCAGGTCTCTCCAGAGATGTTTGATCGGGTTCAAGTCCGGGCTCTGGCTGGGCCACTCAAGGATATTCAGGGACTATATTCAGTCTCCCAGTCCCTGCCTCTGAAAAACATCCCCATAGCATGATGCTGCTACCACCATGCTTCACCGTAGGGATAGTGCCAGGTTTCCTCCAGACGTGATGCTTGGCATTCAGGCCAAAGAGTTCAAGCTTAGTTTCATCAGACCAGAGAATCTTGTTTCACATGGTCTGAGTCCTTTAGGTTCCTTTTGGAAAACTCCAAGCGGGCTGTCAGGCCTGATTGGTGGAGTGCTGCAGAGATGCTCGTCCTTCTGGAAGGTTCTCCCATCTCCACAGACGAACTCTGGAGCTCTGTCAGAGTGAACATCGGGTTCTTGGTCACCTCCCTGACCAAGACCCTTCTCCCCCAATTGCTCAGTTTGGCCAGGCAGCCAGCCCTGGGAAGAGTCTTGGTGGTTCCAAACTTCATCCATTTAAGAATGATGGCGGCCACTGTGTTCTTAGGGACCTTCAATGCTGCAGAAATGTTTTGGTACCCTTCCCCAGATCTGTGTCTTGACACAATGCTGTCTCGGAGCGCTTCGGACAATTCCTTCAACCTCATGGCTTGGTTTTTGCTCTGACATGCACTGCTAACTGTGGGACCTTATATAGACAGGTGTGTGCCTTTCCAAATCAATTGAATTTACCACAGGTAGACTCCAATCAAGTTGTAGAAACATCTTAAGGATAATCAATGGAAACAGGATGCACCTGAGCTCAATTTCGAATCTCATAGCAAAGGATCTGAATACTTATGTAAACAAGGTATTTCTGTTTTTTTACATTGTCATTATTGGGTTTTGTGTGCAGACTGCTGAGGATTTTTATTTAATTAATCAATTTTAGAATTAGGCTGTAACGTAACAACATGTGGAAAAAGTCAAGAAGTCTGAATACTTTCCAAAGGCACTGTATATATATATATATATATATATATATATATATATATATATATATATATATATATATATGGCAGAAAATCCTGCCATATAGGTGCATTTGGTATTTCTTCACATCCCGCTCTACTGCAGTGCGTAAAGCAGACTGGTTTAAGGTGAGGACACTACCACACAAACTCCCTGGGCAGTGCCCTTCACATACCCCCTTGTGTCCCAGACCAGCCCAGGAGGCTACCCAGCCCTATGTAGGCCTACTGTAATGGGGATCAGTCCTGTCCTCCTCTCCACTGTCAAGACAGAGATGAGAGGAAGACAAATAGAGCTCTTTAATGAGTTTTGAGTAAACCCTGCTGGGGCGCTGGTGAAAGTGGCTGTGGTGTGTACTTACTGGCGTCGGTGTTGGTTGATGTGTGATTGATGAACTGGTGCTCCACCCTGGGTCAGACATAGACATGATTAAGCCTTGAACCTGGTGTCAGCCCTCCAGTGTCCTGCCACAGTTTGTTTTCACTCCGGACGCTTTCACTCTCACCCCAACGCAGGGGCAACTGGAGTTTGAGGAGGGAGGAGGAAGGTCATTTACCTGCCCATTCAGTACAAAGGGTTATGGTGCTGAATGTTAACGGACGAGCTAATTCAGAATTTATAAAGTCACTTTTCACATGTAAACACGTTTTTACGTACTTTCCATGGTCTGAAAACCTTGACATTATTCATTTCGTTTTTTTCTAAACCGTTCTTCTTTGTCTTTACAGGTTACAGTGCTTTCGATGGTACCACTAATTACGGTCACACTCCCACACACCACTCCTCCCAGTTCCCCAACCACTCCTTTAAACATGAAGACTCCCTCGCTCAGCAGACCAGTATGGGTAAACAGCACAATATTCTCACCTAGATTCCTGCTTGTGTGTGTGTGTGTGTGTGTGTGTGTGTGTGTGTGTGTGTGTGTGTGTGTGTGTGTGTGTGTGTGTGTGTGTGTGTGTGTGTGTGTGTGTGTGTGTGTGTGTGTGTGTGTGTGTGTGTGTGTGTGCGTGTGTGTGTGTGTGAGCGAGCGAGCGAGCGAATATTCAAGTATATATGTGTGTAAACACGTGTATTGTGAACTCCGTACTCCTCGCCTAGGGAGTGGCCTCCATCTTAAAGTCACTGCGAGGTTAAGTCTTACAGTGACCTTCACGTCAGTGTCCTAAATCACTACCATCTTGGGTTTTTCATTTTCCTTTTCTTCATCCATGGCCCTCCTGTTAGTAAACGGCTGGACGTGTGTTGTTAATTTTATGACTGTGATGTTGTAAATTTCAGACTCTCTTCGTGGAAATGATAACTGTAGGAAACAGCGATACAAGATTTTTGGAATGTTTAGAACTGCCCTGGGACCCATTCACAATATGTGGAGGCAGAGCCAAAGCAGAGATCCTTCATTTGCACTTTGAAAAAGCAAAAAGATTCAGTGTGCTTTACGGCTTCAAAGAAGAGCCTCTTGTTTGTATAAGTGCTGTGTACATTCGGCCACAGGTCACAGGTTTCTTTCACAATTTCCATTTCAGGATAGTTTTTCTCAGAGAAGGATCCATTCGACCAGAGATGAGTTCCCTGAAAGATTTATAGCTAATGTAGCCCTTCTTTCTTTAACCCATACCCACGTCACTCATACAACAGCAGAGTGCTTCATTTGAAACATTTTGTTTGTTCACGCACAGAAAATTAACCGTCAGACAAAAATGTTTACTGTTGTTACTCTCTCATAGCTGTGCGTCTGGGTTGTCGAGAGAACTAAAGAATCGGGGAACTCACTTCCAGTGCAGTCGTGAAGCTGTCTTTTATCCTTAGGACTGTCCCACGATATTGTTTCAATTCTCAATCTGTAATGTGTTTAGTTGGTGAGGTGATAATTGAGATGAACAGTAACGGTTTAATTTGTCTGTTTGTGTAGGTGAGCAGCAGTATCCTGTCCCTCCACCCGTGTATGGATGTCACACCCCATCAGACAGCTGTGCAGGCAGCCAAGCCCTACTGCTAAGGAACCCTTACAACAGGTAGGCGCTGGAGCCTCCCCCCTACAGTACCTTCACTTGCCCATACCTGACATCACATCCCTGCCACTCACCTTTGCCCCATCCTTATCAGTCACATAAGCCCCGGTCGAATAGTCCTACCACTCACCTGTCATCTAATGTAACAAAGAAATCTTACTAAGGAATCCTGTTTGTAGTGACTATAGTCTTGTTAAAAGGTGGCTCGGATGCTCTAAGGACAATCTGTACAGGATGTTCACCTGTGTAGTAGTCCTAGTCTGGCCAAGGTTGCGCTGACCTCAGCCAGATTGTCTGCTAAGACAATAATCATCAACATTGTGGTTTTACAATGAAATGTAGAAAAGTCACGCTGCCATTGAGCACGCCCAGTGGTTAGAGGAAGTAAAGTAACATTGAAAGGAAGTTGGACAGAAGGCGAATATCCTGATTTTCAGTCAGGAAATGATCAAAATAAAGCCGTTTGTCGACTTTGTACTCTCAAAACTTTCCATTGGACTAAATCCACCGCAGTCCTTCTTGACAAAGAATAGTATAATATAAAAGCACATTTACCGTGTTGTGTTTACGTTGAAAGTTAGTTGTCTGGCGGAAAAAATACTTCAATACACTGCGTAGATGGTATGGATGAGGACCATGTCCAGATAAACTCATAAAAGTTGTCAAGACAGAAGCAGTGCTCAGCAGGCCAAGATAAACAGTGTAATCCACTACTGCTTTCCAGTCTTAGACCAATGTTGAATTCTTCCTAAAAAGTAGCTCACTGTCCTCTGAGTGGAGAGATCCCCATTGTAACCTCGCACAACTGTTAACCAGTGGTAGAACAAGTACCCAATTGTCATACTTGAGTAAAAGTAAAGATACCTTAAAGAGAAAATGACTCAAGTAAAAGTGAAAGTCACCCAGTAAAATACCTCTTGAGTAAAAGTCTAAATGTATTTGGTTTTAAATTTACTTATGTATCAAAAGTAAATGTAATTGCTAAAATATATTTAAGTATCAAAAGTAAAAGTATAAATCATTTCATATTCACTATATCAAGCAAATCAGAAGGCACCATTCTCTTGTTTTATTATTTTACGGATAGGCACACTCTAACACGAAGACATCATTTACAAACGAAGCATTTGTGTTTAGTGAGTCTGCCAGATAAGAGGCAGTAGAAATGACCAGAGATGTTCTCTTGATGTGCGTGAATTGGACCATTTTCCTGTCCTGCTAAGCATTCGAAATGTAACGAGTACTTTTGGGTGTCAGGGAAAATGTTTGGAGTAAGAAGTACATT
Source organism: Salmo salar (assembly GCF_965601325.2). Lineage (NCBI taxonomy): Eukaryota > Metazoa > Chordata > Actinopteri > Salmoniformes > Salmonidae > Salmo > Salmo salar. The sequence goes on along the minus strand of NC_138306.1, from coordinate 13,148,274 downwards.
ATTTTCTTTAGGGATGTAGTGGAGTAAAAGTAAAAGTTGTCAAAAATATGAATAGTAAAGTAAAGTACAGATACCCCAAAAAACTACTTAAGTAGTACTTTAAAATATTTTTACTTAAGTACTTTACACCACTGCTGTTAAGTCACTGGTCTTGAGACGGCACAAAATTAGCTTGCATTCCTCGAATAGCTTTAACATTTTGTTTTCAGCTCAAGGGAACATAAAGATTCAAAATAAGAGGATAGTAGATAAAAGGAGTGTGTTAGACAGACTGGATACATGGTCTGGAAGCCCATTCTTCAGGTTCTGCTCCTGATATCTGGCAGATATCTGTTGGGGAAGGGAAGGGGCTGGGAATACTCAAATCAAAGCCGCTCTCTAATCAAATTCCTGGTACCAACAGCTCTGTATTTATACAGTGAGACTACAGTTATGCACTTTCTAATGATTTGGAAGTACATTAAGTAAAAACAAGCTAGGAACAAGGTTTCTTTGGGAAGCGCTGGTGCAGAGGATGAAGACTGGTGTCCCCCCCAAAAAAACTTTAGAGCACCTTAAATCAAAATACCCAAACATTTGGTGATTTTATCAAGAGATTAAGTCTCAGGTATGTATAGAACTTGCCATAGAGGACTTTACCTACCTTGTACAGTCATGGTTTAGAGAAAGTTCACAGTGTACCAGTGGCAATTTTAGCATGTAAATCTTGGTGGTGCAAAAAAAAAATTTTTTATTATGCATGCCCATCAAAGCCACCACACAACACTAAACAATACATTAATTGCATGATAACGGTGACAAACGGTGCCCAAAAACTGTTGTGTAGTGGCCTACATAAAGCTGTCCCAACAGCAGAGTCCCAACAGCAGTCCCAACACCTTACCACTGCTACACCTGGCTATCAGCAGAGCCTTGTCTGGCAGTGAAACAGTTCATTCAGCCTCATTTACTGCCTTTAAAAAAACATAGACGGACTTGTTTAAACAAATGTGGTTTCTACTGACAATTGAGATGTACAAGCTATGGCATAAGGGAAAGACGAGTGGATTAGAGGCAATCCGTAATTTCATTAATGAGCGAGCTAGGACGGACGTTGCCACTATAACTATTTGTTCAGCACTTTTGAAATGTACAGCGACAGAATTCAGAACATAGGCCGTTCTTACAGTGTTCTCCCTGTACACCAAGTCAGAACCGCAGGATAAATAAACGGGCCATATAAGCAGACAATGAATGCTCTTACAATATTCAATGATTACATTTCTCTAAAACAGGCTATAGGCTACATGTACACGTGCAACACCAAATCAGAACAGTCGGCAAAATTAAGATTATTCAATTATTAGGGTGAGGCACATCGGCTACTAACATCTTACTACACAACATACACTTAATATTACTTTTTTAGCTACAGTATACATATCTCCCTGGCATATTACATCATTTATGCAGCAGCAAACAATACGTTTTTGGACTCACCTTTTGCTGTAGTCACTTCCTTCCAAACCACTCATTGTTGAATTTACGATTTCCAACTTGTTGTGTAATGTTTATGGCCGATGAGCACCGATACGCTTTATCTATAATTTCTCTTCATTATTTATCTTCAAATGACAAGGATTGAAAAGGATTTGCCAGTAGATTGTCGACTTGATTGATGATGATGACTGCTAGCTAAGATTTTGAAAGTATGATGTTGACATGATCAGCTACTGTACCTATAACGTGATTTGACATCATTATATCTGTGGCCAATGACTTTGAGCCTTCTTGGATGGGCACTTCTAATGTATCTCTATGTTAGAACCCAAAGGGCTTGAATTTTCGAGGTCTCCCCTTAGACTTCGCGGTGAAGTAGTTTCCCCATGAGTGACAGAACACTGAGCCAATCACGGCACACCGCTCCGTATTTCCTGCTGGCTTGCCCCACCAACACAGAAAGCACTGAGCTAGGCTGAAACACCTGCATTTTGGAGCTACCTTACTCAAGAAAACAAAAAAGAGACCATGTTTGTGTGCAGCTTTATTAACTCAATGATGTATATATATATACTTTTTACATTGTTTGCAAACTGATATATGACACGTATTAATGCCAAAATAACATGCAAAACAGGCAAGCCCCACCACATTTTTTGCCAAAAATGTGGGGCTCAAAACAGGCTCTGCCCCACCTGCCCTGAATGACGGGTTGCCACTGCAGTGTACTAAGTGGGCACACCCTTCTTCATCTTTTAACCCTCAAGACAGAACTATGAAACTTTCTGTCATCCAAATTGCTGAATTGATTTGAACTAAAAAACTACAGCCTAAAAAGTCTAACTCTTCTGAGCACTGTTGGGGAACGTGGGGTAAGTCGTGCCAAAGGGTTAGTTGAGCCACCACTTATTTTTAGAAAACCATACACAAAATGAATCATGTGACCAAATATTTAGGAAGAGGTCATCATTTCATGGAGTCTGTGAAGAAATAAACCACATGGAAAAAGCGGTAAGCAAGTGAGGTAAAAGAGTTCAAGAATTTATTGTGTTATAGGTTTCAAGATGCTTGTATCTAAACCAAAGTAGATCGTTGTAAGACAGTTTGGGTAAGCTCTGTAAGCTACAATATGAGGTCTTAAACCTAGCATTAAAGTGCATTCTTGTAGCTGTGTGGGCTAATAGTAAAAATGGTTGCTTTGGTGTAAATTGTGCCATTTGGCAAGGGGCAAGTTGAGCAAATGGCTAATCAATCTACCCCATACAAATGATGATTACATTTTGTCAGTTTTATGCATAATATACATAGCATTTTGAAGACACCTCGCATTTGTGTGCTTAGTCAAGTTGAAATGATGAAAAATGCCATCCTCAGATGGGTGCCCCCCCTCTAGGGCTAGGCCACAATTGAAGTGTTGTCTTCCCATGTGTAATGCAAGGCATTATCACTGGGATATGATGTTACACCAGGGCCAGACCTATTGTTAAAAGTGTTTTTTTTACAAAGTGTTAGAGATGAGTCCCAATGCTTACCCTGGCCCTAAGCACAATTTACCCCATAAATTGTGCCAAGAGACCACTTTTTTTTTTTGACAAGCTTTTTCAAATCTGTAATGTTTACATGAATTCTGATTATTTCCAGAGATAGACAACATCCTAATATACGTGTAGATATCTTTGATAGAAATAATACTATGTTTCCCTTGACGGAGTGATACTGAATGTAACAAATGATTCAAGATACTCCACTCTCCCTTATTGTATGTAGGTACCAAACAGAGTGTAGGCTACTACAGTCAATTTGCAGGGTACCAGGCACCAGAGCATCCCAGCGCAGTGAGCTGTTCCTGTGGTATGATAAAACGATGTGATGTCAGGGGCGGCAGTGATTTACGTTGACATTTCAGTCATTTGGCGGACGTTCTTATCCAGAGCGACTTTACAGGAGCAATTAGGGTTAAGTGCATTGCTCAAGGGCACATCAACATCTTTTTCACCTAGTCAGCTCGGGGATTTGAACCAGCGACCTTTCGGTTACTGTCCCAATAAATCTAAAGTATGCGTTTGGGAAAGCACCTGGCAGGTTAACTAATGGTCCTGGCGTCTGATGCTTATTAACGGATTGCTATTTGGTTCTGAGTGATGGAGGGCTGTAATTATTAGTGTGGGAGGATCCTCATTGTGTAGTGTATTCAAGAGCTGTTACCCAGGATGCACTTGTATAGATGGGGCCAAATGTTATAATCCTCTGACTCCCTTGTGGAGCTTGTCTACACTGAAAACAGTGGTGCCACCGCTGGACGTCTTCGCCCGAAGGAATACATTCCAAGCGGTGATCATTTATATCAAATGGCATCTCAGCTGGAATGTACGGCATGCAACCCTGTTAACACGCTGGCTTCCACCATTAAGAGGTATGTCGACATGACCAGTTCCTGTCATCTGAAAAATTCCTATCTGATCTGGATTAACAGTCATTAACCTGCACTTGTCTCAGAATAGCAGAGGGGGTTGGTGGAGGGGGCGGAGGCGGAGGGAGGGAGGGGGTGGGTGGCTCCCTTCATTAAATCACACATTTGACCACTCACTGGCATTGCTGAAGTATTTGATTTAGCGACAGAGTGGGACTCCACAGGGGCCCTGTCATTTCTCACTGAGGTGATTAGAAAGAAGAAAATACCTCCTATCACAGAAGTCGCATACAGGTTGCTTGTTGTTTTATTTTAGCAAGTTCGGTTGTGCCTGTAATGGTGATTTCGGATGTTTTCCTTGCCTGTGTGTGACCCTGATATGTTAAAGGTGACAAGCCATGATAGTGAGTCTAGGATCGTTTCAGAGGGCTATTTCCATTTGAGGGGGAAACATCACTTTTTCTCTTGCTTTAGTGCTGTAATGAAAATATCCTCTTTCATTCTTGCTTTCTTGCCGTTTTTAGTGGCCCTCTTTTTCTAACTCCCTTTCCACCTCCTCCCGAACCCCCTCTCTGTTTCTGTTTTCGCCAGGGATCGTGTGCATGTTAAATTAGCTTCTCTGTTTTGTATGTCCTGTGAAATGTATCCTGCTATAATTTTCCCGTGCGGGGCATTAGCCTTGACCACAGTGGGACATGTAATGGAGGGGAAGGGCCCTGCACTGGGGAGTAGTGGAAGTGGATCAGTACACAATGGGATGGCTTTCCCCCTGGGATTCTCCAGCCAGGGTTACAGAGCCAGGGCTCAGTTAGACTGGAGGGGAGGGTCTGACCCTTCCACCACCTCCCCAAAAAAGCCAGCAAAGGCCGGGGTGACCGAATGATTAATCTGCTGCTAAATGAGAGGGACTCTGGTGCTTAGGCTGTGGAAAATCAGACTTGGAGTCTCATCTCCAGGGACTCACGCCAAAGTATGCATGTGCCTCTTCCAGATAAACGCCACCACTCCCCCGTCTCTCTCCCCAGGCCCCGTCTCTCTCCCCAGGCCCTGGATGCATACATTAACGTGAGCTTGAGGTGTTTAGCTCCACAGTGAATGAGTGAATGAATGAACTGTGAGGAGATTTATTGCATTATGCAGCTTGCACTGTCCCGACTCCGGCTATCCTTGGAAAGAGCAGAGACAAATACAGCTTTATGCCTTCTCAACCATGTATTCATAATTTAACTGTACAGGATACAACCCCCTCCTTCCATGAAATACAAAAATGACGGACAGATTTGTAAGACTAATAATATAACGGTATTGCCATCTGGTTATTATGAAACTAGATGTGACCCTTAGCTGTCTTGAAATAGCTACAGTGTATGTAACTGAACCAAGTTTAATGAATACTTTCGGAGGCTATTCGCATTCATTTCTAAATTGAATTGTTTTTTTTATCTCATAAAATAAGTAGGTTAGTACACAATACCTGACCTGTGTTTCCTATTTCTACATATACTACAATGTATCATTGTCCTTTTGTGCTACTGTACGTCCTTATCCTGTACGTCTATTTGATTGAGAGTCGTGTGTGGGTGACAACAAGTTTTGGCAGGACGTCTTGCGGTGTTAACCAGTTCCTCTTTGATTTACTAAAACAGGCCCTTATTTATGGAAGAAAAATAAGTTAGTATGCAGCTTGAATTTTTGTTAATCCAGGGTTAGAGTGAGAGGCCAGTTTACCGCCTAGCCATATGAATAAATCTGGGAATGACAGGAAGTTAACCATTAGTCTTTCCTCCGAGATCCACTTTGGATACTTTAGGTGAATATACTGCGCTGTGACCCGTAGAGCAATTTGCCCCTATGTCAAGACAAGTTATAGCTGGTGATTTCACTGCATTTATTTATTGGGAGCTTTTACCTGCTGTGCGTGCTATTGAAATACAATGCCAATGCAACTTTGCTGAACTGGCTTACATAGATAAGACTGGGAAACGCTTAAACGACAACCTTTATTTAGGAGTGGGAGACCCTTTCTTAACAACTTTCCCCGATATTTCAGGAGTGGGCCGTTTACGGCAACATTTTACAGTACATTTAACGTCGTGAAAGATAATAGCCATTCATCCTACAATTCATGCTACAATTCATCCTACATTTTCTTGCCTTTCACTCAGTCCTTTTTCATTGCTCCTAAAACTGCTGAATGCTCTTGAACAGCTTTTATGTGAATTGTAATTTGGCAGACAAAATAGGAAACAGTCACATATTTCCTCACTAAAAATGCTTTTGTGTCTTTCTTTCTGTGGACAGCCTTGCTACGGGCTATGAGAGTGACCCCAGCAATCCCATGGTCTATAGCTGCAGCACCCAGTACCGCATCCACACCCATGGAGTATTCAGAGGCATACAGGTCAGTTCCATCCTCTCATGGATTCTGAGTTCGCACCCAGGTCACACTCTGATTCCTCTCTCCATACACATCTTTGCTTATGTGATCAGGGCCAAGGTCGGGACGTGGAGCACAGACCAACACTTTCTTGCATGAACACACACACACACACACACACACACACACACACACACACACACACACACACACACACACACACACACACACACACACACACACACACACACACACACACACACACACACACACACACACACACACACTCCCTAAATGCCAGCACAAGGTCATCCTCTACTCCCGAGCTCCAGGCACTGCACGGGTGCTGGCAGAAGAGGAGGAGGTGGGAGAGACACAGTACAAGAGGGAGAGGGAGAGGGAGAGGGAGAGAGAGAGAGAGAGAGAGAGAGAGAGAGAGAGAGAGAGAGAGGAGAAAATAGCCTTACGCAATGAGCAGACTATGCGAGAGGAAGCAGTCCTCTGCCAGAACAGTTGAGACATTTAAAAGGCATCTCAGGATGAAAAGGGACGAGGAATCACTTTCAAGAAATCCATTAGCAATAAAGCCACAGGTTCCTTACGCAGGCCCATGTTAATAAATCATTAGCTCTTCATTAATGTCCGTCAGCAGCTTTAAAGCACAGAGAGAGCAGAGATTCTCCAGACCTATTCCCGTTGAAAAATGGGACTTTTGGTACTTCATCCCTCTCTTTCTCCCTTCTCATTGTTCTCAAGTGAAATGAATTCAGGAAAACCTCATTCACAAAATGAATCGCATAGGTATGCTTAATCACACAAAAGTACACTGAGTGTACAAAACATTAAGAACACCTGCTCTTTCCATGACAGACTGACCAGGTGAATCCAGGTGAAAGCTATGATTCCTTATTGATCTCACTTGTTACATCCACTTCAATCAGTGTAGATGAAGGGGAGGAGACAGGTTAAAGGGGATTTTTAAGCCTTGAGACAATTGAGACATTGATTGTGTATGTGGGCCATTCAGAGGGTGAATGGGCGAGACAAAAGATTTACGTGCCTTTGAATGGCGTATGGTAGTAGGCGCTCAGCAGTTTCCTGTGTGTGTCAAGAATGGTCCACCACCCAAAGGCCATCAAACCATCTTGACACAGCTGTGGGAAGCATTGGAGTCAACATGGGCCAGCATCCCTGTGGAACGCTTTCGACCCCTTGTAGAGTCCATGCCCCGACGAATTGAGGCTGTTCTGAGGGCAAAAAGATAGGGGGGTGCAACTCAATACTAGGAAGGTGTTCCTAATGTTTGGTGTACTCAGTGTATATTTTTTGAAAGTCATGTTCAAGTTGTACGTGGACACTTGGTGCTCAGAAAGCTTTTTATTTGACAATCCCATCATTGGCTTTGCCCCCTCCGTGAAGTGGGGCGTCTAGACGAGGGACAAGGCAGGCATACGGTAGTGCCATAAAACACTGAAGTAATTTGCTTATCAATAGGCTGCTAACGCTATTTATTAGAGCGCCCGTGTGCCCACAGAGCCCATTACACTAAGCGCCTGCTAATGGACAGCAGATGGGTATCAGGGTCTGGGAGGGAGGGAGGGAGGGGAGGGAGGGAGGGAGGGAGGGAGAGAGAGAGAAAGGGAGGAGAGAGTGGAGCACAGGGGGGCACGGACAACTGAGATGGGGTCTGCCTAACGTCTGTGACTAACTGCTTTAGAGAGTAAATCAGTGGCATGGAGTAAATTTGACCAATCATTTTACAGCTAATTCCAGTATAATGAAGCCCCCCTTAGCAAGGTAATTACACTTCTTCTGCTTTAAAAAAAAAAAATGTTATTATTTTTGGGTTACCTTTTACTGGAATAAACTAGTGGGTAGCTTAGTTACTATTATCTCTTCGTATGATATGTCGTGGTTCTAAACTTGTATCATGGCACACTGTGTGTGTGTGTGTGTGTGTGTGTGTGTGTGTGTGTGTGTGTGTGTGTGTGTGTGTGTGTGTGTGTGTGTGTGTGTGTGTGTGTGTGTGTGTGTGTGTGTGCGCGCGCCCTTTCTCAGGATGTCCGACGGGTGCCAGGTATCGCCCCTGCCATTGTTCGCTCAGAGACCAGTGAGAAGAGGCCGTTCATGTGCACATATCCTGGCTGCAACAAACGGTACTTCAAGCTGTCCCACCTGCAGATGCACAGCAGAAAACACACAGGTAAGAGCCAGAGCAGCCATAGATCAAGCGCTCATGAGACTAACATACCAGTGGATCAGTGATTCAGGTCTTGCTGTACCAAAGCCCTCTCTGTGTTCCCCTGGGCCCTCGCTCCAGGTGAGAAGCCCTACCAGTGTGACTTCACCGACTGTGGACGAAGGTTCTCCAGGTCAGACCAGCTGAAGAGACACCAGCGAAGGCACACAGGTTTGCTCTCTCTCTATCCCACTGCTTCTTTTTTCTTGTTCCTTTTCCCTCTTTTCAGCTTCTCTGCTCGAGCTCCCTCCATCTCTCTGCCCTCTGTGTTGTAAATAGAACGCTATAGCTCGTGCTCCCTTTGGAATGGCTCCTCTCCTGGCCTCTGCTCTACTCTGTCTCTCTCTTTGTGTGTGTGTGTGTGTGTATGTGTGTGTGTGCCTAGGGGTTAAACCGTTCCAGTGCGAGACGTGTCAGAGAAAGTTCTCACGGTCTGACCACCTTAAGACCCACACCCGGACTCATACAGGTAAAACAAGTGCGTAAACTTTGATTTTTCCACATTCTGCTTATTACTTAGCTAGTTACTTCACTTTTTCATGAACAGTCGGTAGGTAACGTCTCAAGGCTTTGGTGGTTTAGTATTTCAACTAATCTACGGTACGTTATCATACTGGATGAAAATAGGTTAAGTCAGTTCATTGTAACAAATTACCTGTTACTGAAAGTGATCGAAAATTATCATAGGCAATTCATTCATCTCTTCCTCCCCTTCAGTTAGGTTTAAACCACAATACTCCCTAACAGCTCTCTCTCTCTCTCTCCCGCTCACTCTCCTAGGTGAGAAGCCATTCAACTGCAGATGGCCCAACTGTCAGAAGAAGTTTGCCAGGTCCGATGAGCTGGTTCGTCACCACAACATGCACCAGAGGAACCTGACCAAGCTCCAGCTGGCCATCTGAGCCGGATCTTAGCCAGCCTCACTGCTCTCAAACACCCTCCCTCCCTACATGAGACTGAATCCTCCAGCTCGCACGGGGGAGCAGCAGCAGAGCAGGAGGCCGACAACATTGTTCATCTGCACGTTACTGTACAGCCTCACCAACGGACAGTTCTCCAAACAGTGCCACCTAGGGACAGTCCTCTGTTCATACGCTCTGATTCAGAGGGTTATTTTAGTGAGATATATTTAATGAGGAAACCAAACAGTTTCTATCGCTTGTCGGTGTTCTATAGATGTGTATAACCTTTGTGCCCATTTCTCATTTGAAGTATTACAGACTAATTTATTTGATCATACTTTTGTGAATTAAAATCTTTCACTGGAATGATTTCTGGAAAGGGGGATTTCTGGAAAGGGGGACATTGGTCCGACAGTATCTTCATCATCGCTATTGTTCAGTCCACATCCCTGTGTTTTTGATTTGATCTGCACCGGGTAGTTGAAACGTAAAGCTACACTATATCCGCTTTTGTCTGTGATGTTGTTTGTAAATATTGTTTCACTTTGACAGTGGATTTTGGGGCTGTGAGTTTTAAAAAAGATGTATCGGGCACACTGGCTATGTGGCCAAGAAGTTGTCATATTAAATGATGTAAATAATAATACTGGACCATGGATTGCATTAATATTCTTGCCATGGAAAAATGTGACTTAAGTATTATAGTTTAGACTAGAACTACTTCGATAGATCCAGGAAATGCTTTTTTAAGTGTGTATTTCATGTCATAAAACACTTAATAGTTTTTTTCTGTTTTTTTTTTTTTTTTACTCTGAAATGTATTATAAGTACATTACGGTCTGTTCCCATGTGTTTAAACTGTATTGTTCTTACTGTTTTTATACAGTATATATACTGATTCTGTTGTTGTTGTTGTTATTTTTCCCATTGAATTCTGTATTAAAGCCCTCTCGGAGTGTGCAGACTGCCTGGGCAGCTGTGTGGGCTCAGGGACCAGTGTTGAGTTACTTTTGCCTTCACTAACAGGGCTGATCAACCGCGCTCCTGAGACCCACTGACCAGACCGTAACCTGACCAGGTCGTGACCCCTTGTAAGTCACCTGACACAAGTTACCAGAGGAGGCTTATACTGGCCCGGTCTCCGAATAAAAATAGTTATGATAACAAAATAGAATTCTTGACTGTAGCTAACATCCGCTGCTTTCTTTATCTCTGAGGAGATTCTTTTCAAATTCCTTGACTTCTGAGTGAAACAGGAGACGCAGATAAACATAAACGTGTTTTCTCTCAAACTCACTGTTCCTTGGGACTATTCATCTTAATTAAGCTATGCACTCTCCCTGCACTTAGAAAAAATACACTTTTAATCCACTATTGTTGTTTTTCAAACAAGAAAAAAATATCCACTTTAAGTTGTGAATTTTCTTTATCATTCGACATCCACGTAAATGCACTGTCTCTGTGCAAACAACAAACAAAAAGCTTGGTACAATTTCAAAATGAACCACAGTTAGTTATAAAACTTTAAGGCAGTGGAATTCTAACTTTTTCAGCGGGGACCGCAGTTCTTCTGCCTGGACCCCATTTTTTTCCCAAAAAAATGTCTTTTGACCTCACCCCCAAATGTAATGACACAACCTTAAAATTGGTACTTTTAGATTTTTACATCAACAAATAACCATTAATAATTGCATTTTCATTTCTCATCAAAATGAAAAGAAACCAAAAAATACATTTACTCAATAAAATGTTATTTTTCAAATTGCCTTTCTCAAAAACATTTGTATATTGTCCAACATAAAAATCTGTACTCTTCATTTTTTTTTTCTTCTTAAATATATACACTACCGTTCAAATGTTTTGGGTCACTTACAATTTCCTTGTTTTAGAAAGAAAAGCAATTTTTTGTCCATTAAAATAACATCAAATAACATCAAACGTTGTAAATGACTATTGTAGCTGGTAACGATTTTTAATGGAATATCTACATAAGTGTACAGAGGCCCATTATTAGCAACCATCACTCCTGTGTTCCAATGGCACATTGTGTTAGCTAATCCAAGTTTATCATTTTAAAAGGCTAGTTGATCATTAGAAAACCCTTTTGCAATTATGTTAGCACAGCTGAAAACTGTTGTTCTGATTAAAGAAGCAATAAAACTGGCCTTCTTTAGACTAGTTGAGTATCTGGAGCATCAACATTTGTGGGTTCGATTACAGGCTCAAAATGGCCAAAAACAAAGCACTTTCTTCTGAAACTCATTAGTCTATTCTTGTTCTGAGAAATTAAGGCTATTCCATGTGAGAAATTGCCAAGAAACTGAAGATCTCATACAACGCTGTGTACTACTCCCTTCACAGGACAGCGCAAACTGTCTCTAACCTGGATAGAAAGAGGAGTGGGAGGCCCCGGTGCACAACTGAGCAAGAGGACAAGTACATTAGAGTGTCTAGTTTGAGAAACAGACACCTCACAAGTCCTCAACTGGCAGCTTCATTAAATAGTACCCACAAAACACCAGTCTCAACGTCAACAGTGAAGAGGGGACTCCGGGATGCTGGCCTTCTAGGCAGAGTTTCGCTGTCCAATGTCTGTGTTCTTTTGCCCATCTTAATCTTTTATTTTTATTGGCCAGTCTGAGATATGGATTTTTCTTTGTAACTTTGCCTAGAAGGCCAGCATCCCGGAGTCGACTCTTCACTGTTGATGTTGAGACTGGTGTTTTTGAGGACTTGTGAGGTGTCTGTTTCTCAAACTAGACACTCTAATGTACTTGTCTTCTTGCTCAGTTATGCACCGGGGCCTCCCACTCCTCTTTCTATTCTGGTTAGAGACAGTTTGCGCTGTCCTGTGAAGGGAGTAGTACACAGCGTTGTACGAGATTTTCAGTTTCTTGGCAATTTCTCACATGGAATAGCCTTCATTACTCAGAACAAGAATAGACTGACGAGTTTCAGAAGAAAGTGCTTTATTTCTGGCCATTTTGAGCCTGTAATCGAACAAACAAATGCTGATGCTCCAGATACTCAACTAGTCTAAAGAAGGCCAGTTTTATTGCTTCTTTAATCAGAACAACAGTTTTCAGCTGTGCTAACATAATTGCATAAGGATTTTCTAATGATCAACTAGCCTTTTAAAATGATAAACTTGGAATAGCTAACACAACGTGCCATTGGAACACAGGAGTGATGGTTGCTGATAATGGGCCTCTGTACGCCTATGTAAATATTCCATTCAAAATCATTACCAGCTACAATAGTCATTTTCAACATTAACAATGTCTACATTGTATTTGTGATCAATTTGATGTTAATTTTATTGGACAAAATAAATGAGCTTTTCTTTCAAAAACAAGGACCTTTCTAAGTGACCCCAAACTTTTGAACGGTAGTGTATATAGTTTTTTTGTGTTTTTTGGTAACCCAACTGCTGTTCCCCCACGACGCCACTAAGACTTTAAATACCGCTGCATTATGGCCTAGATTCAATCAGATCAAGTGTTAACCAGCAATAGCAGACTGCTGCATAACAGATGTTTTGGTGTTGGAGTTGGAGGTGGAACTGGGTTAGAGCCGTCAAATCGGTGAGCAGCTGCTCTTGCGATCATTGTCAGGAAGCCACATCCGCCCCACTCGCGTTAGAAGCTCAGAACGAAAAAGTGTAGGCTACATAGAAATAATAGAGCGAAATAGTAATGGCGTCTTTTTGTAGGTACTAACTCCGCCATGGTTCGTTGGACAAAGCCTTTAATGGGAAATGAATGCCGTTTCTGGATAAACGCCGAAAATAAGGTCTGTGGTAAACACAGGCTTAGGAGATCTTGTACTTTTTGTTCTATGAGATCATCTTCATCAGCTAAAGTTCACCTTTTGTGAACCTTGAAGCGTTTATGCAGTCAAAAAAAGCACATAATTGACAAAAGGTCATGTTAACAGACTGATATTATCTCATAGAACAAAAACATAAAAGATCTCCTAAGCCTGTGTTAATAACCTCAGACCTAATTTTCGGAGTTTATCCCAAAACCCTATTCTTGCCCTACACATTTTCCCCATAGGAATGGTTGAATGAACCAGAGATAACTCACTTCTGTTTTTAGGACTATAAGCTGGCGAGCTCTATTACACTCAAATTGAAAAATCATTCAACTAAATAATGAGGGTTTCTATCATCTTAATGGAGGTGCAGATTCCAATGGTAATGTCCGTTTTAGGTATAAGACCGGCGAGACCCTTGTGGAGTTGACAGCTCTAACGCAGTTCCACCTCTGACACCGTCAAAACATCAGCTATGCGGATGTCGCCTAAATGTATCTGATGGCGTTTGACCCCGTTGAGAGAATATTGTTGTGGAGATCCTCTTCTTTAACTATTCGCTTGGTCCCAGCGTTCTGTAAATCAGCTTGACTCTCCACCCTATTAGTCATGTAAACCCCCCCCCCCCCCCCCCCCCCGCTATATCTCAAGAGTGACAGTGGTTAATCTCTGTCCCAGATTTCTGCTCCATGGCCGAGCTCCACAGCCTTTGAAGAGAGGTGGCTGTTTTTTGTAACTTTAATGCGGTCCACTTGCAATCGTCACAATAGAGGTTGTATGAAAACCCTCCACTTGGTACGTCCCTTTTAGACAAATGTGGGACTTTCTAGGAGGATAGGGTTGAATTGGATTGGATGCGGTTGACGTCAGTGTAGTGTACTATCGTAGGCCAACTTTGCAGTACTTCATACACTGCACGAATGGCCTTTTGTGTTATTTCAGAAGACGTTGTTCATGAGGTTTACCTTCATCAGAAAAGGTCATTAACATGTTTGTATGACTACCCTATGGACTTCAGATGTGCTAGTCTTCCAGTTTAGCAGTCACGAGATGTACAGTATATGAAACACATTAAAGTAGTGAAGAAAACGCAATCACCTTAAAGCCTCTGGTCCATAACTCGGGAAGATCCTGAGTGACTGTTGACAAAGACAAGAGATTGGCTTTAGGTTCAGGTCAGTGAGACGTCTCTGAGGCGTGCTCCTCTGTGTCAGCTGACCCAAACAAACCGAACAATGAAGTGATATCTGAAAAAACATGCACAAACATTATAGTGTACATTTGGACGTCGCCAAATAGATGCCCCATGTTCCTACAACTTTGAAATCCCCTCTTTCGTAACACCCTCTTTTTCAGAAAGCAAAAGCCGTGGCGCTGTGTCCAGCGATGTGAGAATAATACACGACAACAGCTAAATATTAACCATCCCCGTCCCAACGGCTGTTATGCAAACTATTCAGCTGATACGGACGCTGTTCAGAGCTTATACAATTTCAAACCTGATCTCCATCCTATTTTCATCACACTCAACCATTCTAATTATATCAATAACGATATATTATATTACATCCCTTTATATATAATAGTGACCTTATTAAACGCACCAAAAGCATCCATTAAAGTCCTATAGGGGATGTTAGGGTGTGACCAGTGTGTGTGTGGTTGGTGTGTTGAGCTTGTAAAGTGCTGGTGGGTGATTCCATCCTGATAAGCCCTTAGCCGCTTCGCTGCTCTGCTGGTCAAAGCAGCCTGCCGCGACGCTGACACGTTTACCACCTAGACCAGTTGAGCCAGTCTCAGCCTCTTAGTCGAGCCTCTCATTTGACAAGATTAACAGGGAAATGGGCGATAAATAAAGACACAGGAGGGAATGTGTAAGGTCTTAGGCACTCAGCGTCTGATCGCTTTGTTTATTTTGGGGGATAGGTAGTGAGACCAGAGGAGTCTGTCGGCCGTCGGAGGCTTAAAGCCCGCTGCTGAGAACCTGACCCGAGGAGGGTGGAGAGGATATGAAGTATCAGTGAGTTGTAAATCTTATGGAGTTACACTTCTCACCCCCAACCACATTCACTTATCCCAAAGACATGTGCACTCCAACCCGCATGGCAATGGAGTGCATAAACAGAACTATAACATCACCTTGGGATCAGAGTCGTTTCGTAGATCTAGCCTCCTTAATTAACCTTACTGGACTACAAATCATCTGTGGATGCTTGACCTCCTGGGTTTATGGGCCACAATACAATGGGAGATCCTTAGCGCACTACGCAGATACTGTTTTCTCAAGCAATGGCAACTAAACACTGCCTTACCTGCAATTTATAGAAGCTCTTCCCCTATAACAAACAGGTTTCGGGCTGATCAAACACAAACACATGCAAAACTGTTTGAGTAAAAATGCTATTTATTCCATTGTTTATAACGCACATAAATCCTATTATGATTATGAGAAATGCATCACTGAAGATAGAATGGAAAAGTGAAATCGTTAATAACACTCAAATCCCATATTTTTTTCTCAGCAGGCAGTCAGTACAGTAAGGTGAGCCAAATGACAGAATAAATCCTTCACAGGAACAAGTGAACCAATGAGGAGAGAGAGAAAGCTGGAGAGAGTGAGAGAGAGAGAGAGAGAGAGAGAGAGAGAGAGAGAGAGAGAGAGAGAGAGAGAGAGAGGAGAGAGTGAGAGTAAAAGAGTGAGAGTAAAAGAGTGAGAGTAAAAGAGAGAGAGATTTTATTTTATTTATTTGACCATGGTTAATGATCAAAACCTTAGAAAACCCTTGACATAGTACAGGCTCAGTGAGCACAGCCTTGCCGTTGAGAAGGGTAGACACAGGAAAACCTGGCTCCCTGTAGAGGAAAAGCTGTGCAACCACTGCACAACAGCAGAACCTGAGACAGAGCTGCATTTCCTGACAAAATGTCAAAAATATAAAACAATTAGAGAGTGTCATTTCCCCAAATTTGAAACCCTTATTCAAGGTTTCAAAGACCTCTCTGATAAGGGGGAGGACCCAGGGAGCTGTGGGTTGGCAGTGCACTACATTGCTGCCTGCCATAAAATGAGGGACAGTGTCTGACAGACAAATCAACCTGCACATGTCCTCTACAGTATGCTTATTGTTATTGTCCAATGTATGTTTATTTTGACCCTTGGTTATTGTTGTTACTGTTGTCCCGTTGACAATTTTGATTCTTATTATTTTCATATTGTAAATATCCAAAGTAAGCTTTGGCAATATGTACATTGTCACGTCATGCCAATAAAGCAAATTGAATTGAATTGAGAGCGAGTGAGAGTAAGAGAGAGAGAGAGAGAGAGAGAGAGAGAGAGAGAGAGAGAGAGAAAGAGAAAGAGAAAGAGAGAGAGAGAGAGAGAGAGAGAGAGAGAGAGAGAGAGAGAGAGAGAGAGAGAGCAAGAGAGAGAGCGAGAGGGGGAAAGAAAGAAAGAAAATAACAAGAGTAAAGTAGCTAGTGAGTCTTGGTGTTGCGCAGGCCTCTAGGGTAATGCTGTAATGGTAGGAGATGATACTGTAGATGTTTGGGCCCTGGTACGACTCAGCGCGAAGCAGAGTGAGGCCTGTTCCTCTGGAGGCTGCATTCCTTCAGCTCCTGCTGCCTGTCAGAGACATGGGCCAAGGCGGGGCCGGGGAAGGTGGCTCTGGAAAGGGGGGACTGTAGCTAGTTGAGTCTTAAACTCTAGTTGTGTAATGCCTCTTTGACATCATAGCATTGTAACCAGTCACGGCTGTGAAAGAGAGATATGTACAGTACCAGTCAAAAGTTTAGACACACCTACTCATTCAAGGGTTTTTCTTTATTTTTACTATTTTCTACATTGTAAAATAATAGTGAAGACATCAAAACTATGAAATAACACATGGAATCACGTAGTAACCAAAAAAGTTTTAAACAAATCTAAATATATTTTATATTTGAGATTCTTCAAAGTAGCCACCCATTGCCTTGATGACAGCTTTGCACACTCTTGGCATTCTCTCCGAAAACCAGTCAACAGTGCTGCACCAATTCTGAATAAAGAATACAGAGGATTTCAGTTGCACTACATTACAGTGACCTTTTTACTGTGTTTCATATTACAGCGTAATTATTGTAAATACTAATTGTTACACGTTAGTTACAGTTACCTAGGGTTAGTGTTGAGGCTATAAGGTTGTGATTAAACCAGGAAGTGCACAGGAATCTAGGGTTAGGTAAGGGGACTAAAGGTCTGTTACCCACGAGGGGAACAGGGTGCACGGGTGCATATGACGTCCTAAACCAACCCAAAACACCTATAGTTAACAAGGAACACCAGACCAAACCAAAACACCTATAGTTAAGAAGGAACACTAGACCAACCCAAAACACCTATAGTTAACAATGAACACTTCAAAAACCAGCCAGAGAGGCTAGGGGAAAGGGTCACAAAGGCCACTTCAAACTCCTACCAGAATAAAAAGAGCTGCCCTGTAGTACTTCTAATTGTTAAGGGTTAAGGTTAGGGTTAGGGTTGAGGCCAGGGTTAGGGTTGAACCAGGATATGTACATGAACTAGGGTTAGGGTTAAGGGTTAGGGTTGAGGGTCAGGTTTGAACTAAGAAGTGGGCATGAAGTCAGTGTGCCAGAATTCAGTCGGGATCTGTAGAACATTGTGAAACCCATGGAGAGGCACAACAGTGGAGCCATACCCTCAACTTGGACTAGAAGCTGAAACAGTATATGTGATGGAATGTTTGGTTTAATGTTGGAAGTGCACATCTCTGTTTCAGGCCCAAGCAGAGCTTCCCTGCAAGCCTGTCCTGTGAGTTAAGGGTGATGAGGGGGGTCTGCGCCGTTCCACACAGTAAAACAGGCTGACAGAAGAAAGCAAACACATAGGAGATGACATAAAGTGCTTTAGAGAGGTCAGTGCTGCAGCTGCACCACAGAGGGAAGAGGGTGAGGTGCTTTAGGTGCACCTCTCCGGTGGCCCCTGAAAGTGTCAGTTAACGTAACCATTTAGATGGCAGGACTCAGGAGAGAGGAGAGCCAGGTTACTGCACACACACACTGTCTGATAATTTATCCCCCCCTGGTCTAAGAGAGGGGAACAGGGTGATCAGAGAAAGGAGCGTTGATTTAAATGCCTTTTTCTCCTCAGGTATGGCTCTTCCTCTCTCAGAGTGGTGGGTGCTGGTCCTTCTCAGGTCCTTCACTGTGGCACCAACGTCCCTCTGATCAATGACTTCATCTGATGCAGTGAGTTTCACCACTATTTTCTTTCTTCGTTTTCTCCCTCACCAGCGTTATTCTCTCAGCGCTGTTGTAAAATGAACTACGTTGCTGTTGAAATAGAACGAGGAAGAACATATGATCGGAATGAAAAGTGGGATAGAAGAGAACATTTCTGAATGGACGAAAGTAATAATTTCCCAGTTTTCTGTGTTATAAAAAGGCGACGAAATCCTGTAAAGCCTTACATGTAAATATAGTGTGTCAACAATGATGGTGGGATCTCAGCAAATAAAGGACAGATATATCCGCTCCCATGTCATGTTCCAATACCTAAGGGAGATAGGCCCCGAAATATATGGGTTATGGCCTATCTAGATTCTGCAATAGCGTTTCGTTTGGAGTTTCATTAGTTCCGAGGATGTAGTCCAATAAGATTAAGAACAATACGTTTATTTAGAAAGTTAAACACTCTTTTTTGCCTTTTCCGGTCCGTGGTGTATTAACATAGATGGGAAATATTTCACATAATAAAAACATTAACTAGCCTAGATGTGTTCTCTTGGGTGATGAAATCTTATAAAAACACCAAGCGGAACCTATAAATAGATTAAACAAATATTTTGTGATTAATCGCTGATGGTAAGATAAAGCATTTTTACTGGCTCTCGAGATTCTGAATGATTATCTGTAGGTCTACAGGAAGCGCAAGTTTAAAAAAAAAAATCATTTGTGGAGTTGATTCATCAATTTGCTGATGTTACATAACTGAAAACTGCCAAACTTTCTAAAATGTTTTAGAAGATTGGAGAACACGTTGGGAGGGATCTTAGAACATTCCTCCATACAGAATCTTTCCAGATCCTTGATATTCTTCGTCTGCGCTTATGGACTGCCCTCTTCAATTTCATTTTCAATGGGGTTCACGTCCGGAGACTGAGACGGCCATTGCAAAATGTTGATTTTGTGGTCAATTAAACATTTATTTGTGGATTATGATGTGTGCTTGGTTGGGGTTATTGTTTTACTGGAATATCTTCCTGGTAGAGGCAACCAGGTTTTTGTCTAAAATGTCATGGAACTGGGTAAAGTTCATGATGCCGGTGACCTTAACAAGTTCCCGAGGGCCACTGGAAGCAAAATAGCCTCATAAAATCAAAGATCCACCACCATATGTTACAATATGAGTTCTTTTCAACTTATGCATCCTTATTTTGATGCCAAACCCACCACTAGCATGAGCTCTATCTTAATGTAATCCAACAAATGTAAATACCTGGAGTTTGCTTAACGGTATTGGTACTTGGATTGGAACCGGTGCTATGGTCAGATGACATGAAAATAGAGCTCTTTGGCCACGAGATGTACGAGATGTACACCGGTGGTGGGTTTGGCGTCGAAAGAAGGATGAATATGCAGAAAACAACCCCATTATCTAAAAACATTGGTCACTGAACAATACACACACACACACACACACACAAAAAGGCTCAGTCATTATCCTTGCAAGGTGAGGGGTTGAAAGGTATTGAAAAAAGGGGTGCCAATAACTTTGACCCCTATCTTTTTTAGAGGAAAATTTGACTAGTTAGAATATCTTTATCTTAGTTTAAAATAATAGAATTGCAGTGTTGTAAAGTACTAAAGTAAAAATACTTTAATAACCTCTACGGGATCGGTGTCCCTAAACCAGGACGGTTGTTGCTGACGTGCGCTAATGTGACTAGAATGACGTTGTAAGTAACAGCCAACTTTCCAGGACATAGACATGTCTTTTATAGGCAGAAAGCTTAAATTATTGTTAATCTAACTGCATTGTCCAATTTACAGTAGCTATTAGAGTGATTTTTTTCTCCATACTATTGTTTTAGGAGAATGTACAACAACAAAACACTTTTATCACGATAAATAAAACATTCACCTCTGAAGGTAAATAATGTACTTACATTCAGTAAGTTTGCTCTGATTTGTCATCCTGAGTGTCCCAGAGATAAAATGTAGTATAGTTTTGTTTGATAAAATCATTTTTTATATTCAAATGTAGGAACTGGGTTCTACAGTTTGAACCCCTGCTGCCACTGATTTGGCGGACTCACCAAACACAAATGCTTTGTTTGTAAATTATGTCTGAGTGTGACCCTGGCTATCCATAAATTTTAAAAAACAAGACAATTGTGCCTTCTGGTTTGCTAAATATGAGGAATTTTAAATCATTCGTACTTTTACTTTTGATACTTAAGTATATTTTAGCAACTACATTTACTTTTGATACTTAAGTGTATTTAAAACCAAATACTTTAAAACTTTTACTCAAGTCATTTTTTACTGGGTGACTCACTTTTACTTGAGTCATTTTCTATTAAGGTATCTTTACTTTTACTCAAGTATGAGAATTGGGTACTTTTTCCACCACTGTATAATGTATTTTTTGGGGGATCATACAATACAGCTCAATATTTGCATGATTTATTTTATACAGTCTTTTTTTCTCATTTTAATAAGGGTGCCAATTAATATTGACCTGATTGTATGTGCCCATGTTCCAACAGCAGGTTCTACAATATATATATATATTTTTTAGTGCAATACATATTTTTTAAATTGTGATTCTGAAAAAAGTACTGTAAAATATGTGGAGAGGAGAATTAGCTGAAATCTGATTTAAATAATACAGTACCTGAGAGGGCATGGTTCTCACGTCCTTTGTGAAAATGTATTTTCAGAAAAATTGTAAAAGAAAATCTTTCAAATATATGCAATAGCGCTCTCTAGTGGTGAAAAGCACATCATCACATTTTACCCGTTGTTTTCCCATCCATTGTAAATAGAAGAGCCTTGTCACTGGCCTCTATTGACTGATGCTTTTATTGCCAACCCACAGCGCCACCTAGTGCTAGGACTTAAAATAAATTCGCTTTTTTTTATAATAGCGATTGAAACCGGACAGATTATCATAAAATCATCCAGTAATTTACAGTGTAAATATCTTTCTCAATTGGTGTTTGTTGTATATTTTCCCTTATAGAATGAAAGCCCCATGAGTATAAAACGGATGGTTGGGATCAGGAAGGAGTAGCCCTAAACGTGTGGAGTGTGTTTGTACAGAGCCAGGTGAAAACTGCCCAGCAGAGTATCACATTTCAGGGGCACATCCATCACTCTACAGACAGCAGCCACAGACAGCCATTGGCCACTACCTGGGAAGGTTCAAAGTCACATGCTGCGCTGTTTGTCTGATTTATGAACTGTCAGAGGTATCACATTAACAAGAGATTAGCCTCAACAAGGAGATGTATGACATAAACAAAGTGAAGAGGCGGCGAGCGGCCAGGGAAACAGTCAGCGGGGAACAGAAGCTAAGGTGCTGGTGGACAGACACACAATGAGAGGCATATTGGCTATCAGCCAGGGCTAGGTTGCTTGGTTGCTTTAGGTTTGTAATCCTCATTTGGATGTGTGTTGTCTTTATTCAAGGATACTACTATTGCAAATACAGTTGGTTAAAAGCAGAAATTTTTTTATGAACAGGTTTTACTGTATGAATGATTACTGGTATGATTTATAGTGCGTGTGTATTACTCTATAACTGTGTGCATGTGTGTGTACTTGTAGGTGTATGTGTGTGTGCGTGCTCTTGTTTCTTACCATATGTATGTCAGTTCAGTGTGTAAGACAGTTGTTGTTGTGGTTGTTGTCCCCAAGGCTAAGTTGGAATTGGCAGGGTGCCCCCCCCCCCCCCCCCAAGGGACTGGGCCCGTGCCAACACCCTCCTCCCTGTTCCCTCCATCCCTCCATCCTTCAGCCTCCAGCTCAGCAGGACCCAGAGCCCTAGTACTGAGCCACCTCCTCCCAGAACCCCCCTCTTCCTCTCCTCTCTGTCTCTGGGAGGTCTCAGCTGTCCCCCTCAGAAGAGACATCAATCCCCCCAGGGGATTTCCAACACTCTGATAGCTAGGACCACTGCAGGGACCAAGCATCCATTAACACACAGGCACATAAAGGCCCGCCACAAAAGAACCCTAAAAAAAAACCTCTCTCTTGCTCTGAGAAAACACTGTGTTGCAGTTGCTCTTTCCCAACCACATGAGAGCAGTGTTAGTCTTTATCAGAGACCTGGAGTGACGAGTGTAATTACTAACTGCACTGAGGAGGAGTGTGAAATCCTACAATGGTTTATGTCAGGGCACCTGTACTGGGGTCTGAATCCAGTGTGGATTAAACATTTATGATGTGTGTGGAGTTGTGTGTCAGTTAGTATGCAGTTCAATAAATATATGAATTATTGTGGTAAAGGTGTTTAAATAAAACATGTCAGTGTTTGGTCTGGAAGAAAATTGCGTGTTTCAACTTGACTTTACTTGCTGGATATTACTTTAAAATAAACCACTGACAACACGCACACACACATACATAAAAACGCTCTCTCTCTCTCTCTCTCTCTCTCTCTCTCTCTCTCTCTCTCCTCTCTCTCTCTCTCTCTCTCTCTCTCACACACGAATGCACAACAGTGCGTGCAAACTAGCCACAGATACACACACACACACACACACACACACACACACACACACACACACACACACACACACACACACACACACACACACACACACACACACACACACACACACACACACACACACACACACACCACAGGAGGCTGCTAACGGGAGAACTGTTCATAATAATGGCTGGAACAGAATGGCATTAAATGTCAGAAAACCATGTGTTTGATGTATTTGATACCGTTCCACTTAATTCGCGCTACAGTCATTAACACGAGCCAGTTCTCCCCAATTAAGGTGCCACCAGCCTCGTGTAATGCGCAGTGATGTGCAGTCAGGGTAGGCAAGGTAGGCAGTGCTAACCCTGTAATAATCGAATAAAAAAAAGCTGTTAAGAAAATTCTATAAAATATTGTCATTCTTTTTATACCTAATGTTTTTTTCTCAACAATTCTAGTGGTTTTTATGCAAACAAATCTAAAACTTTGCTAAAACTGCATCAAAACCTCAGGAAATATCCTCAGGTATTCATGCCTTCCTTTCCAGACATTCAAATACATTAAAATTGTTGAGGCCGCAGCCGTTCCTGAGTCCAGTCACCGTTAATGGACAGGGTAAGCATAGGCATTGCTGCTTTGCCTAGCTTGAAGATTAATTCGTTGCATTGAGCCGGTTTCATATTTGGCGCATTCATATTGCCTAAACATGTTGTGTAGGTATTGTCAGGGGAAGCTGCGCACATTTGATCGTGTCTACATAACGGCACTTGCATCCCTTGAACTGAACAAAGCTGGCTAGCGAACAAAAAAAAAGCTGGCTAGCGAACAAAAACAACCTGAGAAATGGACACTATTGCACCTCCAAAATGTTCCAAGTTGGAATAATGTAATGCGCCATTTGGAGGGTTCGAAGAGTGGAACCTATAATGAAAGATAAGACCAGACAGTGGCAGCATACAGGAGCTCTACACACAAGAAGTGACCATGACACGCAACCACCATATCCCTCATTGCTAGCTGTCGGGCAAGCGAACATTGAGTACTGGACTGTCCACTTGTCTGAAACATCATTATCAATTAATCCTTTTTACCAGACTTTTACACATCTTGGACATTTACTTTTGCTTTGTGGATGGAATCGGAATGGGAATGACTTGTATCAGTGTGAAAATGGAACCGAAGGAGGCATTGGGGATATGTCTCCCACGACTGGGGCCTGCTGTGTGCATGCAGAATAAAATAATGGACAAGGGGTTCTGCTTTGACTTCTACAACTCTGTCACCAAGAGGTTCACCAGATGAATGGACTTCATTTACAAGTAAAGGTAGGCCTAAATGCATTTTCTTTTTTTATTTAACTAGGAAAGTCAATTAAGAACAAATTCATATTTACAGCCCCATCGATGTGGATGGGGAAGTGCTCGGCCCTCTGTTTCCTGTAGTCCACGGTCAGTTCCTTTGCCTTTCGGACTTTGAAGGATGGCGCTGCCGTCTTACAGGCTCCTGACCAACTCAGCTATTTGTGTGTGTTTTTATGCTGATCTTAACTTTTTTTGTACATAATGTTTCCGCCATTATTTCCTATGACCTAAAACAGCTTCTGGACATCAGAACAACGATCACTGACCTCGATTTGGACGTCATATTTACCCCAGACCAGGCCCTGATCAGACCCTGGACTCGAAAGAGGAAGCAGCGGCGAAAGAGAGGCAAGCGAGGTGGCGTCATGATTAGACTACGTCGGCAAGCATATACCTTTTGTTGGCGAACACACAATCACAAGAGAACAAGCTGGACGAGCTCCGTTCGAGACTATCCTATCAACGGGACCTGAACAACTGTAATGTCCTATGTTTCTCAGCGTCGTGGCTGAACAAGGACATGGATAATATACACCTCACTGGCTTTTCCATGCATCGTCAAGATCGGACGGCAGCCTCGGGTAAGATGAGAGGGGGTGGGGTGTGTCTCTTTGTTAACAACAGCTGGTGTGCAATCTCACATTTTATGGAAGACTTGAGTTTTTATAGTACCTCATGATAAGATGCAGACCATACTATTTACCAAGATAGTTTTCATCTATATTTTTCATAGCTGTCTATTTACCACCACAAACTAATGCTGGCACCAAGACCACACTCAACGAGCTGTATAGGACCATAAGCAAACAAGGAAATGCACATCCAGAGGCGGTGCTTCTTGTGTCCGGTGATTTTAATGCAGGGAAACTTAAATCCGTTTCACCACATTTTTACCAGCATGTCACCTGTGCAACAAAACTCTAGATCACCTTTACTCGACACACGGAAGCGCATACAAGGCTCTCCCTCGCCCTCCCTTCGGCAAATCTGATCCTCCTGATTCCTGCTTACAAACAAAAACTCAAACAGGAAGTACCAGTGACATGTTCATTACAGAAGTGGTCCCATGAAGCAGATGCTAAGCTACAGAACTGTTTCGCTAGCACAGACTGGAATATGTTGTGGGATTCAACTGATAACATTGAGGAGTTTACCACATCAGCCATCGGCTTTATTGATAAGTGCATCGGCGACGTTGTCCCCACAGTAAACGTACGTACATATCCCAACAAAAAGCCATGGATTACAGGCAACATCCGCATTGAGTGAACGGCTAGAGCTGCCGCTTTCAAGGAGCGGGATACTAATCCGGACATTTTTAGAAATCCTGCTAGGAGCTCTGACGAGCCATCAATCAGGCAAAGCGTCAATACAGAACTAAGATTGAATCCTACTACGCTGGCTCTGACATTTATGTGGCAGGGCATGCAAACTGGCATGGATTACGAAAGAAAACCCAGCCGTGAGCTGCCACATTCACAAGGCGGATTACCAGGACGCGTACTCAGAGCATGCACTGACCAGCTAGCAGGTGTCTTCACTGACATTTTCAACCACTCCCGGACCCAGTCTGTAATACCTACATGTTTCAAGCAGGCCACCATAGTCCCTGTGTCCAAGGCAGCCAAGGTAACCTGTCTAAATGACTATCACCCCGTAGCACTCAAATGTGTAGCCATGAAATGCTTTGAAAGGCTGGTTATGGCTCACATCACCACCATCATCCCAGACACCCTGGACCCATCCCAATTCCCATACAGCCCCAACAGATCCACAGATGACACAATCTCTATTGCACTCCACACTGCCCTCTCCCACCTGGACAAGAGAAACACCTATGTGAGAATGTTGTTCATTGACTACAGCTCAGCGTTCAACACCATAGGGCACTCCAAGCTCATCACTAAGCTCAGGACCCTGGGACTGAACACCTCCTTCTGCAACTGGACCCTTCACTTCCTGACTGTGGAGGGTATGTGGAGAGTGTGGAGGCAGCTATCTCTTGTGTATCTTGGCTACAATGGTATTTACATTTTGGTGAATATTGTTTGTCGATTTTGGTTAATAGTCTATGTCACTGGTTGTATCTGTTGTATGGTAAACTTGGGCTTCATCAAGGTTTATTTGTGAGTAAATGTTGCTTTGATAATAGCCAGTGCTTACCCAACCACCGACTTTACTGCACATCACTGCACGCATGCACACACGCACACATACCGTGCAAGTTACAGTTTTTCTCAATGGCGCACAAGCAATTTATGGATGTGTTAACACTATCTATAGCGGAACAGCAATGATCAAATGTTCTGCTCAAATACATATACAGAACTTCGGATCATTTTCTTGCCTTAGTAACTGACTTGAAGATCTTAGACCACCTTTTGCAAAACTTTACATAGAAATGTCATCAGTGAATACAAAATTCACTGTTCATAGAATATAACCCATTGAAATGTGTGAAATTGTGTTCACTGTTTCCGGCAATCAGTAAATACTACTGCACAAAATTCTAAATCCCCCCATTCTACATCACCCCATTCTAAATCACCCCATTCTAAATCACCCCATTCTAAATCACCCCATTCTAAATCACCCCATTCTAAATCACCCCATTCTACATCACCCCATTCTAAATCACCCCATTCTACATCACCCCATTCTAAATCACCCCATTCTACATCACCCCATTCTAAATCACCCCATTCTACATCACCCCATTCTAAATCACCCCATTCTACATCACCCCATTCTAAATCACCCCATTCTACATCACCCCATTCTAAATCACCCCATTCTAAATCACCCCATTCTAAATCACCCCATTCTACATCACCATCTTAATTTAGTGACTGCAAAGAAAATGTATTGATCTACTGGGATTTTTTTTAACTGTTTTGAAAAAGGACAGTTATGTGTCTTGTGAAGTCTGTTTTGAAAATAGACAACATTGTTAAAAAAAAAAAAATGATGCAATTGAGGAAAAACTGTAAAAGATCTGTCAATGTTACAATTTTAGATGTTACAATTTTAGATCACACTGTGTTTATGGCTATAAAGGTGTGTGTATATATATATATATATATATACACACATATATACATATATATTGTAAAGAAAAGTTAAAAAAAACTCTCAAATAGAATGTTTACTTTGTTCATCACAATGCCTGACATTATCGAGCAAAATATTTTTGAGGCTTGAATAAAACAAAACAAAAACAAATTTACATGACAAAAAATGTATCATGTTGGAGGTATGTTTTGGCATATGGGACATTTTAATTTGGATGTTACAGTAATTGTAGTCAAATCAAGCTGATTTGAATAAAGCAGGCCTGGGGGATACTAGCCTAGTGCAGAGAGAGGAAAATGTTATGTACCCTTCACCTCAATCACCAGATACTAAACTATATCTGTGGTGGCAAAACCCATGCTTGTCGTGTTTGCAAGTCAAATGAGCCTGTTGTGCATATGCTAACGACAGGTTTGGAGTTGCTCATGCCGTGTTCTCTTTATGTTGATGGTGATGTCTGATGAGTCGCAGCGAGGAGTGGGCTGCCCAAATATGTGTTCATCTGTGGAGTTGCTGTGTTTCATTTGTGTAAGCTGCAGCTTTGGCGACCGTCCTAAACCCCTCTCTAAAGGCCTTGTGAGCGACTAAGCTTGCAGGGGCACAGTGGCACTGTGACAACTGACTCTCTATTACATATGCTTTGATGTACAGAGAACAGTTTCTTGGACAAATCAGATATTCATAATAGATAATAATATTGATGGATCAGGACTTTGATTTCAACCAAAGCCAATGTGTTACTACTGCATCAAGGGATTTATAGTCTTTTGTTTTTTTTCCCCTCTGAAACATTTTCCGACTCCTCCGCATCCTCTGTGCTACAGTGGTACATGAAACAGGCCGGATGGATGCGCGTACTCAGTGTCTGTGGGGAAAATAGCACTGAGCCAAGAGATTTAACTCTCTCATCTCTGCTGCTCACTGCGACTTGGCTCGGCTTTTTCCAATTTGGAGGATGAAAAGGATGCGTTCTGACTTAGACTGTGAATACATAACTCCTAGCTAACTGGGTGATATTATGCATTCATAAGTAGGTACACCTACGTACCGTAAGGCTTTTCACAGCCTCGGCCTGGATACAGCATTCTAAATATCGGACTCGCTCATTAAAAAAGGCTGTCATTCTGTAGTTCCTGTCCTTTCTGGTGGAGTTTTTCTGGGTTTTTTTAACAGTGAATGGGTCAAATGGGTCCATAGTCATCACTGATCCCCCCCACTTCGGGTTCATTTAATAGGACATAGCATCCAGGCATTTAGTTAAATGGGGAAGTCCATATCTCAGCCCGTTCTGGCCCAGACTCTCGCCTCTTGGCATATAATTGGTGAAGGCTGCTATTTACAGATTGAAGGTTGCACTCGCTATCAGAATAATGAATGTAATTCTCCTCATTTATTCCCTGTTTGTCCAAGATCCACCATTATTACTGCCACGTGACGGTCAGCTCAGGGCTTATTTTCACACAGGTACGTGCGGGGAGGCCAGAGCAGTGGACGAAGACATGCAAACAGATTGGGCTTTTCCAGCCAGCTGGGAAGTGTGCAGATGGAATTGGGAGGGAATAGGCACCAAAAGAAAAAGCTGTTGGAATTGGATCCTCCTAGAAAGAGATGCAACGGTATATTTTCTGCTTGACTGATCTGCCCTACATACTGGGAGACACAGATATAATGATTACAACGTGGAGAAAACAAGTAGGACAGGAGACCGAGATCAAATGAACATTGTGTTACTGTAAGACATGTAATAAATAACACATACACTACCTAGTACAATAAAAAATGGTTTCAGCATTTCATTTGGTTTTTCTCTGAAATGTATTCTACAAAATATCTGCTCGATGCTAAAACCAAAGTATCTTCAAAATATACCAAAAAGGCCATAGTTGCATGCATGCAGCTCTACGCTACTCTATGCCTAAGCGCCTGTTAGGCTTTCAACACAATTTATAGTCTTGAAGAGGCGGCAATCTAAGTAAAAACCAACCGTGACTCAGATCCTGACCTTTTCCGTTCTTAGGAATGCTCCCGTATTAGCCCACTCAGAGCATCACACCCAGCTAGAAAGCACTGCAGGTTTGGCGCGAGGCGAGGCGTGTGCGCCTGTCTAAACGTCTAAATGACAGTGTCCCCCTCTGGTCTAAAACCCCAGGACAACATGAGACTGCTGATGACTCTAGGATTGCATCCCTGCCTTTGGTAAATAAAAGACGAAAAACAAGTCACGGTCTAAATTGGCCTTTAAAATATAGCCCACTAATTGTGAGAAGTCGTCTGGCCTTGTATCGCCTAAGGGTGGACCCTCATGTCATGTTGCCATGCTCAGTCATATAGGGTGTTTAGTCACAGATCCCACAGTGTTCATACCAGAGGGGTATGTTGAGTGAAAGGAGGGCATATAGGGTCAGAAGAGTGTTGGATAATGCACACTTTCAAAAAGAGGGCGACATCTTAGAGAGGCCCAGAGATCCACTGTTCCACTGGAGGAGTTGCTATGGTTAACACATCACGCCGTGATGAGAACTGCATGGAGCCTTTTCATTTACACATGACTCCTGGGCACTGTAACCCTGTCCTTCATGTATAATAATCACCCCCATTGCTAATACTGCCAATCAGACTGAGCGGAGAGTGAGAGGGAGGGAGACAGAGAAAGAGAGAGAGGGAGAGAGAGGGGGAGATAAAAAGGCAGAGAAGGAGAGAGGGGGGGTTGAGTAGAGAGGGAACACAGGGAAGAAGAGGAAGACAGTAGGGTATTGGTCCCGATTGAGGCGTTTGAGGATATGAATGAAATGTCTTAAACAAACATCATGGCTGCGGAGGGTATGGAGGCAGCACAGCGCTCCATCTGCCGTGTGTGTTTGTGTGTGTGTGTGTGTGTGTGTGTGTGTGTGTGTGTGTGTGTGTGTGTGTGTGTGTGTGGGTGTGTGTGTGTGTGTGTGTGTGTGTGTGTGTGTGTGTGTGTGTGTGTGTGTGTGTGTGGGGAGGGTCTCTCTGTGGAGGGTCAGGCAGAGCGGAGCATTGTGGTAGTTAAAGTTCAGGAACACAGAGGAACAGATGGACTCCCCGTCTCTCGGGGCAGGCCAACAGCCTCCCAACGCCTCAAGCCCTTTATGTCTCTCTCTCTCCAAGTTGCAAGGATACAGAGAGAGAGGGAGAGAGGGAGAGAGAAAGAGAGAGAGAGAGAGACAGAGACAGAGAGAGAAACAGAAATAGAAATAGAGACAGGGAGAGGGGAGAGAGAGAAAGAGACAGGAGAGGGAGGGAGACAGGCAAAAATGGGAGAGAGAGAGACAAAAATGGGAGCCAGAAGAATTTAGCTTAAACGAACCTAGCAAGGGGAGTTAATACAACTACATCAAACGACCAAACTGCGTGAGTAAACCAAAAAGGAGCATGGACTCTAACATTAAAACATATCTTCTGTTTTTTGAGGGGAAGATTTTTCAATCCATTATTTCCAGCAACAGCAGCTGACAAACAAAAATGGTTGCCGACCGTGCAGCAGAACAGAGCAGCAGCAGCAGTTGTAGCAGAGCCCACAGGCACCATGTCCCCACTCCCCTCAGCACTGAGTCCATTCTCTACCCTCCAGAGGCCAAACTGACACAACAAGGAAAGCTCTTAAACAGCAACTATAAAAGGGGAGGCCAGAAACCCTTTTTGCAGACCTCTACAAAAGACGTTGCTTTAAACCGCAGCCCGACCTCTTCACTAATCAAAAACACAGAGAACCAGACAACAAAAATATACGCCTTCACTATGGGGAAACACTGAAGCAATACAAACACACCCTAAGAACAAAAAAAGGAACAGCACATTAGAAATCAGCTGGATGGATTTGAGGAATACAGAGAATCAAACCACTTCTGGGAGAATTGGAATAAATTAAACAAACCTCATCAGGAGGAATTGGCTATCAAAAATGGGGATATGAGGCAAAAATATGAGACAAAATCACTTTGCAAACCTCTACAGCAATATAACAAACAGCCCAGAACAACAAGATATATAAGATAAATTACAAATCCTTGAATCAGCAGTCAAAGACTATCAGAATCCTGTGGATATCTCAATTACAGATGAAGAATTATTGGAAAAACTACGCGCTCTCCAACCCAAAAAGGCCTGTGGTGCTGATGGTATTTTAAATGAAATGGTCAAATATACAGACCACAAATTCAAATTGGCTGTACTCAAACTCTTCAACATTATCCTCACTGCAGGTATTTCCCCTGATATTTGGAACCAAGAGTTGATCACACCAATCTATAAAAATGGAGACACATTTGACTCAAATAATTACAGAGGAATTCATTTGGGTTCATTTGGGTATAAATTCTCTGCAGTATCATAAATAGCAGACTACGACATTTCCTTGATGAACACAACGTCCTGAGCAGAAGCCAGATTGGATTTGTAAAAAAATGATGGTACAACAGACCACATTTACACCCTACACACTCTAATTGACAAACAAGTAAACGAAAACAAAGGTGCAATCTACTCGTGTTTTGTAGACTTCAAGAAAGCATTTCATTCAATTTGGCATGAAAGGTATTTTTTAGAAACTAATAGAAAGTGGTATTGGAGGGAAAACACATGATGTTATTAAATCAATGTATACTAAAAACAAATGTGTGGTTAAAATTGGCAACAAGCAAACAGACTTCTTCTCTCAGGGACTTGGAGTGAAACAGGGCTGCTCAGTAAGTCCAACACTATTTAACATCTACATGAAATGAATGAATTGGCAAAAACATTAGACAAATCTGCAGCACCTTGTCTCACCCTACACACCACTGAAATCAAGTGTCTGCTGTGCGCAGATGACCTGGTGCTGCTGTCTCCCACTAAAGAGGGGTTACAGCAGCACCTAGATCATCTGCACAGGTTCTGTCAGACCTGGGCTCTGACCGTTAATCTAAAAAAACAAATATAATGATATTCCAAAAAAGGTCCAGAAATCAGGATCATAAATATACATTCTATTTGGACACCATTCTATTAGAACACACCAAATACTACACGTATCTAGGACTAAATATCAGCAACACAGGTAGCTTTCACCTGGCTGTGAACAAGCAGAGACAAAGCAAGAAGAGCCTTCTATGCTATTAAAAGGAACATTAAAATCAAAATTCCAATTAGAATCTGCCAACAAAAAAATTCCAATCAGTTATAGAAACAATTGCTCTATATGGCAGCGAAGTATGGGGTCCGCTCTCTAGTAATGAATTCACCAAATGGGACAAACATCAAATCGAAATACTGCATGCAAAGTTTTGCCAGACTGTATTGCAAGTGCAAAGAAAAACTCCAAACAACGCATGTTGAGCAGAATTGGCCCAAAACCCTCTCCTTATTCAAATAGAAAAAATAGCCATCAAATCTTGAAACCATCTAAAAACAAGTTGTCCCAAAACATTCCATCACACAGCCCTATAATGAAACAAGAGAAGAGTCCCCTCAGCCAGCTGGTTCTGAGGCTCAGTTCACTAACCAAAACCAACCCCATAGAGCCTCAGGACAGCACTCAGAAAATCTGGCCCAACCAAATCATCACAAAGCAAAAATTAAAATACATCACCTATTGGAAAGACACCACAAATAAATATATGTAAACTTCAATGCTATTTGGCTCTAAACAGACAGTACATGGTGGCAGACTATCTGATCACTGTGACTGATAGAAAACTGAGGAAAACACTGACTAGGTATAGACTCAGTGAGCACAGTCTGGCTATAGAGACCGGTCATCACAGGCAAACCCGGCTGCCCAGAGAGGACAGGCTGTGCTCACTCTGCTCCAGGGTAGAGGTAGAGACAGGGCTGCATTTCCTATTACACTGTGACATACTCAGACCTAAGAGAATCTTTCTTTCCCCAAAATTATCATTCAGTACAAAGAATTTTAAACTAAATATAAAAAGCCAAAATGTGCAGTTTTAGTAATCAAGTATGTGTCCTCCTGCCACAACCTGAGGGACAGCCAGTGAAAAGTGTTTTCATACCATGTCATGTGGCTTCTCAGTCAGTTTGAGACTAGTCTACTACGGTCGCTTTCATGTATCATTATTCTCATTAATATTGTTTCCACTACTAATATTATTATTGCAGTTGGTACTACCATTTTTGTTATATGTATACTTTGACAATGTACTGTAAGTAATGTAACTTGCCATGTCAATACAGTCTATTGAATTAAACATTGAGAGAGAGAGAGAGAGAGAGAGAGAGAGAGAGAGCGAGTGAGTGAGTGAGAGAGTGAGAGAGTGATAGAGGTAGCGTGCACTGTTTCCTTCATTCAAGTGACGCTTAAGCCAGATTGATTGATCTGCAGGGCCAAGTCACTGTGGTGTTAGTGCGCCGTAAAGGCTCAGTACGAGAAGAATTAGTTCTATGTAATCCTATTGACTTCACACCTCTCTAGAGCATAGGCTTCTGTTCTGTTCTCTATAGCTACACTCAATAGCCATTCAAACCTTTCATTTACTTGCTCTTAATTACTTTTAGATTTAGTAAATTACTTTGCCCAGAAAAACATCGATCAGAATCAGTAAATCCACAATCTACTGTTAACTTGAGCAATCATTTCTTACAGTCATCTTCGTTTGTCAGGATCACCAATCAAAACACAGACGGTCCCACATGAGTCAATTATCTGTAATGTCCATCTTTCGTTTCACTGCTTTTGTACATCTTTGGTAGAAAGATGTTTCCATGAAAATAGAATGACTAGGTTCTATTATTTTCATATGGATGAATCACCTCTCCAGGAAGCCGGTGATCTAGGTTCTCGTAGGTCGGTTCGTCAGTGAAGGGTAATTATGTTCTCTGTCACCTATAATTTCCAACACCTACTCTCTCCAGGCCTGGAAGAACCTAATGGCTCTCCTCTGGCAGCCCATTTGAACCGCCGTACAGCTCTGACTCAATTAGTGTTGTCAAGAGATAACGACGAGGCGCTCCTTTTCCCTCTTAGATGAGTTCCAAGGTAAGACAGTAGCTTCGTACAGTATCTAAATCACACTCAAGTCTTTTTTTAATCTCACTGTGCACATGATCTCTTGTCAAGTTCAGCTAGCCATTATTTATATAAAAAGCGTTAAAAGTGAATCCTTAGACTTTCTGTTGTGTGGAGTTGCTCTCTAGCTCCATTCCGTTTAGGTCGATTTTTTTATTGGGAAAGGGATATCTAGTCAATTGTATAACTGGGTGCATTCAACCTAGATGCGTCTTCTGCCTTTAACCCAACACCTCTAAATTAGAGAGGTGCGGGGGGCTGCTTCATCAGCGCCCGGGGAGCAGTTGTTGTTGGGGGTTAACTGCCTTGCTCAAGGGCAGAACGGCAGATTTTCTTCACCTTGCCGGCATGGGGATTCAAAGCAATGACCTTTTGATTACTGGCCAAAAGCTCTTAACCACCCAGGCTACCTCTCACCCCATATTGTAGGACAACGCTAACAATGCTTTTCTGGGGCGGCTCACATTAATGCCACATGATGATAAATATCATGATCGGGATATTTCTGATATTGGGTAAGTATGCTGATAGTGGATAGTGGTCCTACCACTGGCTGAT
Organism: Salmo salar; assembly: GCF_965601325.2. Lineage (NCBI taxonomy): Eukaryota > Metazoa > Chordata > Actinopteri > Salmoniformes > Salmonidae > Salmo > Salmo salar. The sequence goes on along the minus strand of NC_138306.1, from coordinate 13,113,318 downwards.
GAAAATACAGCATGCTCGTATCAACAGTTGAAATAATATATTTTTTTTTTAAGCAGGCATAGCACAGAGCTGAAACAAAAGGAAAAACAATCAGTGCCATAACCTACGTGTGAGTTTAGCGCACCCAATTAAAGTCCTAAGACTCTTCTTCTCCTTTGGACAATCCGCCGTGTGCAACTTATAGCATGTCCTGGTCCATTTCATTGCAACCAAAGGCATATACACACATTTACAGAGAGGGGAGTCATTAGTTGTGTCTGAAATTACAGTGAACAAAAAACGTTACTAAAGTTCCCCCGTCACCTTGTCTTGTCATCTCCCCATCACGCAAGGCGTCGTTTCATCGAGCCGTTCGTTTCGCTCACACACATTAGCTTAGCCATTAGCCTGCCCTACTATCTCTGCCAATTATCTCCATCTGTATGCTGATGCTAAGGACAGCTAAGGATAATAAGCGTGACACGCGGTGTAAAATAATGATACGCAGATGAAGAGAAGTCCATGTCTTGATGGACAGAACACGAAATGGAAGACAAATGATGCCTCGGTCTCACTCTGCCAGCCCACACACGTCTAGCCCTCCGGTTAGCCTAGGCTAGCCTGTTTCTTTCCCCAAGAGTAGACCGTGGAACAAATTGGCCCGTGTGATAAGACATCAGATGAATTGCCTTGTCGAACCCCCTGACTTCACAAACGTACCACGTACCTCCATTTATTCTTATTGCATCATGTAAACACTTTCACCTCAGCACTGAGCTCATTAGGCTAGCTGAAGGATGATGCTCATCACCCCACAGCAGAACTTCTCTTAACGTCTCACCGACCTTTTCCACTTTGTGTCAATGAGTAGCCTAAACCCTACCTCTCTCTTTGTGAATCCCAAGCTGAAAAAGAGGTGAGACCAGACAGTTAAGACATAACTCGATCTACCCTCTGTCTCACGCTAAGTCAAAAGGTATTCTTACAAGCTGACTCCTAGAGCAAAGTTAATTGAAGATTGCCAGCCAATGGCTAAAACGGGGCATATAGTCAGAACACCATCCTCAGATTGTGCCACAGTCTGCCAAATGCTGATCATCCATCACCACGATGGTATAGGATGTTCCTGGTGTCAGCTGTAATGGCGTTTTCCCTGGGAGGTGTCAGGTAATTAAGCATCTTTAGGGTCACACAGGGTGTCCCAGCTTCAGTCACATTGAGGCTGTGCTTACACAGGCATCCCAATTCTGATATTTGTTTCACTAAAAAAGATCTGATGTGAAAAGATCTGATATGATTAGAGAGAAAAGAGATCAGAATTGGGCTGCCCGTGTAAACGTGATAATATGACATTTGGACCAGCGAGAAACACATGACATAACATGGGCCATCACATGCCATTCATATGTTGTCTTTCAAGCAGGTTTATAACTTGCGCTAATATGCGTCCTTTGTCCTGATCTTGTCCACATTATGATTGTGGACACATTTTCAGAAATATGTCTACACTGTGTCCACATTGTGAACAGATGTCCTGGTCCCACCCAGTATGCAAATTGACAACTATTTTTTACAAAATAATATTTTGTTTTTATTTGAAAACAAATATTGATGCCATAAGACATTGGCCAATGGTGCCACCTGTCAAGGATTTTAAAAGACAGGATAATGATGATTTAAATGGTTTCACTGTCCAGATCTGTCTACAGTACACTTTTAAAATATCCAGACACAATGTGTGCCAGACTACCTCCAGAGGTGGTCAGGAAGATCTGATCACATTTCAGATCACAATCAGATCACAAAGTGTCTTTTAATCATCTTCACCTGTCTGAAAATGTGGGCACAATCAGGACAAAGGATTCGTTTTAGAAGCAGGTTTAAACAGGGCTTCATAATGACATGACTGCATATTGACCTCATCAGTTTCTGTATAACGATAATTTTCATATATTTAAGCCTTATTTTACCACGTAAGTTGACTGAGAACACATTTTGATTTACAGCAACAACCTGGGGAATAGTTACAGGGGATAGGAATGAGCCTGGGGATGATTAGGTGGCCATGATGGTATGATATCCAGATTGGGAATTTAGCCAGGACACCAGGGTTAAAACCCTATTCTTACAATAAGTGTCATGGGATCTTTAGTGACCACATAGAGTCAGGACACCCGTTTAACCCCCCATCTAAAAAACAAATCCCTACACAGGGCAATGTTACTGCCCTGGGGCATTAGGATTTTTTATTTTGTAGACCAAAGGAAATAGTGCCTCCTACTGGCCAGGCAACACCATTTCCAGAAGCATCTGGTCTCCCATCCAGGACCAACTGTGCTTAACTTCAAAGGCAAGCCAGCAGTAGGATGCAGGATGGTATGCTGCTGGCTTATTAATACTGTGTATCATTGCAAATTGAATGAATAGTTTGTATCTTTGATTTCCTCTTTACAGGCTGTTGTCTATTCGTCATGCTGCATGAACCTTGTGGAATCAGCTCAATTATACCGGCTTTGTTCAAATTTGATATTCATATTCACAGAAATTCACATGTATTCACTGTTTTTAGCTTCACTAAATCTAACATGAAAACAGTTTCAAATTGATGGCATTGTTTGAAACGTTCCGTATTATAGTGATCTTAACTGATGAACCTTACAGATTACGGTCTAAAGAGAACAAGCTCCATTTGATAAACATTGTGAATCTGCCAACACAAACATCTTCACACTGCACCATGCTGGATATCTGTCGGGCTTTACCATACACTGCTTGTTTGCATCTCCCTATCCTTATTACAAACGTACCAATATGCATTGCACGGGATAGGTTATCTTTTATGGATGAGGCGAGGTGGATGGTAGTTAGAGAGCAGAGGGGGACTTCTCATTCCCTCAGATTGGGGGGAATATATAAACAGAGTTTATTGTCATGAGCTGGCTTCGGGGGCTGTCATTTTACATTAAACCCACCGCATCTAAATTAACACAAATAACAAGGTTCCTGTTTACGTGGTCAGATGAATGCCACATTTCTGCATTACAGCTATCGACCCCATGCCGCCCCTTCCCCTGTGATTGTCAAGCAGGTAAATTGGTTGGGATGGCAATGGTATAGCGTTAAAACAGACCTGCTGTAATCTTATTCAGTCTGTCATTTAATTCAGAGGATGAGAACACATTTCCTTTTTGTTCACTACGCTCTCGCATTAAATAGGATTCATTTTGGAGATGAATAATTCATGTTTTTTGGGGCGGTTTGTCAGCATGCTGAGGGAGAGGAGCAGGAGTTGTCAGAGGGGAAAAGTGAAAGGTTACACTAGCTAGCTACTTTCAGTAGATTGGCACTAGCTACCTCATTGTGAATGGAGGACAACGAGGAAGAAGGGGATAATGAAGGTTTTTTCACTGTCAATAAGAACAAATGGGGGAATTATTAGCCCTAATGGAGGACGTGAGGGAAACAAAAGGTGTCACTTTATACCAGGGTCATAGGTCATTAAGCTGTTGTGTCAGGGGCCTTCCCTCCGACACATAGCATATAAAATAGATAAGGCAAATGATGCAATTAAAGTTAGAGGTTAGGTAAGTCCTACCCTCTCTTGCATGATCTCAGTAACTGACACATACACTAGTGGGCAGACTACAAAGCTTATTAACTCAGTATTCTCTGGATGCTCAGTAGCGTATCTGTCAGGTTCCCCTACGGCAGTGTGGAGGGCCCTCTGAAAAGCAGAGAGAAGGCGTCAGTGGAGAGACCAGCTCTGACGTCCACTTTGAGCTGACTGAAGGTGATCTCTCTGTTAATCTGGCGCTATGCAGAGATGGGAAGTATTTATGTTTACATGTATTTGAAATACGTCTTTTAATTACTTCTGAGTATTTTGTCATTTGTATTTTCTAAATACTGAATACTTTTCTATAACAAAACTTTTGTGGTTCACCCTGCATTGGTATCAGAAGTCTGGTAAATGTTTCTGCTAAATGAGCTAAATATAAATGTACATGTTAAAGTTATCACAAAGCCTGCTAAGTATTATTCTGATGAGCTCCGCCCCGAAACAGTACTGCTACTGAGAATGTTGTCACACCCTGATCTGTTTCACCTGTTTTTGTGCTTGTCTCCACCCCCCTCCACTTGTCGTCCATCTTCCCCATTATCCCCTGTGTATTTGTACCTGTGTTCTCTGTTTGTCTGTTGCCAGTTCGTTTTGTTCGTAAAACCTACCAGCATTTGTTTCCCTGCTCCTGCCTGTTTCTTGCTCCTGTTTTCTAGTCCTTCCCAGTTTTGACCGTTCTGCCTGCCCTGACCCTGAGACTGCCTGCTGCTGTTGTTAGGAATAAACTTTTGTTTCTTCAACTCTGTCTGCATCTGGGTCATACCTCAAATGTGATAAATGTTGTTGCTATTCGAGCCGGCTACTTGCAAATGTTTTTTTGTATTTGAATTAAATACAATACATTTATTTTGATACACTGATCTTTATGGTACTGTATTTGTATTTATTTTTATTTAACCCCCTTTTTCTTCCCAATTTCATGATATCCAATTGCAATCTTGTCTCATTGCTGCAACTCCCCAACGGGCTCGGGAGAGGCGAAGGTTGAGTCATGCGTCCTCCGAAACATGACTCACCAAACCGTACTTCTTAACACCTGCCCGCTTAACCCGGAAGCCAGCTGCACCAATGTGTAGGAGGAAACACAGTTTAACTGATGACCATCGTCAGCCTGCAGGCACCCAGCCCGCCACAAGGTGTCGCTAGAGCATGATGAGCCAAGTAAAACCCCCCCGGCCAAATCCTCCCCTAACCCGGGCGACGCTGGGCCAATTGAGTGCCGCCCTATGGGACTCCCGGTCACTGCCTGTTGTGACACAGCCTCGGATCGAACCCGGGTCTGTAGTGACACCTCAAGCACTGCGATGCAGTGACTTAGACCGCTGCGCCACTCGGGAGGCCTGTACCTGTATTTTCTCATTGTATTTTGTTATTTTTCCCCATCACTGGCGCTATGGAAACGTGGGATGAGTGACAGGTTAAATAGCATAGCTAATTTCCCTACGCAGTGGCTCCCAGTGTGCTGCCTCTACCTCCTCCTAATGATGTCTCTAGAATGACAGCTTAGAATCCTTGGATGATAATGAACCTTACAGATAGATAACTGGACAAATGCACACAGACGTACATATACACACACACATACACACTAGATCCTATAATTTAGTACTGTGTTTCATCCCACTGATCCTAGAATGAAGTAGAGTAGACAGAGGTTCTCTGTAGGGTGCTGTTACCCCTCGTGGAACAGACAGGTGCCCTCCCAGCTTTGAGGGCTTATTCCTTTGTATCACAGTTCTGGCTGGGTGCCCAAGTGACGGACCATCTTCTCCTGCCATCTCCTAAGCTGGCATTTGAAAACCTCCCCAATCCCACCTACACACACACACACACACGCACACACGCACACGCCACCTGGAGCCAGATGCCTGATCAGCGCTCCTCTCCTCCAGTGCCCCAACACTCTGGGAAACAGTGCCAGCATGTGAAATCTCAGGTGACAGTCACCTGGAAGTCTCGTAGCCCCAGAACAGCTGTAGGGCCTTGATTACCTCCCCCTGTCTGCACCGCACAGCACGGCTTTGCACCACCGCCACATCAATCGCCTGTCAATCTCACTCAGCCTTAACCATGACCCACTCAACCACACACACACACACACCCAGGCAGGGGAACACGAGGGAGGGGAGAGGAGAGGGGGGGTTAGTACAGGGGGAAGGGGGGTCGACTGCCAATGGTTCAAATTAATTGCTACATAAGGAAAAATTGAGAGATAATTATTTGCGCTTTCCTGTCATTGCTGCGGAGAGGATGACCTCATTAACTTGCAGCTTGTACACAATTCAATTACCAAGATATGGAAATACATTTTTGATTACTTTGGAGGCCGGAGCGCAATTCATCTCTATTTCAGATGTGGAGTGGGGGGAGGAGTGCATGTTTGAGCGAGGATGTCTTTGCGTCGGTATTTAATAAAAGATACCAGCTTTGGTCTTCATCCTTTGAGACGGACTCAGCGAGAGAGTATGTCTATTGTAAGCATTAGGAGAAAGTAAAAGATTCCTTTGCACCTTTTGTGGGAGAAGTCGGACAATGCTGTATGTCCCTCTCTGACGAGAGGCCGACAGCAGGCTACGAAACCCACTCCTCCACCCCTATGTACAGTATCTGGTGTCCCTCACTGTTGTCAGATTAAAACAGCTATATTCACATCTCTCTCAAAGATACAGCCCCTCTATAGCCTCTCACTTCAACGGACGAGCATTCAACCTCTCCGACAGCGTGTACTGTTTCTTTCACTTGTAGGCTACAGAGAGGCTGTTTCTCTTACTTACATTATGATCTCTCGCTATCACTCTCTTATGCCCCGTCTGTCTCTTTCTCTCCTACAACCTCCCAAGAGCAGTAGTTTTACTGATGAGAGAGCCAAGACTTCTTCAAACAGCTTTGTCTCTTTTATGGTTCAGAGTGGCTCGAGAAACCTCCAGTTTCTCCCGGTAGAGAAGAAAGGGGCCGTGTGGTGTGCGACTGTTTACTGAAGAGATGTCGGGGCCGTTGATTCCGACACAGCCCAGAGCACAGACAGACACGGTCCTACTGGAGTTGTTGATTTGTGTCTGCGTTGATGAGAAGAGAGGAACACATGCCTTTAATCAGATACGGCTGGAGGATCTCCAGCTGTTTCTATCTGATCATATTAAAGTTTAAACCAATGAACAAAACAGCTACGTCGATGAACGCAATGCACCCTGTTGCGTCACATCAATCGAAACATGCAGGTTGTTATCACTTAATAGATTTGTCTTTAGTCATTGTGATTCTGTATAGTTGCGACTTCAACTTTACTGACTTTACTGACGATGTGATGCTGAGAATTCCTATGGTTGAGACTGGCTACATTGTGCTGCTTTACCTCAGCACCATACACACAGAGGCTTATGGTTTGCATGCTGCATGTATCCCATTTGTGTAATGACATCAGTCGTGGTTAATCTCCAGGTCAAGTAGATCCAGCCTGTCCCACAGGATAATGTGTCAATATTGAAAGAGTTTTCCCTCTAAATATACCTGCTGAGGTGCCACTTCAAACAGGTTTAGATAATCGGGAGATTTAGTGTGTGTGCGAGTGTGCGTGCGTGCATGCCAGCGTGTACGTGTACTGTGGTGGCTTTTGGCACAAGCCCTCCTGTCGTATAACTTAACGAGGCGTAAAAGGGTGAGCGCCTATGTGTGCCTTTCGGCAATACGGTGCCTGATACATACAGTGCATCTTTCGTTCCGTCTTTTGGATTGTTAATTGTGTATGCCTTGTTCCTCAGCGTGACCGAGTGAGGGTGCCTCTGGGTAAGATATAGATGCAGTCAAGCAGGCATCACCCACAGATGAGTCTCTGTTGTCTTTGCTGTGTGCTATACTGTAAATGTCACGTCCTGACCCTAGTAAGATGTCATTTTCTATAGTAGAGTAGGGCAGGGCGTGACAGGGGGTGTTTTGGGTTGTTCTATGTTTTCTATTTCTATGTTTAAGTTCTAGTTTTTCTATTTCTATGTTGGGATTGTTTGGAGGTGATCTCTAGTTGGAGGCAGCTGATCCTCATTGCCTCTGATTAGAGATCATATTTAGGTAGGGGTTTTTCTCTTCCTGTTTTGTGGGTTATTATCTTTTGAGTAGTGTGTTTTCCTTTGTTGTTTTTGTGTTTTCAAATTATTTATGTATTGCATTCAGTTTCACGTCTAATAAATATGTGGAACTATGAACACGCTGCATTTTGGTCCGCTCCTTTGAACAGCCGTGATAGTAAAGAACATACTGTAACCCCTATAAAGTATTTACGTAAAAGGAGACACTATTAGCAGGAATAGATTGTACTTTGGTATGTCCCCCAAACTCAAACGTGTTGTGCAGCCAGCCTGCAGAGGGGAATGAACTTCAGTTTCCTGCCCCCTTGTCGCTCCCCAATGTTGGGGGTGACTGTGTGAGGGGCCAGGGGCAGAGAGGGGCTCAGATGGGCCTACTCAGGCTAACCTCTACCTCCCTGTAGCAAATATGGAACCAACGAACACCTTCAATTAGAGCACACAGCCTAGGAGAATGAGAGCGAGAGAGAGCTCTGTCAGTCACACATACATACAACCCTTAAGTAACCTACGCTATATCATCAAGCACTCTGGGCATCTGACACTCATCCTGGCCTGTTTTTAGAGGCAACAGACACCTTGCCTTCAGGGTTTTACAGCGAAGAGAGAGAGAGAGAGATAGTCTGTAATAGGATTACATCTGTTAACATCATGTGAGATAAGATCACAGTTTGGGGGGCAGTGCTCCTGGGGGATGATGGGGCATGGGCCCCCCTCTCCCCCACCTCCCCCTACACTCCCCTCGATCCCAATAGGAACCAGACACACGGGCAAGGAGATAGAGGGATGTGGGAGAGAAATAGAGTGGGAGGGAGGGAAGCAGGCTCCAGGCGTTAACCTCATTTGTGACAAAAGCCGTATCTTGGAACAGAGTAGAGAGAGAAGCAGAGCAGAGAGACTCTCCAGAGACCACTCAGGTCCCTGGGCTCATTTCCATGCAGACCTAATGAAAATGTTTGGCTTGCTCTCTTAATTAAAGATCATTCCCATTTAAATTCACCAAAGCTTGTGATTTGTACACACATGAGCTCGTTTTAATTTCAAATTAGGGCCTGATTGGCAAAGTCCCTATGCATCTTGTGTCATAGATCTATGCTGTGTATAGTAAAAGGGAGATACATGAAAATGTTCTTGGACTTGAACAAAATACGAAAATATATTGACTCCGTTACTGAAAAGGCTAGATTAGATATAGTTAAACATTAAGGAAACAGAATATAAATACAGATAAATATTTTTGAACATTCAGTAAGTGAAACATTAGGCTAGAATAAAAAGCTTTTTTTAATTATTTAACCTTTATTTAACTAGGCAAATCAGTTAAGAAAAAAATCTTATTTACAATGACGGTCTACCCTGGCCAAACCCGGACAACGCTGGGCCAATTGTGCGCTGCCCTATGGGACTCCCAATCACGGCCGGATGTGTTCAGCCTGGATTCAAACCAGGGACTGTAGTGGCACCTTTTGCACTGAAATACAGTGCCTTAAACCGCTGCGCCACTCAGGAGCCCAATGCATGTATGTCTACTCTTCCAAATACAGAGGATGTCTATGTGACAGTGCATTGCAAATGTAGTTATTGTTTGGCGATACCTGGAAAATGCTTACTAAATGAATGACTTTTAGGATTCTTTCAAATACACATTTCTGCCGGGACATGTCTTTTTAGGATATTGCGTCTGGTTACTTTTGGTGTGTTTGCACGGACCAATCTAAAATTACAAAGCTACTGGGGAAAATTAAGTCAAATTAATGGACCTCCCTCTGTTCTGTCTGTTCAAACCCCATTAAATGATATTGTTAAACAAAAACAATAGTTTTGCTAATCATGCTCTATGCATGTGCATAGTGATTTCCCTGGAGGCTGGGAATATGCATTTTACCAACACAGTAATTCCCTGTGTTAATCAGAAACTGAAAAGGCCTGGCCAATGGACGGAGGATGTAAAACCGTTTGATTTAGAATCAGCTTCGTGCGACCCTCTCGAAATTGGCTTCCTTCCCCTAAAGATGGTTCAAGTTAATTAAGCACTCAGCGGGTTTATGATGTTTAAATTAAAATATATCACCCTCTTTGTGTAGCTATCAGGGGAGAGAGCTGCAAGGCTGGCTAATGGGTGTATGAAAATTCATGATGTAAGACTGAGGGGGCGTTTGTGCTGCTAACCCTGTCACTCAGGGTAAGGGTAGTGAATGTGTAGGTTCATAATACCTCTGCTGCCCAGTAGGGGGAGTAGAGCTCTGTTCAGGCTGTGGAGAATCAGCTCAGCTCAGAGGAGTTAGTTGTTGTGACCAGATGCTTCATGAAAGATTGATGCCGGAACGCATGCACACACACAGGCACGCAGACACACACGCAAACAAACACACTTTTTAAGCCTTGTTTCTCTTTCAAGCGATACACCTTCTCCCAAACGACAGATGAAAGTGATCTAATGGAAAACTTTGAGAAAACTTCAGATGAGGACTTTGAGTTGCAAACATGTCATGGGATTGCATACATTTGCAGATAAAGCCAAAATGCAGTTGATTGTTTTAAGGTAACTCAAGGTAATAACATTCTGTGATCCGTGTACAAACAGAGTTGACTTTGAAATCCTCTTTCGTCGTCCCTGGCATATTTAATGAGAGACAACTTCAAATCCAATAGCATTGGGAGATATGACTTGACTAGAGGTCACCAATGTTTACCACAGCTCCTGTCCTCATGGTCTTTAAATGTGTAGCATGACTGTCCCGCGTGGGGAATTAAAACTCTGTGCAATGAGCTGGAAATTGCTTTGGTTAAGATTTTTTGTTGTTGCTCATTGCCCAACAGAAACAAATCAACCATCTTAAAATTGTGTAACCTCTACACATTGTATCGATATGGCCCTACACTACAGATCTGTAGGTGGTTGCTTTCTTAGCTTTTGCTGTGGATCTTTGAGGGCTTCTATGAAACAGAAAAGAGGAGGAACGGTCATATGCTAATTCTGTATAAAAAAAAAGGCATTAATATAATTGTGGGCTGTGAATGTGTTAATATTTTACATGGCATGCATTGGATAAATAAAATCACGCCACTTCATTGCTGGCCATCCTTAATGGGAGACTGAGGAAATGCCAATCAACAAAATGAAGGTTAAATGTATTATCAACCTGCCTTAATAACCTGCACATTTCTATTAACAGTATTCATGTCTTTACATATAATCTGCAATAGTGTGATATCTCAGTCATAATTTATTTTACTTTTTTTTTGCAAATGATTTGAGTGGCAAATTAGGTGTCCGTGTGTAAGCCGGTGTATAGGTGTACAGTGAATGGAGGCGAAGGGGGAAGCTGCATCCCAATATGGCGACCTAAGTATGGGCAATGGGTGTGTCAAAAGGAAAGGAGTATGAGCAAGTGGGTGTGTCAAAAGGAAAGTTGTGGGCGTGTGAAATGGAGTGGGTGTGTTGAAAGCAAAGTAGTGGGCGTGTGGAAATGCAGTGGGTGTGTTGAAAGGAAAGTAGTGGGCGTGTGAAATGGAGTGGGTGTGTTGAAAGCAAAGTAGTGGGCGTGTGAAATGGAGTGGGTGTGTTGAAAGCAACGTAGTGGGCGTGTGAAATGGAGTGGGTGTGTTGAAAGCAAAGTAGTGGGCGTGTGAAATGGAGTGGGTGTGTTGAAAGCAACGTAGTGGGCGTGTGAAATGGAGTGGGTGTGTTGAAAGCAAAGTAGTGGGCGTGTGAAATGGAGTGGGTGTGTTGAAAGCAACGTAGTGGGCGTGTGAAATGGAGTGGGTGTGTTGAAAGCAAAGTAGTGGGCGTGTGAAATGAGTGTGTGTGTCCAAAGCGCTCTGAAGGTTTTTTCTGTTTCCTGCCACGCAATTGCCATACATTTGAGCTAATGTATTGCGCAGTAGATGCTGGTGGAAGGAGCAATAGAAGGACGCTTAGTGTAATGGCTTGCATTAAATAAGTGGAATGGAGGCAAACATGTGGTTTCCATATGTTTGATATCATTCCATTTATTCCATTCCAGACATTACAATGATCCCATCCTCCTATAGCTTCTCCTACCAGCCACCATTGGTACTGCAAGAGTTTGGACTTCTCATGATGGGTGTACTGTTGCATCATGCGTTGTATGCATGTGCTTACTGTGACTGTCACCCTGATATTGGCTACTAGGTAGCTACATCCCATGCCGTTGCAGGACAGTAGTGCTGGACAGTAGTGAAACATTTAAAAAGTTATCCTTTTTAGATAAAACTATACTAAATACAGTATATTCACAGTTCACCAAATAATTGATTAAAACACATTGTTTTGCAATAAAGGTCTACAGTAGACTCAACAGCCCCCTTTAGGGTAGCACCATGGTGTAGCCAGGGGATAGCTAGTTTCCATCCTCCTCTGGGTACATTGACTTCAATACAAAAGCCATGAGGCTTGTACGGTGACAACGATGAAGGCTGTGTGTAGCGGTTAGCGGTTATGATATGAAGGTTTGGCTTGGAAAGCTTTTTCGCCTGGTCACAGACAGCTGTTGTGTTCTGAAGTCCACAAGCGAAGGGAAAAGATGAGAGGAGGAGAGCGCGTAGATGCGAGAAGACATTATCCAACGATCAAAGGGATCATGCTGTTTGTGTGTGGCTGCTATGAAAGTGAATTGTGTTTGCGTGTGATCAGGGGTGTATTCATTCCGCCAATTTTATTTAAAAAATGTTTCTTAAATGGAAGAAAAAGGGATGAAACGTGGATTAACATCTCTGAATTTGTCCAACAGAAACTCGTTTGCAACTGTTGGAATACTGATTACACCGTAGATGAGCTAGACGCAAGCAAGATTGTGCAAGACGGTATTGAATGTGGCAATGTCCGTCACCTTGATTACAACATTTTCTCTCAACCTGTGCACCTACATCGTAAACTATCATTCATAGGCTAGGTTGTAGCAACCTCATGAAGGGTATAGGAGAAATTTGAGTATCACCGATTGATGTTACATTGAGCTGGGTGAATGGAATATGAATGACAGTCATCCAATATGCTGTAATAGAAAGAAGGTCAGGCTCATAAAAATACTAATCCTCCCTGATCTTAAACGGCACCGACCGCCACTGGTATGTATGTATCAAAACGATATCTACACTGAGTATGCCAAACATTAACAACACCTGCTCTTTCCATGACAGACTGACCAGGTGAATCCAGGTGAAAGCTATGATCCCTGGTTGATGTCACTTGTTAAATCCACTTCAGTCAGTGTAGATGAAGAAAAGGAGAAAGGTTAAAGAAGGATGTTTAAGCCTTGAAACAATTAAGACATGGATTGTGTATGTGGACCATTCAGAGGGTGAATGGACAAGAGAAAAGTTTGAAGTGCCTTTGAACGGGGTATGGTAGTAGGTACCTGGTGCACCGGTTTGGGTCATGAACTACTATGCTACTGGATTTTTCATGCTGAATAGTTTCCGTGTGTATCAAGAACGGTCCACCACCTAAAGAACATCCAGCCAACTTCATACAACTGTGGGAAGCATTGGAGTCAACTTGGGCCAGCATCCCTGTGGAACGCTTTCGACACCTTGTAGAGTCCATGCCCCAATGAATTGCAACTGTTTGGTATACGCAGTGTATATGCTTATCGATATGAGTTATTTCTTGTGTAGGCTGCTATCCTAATTGAAATAAAATCATGGGAGGGAAAACATTCTCTACCACTGCAACATGACCGTGAAGCTGCCGAGTAGGAAGCACCTCTCAGTGGTCAGCAGGCTGTCAAGTCTACTCCTGCTCCAGCTCTCAACGTTGCCAGTTAACTAACCACCTGTCCTGGCAACCCATCATTACGCACACCTGGCAACCATCATTACGCACACCTGGACTTTATCAATACCCTAATTACTCCCAATTTATTTTGCCTTCAGTTGTCATCAGTCCTTAGGTTTTATAGTTTTTTTCTCACGTTCAGTACGCTTCCCATGTTTGTTCATTTGAATCGGTTCAGTATTAAACCCTCCTGCTGCAACTGCTTTCTGACTCCCGGCGTTTACATTACACAGGCACGTCGAAACAACACCGGTGCACTGGTCGCCGGCTTATCGACTCGTCGTATAGCCCAATCAGCCACACAAAACGGAAACATTCTGCACAATTAGCCGTGTAAAGCACTTAAGTAAAAATACTTTAAAGTACACCTTAAGACATTTATTAGGGGTTGTTTATGTACTTTACTTTACTATTTATATTTTTCACTACTTTTATTTTACTATATTCCTAAAGAAAATCATGTACTTTTTACTCCATACATTTTCCCTGACACCCAAAAGTACTTTCTTTGAATGCTAAGCAGGACAGAAACATTGTCAATTTCATGCTTTTATCCCTGGTCATCCCTACTGCCTCTGATCTGGCGGACTCACTAAACAACAAATGCTTCATTTGTAAATTATGTTGGAGTGTTGGAGTGTGCCCCTGGCTATCCGTAAATAAAAAAAAGATATAAAGAAAATCGTGCCGTCTGGTTTGCTTAATATAAGGAATGTGAAATTATTTATACTTTCACTTTTGATGCTTAAGTGCATTTGTGACTCGTTTCAGGAAACTATGTGTATGTCGCCTCACAGGAGAGGCACTTGAACAAACGTTAAAAAAAATTGACATCAGTTTTTTGGCAGAAATGTCTTCTGGAACATGGGAATTTTTATGTGCCTTAATAACAAACTTGTATGCCATCTGTTTATACAAATAAAATTGTTACATTTCGAACCTAGTTGGTTTAGTCACAGAAAAATACAGGAACCTTCCCGCTATCCATGATTGGCTGAGATAATGGATGGGCATGACAAATGCGAGAGATGAGTTCGGATTGGTCTGCCATGTAGCACACTTCTGTCAATTACATGAGCTGGCCAGTATGTGTAGGTAATCCTTTCTAACGTGGCCTTTTTTTTAAGATATCACGAAGTAGAACTGAAAAAGTGTTGTTCTCCACTTTCTGGAAGTGGAGAAGCCTGGTGGAATTTGAGTATGATAGCTAAGGACATGGAGAAAATTGTTGTGCTTAATTGCAAATATGCAGAGCAGTGGAGGCTGCTGAGAGGAAGACGGCTCATAATAATGTATGGAATGGAATCAATTGAGTGGTATCAACCACATGGAAAACACATCTTTGATGTGTTTGATGCAATTCCACTGACTCCATTCCAGCCATTATTATGTGTCGTCCTCTCCTCAGCAGCCTCCACTGATGCAGAGGGCTGTTGTATAAAACACCTGTCTCCAGATTACATCTTCAAACTAACGGCAACCATGGCATCTGTGACAGAGAGGGAGAAGCATCCATCCATGTAGATTGGTAAGATAGCCTAGCTTGCTACATTATCAGATATTATATGTTTCCAATTTTGTCACAAAGTCGTTTTCATTTCAAGTTAAATTGTACTGTTAGCTAGCTAGCTAACGTTAGCTGGCTGGCTCGCTAGCTAACATTACGTGTATGATCTGTCTAGTAATATTATTCGTATCTCAGAGCCATTTGCATTGCGAGTTATAGCCCAATGTTAACTAGCAAGCTAACATTGAACCTGGTTGGTTAGCTACCTGCAGATTCATGCAGGGTAGTGAGGTTATGAGTTCGGAATATGGTTATTTGGTTAGCTAGCTACATGTCTAATCAAAAGATTCAACTATGCAAGTAACCATTTCACTACAACCTCTGTATCCTGTAAATTTGACAAATACATTTGACAAATAAACTGCACCAAAGTCAAATTAGGATATAACGTTAGGCCAATGAGACAGTGTCTAAGTAAAAAAATTATTGTAAATAAGGATCTTGTTGTGTGAGTTTATTTTCCTGTAATAATGAAGATAAATGAGCTAAAGTGAAGACGTTGTCAGCTATATGATACGGTCATTATTTGAACTGGCTAGCCAGCTAATTTAACGTTCATTAGCTAGCTAACAAGCTAGAAACTAATCATAACATTGTTGATAACGTTGCTGTTAGTTGCCTGGTTAACTAGATTGACATACCAAATTCATTTTTAAACAGGTGGGTTGATTGGTGTTAAAATTCACTACTTATGCTGTTTTGGACCACCAGGCTGCTGATGTCATGCAGCCTGTGGTTTTTGTGTTTATACTTTTTCATAACGGCAAGTTTGATGTTGGACGACAATAGAATATTCATGATATCACTGCGACAACTGTCGATAGACGTAGTATAAACCAGCCTTTAGTCTTGAAGTCTTTGGTTGTTTAGTACATGGTACATGTTACATAGTACATGTTAATCCTTAAAGAGATGGGTGGGGCTAAGGCTTAAAAGGGTGTGAACGATGCTGAATGAGAAGAGATCTCAGTAGGTTTACCAAAACATTCAAGGGCCATTTTCTCTAAAGTGAATTTACAAGTTTATCAACTTTCAAAGCAGAATTACTTTCCCATTGTTCCGTAACTGCAGTGTATGATATATAATTTTCTAGCTCTGTCTTTACCTTTTTTTTAACCCTCTTTTTCTCCCCAATTTCGTGGTATCCAATTGCTAGTTACAGTCTTGTCTCATCTCTACAACTCCTGTACGGACTCGGGAGAGGCGAAGGTCGAGAGCCGTGCGTCCTCCGAAACACAACCCAACCAAGCTGCATTGCTTCTTGACACAATGCTCACTTAACCCGGAAGCCAGCCGCACCAATGTGTCAGAGGAAACACCGTACACCTGGTGACCGTGTCAGCGTGCACTGCTCCTGGCCCGCCACAGGAGTAGCTAGTGCGCGATGGGACAAGGACATCCTTGCCGGTCAAACCCTCCCCTAACCCGGACGACGCTGGGCCAGTTGTGCGCCGCCCCATGGGTCTCCCGGTCGCGGTTGGCTGCGACAGAGCCTGGACTCAAACCCAGAATCTCTAGTGGCACAGTTAGTGCTGCGACGCAGTGCCTTAGACCACTGCGCCAATCGGAAGGCCCCGTCTCTACTTTTATCCAATGTAAAAAAACACCATTTCAAATTTTGCTACATAAGACCGAATCGAGCCGGTTGGTCACATTTGAGCAATTACATTTACTTTTGATACTTAAGTACATTTAAAACCAAATACTTTTAGACTTTTACTTAAGTAGTATTTTACTGGGTGACTTTTACATTTACTTCAGTCATTTTCTATTAAGGTACTGTATCTGTACTTTTACTCAGGTATGACAATTGGGTACTTTTTCCACCACTGCCAATTAGCTGATTACCTTTCCATACACCCACTCCTTTCACCATATTGGGCTGCAGCTACCCATACTTGGAATGGAGGCCTGTGGGTTTACCCTGGTGAAGGACCCGTCCTCCTCCTTCCCTTATGCGCCTTAAGTGGGTAACGTGGTGGAGACAAGCTCAGCTGGAGAGGAGAGGAATGTGTCAGGGGCAAGGAGATGTCAAAAAGACGCACACACACACACACACACACACACACACACACACACACACACACACACACACACACACACACACACACACACACACACACACACACACACAAATAAATAATACACACTCATGCACACACATAGACCTGCAGACCTGTAAAAAAAGTTAAATATTGGATGAATTTTAGATATTGCATTTTAGACTTTTGATAAATGCTCTGTTTAGTTTCATAGAGGTTAAACCATTGTGATACACGTGATACACATGCCCCACGCCGGCTTCTACAGATGGCAGAATTTTCTTCTTATTACATTTCTAAGATCCTCAGCAAATGTGGGTTTAATTTGACCACATTGTGAACCTTGCTGTAATTACAAAACCTTGGTTATCAATGTGTGTAAATAGTTTAATTTCAATCCCCCAAAACTGCTTTGTAAGCCTTTTCCTCCTTTTCTCATTTAGTCAATTGACCTTGACTGTGCCAGTACAGTCCTGGCAACATTATCCCCTCTCCCTCCCGCTCTCTCCCTCTCCCCCGCTCTCCCACGCTCCAAGGTTTAAAGTCCCATCAACAAAATTATCCCAGTATCCTGATTACAAGAGCAACTGCCCTACGTGGATGAGGCTGCATCATTCAAATATTAATATTCAAATTAAAATATAATTTATTACATTATCTCGCTCTTCAGACCGACTCAGTCATTTTTATGTGAGCGGTATGATTTACATAGACGTTGGAGGAAGACCTGTCCACGGTCATTAAATTAGCCCTGGCTGAATAATCAGATAGTCATCTTCAATTGAGGAGCATGAGGAAAAGATAACCGCATGCTCAACTGCTCAGGACCCATACTATACCCCCACTGAATGGTCCAGACATACTTTTTCAGAGAAAATATTGCATTTTACGGTGGAACTCTGTTTAAGAGGCCTATGAATACTGACCTTTAATTGACAGCCCAATGGCTGTGCTTGCTCTTGCTCTCTTTCTCCCTCGCTCTCTCTCTCTCTCTCCCTCTCTCTCTCTCTCTCTCTCTTTTTCTCTCTACCTCTCTTTTTCTCTCTACCTCTATGTTTCTCCTTTCTCTCTCTCTCTCTCTCCCTCTCTCTCTCTCTCTCTCTCTCTCTCTTTCTCTCTACCTCTGTTTCTCATTTCTCTCTCTCTCTCCCTCTCTCTCCCTCTCTCTCTTTCTCTCTACCTCTATGTTTCTCCTTTCTCTCGCTCTCTCTCTCCCCCAAATAGAGGAGCCCCGGCTGTGTCAGATTGGGCAGAAGGTCTCGCCCTCTCCCCGGTCACAGCCTCTCTCAGTGGGACATAGCACTTAGAGTCTGAAACCTCCTCTGCTCCGACCCCTCTGCTAAAGTGCAACAAAAATCTCATTTGCATTTGTGTTATAGATTTAACCCAAATTAAACCCGCTTTGAATCACTATGCCTGAACATGTATTCAGAAGCGTTTCCTGTGAAAGCCGCTGTTCATATCTTTGACAACGTAACACGATCCAAATGACTTTAAAAAAGCGGGTGCAATTTTACAGCTTGTCTCGGAGGTCAAGGTTCACCTATTTACCGACATGGGAATCTAATTCAATCAAACGCATTGCCCTTATTTTCTCCCCTTCCGAGGGATGACGCGCATCTTGGATCAGGAGAAAATAGCAACGCTTGACCTGGAGAGTGCCGCTCCGTGCTGCTCCTTTCAGAGCGCCTGTCATCACCAGCAGCAGTTTCTCAGCTGCAGGCGGCCGATCCACTGTGTCCAGGTTTCAAGCAAAGAGAAGGAGACAACGCATTGTTCAGCCTATAATAAATGCTGACAACTACCCGGTAATTAGATGGCGGTAATTTCCCTGAATGGACTTTAATTACAGAGGAAATGGTAGTCCTCCATTGTTTTGGTGGAGCATGGGGAGCATCCCAATGGGCCAGCCTAAAGAGAAATGTGACACGGGATGAGAAGATGTGAGAAGTTGTCATCATTTCTCCTCCTCCTGTAGTTAGCAGCCCAGGGTTATTATCAGGGGACTCTTAATCACTGACCTGCAGTAAGCTATTAATTGTGATCCTGCAAATTAAAGATAATTCTAATTAGCTGGCACTGGGGATATAACTCATGTGTTTTTGTGGCTTTGGGAGACATGGAAGATGAGAGGGATGTGTCCTGTGCATAGTCAGACGCTGGTTTTCACGACACTCTCGGATGGTAACAACAGAGGGCTGGGTAAGTGCTTGGGCCTACACGGAACCAATTTCAGATCCAATAGGATTGTCATTATTACAATCACACCGCTCTCCTCTACTCACATTGTTATTCCATGCTTGAATTCCCTTCAAGATATTTCTACAAATAATTTGGTTGTAATCCAGTGCATGGTTTTACTGTAACTCTGGCATACCTTTTAAACATGAATTATGAACACGGTATTACATATTTTTTAGTACTAATATAATCTGGTGTCTATGCTTAATCTTCAGAAAATCACAGTCTTCACTACTTTATCAATGTGGATATCACCAATACCAACTTCACCGTATGGGGTGGTTTCATGGACAAATATTAAGCCTTATCCTAGACTAAAAAGCAAACACAATTGAGTATATGCATTGACAATTATTATTTGTCCAGGATTAGGCTTAATCCGTGTCCAGGAAACCACCCCGATATGGTCAAATTGTTACTCTGTATTAAAACACCCCACAGAGTTCAATTACCTTAATATTGCCTGAAAATGTCTCTCAGTATCTCAAAACCCTTTCAAACGGACCAATTCTCCCATGAAGCAGAGCGGTTCTCCAGCTTTGACCTTGGTGTGCAGAACTCTCCTGGGAGAGGGTGTGCTTCCTACTCTGACCATTATGGTTGAAACTCAGAGGCTTTTATCTAGCTCTATAAATATTGACTGAGCCTACCTGTGCTCACTCCCAGTGGAGAGAGACTACTTTCCACTCAACCCCCTCCAGCCCCCCAGGGGCAGAGCCATTACCTGGCCAGGCTAAATGCTCCGACTCCAACTTACATGGACCTAAATACCCTCCCTGTGTCTGAATCCCTCTGGGTGAAGGTAGGGTTCTTCATGGATGGCTGCCGGCCTGTCATCAAGGTGACACCGAAGGTCACACCAGTGTAAACTTCCATCACATCTCCTCTCACCGGTGGCCAGTGCCACTTTCTTGCTGGGCTACTGGTGGCATTCAATGGGTCCACTGGGATGGCCTAAGATGTCCTGGATGTGGCGCGATAGCATCCGGGCTTCACACTTTGGTTGGTACAACTTTGGACATTGCCAGCGAGACACTACATGGAACTAACGGAAAGAAACCTGCTCCATGACTGGTAAACATACCACATTTACACACACATTCATACACATGAAATGTTCTGAAATCTCACATTGAGGTGTTTTTATTGACATAATGTCCAATAAAACAGAGTTTTGCATGTATAGGGTGTCATAATCAGCTAAATGAACAAACATTTAGATGGTTCAACTGAATCAGCATAAATACCCTCCGGTAATTAAAACACTGTATTATCTCAACTGTTTTAATTTTATTCAGACCTATCTCATTTCTCCCTCCTATCTAATTCAGCTCACCGGCACTGGCTGTCAAACAGACAAATGATATGACATAAAACGTCGCTAATCACTTCAGTGGAGGAGAGCGGTTAAAAAAAAAAATAGGGTGAGCAATGAGCAGAGATGAAGGAGATATTACTATCAGAAGCCATAATTAACAGATAGACATGAGACAATAGCTTCACTGACATGATGTTAGTAGCCTGGACAAATGTGTTCCTTCTCAACATGAATGTTTCAGATGGCGCAGGAGTGTGTGTGTGTGTGTGTGTGTGTGTGTGTGTGTGTGTGTGTGTGTGTGTGTGTGTGTGTGTGTGTGTGTGTGTGTGTGTGTGTGTGTGTGTGTGTGTGTGTGAGAGAGAGAGAGAGGGGGGTAGAAGAGGTGGGCGGTGAGAGTGGCAGAGACTGAAATGCAAGAATTTGATTTAATTAAAGAAAAACGTATGTTCCGAACCATGCATAGTTCATCTTGGAGCTGTGCTCTTCTTCAGCTCTGCCCTGAAGCCAAACAAACCCTTTCCATTCTGATTTGTGTTGAGATACCATACAGATATGCATCGTTACACTCTGGAGTGGCGCGGGGACATTTTACTACACGTGCGACAGTAGTTAGATTGCCCTCTTAACCAAATGAAGTAAAACAAGACCACTTATGGCGGTTCATAGGAAGTTTATTGCGTTGAGTTGTCTTAAGAAAAATTCTATAAATACGACTACGAGTCATTAAAACCAGCTTCATCATTGACACCATGAACATGTACTTTGAGGCACAGACAAAGAGATACCTTATAAAAGCAAGGGTTGTCAGGTGTGTGTTTTGCATGCTTGTGTGAATGTATGGACATGTACAGTATGTGTGATTCAATTCAACACCAAATAATGCATGACAGTGAGACTGCATCCTCCTCTGCCGTATGTTGGGACAACTGATGTGTGCTACAGAGAAAGTCAGATCAGCGTTTAGTGGAACGGACCGTAGTCCCCCGTCTGAACCCATTCCTGTTCCGGACAGTTTTGTATCTCCCCTGGGTGTCTACGGTGGCGTTAGAGACCACTCCTTGTCTGCGCAGTGATAATATTCATCTCATTAACCCACAGTGACGTAAACACAACACGGACAGTTAGGTAGACACTCTGTCAGTTGAGCAAAACACACGGCCGCTATATAGATCTGATTGTGACCCGTGATTTCATGTTGCTTTGTGTGTTTCTCATTTCCACAATAGGGATCAAAACCAATATGGCTAGGGATCCTCTCAGGCCCATTGACAGCGCTTTCTCATAAGAGTTGTCAATTTAGATTATTGACCAATGTCAACTCCTAGTTTCCTATGTAGTATTTGGCTCTACAGATAATATAACAAACCTGGCCTAAATGTCTTGAAATAATTATTCCTCTAACCAGGTTACCGCAATCCAATTTAGGGAGTTAGGGACGCTAATATTTTCAGAGTGACAAGTGGTGATTAAATGGACTGAATGTAATATAATTTAAGCCATAAATGTGTTAATAAGGCTTGCTAAGGAATTCAGTAGAGGTCAGAGGTAAGGGTGAGCTGGCATGTTTATAGCGAGGTATAAATTCACCTCCGTTCCAGGCAGATCACCTTTCCGAGGACAAACATAGAGTGTGAGGACAGATGATAGGATAACGAGACTTCCCTTGCCTACCACCCACTATATCTCTGACCTTTTCTTCTACAGTGGTTCAACAGCAGACGAGGGCTCTCAGGAAGTAAAGGCCACTCAGGAGAGTAACGCAGGGTAGGCATTCCCCTCAGACCAGGAGATGAGGAAGTAGGCAGGGTTTCCCTGTATCGACTGTCTGTTTTCTGCTCACACTACCTTCACATTCTCTCTCTTCATCTTCTTGCTTCGCCACACTGCTTGCCCTCTTCTTTCCATTGCTGCCACCTCCCTGCTTCAGTTACTTCTCTCTTTCCTCCCCTCCTCCTCTCTTCCTGTATTCTCGGTCTCTCACCTCATTCCCTCTCCAACCCTCTTTTGCCTCCCTCCATCACTGCCTCCCTCTCTCTGTACTGTTGCCATTAATGAACGGAGCGCTGCTCCAGCCCAGCCATTTAAGAAATGTTAATGAACTTCTCATCAAAACTCCACTTTTTTTTCTTTTTTTAATCACAACAGTAAAATGGAGGCAATCACAAGATCCTCCTTGTGACATTTTCAAGCTTCCCTCTGTCTGCTCCACTTGTGAGAAACAAATGGCGCTGATGGGTGCTATCGAGATTGAGTTTTTTCACCAAGTCATTACTTCTGTCACCGGCGCCCATTTCCAAATTGAAAAATCTGAAACAATAAATGATGGCTAAGCAGTTAATAACTGTTAAGAAATCACATTTGGAAAATTGCATTTAAGCAATAACCTTTTCTCCCTGTAATTAAATGACAGAAAGGTCCCTGCTTTTTAATTAAGTCGGCAATTTATAGTTATGAAGCCATACTTCACTATGCAGATTAGTGGCTGATAGGTCACAGAACACCCTGTCTGCTTTTTAGTGACGCTGATCTGGTAATTACTCTGCTGTTCCACAGTGACCACACTGAGCCTCCACGTTACAGCCCCCCCCCACCACACAAACACACACCCACGCAGGCAGGCACGCGTTTAAACACACACACAAGCATGCATATATACACATACACATTAAGACACATACGCGCGCACACACACGCGCACACATGCGCTGCTCCTCAATGCTCTGTGATGTAAAACCATGATTAGTCAATGCATTCGTCAATGGATTTCAAAATGAGGGGCATCAATGGAGGGAATCATGTTTGAGGAAGTATGCATGACTGGATGAGTCTGTGTGCGTTCTCATCTGTTGTGTGTGTGTGTGTGTGTGTGCACAGCAAATTTGCCAGTGTAGATTTTTCAGTGTTACATTTCTGTTGTTTCAGGAGTTAAATTCACTCTGTAAGAGTTAAATTAACACTCAGTTGTGTAAAAAAAAAAAAAAAACTGTGTTAGTGTTAATAACCAGAGTTCTTATTTTACAATTTGGAGCGTAAAACAGTCCCATCAATACCACCCCTATCAATATCATATTTCCCAGCATGCTCTAGTACAGGTAGATTTTTTTAGAATTGTTTTTCATATCTGTGTTTTTGCATGTACATTGATTAATTGATTAATGTTATTTTACACAAAGATAATATGCATTTTCTAAACGAATCCAATCAGTTAGTAAGATTTATTGCACCCGTTAGTGAAATGGTTAGTGTTATTAACTTTCCTAACCCTCACAGTCATTCTGAATGCAGGTTGTTGGTGAATAAAAATTCCAACTGTTGAATATCCCAACTCTGTCTGGATTCCAATAGGAATTACACATCACTTTTCAAGCCAGCATAAGGTGACTTGCAGGGCTGACGTGTCCTGTAAACCAGGAGTTTCCTAAAACTATTTTTGTTAGGGTAAAATTAGGCCATCAAAGTAAGGACTGATCATAATATGTATGTTTTTGGAGTTACATTTTCATGATAGCGTTTGCCTATGAACTCACTTCCTGAAAGCCGCATACCTTTAAAATGAAAGAATTCGACAACCATGTCTGTCACTAACAAATACAATCATGGGAGGTAACTCTAAAATGTATGCAAAAAGTAAAGGAATTTACTGTAACAATACAGGTGTTGATTTCTTCAGCTGAGACAGTGTAACAGTATCAGCACTTAGCAAAGTGAGACCAGTTTATTCTAAATCAAGTCAAATGTTTAACACTGTAGGCCCTTTTTTCACAGTAGTTATAGAGCAAGAATAAAGTAATTTTGATATACATTACATCTGGATCGATAATACATTATACATTGTGTTTTCAGTCATAACTATTATAGAACATGAGTTTTTAAATCCACCCCTCAGCTACTCAGCTACTCTCAGTCCATCCCACCTATCTCCGTAAACCGCTGCATTATGATTTCCATGTACCATATATTTTTCAACTGGGATGTTTGACAGAAATTCTGAACCCTTCTAATTGTTTAGTATCTACAGATTGTAAGTTAAAGATAAATATTTTTTTGTTATATTGTTAATTGATTGACTACGGCTTTCCAAATCTCCCAACAGTGCTATTTGTAGGGTTAATTTGCGATAAATGTTGTGATTTTTCAGCCATTCCTGAACCTGTGACCAGAAACAAGCTACATAGGGGCAATACCAGAATAAGTGCTCTAAGGATTCTGTCTCTTCGTAGCAAAATCTGCAGAGCTGAGATAGTTGTATGCCCTATATATATATATATATATATATATATATATATATATATACTGCTCCAAAAAATAAAGGGAACACTTAAACAACACAATGTAACTCCAAGTCAATCACACTTCTGTGAAATCTAACTGTCCACTTAGGAAGCAACACTGATTGACAATACATTTGACATGCTGACCACAGACCACTTCTCAGTTCCTATGCTTCCTGGCTGATGTTTTGGTCACTTTTGAATGCTGGCGGTGCTTTCACTCTAGTGGTAGCATGAGACAGAGTCTACAACCCACACAAGTGGCTCAGGTAGTGCAGCTCATCCAGGATGGCACATCAATGCGAGCTGTGGCAAGAAGGTTTGCTGTGTCTGTCAGCGTAGTGTCCAGAGCATGGAGGCGCTACCAGGAGACAGGCCAGTACATCAGGAGACGCGGAGGAGGCCGTAGGAGGGCAACAACCCAGCAGCAGGACCGCTACCCCCGCCTTTGTGCAAGGAGGAGCAGGAGGAGCACTGCCAGAGCCCTGCAAAATGACCTCCAGCAGGCCACAAATGTGCATGTGTCTGCTCAAACGGTCAGAAACAGACTCCATGAGGGTGGTATGAGGGCCCGACGTCCACAGGTGGGGGTTGTGCTTACAGCCCAACACCGTGCAGGACGTTTGGCATTTGCCAGAGAACACCAAGATTGGCAAATTCGCCACTGGCGTCCTGTGCTCTTCACAGATGAAAGCAGGTTCACACTGAGCACATGTGACAGACGTGACAGAGTCTGGAGACGCCGTGGAGAACGTTCTGCTGCCTGCAACATCCTCCAGCATGACCGGTTTGGCGGTGGGTCAGTCATGGTGTGGGGTGGCATTTCTTTGGGGGGCTGCACAGCCCTCCATGTGCTCGCCAGAGGTAGCCTGACTGCCATTAGGTACCGAGATGAGATCCTCAGACCCCTTGTGAGACCATATGCTGGTGCGGTTGGCCCTGGGTTCCTCCTAATGCAAGACAATGCTAGACCCCATGTGGCTGGAGTGTGTCAGCAGTTCCTGCAAGAGGAAGGCGTTGATGCAATGGACTGGCCCGCCCGTTCCCCAGACCTGAATCCAATTGAGCACATCTGGGACATCATGTCTCGCTCCATCCACCAACGCCACGTTGCACCACAGATTGTCCAGGAGTTGGCGGATGCTTTAGTCCAGGTCTGGGAGGAGATCCCTCAGGAGACCATCCGCCACCTCATCAGGAGCATGCCCAGGCGTTGCAGGGAGGTCATACAGGCACGTGGAGGCCACACACACTACTGAGCCTCATTTTGACTTGTTTTAAGGACATTACATCAAAGTTGGATCAGCCTGTAGTGTGGTTTTCCACTTTAATTTTGAGTGTGACTCCAAATCCAGACCTCCATGGGTTGATAAATTGGATTTCCATTGATTATTTTTGTGTGATTTTGTTGTCAGCACATTCAACTATGTAAAGAAAAAAGTATTTAATAAGATTATTTCTTTCATTCAAATCTAGGATGTGTTGTTTAAGTGTTCCCTTAATTTTTTTGAGCAGTGTATATATATATATATATATATATATATATATATATATATATATATATATATATATATATAACATTCTGTTTGTGGCAAGAATCGGCACATTGAAAATCTCTTCCCAACTATTTTGCCTGTATGGCTCCGCTGTCAACATTTCGGTCAGATCTTTTACATTTTTGTTTTATTTATTTAGCCAATTTAAATCTTCAATAAAGGGCAGACACTGTAGGTGTTGCATATTACTCTATAGCAGAGCTAAGCAAACACCATAATCAAGTTAATTTGAACACTTTAAGAGTTGAATGCGGAACAGAGTAACATTTTAACACTTTCAAAAGTATAATTTTAACATCAGTTCAGTGGGACTCGTATGTTCACTGAAAAGAACGTGTATTTGACACTTTCCGAGTTAAATCTTCACCATTGATTTCGCTGTGTGTGTGTGCGATGTGTGTGTGCATGTGTGTGCGCGTGTGCACGTGTATATGTGTGCAGGCGTGCGAGCGTGGGACGAACGGCCCCAAGGGACAGCAGGGGACTTGAACATTGTTCTACAGAGGGCTTTATTTCCGGTGCTTATCTGTTGTTGGCTGCGGATTTATGGAGATATAAAATACTAATATCAGTGTATATATAAACATACAATGGCGTTTCATCTGTAATTTATTCCCGCACGTTAAGTTATGAAGTTCATGAAAACAAGATTAAGTAGAGTTTTGGACAGGACCTCGGGTTCCTTAATACTGTGTTCATATTTTATTTAACTAACCCCTGTGATTCCCACAGAAAACATTGATTATCCATTTGTGGGGTTGCTTTGGAAATGACGATTTTGAAAGTAGTTCCCCAGGCTTTATTTCATCCTGAATGTTGCATTGTTTAAAATGCTGCATAATTGTCTGGTTGGAAGGAAGGGTGTTAATTCAACATTTTGGTGGCCTCTGGGAACATGACATTCATTAGACCACATAAATATGTTTCCAGTGCAAATGTGTGTAATAAAAGCTGGCAGTAGCAGACACTTCATTTGAGGAATTAGAGGAATGTTTTGATGTGCCGGGCTAATTGTGAGGGTTATAGCAAGAAAATGCAATGAAGTTACAGTAGAGTGTTTCAATCCACTCAAAAACTATTCTTTGGTATTTTTTCATCAGTCCACTGTTGATACAGTGCCAAAAATATTTTGCATGTCAGCTGTCAAGTTTTCAAGATATTGGAATTTCAAGAAGCAAAGTGTCACTGGCCATAACTCTGCTGCTACTTCAAGTCCTCCTCCATGGGGATGTCATACTCTAACCATCTCCTATGTAACATGGAAAACTTGATCGGATCAAGGAAATTATTCTTTAGTTTGTCATCGAGTTGAATGTATCACCTGTGATTTTTTGCACATATAAAAATGGGCAAATACTTAAA
This sequence comes from Salmo salar, assembly GCF_965601325.2. Classification (NCBI taxonomy): domain Eukaryota; kingdom Metazoa; phylum Chordata; class Actinopteri; order Salmoniformes; family Salmonidae; genus Salmo; species Salmo salar. The sequence continues at coordinate 13,085,487 of NC_138306.1, read as the reverse complement.
TGTTTCTAACAATGTAGGTTTTAAATGTCAGACATAACCTGGACTGTAGACACTGCTCCACGTGCTAAAGGTTCAACCTGACTCAGACATAACCTGGACTGTAGACACTGCTCCACGTGCTAAAGGTTCAACCTGACTCAGACATAACCTGGACTGTAGACACTGCTCCACGTGCTAAAGGTTCAACCTGACTCAGACATAACCTGGACTGTAGACACTGCTCCACGTGCTAAAGGTTCAACCTGACTCAGACATAACCTGGACTGTAGACACTGCTCCACGTGCTAAAGGTTCAACCTGACTCAGACATAACCTGGACTGTAGACACTGCTCCACGTGCTAAAGGTTCAACCTGACTCAGACATAACCTGGGCTGTAGACACTGCTCCACGTGCTAAAGGTTCAACCTGACTCAGACATAACCTGGACTGTAGACACTGCTCCAAGTGCTAAAGGTTCAACCTGACTCAGACATAACCTGGGCTGTAGACACTGCTCCACGTGCTAAAGGTTCAACCTGACTCAGACATAACCTGGACTGTAGACACTGCTCCACGTGCTAAAGGTTCAACCTGACTCAGACATAACCTGGACTGTAGACACTGCTCCACGTGCTAAAGGTTCAACCTGACTCAGACATAACCTGGACTGTAGACACTGCTCCAAGTGCTAAAGGTTCAATCTGACAGACATAAAAATGACATCTTATTCATACAATTGGGTTCATGCTGAAAATGTGTCTTTTTCAACCACATTTAAGCTCTAACCTAAATCAAAACACCCCTTGGTCAACCATGGTAAAGGATGGAAGGTGGCGGTGGGGTGAGGTGGGGTGGGCTGTAGATACAGAGTGATGTTGGGGAGGGTACACGACTCACGTAACAGGTGGTTGTTGTGAATGCTGAAGAGTACCTACCATTTTGTGACTGAGCACTCAGCTCTACACCTCCTTATATAAATCTGGCCCTACTATAACGACACACAACTGGGAGGAGCAGACATCCAGTCAGCTTCAATCAGAAACCAAAGCTCTGTTTCGCCTCCCGTGAAAACTTCTCTCAGTAACACAAACGGCTCGTTTCCGTGTAGCTCTAATCGACGGGAGGTTCCTCTTGCGGCACAGCCAGTCTCGTACAGAGGTTTTAGCCTGACAGTTGAAACCTGACAGAGGAACCTGTAAATGGTTGTCTGCTTGCAGCGAGAGAGAGAGAGAGAGAGACGGCTGCAGCTGGCACGGCGGGCGGGCACCATGTGTGCCATCCCAAACCCATCATGTCTGTCTTCAGATGCTCAACTCCCATGATCACTGATCAATGGAGCGTTACGCCACGTGTGTGTGTGTGTGTGTGTGTGTGTGTGTGTGTGTGTGTGTGTGTGTGTGTGTGTGTGTGTGTGTGTGTGTGTGTGTGTGTGTGTGTGTGTGTGTGTGTGTGTGTGTGTGTGCCTCTGTGTGCTTCTGTTTGTGGGAGGAGAGTGAACACCGATCATTCAAATATTCTCAAAGGATTGAGCAGTGAATATGTTTACCCCTAAATAAATAGTCTAATGATGTTCATTAAAGTATGCCACAAGGCTACAATCTTCTAGGTCAAGTGTAAAGGAGCTGAGAAGCAGGCACCAAGATCAACATGAATTTCCTACGAGCGAAGCTTTCTCCCACATCACACATGAGCTCATGAGCTGGGATAGTCTCCAACCTCACAACCAACGTCTCTTCCCTGTATGTGGCTGCTCTATCCTGAGAGCCAGCCAGGGTAAAGCTTTGTGATATTCACAGGCTGCTGTGTGTGTGTGTGTGTGTGTGTGTGTGTGTGTGTGTGTGTGGTGTGTGTGTGTGTGTGTGTGTGTGTGTGTGTGTGTGTGTGTGTGTGTGTGTGTGTGTGTGTGTGTGTGTGTGTGTGTGTGGCTAGCGTGCACATCTGGGTGCTGGTGAGCAGTGCTGCAGAACTGGCATACAGCATGGCGGGAGCAGCTGTGCTTTTGGTGTTGACTGTTGAAGGTAAACGTGAGTGATAGGATCAGAAGGCACATATGCTGATGAGCACACGGTAGCACACGGTAGCACACGATAGCCGGGAGCACCAGAAGGCCCTCAGCAGTCGCACGCCTTTCAGCATGGCTGCATCAAACATGCCGTGTCCAGACTCCAACAACACACCTTTGTTCCTCCTCACCTTTTTGTTGTTTGGCCTGAATGCGTATCGAGAGCAGCTCTGCCCAGGTTCACTTATATCACAGTACATCATCAGTGGCTGCTGGTGTTACAATTTTTCTCAGTCGCGTACAAGCCTTTTTTGGAACTGTGGTAAAACATACCCAAAGCAGAACAGCAGAATGCCTGGTCGTTAGTTTTTTTATTGATATCTAAAGTTTTTAAGGGTGGATCAGCTTTAATATTGCAGATAGATTGTTGCTTCCATCAATGTCATTGTCCGCATCATTTCCAATCCCCCATATACTTTTTTTTGTCAATATATATATTTTATTAATTTTATTATTTTCCCCTAACCCTACCACCACTCCCCTAATTGGAGTAAACTAATGGACAACAAAATTGAGGCTTCCAGTTTATACATACTATATACATTTTTATGGGCACAATGTATTTTACAATAGTTATATTTTGTTTGTTTTTAAATCCCGTCCTTCAGCTACCCTCAATCCCTTCAATCTATCTCTGAAGACCATCCAGTTGGATTTCTATCTGCCATATATTATTAACTGTGCTGTATCTGGTCATTTTATTGCCTTTGTACACAAATTACATATCTTAAACCCACTTTTGCAAAACTTTAAAGACAATTGTCATAAATGAATATTGAATTCACTGTAAGGTGTTTTGTTAACAGCCATCAACACATTGTTTTCATCAGAAGAGAAGAGTTTGCAAACGGGGCTTTAAAGTGCGACCATTTTAGTCACATATGCTCTTAGATGTGTTGCTGGTGCGACATGGCATTTTATTTTGTGAGCACCAGTGCGACCAGGAAAAAATAATTGATATAATCATAGTCTTCACTGTGCAGTCGTTTCGAGTGCCCTAGAGAAAAAGTAGAGCGCTGATTTGTTTAATCCAAACGCTACATGTGAAGAATATTAAAAAATGCATCAGTGATTTGTATTTTTTGCAACTTTCTGAAAACCTGACAGCATGGGAGTGGCTGTGTCTATCATTGTGTAGCCAGTTAGCGATGTCGAAACAGTAATTTCTAAAGGCTTTCTCATATAACTTTCCAAATGAAATGTTAAAGGTGCTACACATAGGATTTCAGAAAATGTCCATAATATATCTACCTCTAATAGCTGTTTGAAGCTGGTGGACCTTTTGGATTTTTTTTTTGTTATTGAAAAAATGTTTCACAGAGAGTAAGATGGTAAAATGATTTGAGCGAACAGTGTCGAATTTTAGCAACCAGGAAATGACAGAGCAATTTACATAAACTCAGAACAGCTTTCCCGGCAGGAGAAATCAATAGGCGAATATCACAGCCAATCACAGGACTGATGGGTAAGTAATACTGTGAAACACTATCATTCCACTATAAGCGGCAGATTTACACTGAGTGTATAAAACATTAGGAACCCCTTCTGCACCCCCCTTTGCCCTCAAAACAGCCTTAATTCATCGGGGCATGGACTACAAGGTGTTGAAAGTATTCCACAGCGATGCTGGCCCATGTTGACTCCAATGCTTCCCACAGTTGTGTCAAGTTGGCTGGATGTCCTTTGAGTGGTGGACCATTCTTGATGCACACTGGGAAACTCTTGATTGTGAAAAACTCAGCAGCGTTGAAGTTCTTGACACACTCACACCGGTTTGCCTGGCACCTACTAACATACCCCGTTCAAAGGCACTTAAATCTTTTCTCTTGCCCATTCATGCTCTGAATGGTCCACATACACAATCCATGTCTCAATTGTCTCAAGGCTTAAAAATCCTTATTTAGCATGTCTCCTCCCCTTCATCTACACTGACTGAAGTGGATTTAACAGGTGACATCAATAAGGGATTATAGGTTTCACCTGGATTCACCTGGTCAGTCTGTAATGAAAAAAAAATACAATGCAAAAATTCTAAAACATTTGTGTAGCACTCTTAACTGCAAAGTATAGGCTTAGCTGGCAGAATTATATGATATCATGATTATTTGAATGAATCGGGCGGTCTTTTGTTTTGTAAACTCTTCCATTTGGCATACAGAAACAACGCCAGCTAAACACCAGTCTCTTGAGGTGCGCAATTTTAATTAAAGGGCAACTACTGTATACCCTCAAAACTATAGATGTTGTTGTTTTACTATTCAAAAAGTGAAAACCTGGAGAAAGAAACTGGGGGAAATCCAAAACCTGGAAAAACTAAACCGATAAAACTTTATTTTGTGGTTGTTGGTGTTATTATGGCAAATAAATGTACTGTCTGGTAGTTCTGTGTCTTGAGAACACTGTTTTGAAAATCGACAACATTGTTCCAAGAAATGCTTGTACACGATTAAGGAATGCATCTGATTTAGTGTCCTTGTCGTGAATCTCTTCCTTGTTTCTCAATCCCCAAAAATCGCTTCTTTAAAGGTAGGCTCAGCGATATGACATAGATGCAGAAAGTTAACAGCATTGGGGTCAATTTCCGCAACAACTAAGAGCGTTGAAGCGTGAGGCTCAGCTTCTCCGCTGTTTTGGTCTCGTACCCATGCACAGGCGCAGATACTGTTTGTGACTGTGCGCTGCTGCTTGTGGCAACGCCGTTTCGCTTTAAGTCATCACTCAAAATGAAATGTTACTCAAAATGTATGCATACAAATGTCCAAAGGAAACGTAATTAATATAGTTAGTCACTACTGTTTGATATGCACTACCAGATGATAATCTACGGTCATTTGCGTAAATGTAAATGAGCATCTAGTCCCTCAGATTGATCAGTATGGACGTATGACAGTACGGAGGCAGAAACTGCTATTGGACTGAGGTCAACATTCCTTGTAGATAATGTCAGGTCAAGGGAAGCATGGGATTCTTCCCCTGAATAGAGTTGTTCTCTCTGTTTTCCCGACAGGAAACTCCATCAATGTCTCTCCCCAGCTAGCTATACCAGAGCCACAACACAACACCCTCCGAGATTAATTGCAAATGGTCATTATTAATGAGATTCCCTGGCGCCTGTGGTTCTCCTCTCCAGAGGTCATCTCTCATTGGGGAGAGTGAACACTCTCACAGAGACCAGCATCATGGGCCAAATCCCACTTAGTTTCTACCAGTCAGGTATTCCGGTTATTGTCATCATGAGGACGGTAAGGGAATGTCGCTGAATGAGTCCCTAAGCCAGCAATACTGCCTTCTGTGATCAGCTCTCACATTAATTCCATACTGTTATAGTAACATATCCAATTGGTTCCAGAACACTTTTTCTAATGAAAGCCAGTGTAGTGTTAAGCAGACTTATGGTACCTGACTTAAACATGTTTGTAAGAACAAAGCAAATGGATGACTACAGAGCACGATGTCCCCAATGTATCACCATGCCTCAGCAACAGCAGCAGCAGCAGCGTGGAAGCATGGCTTGCTTTAGTGCTGAGAGCCAGGTTTCTATGGTGGGCTCGGTCATTGGGGCCTGACTGCTTCATTAGTCCCTGTGGCTGCATTGAGCTGGGTGCTCTTTGTGACATTTCCCATCTTGACTGAAATGAAAACCCACTCAGCAGCTTTCCCTCCTTTCTTCTCCTCCTCTCCCCCTAGGAGCCATAGCACTGGAACCAAACCTGTCACCACACAGTGCCTAAAACAAACCTTTCCACACTGCATGGGCCCAGAACAATGTACCTCAACTAAATGGTACTAAATGGCATATTAAGGCTGTGTAAATGACTCATAAGGACACGAGGACCATACTGTACTTGCCATAGAACCCACCGTCATTGCATAGAACAGGGATTATCAACTAGATTCAGCAGAGGATTGATTTTTTTTCTTGAGCAGATGGTCAGGGGGCCAGAACATAATTACAAATCATTTGTAGACTGAAAAGTGACCGCAAGAAGCCCAAACACATATCATTTATGGCTAAAACATCATCATTTCAACACTTTGTATACGGTCACATATATCTCTCTATTATACGTGGTAATACTTTGGAGCAGATTTCCATCATTAAAATCACTTGGAGCTGATTTGCTGGTGTTTTTACAGTCTTTTATGTCCAACAATAAAAACATTTAAGTAAAAATTGAAATTGAAATTGCTCTGAAAACTTGGGGAGGCAAATAAAATCACCAGCGGGCCAAATTCGTAACGCGGGCCACCAGTTGGGGAACCCTGGCATAGAAGATACAGTACATAAATGTACTGAGCACTCCTATTAATCCACAAAAAGGAGATCAAATCATTTTGCCCATGTACCTTTATCCCACCCATAAAAACAGGTAAAAAGTGATATTGCAGAACATGCTGGAATAACATTAGTAACAACATTGTGGGTATAGGCTCCTAGAGGCAAAGGGCACAGTGACAGCTCTACCCAACCACAGCTGCACCAGCCCACCACACCATGCCAGACAGGGTCTGTGCCAGTCAGCTGTGCCCTTATGCCCGCAAACTCCCCCATCTGTCACACACACAAACACACACAAACACACGCACACCACACACACACACACACACACACACACACACACACACACACACACACATGCACACACACAGGTGCACGTGCAAAAACACACCAAAAAGAACAAACGGACATTCAGAAATACCTTGTTTGCCCAGGCACCTGCATTTGCACTTGAAATATGAAGCAAAACCTGGAACAGTATGATATGGTGCAAGTGAAAGTATTTTCTCCAGAGTTCACAGGTAGGTTAAGAAGTGCAGGAGGAGAGGAGAGAGGTTCTGGAGCTTTAAACTTGCTGCACATCTGCCTGTGTCTCCTTCTCCTGCACCAGGCGGTGGTGAGGCATCTGCTGCCTAGCAGGTGAATCCGCTTTTGTTCCAAATCCTTCTCTCGCTCCCTGGCTGCATACATCTCTGGCACAGGGTGCAATAACACTACCATGACCTTAGCCCCGTAACCTGGAGGAAACTGGAGGAAACTTACGCACCATTAGATCACACAGGGACTGATTTGACATGAGAGAACTTTTCTTCTGTTCAAGAACTGAACAATTAGTGGAGGGGTGGTAGTGTACCGATCTCACCTTGTCAGCCTAATGAGTGGAGAATTAGGTCCAAGTTAATGGAATTAAACACCACAATCTAATTTTAATCAGAATGTTTCTCGCCTTGTTCTGTCTTTTATTTCTGAACTAGATGATTCCTGATCATGAAGACGCGGATCCTTGGGCAGCTAAGCATTCTCTTTGGATATAACATTCAATTCGTCAGTGGTGACAATACTACATTTCCAAGTACTTAAAGTGGAACTGACAGTATTTTAGCAACATGAAATCTTATTAAAATCTGTTCATATACTCCCCCAGGAAGAATATAACACATTTTGTACATTTCTAACAAGCTGGCACTTAGATATGGTCATTTTCACGTTTTCATAAATTCATAGAATGTTTGGTAATGACATATAGTAAGGCATTTGTGAAAATTCTATTGCAATATAGAGTGGGAAAGCGGCCGTGCGTTTGGACAATGAATAGACACTGCAGTAAATAAAACCGAATAAAAACATCTATCCTGTCCAGGACCGGAGTCTACGCAGACCGGTGAACCATAGCCAATCTGAGCTACAGTAGACCTATATGGAAATAAGCCATTTGCCACAAGGGCCTGTAATCATTCATGTTGAACTGGGTGTTTACAGACAGTAGCAACAGAGTGACTTTAGATCATTAGAACGCATTTGCCAAAAACCTGAAAATACACCTGAATGGATTTCTACAAATACAGTATGTAAATACCACGGGATTCCTCTTACATTTGGGAACTTCACAATCCTGTTGATCAAACAACCAAGAAAAGCTAGGCTCTCTCCCTCAGTTGCATATGCACACCCACAACAACAAGATCAACAATTAATGCTAGGCAAAGCGAGGTGAGCTCAAGTCTAACAAGGGAACATTAGATAAACCCTCTCAAACTTTTTCAGCTAGTTGGCCGTCAAAACTGCACTGATAAACAGTGGGGAAAAGTAGCCTGCTCGTCCTTCTGTAGTTTGCCTGCCAATGCATGCTTGTCCCAACCCACGTTTTGACAACTAAATGGGAACTTGCCTGCCTACCTGCCCATTTGATTGATGCCAAATATATTTGATTGACAACTAAGAGATATGCTAACTGTGGATAACAATCGTTCAAGTTCAGCATAGCTAGCTAGCTAGCAAAGCGATTCACATTCATAACAAGCTAACCAAATGACACATGCTGCATCTCTAGCTGTACCCAACGAAAAACGATATGAGGGGAAAAGGTTGGTCACTCATCCACTCCTCCAATGACATTTATTTATTTTTTATTTAACCTTTATTTAATTAGGCAAGTCAGTTAAGAACAAATTCTTATTTCTTATTTGTCCTGCGAGACCGGGGGCTGGGATTAAAAATTTTAAATAAAAAAATAAATAACATATAAATATAGGACAAAACACACATCACGACAAGAGAGACAACACAACACCACATAAAGAAAAGAGAGAGCTAAGACAACAACATAGCAAGGCAGCAACACATGACAACACAACATGACAACAACATGGTAGAAAAACAACATGGTAGCAGCCCAAAACATGATACAAACATTATTGGGCACAGACAACAGCACAAATGGCAAGAAGGTAGAGACAACAATACATCACGTAGAGCAGCCACAACTGTCAGTAAGAGTGTCCAGGATTGAGTCTTTGAATGAAGAGATTGAGATAGAACTGTCCAGTTTGAGTGTTTGTTGCAGTTAATTCCAGTCGCTAGCTGCAGTGAACTGAAAAGACGAGCGACCCAGAGATGTGTGTGCTTTGGGGACCTTTAACAGAATGTGACTGGCATTACGTTTGTTGTATGTGGAGGATGAGGGCTGCAGTAGGTATCTCAGATAGGGGGGAGTGAGGCCTAAGAGGGTTTTATAAATAAGCATCAACCAGTGGGTCTTGCGACGGGTATACAGAGCTGACCAGTTTACAGAAGAGTATAGAGTGCAGCGATGTGTCCTATAAGAAGCACTGGTGGCAAATCTGATGGCCGAATGGTAAAGAACATCTAGCCGCTCGAGAGCACCCTTACCTTCTGATCTATAAATTATGTCTCCGTAATCTAGCATGGGTAGGATGGTCATCTGAATCAGGGTTAGTTTGGCAGCTGGGGTGAAAGAGGAGCGATTATGATAAAGGAAACCAAGTCTAGATTTAACTTTAGCCTTCAGCTTTGATATGTGCTGAGAGAAGGACAGTGTACGGTCTAGCCATACTCCTAAGTACTTGTATGAGGTGACGACCTCAAGCTCTAAACCCTCAGACGTATTAATCACACCTGTGGGGAGAGGGGCATTCTTCTTACCAAACCACATGACCTTTGTTTTGGAGGTGTTCAGAACAAGGTTAAGGGTAGAGAAAGCTTGTTGGACACTAAGAAAGCTTTGTTGTAGAGCATTTAACACAAAATCCAGGGAGGGGCCAGCTGAGTATAAGACTGTATCATCTGCATATAAATGGATGAGAGAGCTTCCTACTTCCTGAGCTATGTTGTTGATGTAAATTGAGAAGAGCGTGGGGCCTAGGGTTGAGCCTTGGGGTACTCCCTTGGTGACAGGCAGTGGCTGAGACAGCAGATTTTCTGACTTTATACACTGCACTCTTTGAGAGAGGTAGTTAGCAAACCAGGCCAAAGACCACTCAGAGACACCAATACTCCTTAGCCGGCCCACAAGAATGGAATGGTCTATCATATCAAATGCTTTGGCCAAGTCAATAAAAATAGCAGGACAACATTGCTTAGACTCAAGGGCAATGGTGACATCATTGAGGACCTTTAAGGTTGCAGTGACACATCCATAACCTGAGCAGAAACCAGATTGCATACCAGAGATAATACTATAGACATCAAGAAAGCCAATCAGTTGATTATTGACAAGTTTTTCCAACACTTTTGATAAATGGCAAAAAAGAAATAGGCCTTTAAGAGTTACGATCAGCTTGTTCTCCCCCTTTAAATAAACATTACATTGTATCCTCCCAGCAGCTAGATAGCGAATGTTAGGCTCCGTGTTTTTAGCTTGCCTAATAAATTAGATACATATTGTACTTTCAGACCCCTTGACTCTTTCCACATTTTGTTACATTAAAGCCTTATTCTAAAATTGATTACATGTTTTTTTCATCATCAATCTACAAAGAATACTCCATAATATCAAAGCAAAAATGAATATTAAAAATATACTGCTCAAAAAAATAAAGGGAACACTTAAACAACACATCCTAGATAGGAATGAAAGAAATAATCTTATTAAATACTTTTTTCTTTACATAGTTGAATGTGCTGACAACAAAATCACACAAAAATAATCAATGGAAATCCAATTTATCAACCCATGGAGGTCTGGATTTGGAGTCACACTCAAAATTAAAGTGGAAAACCACACTACAGGCTGATCCAACTTTGATGTAATGTCCTTAAAACAAGTCAAAATGAGGCTCAGTAGTGTGTGTGGCCTCCACGTGCCTGTATGACTTCCCTACAATGCCTGGGCATGCTCCTGATGAGGTGGCAGATGATCTCCTGAGGGATCTCCTCCCAGACCTGGACTAAAGCATCCGCCAACTCCTGGACAGTCTGTGGTGCAACGTGTCGTTGGTGGATGGAGCGAGACATGATGTCCCAGATGTGCACAATTGGATTCAGGTCTGGGGAACGGGCGGGCCAGTCCATAGCATCAATGCCTTCCTCTTGCAGGAACTGCTGACACACTCCAGCCACATGAGGTCTAGCATTGTCTTGCATTAGGAGGAACCCAGGGCCAACCGCACCAGCATATGGTCTCACAAGGGGTCTGAGGATCTCATCTCGGTACCAAATGGCAGTCAGGCTACCTCTAGCGAGCACATGGAGGGCTGTGCAGCCCCCCAAAGAAATGCCACCCCACACCATGACTGACCCACTGCCAAACCGGTCATGCTGGAGGATGTTGCAGGCTGCAGAACGTTCTCCACGGCGTCTCCAGACTCTGTCACGTCTGCCACGTGCTCAGTGTGAACCTGCTTTCATCTGTGAAGAGCACAGGGCGCCAGTGGCGAATTTGCCAATCTTGGTGTTCTCTGGCAAATGCCAAACGTCTTGCACGGTGTTGGGCTGTAAGCACAACCCCCACCTGTGGACGTCGGGCCCTCATACCACCCTCATGGAGTCTGTTTCTGACCGTTTGAGCAGACACATGCACATTTGTGGCCTGCTGGAGGTCATTTTGCAGGGCTCTGGCAGTGCTTCTCCTGCTCCTCCTTGCACAAAGGCGGAGGTAGCAGTCCTGCTGCTGGGTTGTTGCCCTCCTACGGCCTCCTCCACATCTCCTGATGTACTGGCCTGTCTCCTGGTAGTGCCTCCATGCTCTGGATACTACGCTGACAGACACAGCAAACCTTCTTGCCACAGCTCGCATTGATGTGCCATCCTGGATGAGCTGCACTACCTGAGCCACTTGTGTGGGTTGTAGACTCCTACTCATGCTACCACTAGAGTGAAAGCACCGCCAGCATTCAAAAGTGACCAAAACATCAGCCAGGAAGCATAGGAACTGAGAAGTGGTCTGTGGTTCCCACCTGCAGAACCACTCCTTTATTGGGGGTGTCTTGCTAATTGCCTTTAATTTCCACCTGTTGTCTATTCCATTTGCACAACAGCATGTGAAATTTATTGTCAATCAGTGTTGCTTCCTAAGTGGACAGTTTGATTTCACAGAAGTGTGATTGACTTGGAGTTACATTGTGTTGTTTAAGTGTTCCCTTTATTTTTTTGAGCAGTGTATATATATATATATCACATTTACATACACTACCATTCAAAAGTTTACGTCACTTAGAAATGTCCTTGTTTTTGAAAGAAAAGCAAAAAAAATTGTCCATTAAAATAACATCAAATTGATCCGAAATACAGTGTAGACATTGGTAATGTTGTAAATTACGGTTGATTTTTAATGGAATATCTACATAGGCGTACAGAGGCCCATTATCAGCAACAATCACTCCTGTGTTCCAATGGCAAATTGTGTTAGCTAATCCAAGTTTATCAATTTACAAGGCTAATTGATCATTAGAAAACCCTTTTGCAATTATGTTAGCACATCTGAAAACTGTTTTTCTGATTAAAGAAGCAATAAAACTGTCCTTCTTTAGACTAGTTGAGTATCTGGACCATCAGCATTGGTGGGTTCGATTACAGGCTCAAAATGGCCATAAACAAAGAACTTTAATGCTCTGGAGCAAGTTTTCATCAAGGATCTCTCTGTACTTTGCTGCATTCATCTTTGCCTCGATCCTGACTAGTTTCCCAGTCCCTGCCGCTGAAAAAAATCCCCGCCACCATGCTTCACTGTAGGGATGGTGCCAGGATTCCTCCAGACGTTATGCTTGGCATTCAGGCCAAAAAGCTCAATCTTGGTTTCATCAGACCAGATAATCTTGTTTCTCATGGTCTGAGACTCTTTTAGGAGCCTTTTGGAAAACTCCAAGAGGGCTGTCATGTGCCTTTTACTGAGGAGTGGCTTCTGTCTGGCCACTCTACCATAAAGGCCTGATTGGTGGAATGCTGCAGAGATGTCCACAGAGATGTCCACACATCTCCAAAGAGGAACTCTGGAGCTCTGTCAGAGTGACCATCGAGTTTTTGGTCACCTCCCTGACCCAGGCCCTTCTCCCCTGATTGCTCAGTTTGGCCAAGGCAGCCAGCTCTAGGAAGAGTCTTGGTGGTTCCAAACTTCTTCCATTTAAGAATGATGGAGGCCACTGTGTTCTTGGGGACCTTAAATGCTGCATGTGTTGGTACCCTTCCCCAGAGCTGTGCCTCGACGTAATCCTGTCTCGGAGCTCTACGGACAATTCCTTCGACATCATGGCTTGGTTTTTGCCCTGACATGCACTGTCAACTGTGGGACCTTATATAGATTCGTGTGCCTTTCCAAATCATGTCCAATCAACTGAATTGACCACAGGTGGACTCCAATCAAGTGGTAGAAACATCTCAAGGATGATCCATGGAAACAGGTTGCACCTGAGCTCAATTTCGAGTCTCATACCAAAGGGTCTGAATACATATGTAAATACATTTTCTAAAAATGTCTAAAAACCTGTTATCGATTTTGTCATTATGGGGTATTGTGCATAGATTGATGGGGGGGGGGGGGGGGGGGGGCGGGGGAAATCATTGAATTCATTTTAGAATAAGGCTGTAATGTAACGTAATGTGGAAAAAGGGAAGGGGTCTGAATACTTTCCGAATCCACTGTAAATAGATATTCTAGCCCAGGGGTGTCAAACTCAATCAATGCACAAGCCATATTAAAACGTCCAACTGCGAACCATTCTGGCCATTGTTTTATTCAGAAATAAGATGGTCCTTTATAATGTCCACTTAGTAGCCAGGCTACTGGTCAAATGTTGCTGTAATAGGCCTACATGTTTCTCCTTTGCATTGTTTTGTTGCAGGTTTAGTTTTTTGGTTATTAATTGTCAAGCCAAAGCCAGACTGCAACATGTTAGTGGCCTAGCTAGGACACTTTCCCTCTGCTGCGCGCTATAAATGGGACACACGAAAGCAGCGCAATTGACGTTAGATTCACCAATGCGAGCGCATCAGCCTGTCATTTCATAAAGTTGATGACTCAACTGTTTATACTCGCTTGTGTGTCCTATTCGGCCCGCGGGCCTTGTGTTTGACACATGTGCGCTAGCCTATTAGCCACGTTATGACTGACTTGTGATCCCTTGCTGGTTTGATTCTATTGATATTCCCATACTTAGTTACAGTCGTCCGTTTTTGTTCAAAATATTGAGTCATTGAAACTGAAATGGTGCATCCCGAATGCTTGGCGGCAGCGAACAATGTACCAGACCAGCTGTGATTTACAGCCTGATCGTAATGTTTTTTGGACTACAAATACATGTATTGGCAAATTATATGATTCATGCATATGAATCATGTAACGGCATCCATCTATTCTGCCAACAATGTCTTGCTGTACCTCGTGGAATTGTTTGTCAGATATAACCTATTTTTTAAACATCTTATGAAGTTGGTTTTGAAGCATAAACTGGGAATTTGATCTTTTTGTACTGATAGTTTGATTGTCTTTGTTTTATATCGGCAAAGTAGTTAAAACGCTGTCAGTTCCAATTTAAGAGTACGGATAGCCACTTTAGTAGAGCAAGCTCATCAAGGGAGGTAGTGACAGTACAATCAGAGAAGGAGATAGATACTGGCTTGCAGGTCAAAACCATGTGTGTGGGGCTGGGGGGACGGTTTGGGCTGGGCTGTTATGGTCAAATCTGCTGCAAAACGTCTCGCCGCTGGCCATTTTTGGTTGTGAAAATTAGCATGTGTTCATCAACCTCGTGGTGATATCAGAGAGACAGTGTAGGAGACAGAGAGGGGGGAGGAAGTTGTAGTCTCCCGGGGCACTGGGGGGTGGGCGGGTAGTTTAGGAGGTTGAATAAGTCATCTAGTCAGCGCTGGCTGCTGTGAGATGTCAGTCCAGTCTAGCACCACCCTGTGCCACGGCCAGTGCGGCTGACGTTCTACTTTTATGTAAATACTAAAACAAGTACACCAATCTCCATGTGATAGAGCTCCAACAAAGCCGTAGCCTTCAAATAACACATTATTTTACATTGAGCAATTCAGTATATGGCAGAAATAACATCTACAATGTTAATATTCATAATGTCAAGATAACAGGTGAGAGTAAATATTGACCTTACACATTGATTCAACCATTCAAAATCCCTATCTGTATCAAAGCCCAGACCAAAGCTCCTTCGTTTCCCATTTCCTTATGGCATCCTAGAGAAGTGGAGCAAAATGACGCTCACTATCGAGATCGGCATCAATCATGGTATGACGTTTCGCCAGAGTTTTGGGAAAGGACTTTAAGAGCAACTTGGATGGGTGACATTATGAGATTGAAATTGCCTGTTAAAGTGTCCCATATGTCAGCTTGTTCTTGTTGCTATAAAAACAGACGGGATGGAAGGAAGGAGGGAACGAATGCCAAATGCTGCCCCTGCCAGTCCACTCTCAGACAGCAGACGTAGGTAGCATTTTACTGCTGAGAAAAACAACATCTTCCGATTCATATTTGACTTTCATTTGACACAAATAGATGTACTTTATTATCGGCTTTTTTATTGTTGACTACTGACTTCTATAGTCTAAATGCAATCTTTCTTCTGCAATGATTTCACACATTTCATTAACGATGTCCATCGGTAGGAATATGAAAAACTTAATTGTACAAATATTGTGTATATGTGTCCGGTGAAAAATGTATGTTTTAATTGCATTTTCTTTTAACCAAATGTGTTTATTAGTGGGTGAAATAAAGAGTCATCTTTCAAACGGAACTAACATTTCCCTCTTTCCTCCAAATGCAGAATTAATGTACATTTTAAAATCATTAGTTTAATTTCCAGCATGATAGTTTGGTTATTTTGGCTTTTGAACTGCTATGGATATGTTTTATCCTCTCAGATTGTTTGCCTTATTCAAGCAGTCTTTTTTTAAATAATGAATGAAGCATTCTTAGTCAAGCGTGGAGCACCTCATTTAGCAGAGCATCCTTTCCTTGTGTGTGCCCTGACAGGCAATCAAAGTTTTTATCAGTGCAGAAAATCTGCAATTTACAGATATACTTGCTGCAATTAGTAGCTATCTGATAACCAAGAATTGGCAGGTTGGTGTGAGAGTTGACAGGATTAAATGGAGTGGATAAGAGCTAGGCATGGTTCAGACAGAGCAAAACAAAGAGTCAGCCTTTAACTTCTCCAAAGTGATAGGGTGATAACAGGTTATGTTCCTTTGTTATCAACCAACAACCTAACAATCTCTCTGCGTGAAAGCAGCCTCATTTCATCGACAAGTTACAGTGAAGAACGACTATAGAGTAAGTCACTTCAGGCTGTCTGTGTATCTTCCTGTGTCCTCGGAGGAGGTGTTTTTGTGCCATCTCTCTCAGGCACAACTACAATGCTCAGAATGAAAGGTCAGTCCAGAACCATATCCCTACCATGTGTAACTGATCTAAATATAGCTGTGGTCCCATGGGGTCTGTCCACCATGGGCTTTTCAGGTAGGCCTTTACTTGTTTATAGCCATATTCATAACCCTATAAACGGTGTAGTCAAAAGTATGTGACATGTTTTTAGTGTTTGTATCACACATGCGCGCGCGCGCCACACGGAGCGAGCCGCACACCCTGGTGCTTACGCTGGACAGTAATGTGGTGAGGAAAAACACGGGTCCATTAAAACATCTCCCCACCCTTCTCTGACCCTCATTAAATACACCGACAGTCTTGTTAAAATACAAGCCAGATTTGCGCTTAATGATCTAGAAAGAAATGTAATTGACTGTGCATTACCATCCAAATGGCTTCCCAACACACGATGTTTACATATTTCTGACGGGATTGCTGACCAACTCAGCATCCGATCGTTGTTGATGAAGAAAGTGTCTGACCAAAGATAGAACCAAGGATTTAACCCTTCGGTCCATTACTCACTATATAGCCTAACAGTTTCCAACATGATTGTGTCGGTGTAAATGGACAAAGAATAACCTACAGCGCATTGCAGTAGACTAGGCTACTAAAAAGGCACGCCACTGTTGCGACCTGGTGGGAGCTGTCATTTCAGCACCATAACGTGTCCTCCGGTCCACAACTCAAGTATTCAATGGAATCGACAGATCATATTGTTGACACAAATGCATCTGCTCAATAGCGAACACAAATGCATTCCCTCAATAGTAGGCTAACACTTCCTGAAGGGGTTGACATCTTTCAGCCCAGTGCTTGCGTGACAGTGGGAGGAGGACAGAGCGGTTCACGCCACGGTTCTCATTAAAATATAACATCCCTTGACATACTCTGGGACCTCACAGACAATGTGTGCATATACACACAGCTCTTCCGTTTTCGGTTTTGTTAACTGCAAAGCGGTAGTTATTTAAATATAACATCGTGGAAATAATCACAATTTTGAACATGGGCCAAAAACGTGAAACTTTGTTTCATTGTATCGTGTCTCCGTTGCATTAAATAGGCCAATCCAAATGTAACCATACAAAAAAATTGAAACGACAAAAAAAAGTGATGTCAAATCATATTATTATTTTATTCGTATAGACTACCCCAAACGCTGGATAGGTATTTGAAGCCAAGCCATGGATTTCTGTTATATTTCTACCGCTAGAGGGCATTCAAACATTATGAACCAGCCAGGCAACCGCTGCAGCATGAGCGTGATAAATGATCCGTGGTGGAGGAACCCTGGCTAGGATGGAGTCAACGGAACAGTTTACCGTACTGCCACGGACTCTCAAATAAATTAAAACAATCCTTCAATCACAAACGTGGACCTTACTAGTTACCTGTATACGAGTACTTTGGTCAGGCATAGACAGTTGTAAGCCGCGCTACACGATCACCACCTTGGCTGCAAAACAAGCTCAGAAAAATGCATTGAAACTGGGGCTCCTGGGCTATGCCATGTAGGCTTAGCAGGTAGCTTTAGTGAAGCAATAAGCAAAGCAATTGTACTATGTCAACACTGGACCACTGAGGTTTATTTTCATAAAGAGTTAGGCTTATTTATCCCTCTTTGGTAAAGTGCTTTGGTGAGCCTATAGGACAATCGATTGAGTGTATTTTTTTTTTTTTTTTTTTAAACATGCAGATTTTGTTCCATGCAGAACTGCTCCATAGTGTGATTTTAGCAGTTGATTTGTGGAGAGGAGTGAGCGTTAAGGCCTGTCGGGTATCCAAACGTTTCAAGCTGTTGTCTGTATTAGAGCTAATCAAAGTCCTTAGTCCAGTCACAAAGTCCACCATGCCTGCAGGCAATACAAAAACAACAATAACATTGATAAGCAGGTATTTTACGTGATTAGCAGTGGCGTGGTTCTCCTGTCTTTTCGATGCGTCACTCATCTCCCTGACTAGGCCTATATGCATTCATTCTGGCAAAGAGAGTGAACACTACAAACACCCGGAAACACTGTGTTGATGCTGTGTGGCAGAGGCGTCACTGTATTTGGTCCAGTCAACAACAAAAAAATAATCTTATTTTAGAGTTGTGTGAAGTCAGGGATATTTTGTGTTTTCGGTCCAAGTCGCACACACAGATGAATAAAGACCATGTTTTTCCCCCCACAGACAATAACATGGTTTTCCCAAATAACATCAGTAAGTAACCACAATTCATGACAGACCACGGAAATATTCATTTTGCAAACTAATGGACGATCCTAGTTTGAGAAACACGGCCAACCCACATTTCGAGCTAATATCTCTTTGCGGCATGAATTATGAGCAATTATGAAAGCGCGTTTGACTTGTTGTATTGTCTATTGACAACCTCTGTCGTGGAATTAAATGGTGAACATTTATTCAAACCAGTTCCAGTTTATTCATGTTTAATCGTTTGGCCTCTACCATACATGAGCAGCAAGCTGATGTACTTTAGAGTAGCTGTATATATACGCTGACAGTCATGGCACAGAAGTCGCCATTTTGGATTCTATTTGTAGCAGACAATAAATGTCACTATTTGCATTGAGTATGGTGGTCATGCAGTTGAGGAGATGTTATGATAACATGAACATGGGTCAATGACCAGGTTATCAGGTGCAGCAACCAGAGGTGATGCCATGCCAGGATCCGATGCGGGATTATAATTGGTCCAACATAGAGAATGTAGTCACCTTACCCCAAAGCATGTGATCGTTTTTTTAGTTTGTTGAATATGGAGCTACATAAAGCCTATACTGTAAAATTAAAAGTGTGTATCATAAAACATGAATGTGTATTGGCAGTGTTTCGGCTGCTAAGGGGTGAATAGAATAGGCTTACTTACCCTACTATATAGGGCCTAAAGGGTTCTCTTTTATGTATTTCTCTCACACATTTACCAGCAGAATAAACGGCAAAGTGATTAAGACTATTGTTTTATGACAAATCTAGTTTAAATCTATTGACATTTCTGATAATACAAAAATATTGGTCGTATTTCCTTGTTAAATTTGTATAAATCAATATTTACTGAGCTTTATTGTAAAGGAGACAATATGCCACTGCTCATCACGTGGTCACACGATCTCCCAACGTTCGAGTTATGCCATCAAACTAACGCGTTGTGACTGCTCCTCTCTCTTGTGACAAAGTCTTACAGCTGCCTCGAAATCAATAGATGTCAAAGAAATATGAAAACAATCATGACGAAGAACTTAAATCCTGCCTCCGAGCCTGTATGGGTAATGACAAACGTGTCCCTATTCTCAAGACAACAGATTAATTCAACTCAAACTTTGGTCGAATTGTATTTCGGGTAACTTTTTCTTCAAGCAGATAATGGCAGTCAGTCACATCTGTTGGGTTTGTAGTGTAATTTGTAATTACTGCCCTTCATGTGGTCTACAGCTTTGAACCATCTTTAATTAAAAGCTTAATTAAGGGGCTATCTTAAACAAGATCATAACCAGATGGTTTTCTGTCGACAATAGACGATGTGAGGCCTTACGCTGACTTGTCACTAGGCGGCTATTCACGTTCATTCAAAAAGAGAAAAAAATACTTTAAACTTTCAAAAATGAATTTAATAAAATTAAACAAGAACATTTCATTAATAACACTTAATGCAAAAAATGTCCCACAACCAAGGACAGGTGTGTGTGTGTGTGTGTGTGTGTGTGTGTGTGTGTGTGTGTGTGTGTGTGTGTGTGACCTGCCTGTTAACCAAAGTTAACATTATTCTTAGTTTTGCCTTGGGCTAGATGTTAACAAATTAAAGTTATTCTGATAACTTTATCATTCTGATTTTCCCATGCATTACCATGAATTAGCATTTCTATAGTAGGATATACTCTATATCTTCTTCAATTATCTTCAAAAGATCTACTTTGGGACAAAATGTGTATTCTACGTAAACAGTCATTATCACTCCTGTGGGTCTATTTTGCAGACGGCTTGTCGTTCATATTGTTTCATTCAGTGGGTTGTTTGCTTATCTCTGGTTATTTCTAATTACTCTGATATATTATTTTTCCCTAGATGATTATCTCATCGACGTAGTAATATTTGGTAACTAAAAGGATAACGAAAGGAGAATAAGAAATGTTTAAATCTAATGTAGCATGACTCCTTTGTTCAGTGGTTGATGTAAAACAGTTTTTCTTGGGGAGAGATGTTGGCGTAATTTAATTTGAGCCGTGCTCTCCCCCCTTGCTGTGGCACACAGCACGCGCACTGTGCATTCACTGCATTCTTCTGGGCTGTAGCATCTGGAGCTGCCTGGACGGAGAAATTAGCATTGATATGGATTTAGTTCAAATGCAATCTTTTAAATCTTTGCAAGAGGCAGGCAAATAATTACACGTTCAGTAAAATGCCAGGGGTCACTGTCTCGGTGGACCTAACATGCTGATGCCCTAACAATACCGTGTACATGGAGCAAAGCACCGGCTGAGATTGCAGTGTTAATGGAAGGAGTCGCTGGGGAATGGGGAGTGTTGGGGGTATATCAGGCAACAACAACAAAAATTCAATGTTCAATGCATCTAGGCTGAACTTGGTCTGCTATATATTATCACTGAGTCTAATTTAGGGATTGGACTCGTGCAACACTGCAAAGGAGAGGATGAGATGCTCTGCTTAAGGCTTTTGCTTTGTGCATGTTATACATGAGAGTAAATGATTTGTTCCTAGTCAGATAACATACAATGTGAACTGTATATACAAGGCTGGCAAGCAGTTTGTCTGAGCGACATTGTAGTGTGCATATATAAATGATCAGCTTGGAACGTATACATGCTCATATGCTAGGTGATCCTTATGTCCTGTTCTGACCAGGTCCCAAACCCCCTTTTTCCTGAGTAAACTCAATTCCACAGCTATGCAGCTCACATTATTAGCATAATGCCACAGGTGGTAAGTCAAGTCAAGTTAAGGCAAATACAGAACATACCATATAGATAATGTAGGCCTATGGTGGACTATGTGGAAAGTGAAAGTAGAGAGAGAGAGAGGAGAGAGAGAGAGAGAGAGAGAGAGAGAATAGCCTTGGTCTCCAGCTTGGACTGTTTCATAGGTGGTGGCATCGTGGAATGCAGCACCATTTATGGATGTATGATCAGAACCATGAGATGAAGGTCTTCCTGCCTGATGTTACTGATCATGGTAGAGAAAGGAGAAAGGAAATAACCATTTATGGAGTGGAATTTGGTCTGAATAGCTCGAACTAAGGTGTGGAGTGCAAACACGTTTTGGATTAAGCATTATGATGATCAAATCAATCGTTTCCCTCACTATTTTGGTCCCATGTTTTTATCGTATACAGTAGCCTCTTATAACATAGGCTACTGTTACAGTACCCTATTTAAAATCGCATTATGTCAATCAAATTTTCGCCTTAAGGAAGCAAATAATTCCATCTCGCTAATTCAGCATGCTGGAAGAGAACATTCTACCGACACTGTTCTTGCCTCTACATGGGCATAGCCCTCATCATACACCATAGGTGATTGAAGCAAGTGAAAATGTTATGTGACAAGTAGCCTATGGGATGTCATTTGTAAAATCTGATCAAACAATACATATCATCATCAGCAGGCCTACAACGCGTTTACAAGTCTACTTGATTAATTACGCGCGTTGTGGCTATTAATGTTGGACGGTGGAGAGGTGTAGGCCTATCATGTACACTGAGTATACAAAACATTAGGAACACTTTCTAATATTGAGTTGCACCCCCCCTTTGCCCTCAGAACAGCCTCAATTCGTTGGGGCATGGACTCTACAAGGTGTTGAAAGCGTTCCACAGGGATGTTGACCCATGTGGACTCCAATGCTTCCCACAGTTGTGTCAAGTTGGCTGGATGTGCTTTGGGTGGCAGACCATTCTTGATACACTCTGGAAACTGTTGAGTGTGAAAAACACAGCAGCGTTGCAGTTCTTGACACACTTTTAAACCTGTATCGCCTGGCACCTACTACCATACCCCGTTCAAAGGCACTTAAATATTTTGTCTTGCCCATTCATGCTCTGAATGGTCCACATACACAATCCATGTCTCATTTGTCTCAAGGCTTAAAAATCCTTCTTTAGCCTGTCCCCTCCCCTTCATCTACACTGATTGATGTGGATTTAACAGGTGACATCAATAAGGGATCATAGCTTTCACCTGGATTCACCTGGTCAGTCTCTGTTATGGAAATAGCAGGTGATCCTAATGTTTTGTACACTCAGTGTATATTTAAACATATGGGCACATAGAACATTGTAAGACATCCCGGTAAAGTGATTCATTTATTAAAGGAGATGTTGCCTACTCATTTGTATTGTCAACATGTCTGATATCCTCGTTAGCCTACATTTTCCCCTTGTCAGCTCATGTGTCGTTGGCAACAATCTCACACGCAATTTGTGGCAATATATACAAAAAGTATTTCAGCAGATTTTGTGTGTGTTTTTGTTTGGCTTAATTCGTGTGGAAATACACATTTTTGTACGACTTCATTCGTAGGAAAAGACACATATTTGTGCGACTTCACTTATAGGAAAATACTTTTTTCTTCGGAACTTCAGAACAATTGTGTAGAAAGTCACTAGAGCAATGCATGATGGGCAATGATGTTCTACACTGCCTTTTTTTGTGTCCCAAATTTATTTGTATATAAAACTAATGTGTTAACAACCCAATATTGTTAATCAACCAGGTTGTCACCGAAGAAATTCAAAATATAATAGTAGCATTATGTTGTTGTTTTCTTGTTAACGCCAACACTGTTTTCTATGCTTGTTTTTGCTTAATACTTCGGCATACTGGTGCACTGGTATTCAGAAAGGCACACTTTTTTGTGTAGGCAACAGTTGGCCTACATGATTTTCTTCATAACACATTTCATATTTCGTGGAGCCTACATCACACAATTTTCTTCATAATGCATTTAATATACAAGGCTCCACTTTTTTTCGTGTACATTACACCATTTCTTTCATAATGCATTTTATACAAGGCTATGTCGAATTTTATGAGGGTTGCCAGATTTGTTGTCAATATGGAACATTTCAAGAACCATCAAGCACTATGATGAAACTGGCTATCATGAGGACCGCCACAGGAAAGGAAGACCCAGAGTTACCTCTGCTGCAGAGGATACTTTCATTAGAATATCTGCACCTCAGATTGCAGCCCAATAAACTAATAACATTTGATTTGATTTGATTTTGATTTGATTTGACTACTAAAGGACACCAATAAGAAGAAGAGACTTGCTTGGGCCAAGAAGCACGAGCAATGGACATTAGACTGGTAGAAATCTGTCCTTTGTTAAGATGAGTCCAAATTTGAGATTTGTGGTTCCAACCGCTGTGTCTTTGTGAAACGCAGAGTAGGTGAACTGATGATCTCCCCATGTGTGGTTCTCACCGTGAAGCATGGAGGTGGTGTGATGGTGTGGGGGTGCTTTGCTGGTGACACTGGCAGTGATTTATTTAGAATTCAAGGCACACTTAACCAGCATGGCCAGCACAGCATTCGGCAGCGAAACGCCATCCCATATGGTTTGAGCTTAGTGGGACTATCATTTGTTTTTCAACAGGACAATAACACAACACACCTCCAGGCTGTGTAAGGGATATTTGAAAGAAGGAGTGTGATGGAGTCCTGCATCAGATGACCTGGCATCCACAATCACCCGACCTCAACCCAATTGAGATGGCTTGGGATGAGTCGAACCGCAGAGTGAAGGAAAAGCAGCCAACAAGTGCTCAGCACATGTGGGAACTCATTCAAGACTGTTGGAAAAGCATTCCAGGTGACGCTGGTTGAGAGAATGCCAAGAGCGTGCAAACCTGTCATCAAGGCAAAGGGTGGGTATTTTGAAGAATCTCATATATAAAATATATTTTGATTTAATGTTTTTTGGTTACTACATGATCCTATATGTGTTCTTTCATAATTTTGATGTCTTCACTATTATTCTACAAATAAAGTAAAACCCTTGAATGATTTGGTGTGTCCAAACTTTTGACTGGTACTGTACATATGTACATATATACATACATACATACACCCGTATGCACAGACGTCAACACGATATACAGAAAATAAGGCACTTACTTTGATAGGAATGCACACATGTCCAAAGCTATTATTCGTAAGGAAAACAACAATGAAGGCAATGCGAGCGCCAGCCAGAAATGTGCCAGTTCGTGCAAGACTGCGCACATGTCAGCAAACTTGATCTGCGGAAACAATGGAGAAGTGCTTGGGCTCTCCTTGAAGAGAGAAGTTTGTCCGGTTCAGTAAACGCTCAAACATAAATTGTCCGCAATACTGAAATGGGCAACTTCTATGTGAATTAATGAGGAGAAGGAACACACCTCAATTGAAACTGTTGTTAGAAAATAAAACTTGTTAGAAAATAATTTGAAACTGACAAGTTGAAACAGCCTATAGATAATTAGCAGGCAGGGCAAATGAACTGTCCTGTTGCGTAATAATCACATTGCGGAACAGTGAGTGCATTCTGACATCACGTGAAACTAACAACTCACGCTGGGGGCGACCGTTAGAGATATTTGGAACTCACATGTGAAAGGTTAAATAGGTAGTTTGTAAATGTGTAGAATGTGTTTGTTTTGGGTCCACACTGGTAAGTTAACTTATGTAAATTAGACTGTCACAGAGGATTTTCTTCTGAATAACTGGTCAGGGCATGGCACTTTCCAATCAGCTTCAGGTAACTTTGATTGTTGCTTATCCATAGTTCAGTAGATAATATCAATATAATTACACCCACCACAATGTAGAAAAACAGAACGCTTCCCTCCGCTAGATTTTTATAATTTTTTATAAATTGTTTTATTTAACTAGGCCAGTCAGTTAAGAACAAATTCTTATTCCCAATGACAGCCTACCCTAGCCCAACCCTAACCCGGACGACACTGGGCCAATTGTGCGCCGCCCTATGGGACTCCCAATCACAGCCAGTTGTAATACAGCTTGGAATCAAACCAGGGTCAGTAGTGACGCTTCAAGTACTGAGATGCAGTGCCTTAGACCGCTGTGCCACTTGGGAGATCACATAATTAGACGTGAACTGGACGTGATCCCAATGCTGCCACCAATGTAGCGGAAGAAAGTGTTGGCTGCAACAGGGTCTCTAATCAGGGCTCATACGTGGCAAAGTGAGATCTAATGGCTGTTTTACCCACATTTATTGACAAATGATGAAAATGTATCCCTATTCTCCAATCAAAGACCTTCATCAAGTCCACAAAAAGTAGACAAATAAAGTTTTTTACTCCAATCTGGCAACCCTCATATAATCGGACATAGCACCAGTATCCCAATGTATTAAGTGAAAACAAGCATAGAAAACAGCATTGGCATTAATAAAAAAAATTAAAAAAAACATAAGGCTACTATTATATTATATGTATTTTGGTGATAACCTGGTTGATTAGCAATATTGGGTTGTTAACACGTTTTTTTAAATATATATATATAAATAAATGTGGGATACAAAAAAGACGGTGTAGAACACCATTGTCCAAAATGCATTGCTCCAATAACTTTCAAAAGATTGTTCCCGAAGTTTGCCCACAAAAATATATTTTCCTATGAATGAGTCACACGAAAATGTGTCTTTTCCTACAAATTAGGTCGCACAAAAATGTGTGTATTTTCACACGAATTAAGCCACACAAAAACGCACGAAATCAGCTGAAATACATTTTGTACATATTTGCACGAATTGAGTGAGAGATTGTGTTGGTCCTATAGCCTATGCCTTCACTAACTCCCCACTTTCGTGTCGTGGAAATGACAAATATGTAACTTGTTTTCCATGGAAGTTGGTTCAATATTGTAGCTAGCTTATTGCATCAAAATCAATGTGAGTGAAGAGTAGTTGGCAGGTGTCAATCTCAGTATTTCGCTTCACCCACGTCTATTACAAGGGTCATGGAGTAAGACCAAATCCTTCTGTTATCATGTTCTCTAGTTTAGAAAGCAGCAAACATGGACGGTGGCGGGGTGAACAAGAAAGACATGTCTATGAATGTTATTAAGGGTGTTGTAGGAATACCAACAACTGCACGTTCTGAGAATGTTTTTGAGCGAATAAAGAATCGTGTTGTCCTGTGAGAGAAGAGGGAAAGTTTAATGACGGAGGGTCTTTCTGCCGGATGCGTTTTCAAACAGGCTACATTGTAGATCGAACTGTCACGTCGAGACAAAACAATTTCTAACCTACAGGACGTGCCTGTCGACTTTGACCAAATTGAGTCCAATCACCCCGAGGCCCGAGGGAATGCAGCTAATGTTTCAGTCAAGGCTGGACGACGCGCAGAACAACAAAACACTACATTTATTAGAATATTTCACAGAGAAGAGAAACAGAGAAAAGGAACAAATACACCAATTGCCTACAATTGGCCTTAAAATAACTATGAATTACTTTCTTTAGATTGTTATTTTTCCCTGACCAGTATTTCCTCAAGTAAATTGCTTGATATTTTATGATAAATGTCATAACTGAATGGTGGCATGTGCTATGTATGATCAACTCATGCAGACTGCACATTTCCAGTGAAGACTATTAGCTCAAGAGAGTTGATTGCCAGATTATCATTTTACAATTGATAGCCTATCCTCGAAATGGACTCCCAATGCTATATTGTATGCTACTTAGCCTACAGCAATCTGATCAAAAAACAAGTTTTGCAAGTGCATAGGCCTATAAATTAGCCCTCCCAAACCACAAGAGCAGACTTCTTGATGCACATCTAACCTAGGTCTATAAAGAAGAAAATCCAAATTGAACCCAATCATTTTCAAGTATACCTCATTCCATCAAAAGATCCAACAGTTATTCCAGTTTTGTCATGAGGTAATCCTTTATCAACTCACAGCTGTAATGTGGTAACATGGTCAGTCCCTGGACTTTTAACATCAGCTTCGCTGCAAACAAATGCTTGGGGATGTAGGCCACTTGTTATTGCAACCACCGATCTGCATGGCTAGAATCAAGGCTAATAATTAATGTTGGCCTTTGTTTTTCATTTTCTCAGTTTGAGTGTGCTGGATCCCTGTAAATGTATGGTGCACTGCATGAGCAAATGTTTTCCCAACCTTTTTTATTAGATATTTGATGGAAATATTTGTATTATTGGATTAAAAAAATTATAATAACATTATTGTTAGTATGTTAACATAATAATAATAACAATACAAAAAAATAGTATTCTTATTATTATGATGATGATTAGTAGTAATAGTAGTAGGCCTAATATTAGTATTAATAATAATAATAATAGTTATTCATATTATTAGTCATATTATTATTATTTGTATGCCCCCCAAAAACAAGTATTAAAGTGGTAGTGATGAGTCGTTCGTGAATGAACGGCTCTTTTTGGGCAATGTCAGGAACCGAATCACATCTGTGAAAGAGACGTTCATTTGGGTCCCTGATTTGCATACTGTTAGTACTGCCTTTTGAGCTCCAGACAACGATTAGGTCTATCTCTAGATAAATTATAAAAACGTTCTCTGAAGATTGTAATCCCTCACTGCAGGAAGAATAGATAGTGATGAAAGAGCTTTTTTCTTGTCCACACACATTTTTGCAATGTGTTCATTTTTATCAATTTTTTTTGCAGACGTCGAATAATTTTGTCAGGTAAAAACGTATTTCAACTGACATGTCACGATCTGACATAATGGCAGGCATATTGTAAGCATTACATTAGATATTTGATATTGTTCCATGGTTTTAAATATAGCCTACATTTCTAAGCGAAACTGAACGAAGAGCCGTTTGGAGCCAAATGAACGGCTCTTTTAGCTGAACGGAGACAAATGAGCCGCCTCACTGAAAAGACTCGGAATGCCCATCACTAATAGTAGGTTTGGACATCTCCCGTCGCGATTTCCTAGTTAGCGGAGTGATAAGTGGTGTCCAAAGTGACGTGTAGCGCCACTACTGCCAATAACTGCCAAGTTATGGATGATATTAGTCGAAAGTTTGTGGTGGAAGCGACATGGTCATTTTATATTCTCATCGACGTGGAAACAAATTGCAATTCACTAGGTTACATGAAAACCATGGAGTCTGAACATCACAATCTATACATTTTTGTTTCTGTTTTATGATCAACACGGACTGGAAACGCAAGTGGATCTTTATTTTCTATCAGATATGACTTTATACATCTTTCTCTGTCAACCAATACTCTTTATAGGCCTATGGCTTTCCAGGTGTGGTGGCTTGGATATATTGATCCTTGCTATTAAATAAAGCCGTTTACAAACACATTTCCCTGTGCTTAATTGTTCCCACTGAGCTCCGAGGAAACATGTGTATTGAACCCGAGGTAAGTCTTCACGTGACGCTAGAGGCCTACATAGGACATAAGGAACGTAAACGTGACCTTTTATGGATTTAATGCAACTATCGTTTTTTAATGCAAACATGATTAATTGTTAATAATAGAAATAATATAAATGAATACTAATCATTGTTTTTGTGTGTGTGTGTTATTAGGTTATATAGTTGATATAATCGTGGTATTTGCCTGGTTAGGCCCTTGTAAGTTAGTAAAATAATGTGCGCACTGAAATAGAGTGCACGCTGAAGCTTACCTCATGACTAAATTGAGAGCCACTTTCCACACCTCCCTAATTAGTGGCATTTATCGAGGAATATGTTAGTCCTGCTGTCAGGATTAACAAGTGTTTGAAGTAAAGAATCTGGCAAAGAACCATGTCCTGAAAAATGACAAGATCTTCGGTTATACTTACAATTCTGAATATGGGTCAGCATCACAATTAATAAACACATATAGCCTGACCAGGTATAGCCATGACAAACATTGTATTACCCCCCCCTCCTTCCACAAAGGAGTTATTCGTGGTTTTATTCCACTTTTATTCATTCGGCAGTAGATCATTTCTATCAAGTATAGCTTAGATACAATTTATAATTTGTCACCGGCAACACTGCAAGATAAATTACAATACGACTAGTTAGCTGTTGAATATAATATTCATGTTCAGAATCTTACGTTTCCCAGAACCGATCCTCTCATTAACCTCTGATAAATCAATGGGTATATCAACACACATTCGCTTTGGTTGATATTTTAAGTCTCTTGCTCTCCCTCCCTCTCTCCCCTTTCCTCCCTCCCCACTCTCTGTCACTGTGTTCCCAAGGATGACGTCAGCCGTATTCAGTGCGACCTCCCCTTATGATTTTTTTTTTGTTCAAAACTTTTTAGGCGGTCGTCAAAGACCACTTTGCCCGAGGGAAAAGGAGCGACAAGATTACAGTCTTCTCCCATGGCTTGAGAGAGTACTTTCTGCTAATCCGAAATGCATTAGGCTAATTGATAGTCTTCAACGTAGCAATTGCAACTCGTGAATGTCGGCTGAGTTGTTCCAATGAATGGATTTACATTGAGATTTTTTTATTTTTTTTGCACTTGTTGATTTCAACAAATCCAATCTGCAGTCAAGTAACAAGATAACTCTACCACAAGACAAGAACAAGGCGGATTACGTCTTTCCAAATAATTAAATTATCCATTGGTGCTATTGTTACAACAGGTTGATCTGGGATCTTCTCATTGAATTGAGTGAAGAGGAAGTAATTGGGGTTTGTACATTACAATATAACAAACGTTGTTAGCAGTGCACTGCATGGTTCTTCAGTGGGTCTTCAGTGGGTCTACGGACACGACTTTTGTTGTAGCCTAACTGCAGTTTCAGGGTAAACTTGTAACGATGCCTTTTCGTCCATAGATGTGCATCAAAGCAATTCTAACTGTATTTTCAACATTCCTTGACATAGTCATGTTTTGCTTATTTGCATGCATAAAATGTTTGACCTATGCAGTGCATGCTCGGAAATGTCCATAAAATATTCAAATCAAATATCCTATTCAAACGCCCATCTTAAACTATTAACAAATATTTTACTACACACAAACCTTGAAATCAATGCAACATTGAAAGAGTAGCCTATAATTCATGAAACCTACTGAAAAGTAGCATCTGGCTCTGCTATCTATACAAACCTGTTTTGATGGGCCAACTTCAGAAAACAAATATTTCATTCAAATAATTGACTATTTTTTTCACAGTGTGTGCCAAAGTGTTCAGGCAATAATAAACCGTCTTCGTCATAAGAATTCGCAGCAAGGATTTTAGAGGAGTGGAATGGAAGTTAGGTGAAAATATTAAACGACGTTTCAGAACTTCACCACCGGGCTGGAGATGACAGTGCATGACGGTCGCGGCAGCTCATTATCCCGCTCCCATTCATCCGCCCTTTCATTGCGATGCAAACTCTTTGGCAGTGTCGTTTGTCTCCGCATTGTACTTCAGTTGGGAATGCAATGGTTGTCAGTGCTCTTATTCAGTTTCAAGATAGTTTATTGATGAGCTCTGACTTTTAGCACTTTTCACATTTCAAAGGAAGTCAAGTGTACGCATCCACGACCACGGTTTCAATTTATGGTCTGCGCGTTGCGACACTTTCACCCCTCTTTTAGGTTACCCCACCACGCCACAACCCCCCTCGTTTCTTATTCCACGACACGGAATCTGTTCCATTTGAACAAATGATTGGAACACCCCTAGCCGAGACTGGTTCTCCAAGTGTAAACTAAAATGCAGGCAAGGAGGGGTTGCTTTGGAGTGTACTGAGGTGTCAGACATTCTACAAATGTAGTTCGGGAGAGTGGTCATGACTGCAAAGACAATTGCTTATATTTACGTCCTGTGTTATCTATACTTTAGAAGCCTCGACGCTGCGTCCTGCCTATCATTTGATCCATAGAAAATTAAGAAAGATCATCAGCCTCGGTATTGTACTCATTTAGTCGATAGATATTGTTTGTCATTTTGAGGTAAACAACCAAATCTACCAGATGTGATGTCAGAGTCAACAGCAACACGTGCGAGTTTGCGCTTGCTTCAGTGACTGCACTCTGCCCTTTAGGCTGCTGCCTAAAGATTGTAGGCTATGCAAAGCTTTCAAAAGCTATAGCCTAATAAATCCCTTCCTGAAATAATTCAGTAAACGGAATCTTTCAATTCAGCCTTTAGATGTTTAAAATAAATAAACGTTAACGTATCACACTATGTAAATGGATAAAGCGGTGTTTTATTGGTCTTTATCAGTGGATTATCAGTCGTAAACGATAAAAAAAATGAAGATGGAGTGCAAATGGTTAACGTTGATCCGTTTGAGGTCGGCGCCCAGCATGTGTTCACTGCCCGTACGTCCATTTGCAACTTCAGGTTCATGGTTAGTGTAGGAAATATTGTATGCGTTCCACGACCGTGGAGCCCTGTGAGTTACACTTGCCCTCCCGCCCCACAATAGCATTTTTAAAGGAAATATTCAGAGTATGTATGTGCGCGTGTGTGTGTGCGCGCGCGTTTATGTGTGTGTTTGTGTGTGTGTGTGTGTGTGTGTTAGAGAAGGAGAAATTAACGTCCGTGTGCAGAGTGATTAGTGGGTTTGAAAAGCAAGCTCTGGCTCTGCCCCGTTTCCCGCTCTGGCACCACGAAGTAGGAGGAAGTGTTTCTCTAGAAGATGATGACAGAGGTCAGGCACTGCTAATGGGCCACTGAAGAGGAGTGGAGGCGAGGCACAGACCAGGAACACATACATTAATACACTAGTACGGTCACCAATCAGCATAGGTGCGCTACCCCCTCTCTCTCTCGCTCTCTCTCTCTCTCTCTCTCTCTCTCTCTCTCTCTCACGAGCGCACATTTTCAGTCTCGCGCAGTCCTGACATCCCATTTTATTGTCAATATCTGCTTCCTTCACAGGGATTTCCATCTCTATTCAAGACCACTTGGAAAATATATACAAGGAAAATAATTCGAGGGGGCTATCCAGCACTGCGGCTCCGTCTCTTTTGCGCTCAGACTTATCAACAAGGGCTTTGGCTGCAGTGTACACAGGATGCCTCAGAAAGGTAAGCTCCGATTTCTTGGCACTTAGTACCTACATTTCAGACAGCACACATTGTTCACCCAACCATGCCTACCCCAACCAATCTTACACATTACAGCATTTTAGAGTGAAACATAAAATAAGGCTAAGTGTTGAAAAGGCAAATTACAATTAAGTTAATAACTTGCAAGTTTTTGTGGTAATTTAGGAAGAGAATCCGATTGGCTCATGTTTTCAGTGATAGTTATATCAGCTTTAATGAAGGAACTTCCGTACGCAGACTAGTGGCAGCCTAATTGGAACATTTCAGTCCGCCTCTTTCTTACTCTGGTATTGCTTGAATGCCGTCGTTGGTTGCGGATAGCTTAATGCTTATTTATGACAGGAAAGAGTAAAAAGTCAGGTTATGCCAGTAATCAGTCCAGAGAATGGGGACGCAATGATCCGATGAGCAAGGGTGTCAAGTTGAATCATACAGTCAGACTCACCCGGGCACCATCACAAAAAATGCTCTGTGAACTTTTTCCTAAAGTTCACAAACCCTAACCCTTTTTCATGTATTCAATTACAATTGAAGTAGTCCTACTTACTGAACACAAATAGTCAAGTGGTTTTAACATTTGCAGGATATATAGGCCTATGTGAAAACAGTTCAGAAATCCACTCATAATAAATAATACACGATTAAGCTTAGCCTGTAGCTATTTTCCCATCCAAAATAATGATGATGATGATAATGATTAGAATGAGTCCATATTAGGCTACTTTTTACATGCTGTAGAGGAAACAAGTAGAAGAAAACGCTTTTGACTTCCTGTACAATAGGCCTATTGCTTCATTCTAATTGCAAAAAAAATATATATGGTAGCTATTGGTCTAATGGTAGCTGTGTAACATGTTATTGTTGCTATATGGAGTTGTTCTGCATATAAATGAAGGGAATAATATAGGCCTTACAAGTCTGAAGAAGCATGTTCAATTGAAATTCCAGTAGTTGTGGGTTAAAACGGGCAAAATAAAGATGAGGCCCTCGTATTTTGCGGACTGCATCAAATAAATGATATAATTGTAGCTAGACCTGAACAAAAAGCAAATGATTGGGTTTTCATCATCTCATCTTAGCGTGAAGTAAGAAAAAAAAATAAAAAAAATTATTTGCAAATAGGCTGCTTTCGGGTTAAGTTCATGCTTAAAACATTTGATTATTTTAGACATCAATATCAATATAAACTCGGAGCCCTTTACTTTGCTTTTCCAACATTTTCCATTGCATCATTGCATTTGAAAGCAATTAGCATGAGAAAAATGTAAAGAAATGCTTTGTATCTACACCTATCTACTAATAAACATCTACAATGACTGAACCAATAGCGCATGTAATTATTATAATTTTTTTTTAAAGGATTATTAATTGTGAATTGTAATGATGTCTTAGTTGAATTTACACATTTTCTTTCGAATATTCTCCATTCATAGGAATAACACGTGCTGCACAGCTTAGATGTATAGGCTATTTATTTGTGGATGTACACTGTAAATACACACACAGTCTATCTCCTGTTTAAAAAGGACGTGATAAAAAGGGAGAAAATCAAAGCTTGGACTATTTCCTTAGTGGCCTCCTTTTCGGCAAATGTTTTGAATGGGCTCTTTATGGCAATTGTCTTTTTCCAATTGAGCACCCTACTGAGCTGTTGTATCTTTTTAAAAAACCTTAACCAAACACCAGTAACATAATTATCTCCAGATATTTATAACAATAAATTGCGTTTCTAATTTATAAAATGTTTTAAAAAGCAGAGGGATACGGGCACCGGGTCACGGCAAGCAGCAGTGTAACTGTAGCGGTGTGAGGGGTTTGTTGTTGTGCTGGGCATGGGTGCAGTGGGAGGGGGTTGGTCCCTTCAGCTCTTTGTATTCCTGAGAGTTATTGGTACGGTTAGAACGAGGCTGGGTATATAGTTAGGGAGCCTCAGTTATACTCTCTGGGTTCTGGTGTAGACGCAGAAAGGACGCCATTGTTGAAATTCTGCAGGCTTTGTTGGAGAGCCTTCACCCCCTTTCCCGATTTCACTTTCCAGAGCAGCCAACCGAGGTAGACAGCATATGTCACTTGACGACTACATCTAAAGACGTCTAAACGTATATTACTGAAGTTTTTAATTGTATGGAAAGGGGATGGACTGAAATGTTCATGGCCAACATAACAACAGTAATATTAACATGAAGAGCCCTGAACAATTTTGCGCCTCTTAATATGCAAATTTATTCAGAAATCCTTAATTGTATTTCTTAAAGGTAGCCTACTCTCAATACACCTAAAATACGGTTAAAGCTGATAATATTTAACGTTTTCTCAAATTACTGCAATTCTATTCATCTCATGAAATGGGTTGGAAAATACTGCAGTACGTCTGACTTTATAAAAACGAAAGCTAAGGTGTACTAATAAAATGTTTTGCTTTGTCCATAGGGAGAATATATTAACTAGTGAGAAGCAGATGAGAGAGTCTTTAAATTGTTTTAAGCGGACAGTCCACACTGTTTCCAGGCAAGTTTATACACTGAATATATATATTCAAAAACCGATAGAACAACAGACGATATTATGCTCTCGTATTATAAAATATGAATGAATAATAGCCTAATGCATCCTGAGTCATTCATGAGTAATATACTGCCCACCGTAATTTTCTAATTGCACCAAATCAATGTCTGCGATGTGTATGTTCCCTTTGTATTGTATTAGTCTATTATTATCAGCATGCCAATACTGATCATTGTTATTCTTTTCCCATGACTAATAGAATACTATAACCGGGCCACGTGGGAATCTGGCGTTGCGTCCATGATGCAAAACAGTAAGTTGTGTTTTTTTCTGAGTAACTTGTAACTTGTACTTTGAGCTGGAAAGAGGCAGGTGGCACATGACATTTATGCTGAAGATGTTGGTTTGCATGTCTGTGTAGAATAAGGCCACTACTTTTGGGCTTGTTTAAATTTGCTGAATTAGAAATTATTTTATATATGCTCCTTCTCATATTTTGTTCCACATGGTGGTCATTCTGTCATTGGACTTTGACTAGTATGCTTCTACTAACGTGTACGTGTAAGAACTGAAATAGAGCCCAATATCTGCAACTGTACTATCATATCAGAGAAGAGGCTAGCAGGAAGTAGAAGGCCTAGATTGTTTCATTTATTGGCCAATTGCACAACTTCCAATGCAGTTGTTTTGACACACACACACACAGAAAGAAAG
This sequence comes from Salmo salar, assembly GCF_965601325.2. Lineage (NCBI taxonomy): Eukaryota > Metazoa > Chordata > Actinopteri > Salmoniformes > Salmonidae > Salmo > Salmo salar. Next base: position 13,050,063 of record NC_138306.1, on the reverse strand, counting down.
AAAGAAAGAAAGAAAGAAAGAAAGAAAGAAAGAAAGAAAGAAAGAAAGAAAGAAAGAAAGAAAGAAAGAAAGAAAGAAAGAAAGGTTATTCTTGATATGATAAAATAGCATTTCAGAAACGCCTGTTGGGGTATTCCAATTCACGTTGTTCATTATATGCACTAACGGACATTGCAGTCATCTCATGGAGAATGTGGAATGTTTATGAAGAGGTTATCCCTTCTATATAACCACAGTGTGGGCTACAATTGTATTCTTTTGATTAGACGTTGATTTTTATTTTTATTTTTTATTTTTTACGAATGCATTGGACCTATTAACGTTAGGGCAGTATTTACATATTTGAGATGTTATTCAGTAATTCATAATGAATCATGTTGTGTGGTTGGCAGAGTGACAATAAAATACATATATTTTCTTTCTTAATGCTGGACAAGAGGTGTATGACATCTGTAACGAAGGTGTGTGGAATAGCTTACCTCTCATTCTCTTAACTGAACGACACGTTTGTGCTGCAGTGTGCTTTCATATTTATGCCAATACATTGTATTGCCTTGGCTTAGCCTTGAACTTCCTGTATATTTCCATATCAGGCCTAAAATGTATTAAGTTATAGACGTAGGATCAGATGGAAGATGTGACGCTCTACACTTGAAAGACCTCCAACCAAACAAAGCATTTGAATCTAGGTCAGTTTAAGTAGGCCATAGGAAATAATTGAGCAGTGATGTGAAGTCCCATATTCCCTCTCACATTTGAAAAGAAAACGGAGGCCTTCAAAATAAACGCAATAAACAATTTTATTATAGAATTTTTTTTTAAGACCGGACATATTGTGTCTGTTCCTCACCTTTTAAATGAGCCTACCGGCTACCATAATATTAGGCCTAGGCTATATATTAGCATGTAATCAAGATTGTATAGGCGCATGCCATTATTCATATATTGTTACATTTTAATGTGATGGCGATGCTATATGGGGTGGTCTTTTGAACGAAATGCTGAGCAGATATGATTCCGGTGAGGCCTTTGGTTTGTCTGAAGGTCGCGGCTGGCTCTGCAGGCTTTGTGCTAATAACTCCTGGGTGTATATGAAACTGAGCGTCCAAATTGACGCCATATGTTTTCCTATTAATTGACTTGCAATAGAATACAAGGCGCATAATCATTGCCACCCGGCGAGATCGACAGCACTTACCGTTGGGAATTATATAATGATAAAGAATTAGGCCTAACCTTTCTGGTGAAACTTTTATATTATTATCTCTGTGTGGCAGTGATCAAGTGGATTTATTTGAGCACTATACGGGAGGCGTGTTCAAATCCAATAAATCTTCAATATGCTTTTCCCTGCTGACCTATCAAATGAACAAACACAATTGATTTAATCTAATCCTGGAATTAACCTAAAAAAATGACATAGCGAATTGATTTTTTCTTACAGCAGTCTACTCCTAAGCAAATAGCCTATATTTCCACTCTGATTTTGGCTAGAATTTGTGACTTTAGCCCTATGGCAGTAGACAACAAATTCACAAGCACATGTAGCCTAATGTTTTATTTGTAAGGCCTAATATAATATTCTAATTGATGTAGGGCCTACCTATTTTTTTAATTCGTATGTGAAAACAGTAACAAAACAGATATAAAAACAAGGGAGTCTAACGTCTCCAGCAGACGCATAAAAACAGTGTAAATATAGGCTGTGTTGTTTATTTTGCTTGAAAAAAAAAAGAATGTCACTTTTTATATATTAAGAGCGACGCGCGCTCCCATCCTCGTGCCCGCGCACAGCCCCTTGGCTACCATAAAATGAAGCTTCCCTTGAAGGGTAAATGAGTAGGGTCCAATTTAGTCTGAGTGATATCCAAATGCAGACAGCTAGGGTCGTTTTATCATGCTACTATTTGTCGTGATGATGCGATTTTCAAAAGCAGAGCAGTGTCATAAAGTGACATGCCTGCCACAAGTGCTCCAACTGATCTTTTCAATTAGCCTTCCATGCATGATCCAGGGCGACTTCCGCCTATTTCTAGAAATTAAGCTCAAACTTGACGTGCAGCTAGCTTTATTTTAAAGACAAATGTCAGCCAGGCTCATCATATTTTCCCACTCTTCTATATTTGGAGCTTATTTATTGCTAAGGAGCTTGTGCTCTTAGAGTCAATTTAACGTGAGGCTTCGAAGGGAAGGGAGCGCAGAAGTAGAGCAAACGTAGGCGACTACAGGGAGGCTCCTTTTCCATTTGACTTCAGGTTTGGTCTGGTTTTCGGGGCTATCCTAAGCTGGATATTGTTAATTGACTCGCATGAAAGTACTTGTTTACACCAGCGTTTATGATGTTTTGGCTTGTGTAACAAACATCAAGTTTATATACATAGGATTAGGTGATGATTTGTTTGAAGTCTCGACATTATACTGTAATTACAACTTTATAATGCTGTGCAGCAAATAGCATTACGCTATTTGAGCTAAATCTTTGCAAAGATGCGCAAATCTCGGCTCGGTGGGCTAGATATGTTTTGGTCCAGCTCATACCACACCGCTGAGGCTAATCAATGTTCTGCATGTGTGATTAGAACAATATTGTAGAAGATAATGATATTGCGTGCATATCCGGAAAGCATTTCAAACATCTGACAAATGAACAACGGCAATAATTACACACTACGCAAAGTCCAGGGTGATTTCCTCTATGTTTGGTGCTGAACGTTCCGTTTTGTTTAGTCTCTTGTTTCGGCTTGATAACTTTTATTCTTTGCATAGTTAACCACTAAACGCTTGCATCGGAGACATCTGTAGTGAAGTGGCTAGCAGTTTTTAATCACAGCTCTTGATTAGTGGCTTAACTAAAGAGAGTGCAACCCCTGTCTCTGCCCAGGTCACAGCGGAGTGAATCAGCTCGGCGGAGTGTTCGTCAACGGCAGACCCCTGCCCGACTCAACCAGACAGAAAATAGTCGAGCTTGCTCACAGTGGCGCGCGGCCGTGCGATATATCCAGGATTCTGCAGGTGATAACACTGCATTCTTCTCTCTGTCTGCATAGTAAAATGCTTTAGAATAACATTTGCCTTGTGTGATTTGTATTTGGAATATACAACTAAATGCACAATCGACTATTGTTATTTCAAACCGTTTTAAGTTGCAGTTTTGATTTTGGATGGTGAATTACGAATGATGGTTTGTGGTGATGCCAGGATATGTTAGGACACAACCTGCAAACATATCCATCCAAAGTAGAGCTCCACTATCAGATGCATTTCAACAAAGTGCAAGTAAAATTACCGTATACCATTCAAGGTATATTTCTTGTGTTATAGACCCATGGTGATGCAAAAGTCCAAGTGCTGGACAATGAAAACGTAAGCTTAACAATGTTTGTAGTATACACATATATTACACATTAGTCTTGAATAATGTATGTGATTTGTGTCTATTGTTTTCTATTTAGGTGTCAAACGGCTGTGTGAGTAAGATTCTGGGCAGATACTATGAAACAGGCTCCATCCGACCAAGGGCGATCGGGGGTAGCAAACCAAGAGTAGCAACTCCAGAGGTGGTCGGAAAAATTGCCATATACAAGAGGGAGTGCCCGTCAATCTTCGCGTGGGAAATTCGTGACAGACTGCTTTCAGAGGGGGTCTGCACAAACGATAATATACCCAGTGTAAGTTCATTGAGTGTAAGTTACTACTCATACCATTTTATACGCATTAAAAAATGAGTTAAATTACAATGAACAACTGACCTTAATATTGGTTATGATTATGCACCTGTTTCAGAACAATTACGCATCGCGATTGACGACATACATTTAGTTGATATTTGGTTTATTTCCCATTTTGATACCGAGTTTCTTACCCAAATGCATATTGTGAATGTGAGGGTATGCATGCAATTGATGTGACAGATCACTTACAAGCCAATGTGCCGTCACAACCAAGGGAAACGCGTTTAATTAATGTGAAGCATTTTGGGTTTGTCTTTCAGGTGTCGTCGATAAACAGAGTACTGCGCAACCTGGCTAGCGAAAAGCAACAGATGGGCGCAGATGGCATGTATGAGAAGTTGAGAATGCTGAACGGTCAGACTGGGACGTGGGGAACCCGGCCGGGCTGGTACCCCGGAACCTCAGTGCCAGGACAGCCCAACACAGGTAGGAAAATCACTGGATTTGACGTGAGGAGTGAGAATGTCTTTATTAGGTCATTTTATAACGAAAAGTGTTATTATTAGCTATTTTTTTTATTATCATTATAATTATTATAATTATTGTTGTTGTTGTCGTATATCATCATATCAGGCCTAATATTACCGTCATTATTATTATTATTACAAAAAAATAAACAAAATAATATTTCCTTTTTATTTTATTGTTACAACCTTATTAGGCTACATTATTGAAAGTATCAGGGGAATATACTTTTTTTGTTGAACATCTTAGAGGATATCAAAGTTCAGCTGATGTTGTTTGTCACTAATGCATCGGCTTTATTAGTCTTATTTGACTTACGCATGGAACTGAAATTCAACCGCTGTTCTATAGGCCTGTGCCATGCCCCGGAAATGATTCAAAGATTAGGCTACTTGGTATGATTCGACTAATTATTAACTTGCAAATTCTCGACATGTTTTTCGACGAAGTTTTTTTTTACATTAAGGTTGTAATTTCACAATTTAGTCTGCACGATTTAGTCCGCACGATTGATGCATTTCCTGGCCCATACTGTAGGCCTATATCTGGATGAGTTCGTCAATGAGTCCACATTTTCCCCATTCAACCTGCTTTAAGATGAACAAATTTGAAGCAGTGTGCGGTAGGCCTATCTGTACAAAGGATGTTTCTGTCACACTCAAGAATTTGTTATGGGAACAGTTCTGTCGCTATGTAATTGCTCATTAGAGAACGTTTTGTTTCTCATTAAGGCGACATGAATAAGCGTCTAGTTTGAGGAGACAGCTGTAGAAATGTTCCACGGGAGACCCATGGACACGATATGGCACCACTTGCCAATTAGACACGTCAGTTTTAAAAGAACTAAACAATAAAGGATGGACACTATTGAAATACAAATAACAGTTTTTTTTGTCCTTCATAATATCTGCGTTTTTTTGTTGTTGTTAACTACACTTGCCTCGAATGAGGAATCCCCAACAAATAAATTAAGGTGAAAGGTGACCAAGTGCCAATAGTAACACATATATATTTTTACAGCAATTATTATTATTATTAAGTATTATTATTCATTTGGGGCGGCAGGTAGTCTAGTGGTTAGAGCGTTGGGCAAGTAGCCGAAAGGTTGCTGGATCGAATCCCAGAGCTGACAAGGTAAAAATCCGTCGTTCTGCCCCCTGAACAAGGCAGTTAACCCACTGTTCCCCGGTAGGCCGTCATTGTAAATAATAATTTGTTCTTAACTGAATTACCTAGTTAAATAAAGGTGAAATAAAAAATAAGTAGACCCTAGTGTTATCATAATAGTATCCTAATTCTCTAATTATAGACTATTAAGGCTGTTATAAATGAATAATAACGATGATAAGAAGTGCTTCTGCTGTTGTTGTTTGTACTTTGAATGTATCTCTATTATCATTTCTATTCAAAATATGCCCAAAATGTGTGTGTGAACACCACAGCCAGCTATACCAACATCGTATGTTCACTTATGTTCTGCCATAAGTGTCTATACTTCCATGGAGTGCGATTTCAGGGAAATTAAGAATCCATTACTCCGGAAGCATACGGCAGGGTGAGGTCTCAGAGGGGGAGAAATATGGTCTCAATCTGATAAACGCCACGCAACAGTGAATAAAATAGTAGATTCATCGGAGTGACAGGGCCCAAAGAGAGACAACTCTTTCATAAGGAGCGGGTGAAAGCTCTCGCTTGCGAGTTCGTGTTTTTAGAGATCAACGTGACACTTTTTCTTATCTTTTTTTCTTTATAGAGGACTAAAGCTGTCTATGGGGTTTAGACACTTTCTCTTTCAGGGGGTCCCAGAATGTTTTTAGTTTCTATTGCTGAAAGATGCCGCAGTTGGTTCTCTATCTTTTGGCTTGTTTCACGCCTGACTGATTGCGACACGTGATACTAAGGAATGGTTTTATTTCCCAGCGCCTTTTATTAATGAAAACAAATCCCAAATCTAGCGACAGTTGGTCTGACTGAGGGATAATAGAACGCACATTCACTCCGTTTGACGGATTAGCTCCAAAACTATAGCGCGCTGGTCACTGATAATCTTTCTTTTTGGACACAAGAGGGACATTTAAACGGGATAACTTTAATCTTCGCCTATGTTTATAACAATGTAATAAGACACCTTGTTCTGAATAATGCATTTGGTTTTGAAACAACAAATCTGTCAGAAAAGCATCGGCATAACTTCAGAGCAGAGTTATGCTACTCAAATATGAGGATGGGTCTCTGCTGATCAGTCACACAATAAACTGCCAAAGCAGATGTATCTAGGCCTACATAAATAGGTATACCGTTTGCCACGTAGGCATAATGTCATGGATAAAAGGCATGCTGAATAAAGTGTCTAACAACGCCACTGACTGAGGCCCCTCAACTCACAGTTGGTTTCTCTGTCGCCTTTATGTAACAAACGCTGTCTGAGCATAGAGATGTCTCATTCAATGTGTGCAGGTTTTTTTCTTCTTCCATGGCCTAAAGAAGCCATAAATCTGAACTGGAGTTGAACAGGGCATCCTAGGAGACAGTGATTAATGATAGCAGTGCATAAAGGTTAACATACTGAGCTGAAAAGTCTGTTGACTGGAATCCTCCATACAATGAGGGGCACTGCGAGCCTCGAGAGAATCCTTTTGTGGCCTCCAATTGTGTCCTCAAAATTCTGCCCACGAAAGTTTGCCAACCCCTCCACAGACCATGAATTTAATAGTTCCCCTTACTCTCCTGGTATTGTGTGGTCGTGAAAAACTGTTTTTATTCAAGTGTTGTGGTTTATTTCTATGGGTGTACAAACACCCATGTGGAAGAATGTAACATTTTAAAAAGGAAAGTTTGGATTTGAAAGAATTTCATGGAATCTGAATAGCTTCTACCACGTTGTCTTATATTTCAGCACGACAAGCATTGCTACATGGTCATAAAAGATCTAAGCCAAAAAGAATTATTTCCCACTATATTGTATCGCCATTTTCTATAGCCTGATGTAACTAAAAATATCTGGTCAAAATAACACAATGAATTGTCAAACCCAGTCAATATCATTTGGAAGAAGCAGAGAACGCAACAACTCTCAACATTTCATATATTATAAGATAATGTTTTAGGCACAGGCGGGTTTTGTGCATATCCTCATAGGCCTCATTAAACACCAAGCAGCGCAAAAGAAACTCCAATGCAAGAAAATGAAATAATTGCGCCAACAACAGGTGCACCTCCTGGTAGGCATGAAAGCTGAACAAAGAGTGATTGTTTGAATTGATTGATTTATTATTTACTTTTCAGATGGCTGCCCACAGTCAGACGGCGGAGGTGAGAACACTAATTCAATAAGTTCGAATGGAGAAGACTCGGATGAGACCCAAATGAGACTTCAGCTGAAAAGAAAACTGCAAAGGAACCGCACTTCGTTCACACAAGAACAGATAGAAGCGCTTGAGAAAGGTAAATCACACCGCCACTGTCACATGTTCTCGTCCAACTGTCGGCCAAAGTAATCTCATTAATGAGCTGGTGATACTAAATTAGTATATTTTAAGCATAATTAAGGCATCAAGACTGACTCATAACTCGGCCTATTCATTTTGGAACATTACCACAGATTGCTGTTTTCATTGGCATACTTTGAATAACTGTTTCACTGCAAATTAGATTTTTTGACCCACAACTGTAATAGTCTGAATGCTTTTGTAGGCATATTTGATGTATATCACATTTAATTACTTCCATTCCAGTTCTAACTAATGTGCTTTTTTTCAGAGTTTGAAAGAACTCACTATCCAGATGTTTTCGCAAGGGAAAGACTTGCTGCAAAAATTGACCTCCCAGAGGCCAGAATACAGGTACAGTGACCTCTCCTTCTGCCTATTAATATCACCTTGAATTTAGGGATATTGTAATCACATTCAAAGAAGTGACACATCCAACACTAACCATTGAAACATGAATGTGGTTTCAGGTGTGGTTTTCAAATAGAAGGGCAAAGTGGAGGAGAGAAGAGAAACTCCGGAATCAAAGGCGGCAAGCCAGTAACTCCTCCAGTCACATCCCTATCAGCAGCAGTTTCAGCACCAGTGTCTACCAGCCCATCCCACAGCCCACGACACCAGGTTGGAGTCAGTGATCTTTATCTTTAACAAAACGTCTTATTGCATCATGTGCATTCCACCTTCATCTATTGTTGTAGGATCCATTTATGGGATTTTAGAACTGTAGCTTCATCAGCATGTAAAACAAAAATGTGTACACGTGGGCGGTAGTCAGGAGTGCCACACAATCCATTTTATGTTCCTGCAAATCAATGTTTCAAATGGCAATCAGGTGCTGACTGGTCTCTAAAATAAATGTATATATCCTACCCCTGCAGTGTCGTTCTCGTCAGGATCCATGTTGGGAAGACCAGACACAGCCCTTACAAACACATACAGTGCCCTGCCACCTATGCCAAGCTTCACCATGACCAACAACCTGCCTATGCAAGTAAGTACATCGCTGTCAGATCCAATAATAAATGTAGCATTTTGGTGTTTTTTTTCTAATGACTTTGCATAGCATCCAAGTTATTTACCACAACAAATGTAAACCTATACAAAGTATACATACATGTCACAAGTGAATGCTAAGAACTGGCAATGCTGTAGTAAATACTATGTTGAATTTGTAAACTAAATATGATAGTGCATTATTTACGTTCCCATGGCTTAACGTGGCCCATCCCTTAGTTGTTGTGAGCATAGATATGAGATGCTGCTAGGTGACACGTGAATCTGACTGTCATGTGTGCTGTTTACGCCCCCAGGCTCCTGTGCCCAGCCAGACCTCCTACTCCTGCATGCTGCCCACCAGTCCCTCAGTCAACGGGCGGAGCTACGACACGTACACCCCTCCTCATATGCAGGCACATATGAACAGCCAGTCAATGGCAGGCTCAGGAGGCAACTCAACAGGTAAGCAGAGAAACGGGTTATGACAAAATAAACTAAATCCAAGACATTATGAATCACCATTTACAAACATGAGATACATGGTGCCTGAACTGATCCATCGCTCTGTGTTTGTTATGTAAGGTCTCATCTCTCCTGGAGTATCTGTTCCCGTTCAAGTCCCAGGCAGTGAAGCAGACATGTCCCAGTACTGGCCCAGGCTACAGTAGAGACACGACTACCGTCAACGTGTGACTCCTCGGATATTGTCTTGAAAGAAGAGGCTGTCCAGCAGTATTTAATTACAGACGAGAGAAAATAGACTCTAAAAGACACTATTTTGTACTGGGATTGTGCCATTCTCTATCATTCTTTGGAGGCAAAGACTTGAAAAAGAAAAAAAGAGAAAGGACTTCTGTAAAGTGTCCAGTGTAACATCCTTAATGGGGGAAAAAAAATATCTCTGTTCTCCGTTTCCAACTTATGTCATTTTTGGTGTATTTGTATATGGCCATTTGTATGTCATAATGAAAAAACAACAACGTGGATGGACTGTGAAACTGAGTTGTTCCTTGCTTCTGCTGAAAAGAAGATAATTTGTGAAGAATTTTCTGCCATGAATAGTTTTTGTCAACGTATATCAAGAAGCTCTCCCAGTCTGTGTACAGAATGTGGACTCCGGTGAAACAAGTTTGTATCATTCAAAGGCAGAGCTGGACCAGCAGGTACCAGCTGGGTACGAGAAGCCCATTTCTCTGTTCTTTTCTTTTCCAAAGCTTTCTGGCAGAATCATTGTAAATGGAAAGCATTAACCGCTAAAAAAGAGGTGAAAAAAACTTTTGGTAGCTAAAAACTGTAGATTGTGTCTTCGATATAATTCAGTTTGTTATGTCGAAATGTAAGTATTGGTCTTCCCTAGCAGTCTCCCGGACACAATTTCTATAATAAAGTTAATTTCATTTATATTTCTCTGAATATTCTATGTATGTTTTATGCACATTTTCAAGTAATTTCAGTCAATTGGGTTCAAGTTCTTGTTATAGTTGTAGTTAAGAGTTTTACTTTATTCTGTCCTACTAAAACCTTTCACTGCAACAATGCATAGTAGCGCAAGGCCTGCAAGAGTTTAAAGCCTTTTGAGGTTTGCATCTATACATGTCTGAATTAACCATTGTTGAGTGTACAAACAGACCAAAGCCTTTGTATATAATTTATTACACAACCTTCATTTCCTTTTGTAGTCTTCTGTTGCCAATTTTGTAAATATTTTGGTGACTTTTACGTAGTTTTAAATGTTAGTTTATCAGCTAGTCTTTAACTTATGAGCGAAAACCAGACATGTCTTTATAGTGGGTTGACCAGACCTTAGTTTGTCAGCGCTTTTATTTGTCTGACATGAGAGGATGCCGAAAAGTTACTTTTCACGAAAAGTTTTGCTCTACGACCCCCACAAGCTTCATGAGAGTTGCCTGAAGTTGGTGACGCTGACGTACCAACTCCGAATAGGTCTTCTCACAAAATCGCCTGTCTAGTCTGAACGGTTTGAGGTATAAACTATTAGGACCCCACTACCAAAAGCTGAGATTCACACGAAACACGGAAATGTCGTGCACTATGACCCACACAAGCCCATTGCTGGGTGGTGAAAATGAACAAAAGTGAATGAGGGGTAGAATGTGCCAAAAACAAAGGGATAAATATGGGTCTAAAAATAGCTAAATGATCCATGGTATGACCATCTGAAAACAATTCCATATGTTAGCTTAGTAGAACATCCCCCCCAAGGATTAGACTCAAAAGGGTTAGCTAGTAATAAAACATTTATTAAAAAGATAGTTGTCCAAATTATTGGCACCCCTGTTTTGAATACTCCGGCACCCTCCCCTTGTGAGGATAATGGCACTGAGCCTTTTAAAATATATATTTTATGAGACTGGAGAACACATTGGGAGGGATCATAGACCATTCCTCCATACACAATCTTTCCAGATCCTTAATATCCTTCTTTCTGTGCTTATGGACTGCCCTCTTCAATTCAAACCACAGGTTTTCAATGGTGTTCAAGTCCGGAGACTGAGATGACCATTGCAAAATGTTGATTTTGTGGTCAATTAAGCATTTCTTTGTGGATTCTGACGTGTGCTTGGCGTTATTGTCTTGCTGGATGATCGATCCACTTGCGGCCAAGTTTCAAACTCCTGGCAAAGCCAACCAGGTTTCTGGCTAAAATGTTTTGGTACTTGGTAAAGTTCATGATGCCGTTGACCTAACAAAGGCCCCAGGACCAGTGGAAGCAATACAGCGCATTAACAACAATGATCCACCACCATATTTTACAGTAGGTAAGAGGTTCTTTTCTGCATATGCATCCTTCTTTCAACGCAAAACCCACCACTGGTGTGCGTGGCCAAAGAGCTCTATGTCATCTGACCATTGCACCGGTTCCAATCCAAGTGACAATGCCGTTTAGCAAACTAAAGGCATTTACACTTGTTGGTTTCACTCAATAAAACCTTTTTTTTCTGGCAACCATAGATTTTGAGACTTGGTGAACCGAAGATGCGACCAAGTTCTGTATTTCTACAACTTTGGCCAATGGATTTGTCTTTGCTTCCCGTACCATCTTCCTCACTGTGAGTGGAGACAAGATACATTTGCGTCCAATACCAGACAAGTTTACCACTGTTCCAGTGGTTTTTAATCTTCTTAATTGTTGCCCTAATAGTGGTAAGTGGTATATATATATATATATATATATATATATATATATATATATATATATATATATATATATATAGAGAGAGAGAGAGAGAGAGAGAGAGAGAGATATTATTTTTTGGTATTTTTTGGTACCCATTGCCTGGTACTCATTTCCTGATTTATGAAGGTCAACAACCATTTGTCTCTTTTCCTTTGTGAGTTCTCTGCCATTTCCCATGGTGATGGAGGACAAAGGGATTTTACATGTGTAAAGCCATAAACTGAGCTTAACTTAAAATAATGAACATATTAATGCAGATTACATTTTGTTTGATTTTATTTGTAATATTCTTTAGGGGTGGTAATAATTTTGACACATCTTTTTGAGCAAAAATAATTGTATTAGTATAAAATAAGATAATTTCCCAATTATTTTTAGCATACAATATGCTGAGCATTTGTATTATTTATTTTATATGGTCTTGTTTTGCTCATCTTTATCAAGAGTGCCAATCATTTTGGAGGTGACTGTAGCAATTTAAGAGTTTATTTCCAAAAAGCTATATACACCAATTTTTCACATTTGTATTTTTTCATCAAAATTGACTGCGTATGGGTACCTTCATGTCTGTAAATGTTACTGTTCTCAAATTTTTAATTAATAGATTTTAGATGTGTATGAAAATTATTTTTTTTTGCAAAACACTATGTATACATTGTTTAGCTGGAATGTAATTTTCATATC